>NC_092334.1:531990000-532616875 GCF_046630445.1 Rutidosis leptorrhynchoides | reverse complement strand
ATTCTGATAATTATTTCCAGGCCTTTGGTTTATGTATGAAACATTCTCTCTTTGTTCCATTGTTAGTTCAATACTGAGACAATCTTTTTTCAAATGTGGTCCTCCACACTGCTCACAACTAATTCGTATTGAGTGGATATCTTTAGTCATCTTTTCCATTCGTCTCTCGACAGCATCTATCTTTGCGGAAATGGAATCAAAGTCATGGCTAGAATCGGCTCTAGCTGCTTTAGATGATCTAACGATATCTTTTTCTTGGTGCCACTCATGTGACTGGGAAGCAGTGTTATCAATAATTTTGTAAGCGTCAGTTGCGGTTTTCTTCAGAATGGAACCACCAGCTGCTATATCGATGTCTTTTCGTGTAGTGATGTCGCATCCTTGGTAGAATATTTGTACTATTTGACAGGTGTCTAAACCATGTTGTGGACATCCTCTTAATAACTTTCCAAATCTTGTCCACGCCTCATACAGAGTTTCGTTTGGCTTTTGCGTGAACGTAACAATTTCTCCTTGAAGTCTCACGGCTTTAGATGACAGAAAGAATTGTTTAAGAAATTTTTCAACTAAAACGTCCCATGTATCAATCGCCCCTTCAGGTAATGATTCTAACCAATCTTTGGCTTCTCCCTTTAAAGTCCAGGGAAATAACATGAGATATATCTGTTCATCCTCAACTTCTCGAATTTTAAATAGAGTACAGATCCTATTAAAGGTAGAAGATGTTCGTTTGGATCTTCCTTCGGCGCACCACTAAATTGGCATTGATTAGTTACCACGTGTAGGATTTGTCCTTTGATTTCATAATCTGGCGCATTTATGTCTGGTTGAGTAATTGCGTGACCTTGGCCAGTGCGTTTAGCTCTCATTCGGTCTTCCATACTTAGAGGTTCCAGATTCTCCATGATTGAATTTGTTGAATCTGAATCACTAGAGGATTCTGATTTAATGGTTGGTTCCTCGACAATCTCTGTTTGAATGATTGGTGGTTCCGGAGGAAAGATTAATGGTTCAGGATCTCTGAATTGTCCCTGAATATCCTCCGGGTTCGCAATAGTGAGGTTGGGTTCAAAAAAATGGATTATCGGAAATTTGAATTGGAGTACTTGGTTGACTGGATGAAGATTCTAAAGAAAAATCAACGGCAACAATATTTGCTAGATGTCTTGATCGAGTTATAGGTGGTGAACGTACAAACGGTGGTAAACGTTTTGCTCGGTGCATTCACTGAATATCCTATTAGTTATAAAAATAAAAATTATATAAGTTATCAAATTAATAGACTTTTCTGCTTTTGCCCACGTTTCGAATAGCCAATAGATGCAGCAGGGAGCCAGAACCCTTTAAATCGGAAGCTCACAACTCAGCCACTAACAAATCCAACTATTACTACGAACCAGAAAATTTGGATGTCTATCAATTCAACCACTTAAAATAATTTTTCGTTGAAATTTAAAGAAATTTTAGATAAGAAATAGAAAATTCTATGTCCTAAAACTAGATCGGTGAGAAATAAGAAAGAAAAAGAGCGCGTCGAAAACGTCGAAAAATAAAAGGCGTCGAAATATAAAAATAAGAAAGTAGCGCGTTGAAACTTAAAAAGGAACTAAAAACTAAAAATTTAAAAGTTACGTCTAAAGGTATTAAAGCTTAAAAGAAATACTATATCCCAAATGGTCAATAACTTAAAAAGTACTAAAATATAAAAATGGCGTCGCAAAATTCTAAAGCACCTAAATCTTAGTCTAAAGAAAAAGCACTTAAGGGTTTTACGGCAAAGCCTAAAAATCTAGAAATAAAAATAACTATGGCAAAAACTATAACTTAAAACTAATTACGAGCGAAAAAAATATAAAAATTACGCTAAAACAAATAAAAAGATACAAAATATAAAAATATACCTAAAGTTGTAAAAAGTACAATTTTTATAAAAATATTATTTTTATATTATTTATTTTATAAAAGTATTAATTTTATATATTAATAAAAACTAATTAAACTTAAAATACAAATTATAAATAAAATAAACAAATAAATATTAAATATAACCCTAATTAGGGTTTTAATTATATAATAATAATAATAATTACGTAATTATTGTTGTTGGAGGGTCAAACCTGGCGTGTCAGACAGGGCCATGCAATCGCATGGATATCCCGTTATAATTCCATGCGGTCGCATGGAGTAGGGTTTTGGGCCAAATGCTGGGCTGCTACAGTAACCAGCCCGAGTGTTTTTATATATTTTTTTTAATTTTCTGTTTTAATTTTCTATTTTAATGTTTATAAAAAGTATTTATATAAATTAAATAAAACTTATATTTTTACAAACTAAAAATAGAAATAGAAATATTTTATATTTTTATATATTTTTGAAAAACTCTTAAATATATATATATATATATATATATATATATATATATATATATATATATATATATATATATATATATATATATATATATATATATATATATATATATAGATATTTTTTTTCTTTTTATATTTTTGAATTTTTAATATTTAAATCGTACATTTTTTTATACAAAGAACTAAATAAATCTTTTTTTTTATATATAGCGTTGCGCTTCCGGCGTTTAAGCAAGAAGTTCCCCGGCAGCGGCGCCAAAAATACTTGATGTTAAAGCGAAGGGGTATAAAATACTATTAATTTTTACAAGGAAATACTATTAAATACGATACAATTTTACACAAGTTATTTATTTATTTATAGAGTGGATGTACCTAAATCTTGCTGCAACACTAATAGGCAGTGTACCTAATCGTACAGTAGTGTAGTTTTTAGTAAGTCCGGTTCGTTCCACAGGGAGACTTAGCCAAGCTTAACGCTATATTTTTAACTTATAATTGTAAAAATACAAAAATATATATAAGTAGTATTATTATTATAAAAGGGGGGTTTTTTATCGTTTAATGACCGGTTTGTCGATTTTAAAACTTTTAGTCGCAGTTAAAACCTAATGTAAAATATTAAAAATAAATATAACTTAATTTTAAGCGTAAAGTAAATAACAATGATAAAAGTGCGATAAAATAAAAGTTCCGATAATTAAAATTGCGATAATTAAAGAGTACAATTAAATATGAAATAAAGAAATTATGCTTATTTAAACTTCCGTAATCATGATGTTCGACGTGTTGTTTTCAGTTTATTCCCATGGGTTAATTGTCCTTTGTCCTGGATTATTCGATATGTCCATACGAATTTGTCCATAATAGTCCATCAGTCATAATCATAAAGTGCGAAAGTCTTCGTCAAATTATTCTTATTCCCGAAGTCAAATATTCCAACTAATTGGGGATTCGAATTGTAACAAGGTCTTAATACTTTGTTTAATGAATACACCAGGTTATCGACTGCGTGTAAACCAAGGTTTTACTACTTTGTTAAGAATTACACCAATTACCCTTGAATGTAATCCACCCGTGTTTCAACAAGTCTATTAACTATTAATCCAGTTCCGTGTCCGGTAAAATGAACAATTATTGGTATTTATAGATATCCGGCCCACCGTACCCAGTTAAGCGTATGTGGTTATATATAAATACGTCAAATTATAAGTCTATATATTAAATTAACGAGGTATCATTTAGTTAATATAAAGCCCATTAATAGCCCATAGTCTAATTTCCACAAGTGTCGTTCTTTTATCCAAACTCCAATTATGGTACAAAGCCCAATTACCCAATTTTAATATTTAGCCCAACATCACGATTACTTCAGCATTAAATAAGCATAATAATAACTTAGCTACGATACATTAAATTAAAAAGGTTGAACATAACTTACAATGATTAAAAATAGCGTAGCGTTACACGGGCAGAATTTCGACTTACACCCTTACAACATTCGCTAACATACCCTTATTATTAGAATTAAAATTAAAATTAAAATTAATATTATAATATATATATATATATATATATATATATATATATATATATATATATATATATATATATATATATATATATATATATATATATCGTTGAGTGATGGAAGAGAAAAAGATGATAATATTCGACCAAAAACTGCGAAATTTATAGATGTGGCCTTGTACCTACTGTCATGCGATCGAATGGAATTTGCTCTTCTAGGCCATGCGATCGCATGGCCACTTTTTCCAGCTCATGTGACTTTGTTTCCTAGCTTGCCGACGGATTTATAAATAAATATAATATATAAATAATTTTAAGAATTATTTAAATATTATATTATATTTATGTGCATAGTTGACTTGTAATTTTTAGTCCGTTGCGTCGAGCGTTGAGAGTTGACTCTGGTCTCAGTTCCGGATTTTCGAACGTCCTTGCGTATAATTTAATATCTTGTATTTTGCGTTTTGCGTTTTGCGTCTTGTACTCTTGTAATTTTGAGACGTTTCTCATCAATAATTTGAACCACTTTGATTCTACTTTGTACTTTTGAGCTTTTTGGTCGTTTGCGTCTTCAATTCGTCGAATCTGTCTTTTGTCTTCACCTTTTATTATTTAAACGAATATTACTTGTAAATAGAACAATTGCAACTAAAAGCTTGTCTTTCTTGAGGGATAATGCTATGAAATATATGTTCATTTTTAGCATTATCAGCTATTCATCTTTAATATCTCAAACATGATTTGCAAACAAATCACTATTGCTATTCATCCAAAATTATAAACCCTAATCAAAACCCAAAAAACAAATCATTATTCACCTTTAATATCTCATCCTTTGCATCACTTATTCTTGAATCTAAATGCAACTGTAATCCATGATACAAATAAAGATTTCAAAGAATACATAGTACCACTATTACCTTGACCGATTTGTGTAAATCACAAAATGGTTCTCTTGGTGTACGTAAAAAAACAAGTCCAACGATTTCATTGCAAGAATCAACCACCTCCATTGGACACTACTACCTTAATCGATTTTTAAGTACCTGATCTATAACCCTACTGTTTTTGAACTTAACTATCATATAAGATCAAAAGGTTAAAATAACAACTTCGATAATAGAGATATCGTTTTTCTAGAATGAGATCTGGAAACCAAGAATCCGATACTTGACAAAAATATCATCCCCACATTCTTTTGACAGTTTGTGAAGAGAAAGAACTTGATCACGCAACTCTTTTAATAGATTTATTTGAAATTTCAAAAACGGGTAATTTGAGGAATAGAGGTGCCCAACGAATTCTCTATAGACGTCTAACCTTCTGCTAGGATTTAACAGTTTTCCAGTAAACGGAGCTTTTGACTCATCAATGTTTCGTTTCTCTTTTGGAGTATATTCAAACAAGTCTGGATATTTGAAAATAGTTGGGTATTCTTCCCATATTTCATCTTCCATAATGAGGAGTTCGTTAAGACTGAACCTCCCTTTTGGATCGTGAAGAGGGTCGAATCCTGGTTCATTTGAGTAAAACTTATCCAAAAGCATTGAAATCTCTAAGTCGGATGAAATTATCCGGCTTCTTGGACTACAAGGATCAATAATTAATTCTTGATGAGACTCATTAGGGTTTAGATTTGTTTCATTTTTGTGTTTATAAAGAAAACTTCTCCGGTTTTCGAAGTTGTGGGAGAGCAACTGCTTTTCGCACTTTCTTCGTAATTGGTTAAGTTTAAACTGGAATCTACAGAAATTAATACCATAATTAATATTTTGTTTTTATAGTTTAAAAAGGGTTTACTATAATGCCGACTTTAAATCCTATACCGATAAACTCCCTATTTGTTAAGCATGTGTTTTCCTTATCATTTCATCTGTGAAACAGGTGGCCAGACCAACAACGGAGAGGCAGGATCCTTTTGGTTCCAATATAATTGGAGACTGTTCGGAAAATCCAACAACCAAGTCCGTGTATAATTATCTTTCTTAGACACCACTCAAGAATCTCAGATGTCCTGACAGAATCAACGGTTACCTTAACAAACAGAAAATTCGATCCCCGGCAACGGCGCCAAAAACTTACTCCTACTTATGATATGACCAAAACGGACGGTTTTATTTATGCGATGTCGTTAGGTCGCAAAACGTCAGAATCAGTTACCAAAAGAGTGTAATGGTTTTATTATTTATATTTACCTGGGTTTCCTAGCTATAGTTCACCTATTTATCTTCCTTTTAACAAGTAAGTGGTAAATATAACTCAGGTTCGTATTTTGTATGTTTGCTCAGTAACGTGGGATAAAAGTGCCTAAATAGTTAACCCTAGTGACAAGTGGTGAATAATTAAGATTAACTAAAAGTAATACAAACTATAAAGATAAAAATGGATAGGTATGAAGAATAGAATACCGATGGGAAACTATCACAAGAGTTTAACTTCCTAGAATAAACACTAAACCTCAATCAACTGTGCTATGAACCTAATTGACTTGTCACTAAGAGTTTAGGCTTTGAAGATTCTGGCTAATACGGATATCCCTACTCCCAACGTTAACCTTAGAAAGTTTAAACGACTTTATGGATAGAATCCTAGGTAGATGAATAAAGTGGTATATCCCCAAAGAAAAGTATCAGCTTTTCTTAATCTTAGTTGGTCTAACTATTATAATATTTCACCACTTAATACTAAGCTATGCCTTAACATTAACAGATGTGCAATCTTAGACATTCTAAGGTACTGCTAATTGGATTAGAGGTCTCTCCTTTGCGATCACTTACTCAACCCCGGATCATCTTACAACATCTCAAGAACATTGCTTCTGACGCGAATCATGCTTTTGAACAAGCTAGTGTTCATTGAACTCTATGTTGCCTACTCTACTCATAACCTGAATGGGCAGCTCTTCTTTGACGAATAAATGATTATTCGTACGTAGGTACTATATCCCTATTGTGACATTAAACACACATAACTACTTACCTTGTATCCTAGGGTTGATTGGGTCCTAATACTAGGTTATAGCCACGTGAATAAGCGGAAAGGGTGATCCGTAAATCAGACTTCTAAACCGTCAAGGTTTCAGCATAACAATAGATTAAGTTTCAGATAAGGTATTCAACATGTAATAAACATTTGCAACGGATAGATAAGCATGCAGGATGAAAGCAACTTAAAGTAACAAGATAACTTTATTAAATTAAGGAAAGCGTTCACCGTTTACAGACGATATCTGGACCATTACAAGTGCTGACATCCTCTATACCACTCCTAGTAAAATCTTTGGCGTTCGCCTCCGGGTACTTCATTTCCTGCTCGGAGGTGAGAAGGCCTTGAAAGCTCTAGTGTGAGAAAGTGTATTGTAGTGAGAGAGTGAAGAGAGGTGTGTCGAAAATGGATGATAAAAATCCTTTAAATAGAAGTGGAATTTTCCTGCAAACGGCTGGCAAGTCGTTTGGCAGGCCGGTTGCAGAGGCCGTTTGCCTGGTGGCCCGTTTTTTATGCCCGTTTGCCTGGGCCATTTGGTAGGATGTTTTCCCTTATGGCAGGACATTTGGCAAGCCGTTTGGCCTGCCCTGGATTGTTGAATTCACTGGATCGTAACTTGGTTTCTCGTCTTTCACCGTTTTCACTCTAGAATCTTCGTTTTAACTCTGATTCTCTTGATTCTTTTTGCATCGTCTTCGTAATTACTTAATCTACAAATTTAACCGAAAAAGTGATTATTTTGCCGACAAGGTTTGGAAATTTATGGTTTTGGGACTCAATATCGGGGTAAAAACGTGACTTTTTAGCCGATATCAAATATCCCACACTTAGACTTTGTTTGTCCTCAAGCAAACTTTAGAGCTTTTAGCACATAAGATTTTTATTCGTATTGATTAAGCGATCTTTGTTTAGCAAGATGTAGGAGCGAAAACTTGGTTTTACTATTTTTGTTATTTCCGAACCCTTTCCAGCTAGCATGAGAGGAGGTTACATAACTGCGGCTATCTCACTCGGGTCACTCAATTCACTAAAGTGTATCGGGTGTCCTATAGTTCTAAGAAATGAAATCGCTCATAGCCAGTCATGTTTGCATTCTTCGTCATAGGCTTGATCAAGACTTAAATCTCCATCACTGAAACAACCCAACCCGTATTCCATACGATAATTTTTTTTTATAAAACATATTTACGCGCCAATTAAATATGTAAACCATTCCACAAGTTCCATTTAAACGTACATCAATTTAAATGTTTACAAAAGGCACGAAGGCCATTGATTAAGTTTTATACAAGTTTGACCCACTACAAATGATAGTTTATAATCCAAACGACACTCGAGCATGGTTTAGGGCTAAACTACCCAAAACGTTAGGCCAACTTCGAAGAGCTAACACCAAAAGCACCCCCCGACAACATAAGCGGGAGACCACTAGTCTAAACGTATGACCTTAACCTTGTCCAAGCCGGAACCTATAAAATGGTAAACAACGAGAGGGTAAGCAAGCCTTAGTGAGTGCAACAATTATACATACATATATATAACCTACTTACTTGCAAACACTTACCAAATCCTCATACATACTAGTTACATAATTAGCATACCTTTCACATGTATAACGCTAAGTATCACGATAACAAGGCTAGTATAACAATAGCTTATAACACAACAATACAATATGCTAAAACACAAGTATAACGATGATGTTCACAACATCCGTAGTACTCAAGATCTCAAGGCTATCCCAACTAATGGTATCGTCAACATCGAACTTAAATCCCATTCGCCTATATTAATGTGGTATCGTCAACACCGAACTTTAAACCCATATATGAGGTATCGTCAACAACGAACTTTAAACCCTCATCAACGTCACTACAATAATCGTATGGCATCGTCAACATCGAACTTTAATTCCATACGTATGAGGTATCGTTAACAACGAACTTTAAACCCTCATCAACAACACAAATATACACTAGGGTATGGTATCATCAACATCGAACTTTAACCCATACCCCACAATCAAATTAATCATATACATGCATATATAATTATTCCACTCACCTTAGCACTTCGGTGGTGATTTAAATGCTTCCGTATACTTCGAGCAAAGTACCTAATACATAGGTACACATTCAATACACAACTAATGGCATTTACCACATTACTTACACTTTGAGCATTTAATGACCCAAATCGCATTAAATGACTCAACCACACCCAAAAACGTCCTTAAATGCCAAGACTCATATTGAATCGCTAAAGCTAGTGATTTAAAGTCTACTAACATTAACTAGCACAACCTAGGGAAATTCATACCCATCTCACCCAAACTAGGTCAACATTACCCATTTTGACTCATTTTAACACTTTGACTCACAAACTAGTCATACTTAGTTCATTAACTATTTTCATCATCATTAACAAGTGTATTAGTGACAAAGAACCCATTTAACACTTTCAACTTCAAATCTTAAGTCCAAACCCTAGATTATAGTTACTTAGGGTTTCCTTTCATCAACACAACCAAAGTTCACCCATTTTAACCCCAAGTGGGTCATATAAGTTTCAAATGAACCAAAACCCTAGCATAACTAATTAAAACTCGAAACATAGAGTTAGAACTTACCGAGACTACCAACGCGTAGCTAGAGACTCAAGGAACAACTTTAATTCTTGGTCCAAATATCAACCCTCAATCCTTCACTCTCAAATCTCACTTTTAATCCAAATGGGTTTTAAGTTTTGGGAGAGAAAATGGAGAGAAAAGAGGTAACGAAAATGAATTAAATGAATATGTGGTGGAGAGTTAGTGCTCCCATCAGATCCACATGTCAATTTACCATTTTGCCCCTTAAAATCCCTTAAATTGAGCTAAGTCCGACACCAGCTCAGCAGAACTGTTGCGGCGCGTGTAGCGACCCCGACAAATCATCAAATGATGGCGTCGTCTACGTATGATCCCATTGCATGATCATAAGTCTTTATGACAAAGTTTAACCGAAAATATGTCGCATTCGTTTCATAAATAAGGATGTTTCAAGTTTACAAAAGTAGTTCCCATAACAAGTACATAACAAGGTTTAAAGTTCATATGAAACACGTGCGACACAGTTTAAAAGTAGTCAAAAAGACGCTCCACGTATGCAAGTATACTCGACATCCAATGCAAGTATCAAAAGTATGAGCGGAAGCATGTATCACTAAGCATTCAAAACCTGAGAAAACATGGAAGAAATCTGTCAACGAAAACGTTGGTGAAATCATAGGTCTAGTAAGTGAGTATGTAAGTAAAATAAGTTGAACCACAATTTATAGTATAAATCGATTTTCCAAATCGTTTGAATTTCCATAAGTATTGTTGTTTACCGAGCACCCAATTATCAAAGCTTAACTGTATCATTTACCTCAGCATAAAAGTGTTAGAACATACACCGTACCAAAATATATTTCATTCGCTTAACGGTAGCGAGCCGTCCGAATGAGGGTTAGTCAAACCCGTATGGATCCACACAACATAGTCTCGCTTACACCATCTGATGTAACTAATGATAATTGAATTGAGGATTTTCGTTCAAACTCGTCCGTATCTTTGTATTCACAATTGTGTTCAATGTATAAAAGTATGAAAAAATATATACGTGTGAAATGTATATAAGTACGTAATGTATATGTTTCTCAGCCCACGATTTAAAAGTATAAAAGTTGTTGAAAAGTAGGACTATGATCTCACCTTGAGTGCAAGAGTTAATAAAGTACTCCAACAAGTAAATGCGTGCAAAGACAAAGCTAGTCTTGACCTAAACATATAGGTTGTATCAATAACGGTAAACACAAATGGTCAAAGATGTTTAATTAGTCCTATGGCTCGTTACGACTCGATTATAAAGCATGTGAATCAAATTGTCAAGTTTCATGCAAGATATAAGTAAAGAATCATGTTAGGAAGATTTCATAATCAATTGGTTAAGTTTGACAAAAAGTCAAACTTGGGTCGAGTCAAAGTCAACGAAAAGTCAACATGTTCGGGTCGGGCCTCGGACTATTTTTCTATGCTAGTTATTCATATATAAGCATATTAAAACAAGTTGCACGTGAATTGGAGGTCCCTAGCATGCCAAACATTTTATGTAAAACGAGCAAGTGGGACAGAATCCTGGACCCGGCTTATGCCGCGCCGCGGCCAGGTCTGTCGCGCCGCGACATTGGTCGTGGCCTGACTCCTGGTCTGTTTCAAGATTAAATCAAATTCCAAACAAACACAAAACGCAAACCGTAAACACTTAGAACTCGTATCTTATATCGTCGGAAAGCTCTTTTGACAAGGAACATAACTAAACATGTTTCATCAAACAAAAACATCATTTACAATAATCAAATTCTCGTCATGTGATCAATAAACGTTTATTTTCAAAGTTTCAAGTTCATCAAATGCATTTTGAGTTTCGGGAATCCAATTCACACATGTGATATGCCGTTTTGAAGGTAATGAAGCATACATTACTACTAAACACTAACAATTTACATTTCATGGCATTCAAGCATCAAAAGTTCATCTTAAGAACTATCAAACCCTAATCAAGAATCACAAAACCATTAATCATGTTTTTGAAGTTTTACAAATCAACCTACACATCAAAATGAGGTTAGTGATACTAGTAACACAATTAAAAACATGAACTTTAACAAATTAACAACATTTAATCTTCCAAAATCAAAGATTAAGCAAGCACTTTTCATATTCAAGCTAGTTACACCAAAAACAACAAATCGAGCATACAAATTACATACACGACATCACAATGAGCCATAGACACTAATTAACACACTTTTAAGTCAAGAGCATGAATTTAAAGAAAACTAGTGATTTTAGAAAGTTACCCAAATGAGATGAAATTGGTATCAAATTGAAGAGGATGAAGAGAGGATTCCAAATATCTAATTTGTTTAGTTGTAAGCTTCCTAGATGTGATTTAGATGATGATTCTTTGATTGGGAGAATTGAAGGAAAATAGGAAAGTATGAGAGGAAAATGGAAAAAGAAAAGGAAATTAATGAATGGAGGAGGTTGAGTTTGACCATTTGACCTAGTCAAATGTTTGGCTTTTGGGCAAGTTTGGTCCCTCTAGTTTGTAGTCGGGTGCGGGAATTTACCGAACAAATTATTTTAAATTACACGAGAGTACGGGAGACGTTATAATCCCATAACGAAAATATTTTAAGAATGTAGCTAATGGAGGATACGATTCGAGATGCCGAGGATATTAGATAAAAAAAGACGGCGTTAAAAGTAATTTAACGGAAAAACGCGGGATGTTACATTATCCACACCTCAAAAGAAATTTCGTCCCGAAATTTAGTTGGAAGTAATAATCGATGTCTCTTACTCGAGACCTAGGGTAGTAACTCTACAAATGAGTGAAGGTACTGTCTTGGACATTCCATGATTCCGGATAGTCGGGGTGTTACGTTGTATTAGGGCTTGGTTCTACGATCCACAAATTCAGCCGATTTCCTATGAAGAGGAGTTTGTCATCAATAGTTGGTGCATCTAGAAGGATTGCACATTTCTGTTCCGCAGGACACATTTCTAAGTTTGTTGCATGGAACGTATTGTAAACGGAAACTTAATTGATTCGGTAGTTCTAAACGGTAGGAAGCAGTTCCAATACGCCCCAAGGGTTCAATAGGATCTATATTGCGGATATAACATTCCTCAATTTCCCGAAATGGATTACACCTTTCCAAGGTGCGGTTTCTCAATATTATGCGGTTACACACTGGTATTTTGTGAGGTTTTCATCTAAGTTTGGTATAACTCTTTTGGCGACTACGGGTCGTCTCGAGCCCTGCTCGGACTTGAATGATCTCAAGTGTTGTTTCTTGAATGGGTTAGGATTCGGTGTTTGTTTGCCACATGCGTTGGTCCAACGAATAGGGGTATGACATTTGCGGTCATATAAGATTTCGGAAGTGCGTCGTTAGTATACGAATGGTATTATCGTGGTGAGAGGAATCAACTAAAAGCGACCATACAAGTTTGAAACATGTCTTTCCAAGATGTAAATCGTTCGTTTGCTCGGTTCATCGATTTGTGGAAGATACGCGGTACACATGTCTAAGCGGGATCCCAAGGTTTCTTGCAAAACCAGAAACGATACGAGTATTTTGATCCGAGGTAATTGGCAATGGTACACCGTGTTAGAATAGGATTCCTTAAGATGTGTTTGAACAAGTTAGTTAGGGTTCGAAAATGTTCGTTAGGACTATTCACCCTCGTGGCGAATACTAATGTAATATGAAGGGTTTTCTCTATCCACTGAGAAATGTTACAAGAAGTTTCCTTATACGGAAGTGCAAGCGATAAAGATAGGAGTGAAATGAGAACTTAGAGTAGAGTGAGTTTACACCTCGAGGTTGCCATATCGAGCATCTAGTTGTCAAAGGGCGAGGTTTGAATAAGAAATGAGATAGTATACATAGTTGTATAGTTCGGGGTTGAATAGCAGTCGGCCGATTATCCGAAACGCAAGGACGTTAAGTCAAAGAAGAGTGAAGTATCCTTGGATTGTGTGTTATCTTAAGTTCCAGTAATATCAGATGGTAACGGTGAAATAACAGAGGTATGTGATGGGGTATGTGATGACAAGAAAACTGATCGGGTCCACAATTTAAGTATTCGAATTCGTCGTGCAAAATAATGAATTTCAGTTACGTCGATTTTGAGTCGAGAGAGTATGCCTTTCGGCGTTCAAGTAGAAATATTTCCATATTTAAGTTCCATCTGGCGCTATACGAATTTAGCTAGTAATGTTGGTGTGAAAAATCACGCTTAAGGTCCGGGCACGGAGAGGTTTAAATTTCCAACTTAATGAGTTATCGAGGGTAAAGGACGAGCATCACGAGAAAAAGTCGGAAATGAACTTTTGGTAAGGATCTAAGATTTTACGAACACAAGTCAGAGTTGTGAGGGTTTCCCGATTACGTGTGGCTTGATTTCGAGATTGATTGTAATGCCTTGACCATTAACATCATGGTCTAGAAAATTGGACTTCATTTAACTAAAATTCTCACTTGGGGACTTTCGCATAGTGTTGCTCTTTTTCTCAACATTTCGAGCGTAAGACGGTGATGTTGTTCGTTTTCCTTCTTTACCGGAATAGGCTAAGATATCATCTATAAATACGATAACGGATTCGTCTATATAAATTTGCATACGCGGTTCAGGAGGTTTATGAATACGGACGGAGCCTTAGATTAACTGGAAGGTACTAAGAGAGATTCACAACTATTGTAGCGAGTTCGGAAAATGGTTTAGGAGACATCGTCTCCCTCAATCCGCAAGTGATGATAACAAGGATGGAGATCGATTTGGTATACACACGAGATACTCGTACTTGATCAAGAGGTCGTTGGTAAGGGGAAAAAGAATATCGGTCCTTAACCGGAAGTTATTTAGTTCACAATAATCAATACATATGTGGGGAAAACATTTCCTTCCTAATGATTAGGTTTTGGGCTCTCTATTATCCACCCAATAAGTTTAACGTATATCCTCCGATAAAATTTATAGGTACACACTATTATTCCGTTGGTCACTTGAATGGCACAAGTAATGTCTAGGGAGGGGTGGTGGAGTGCATAGAGTACGAGTCAAAGTCTCGGTTATAAAGCGTCTAACGGTACCCGCATCGAATAAACATGAAATATAAGGTTGTTGAGAAGAAACGTACCCGTGACTAGTTGTCATCTGCTCCCTCGGTGTTAATGTTGAAATTTCGGCCGCGTGCATTGGGGTTGGTCTTCTTCTCTGGGCACGCATTCTTAAAATGACCCGGTTGGCCACATTCGAAACAAACGCCCGTCCGGTGTGCATTGGGCGCCTTTTGGGCGACGGGGGCGGCACTCCTACAATCGTTGGCCGTATGACCACTTCCTTGGCAACGGTGGCAAATTAACTTACCACATTCACCATAATGACGGTTGCGACACTTGTTGCAAAATGGTTTGCTACATTCACCATAATGATGTTTGTGGCACTTGTTGCAAGATGGTAGACTACCGGCATAGCCTTTCTTGTTGTTGGAGGTGAAAGGTTTCTTGGCGGGATTGTTGTTGTAGTTGCTCGATTGGGGGACCTCCCATTTTCTTTTGTTGTCACCCGACTCATCCTCGGTTTTAGATGTCGGCACTTCAATTTCGTCTACCGTTTCGATCAATTGACGGGCCATATTCAAGGCCTCTTGGTGAGTAGTGGGTTTGGATGACATTACTAATTGTTTGATGCTCTTGGGGAGACCATCCATGTAAAGTTCAACTCTTAATGATTCGGTACTCACGAGGTTTGGGCACATCAAGGCTAGCTCATAAAATCGTTGATTATAGGCCTTTAGGTCATTCCCGACCGCTTTTAAAGTTCTTAGTTCGTGTTCAAGCTTACGGGTCTCTTCGCGCGAGAAGTATTCGGTGATCATCTTTTTCTTTAAGTCGGCCCATGAGAGAGTGTGGGCTTCATCGATACCCACCGATAGCACATACGTATTCCACCTTGTGAGGGCGATACCAGAGAAAGTGTGGGTGGAGTATTTGACCTTGTCTTGGTCCCGACAACCGCTTATGCTAAAAACGGCTTCTGTTTGCTCAAACCATCGGGTGAGCACAACCGGTCCTCCGGTCCCATCAAAAGTGTGTGGTTTGCACCCCATGAAGTTCTTATAGGAGCACCCTTCGTTTGAATTACCGGCTCCATTGTTGTTGTTGTTGTTGTGATTGTTGTTGTTGTTGGATAAGTGACCGGCCATGGCCGCATCCACGGCGGTGGCTATCATACGTTGGAGGGCTTGTTCAGGAGTTTCGATAGGAGCGCGTCGACGAGCCATTGTTCCTTCAAAACACAAGAATATCGTTGGTTAGTATTCTCAATAATACTAACCGTGATATGGAATAAGGATAGAGAGACAATTTTTGCTTGACTCGCCTTAAATTCTTTATGTCATAACGTCAGGACGTCCATGTGAATCACCGTAATATAATCCCGGAAATTATATTACCCTGATTTACATGTGCATTTAACATTACATCATAAAGTCAAGGTGGCGCGTCAACAAAATTTATCAACGTAAGATCAAGATCGAATACGAGTTAGATATGATGGAAGAGTTCGAGTATAATGCACAAATAGTCAAGTAATTCCTACTCCAGTCTATATGCCGGTTGTAGTCTAGATTCACCTATGTACCCTATGACTCGGGGTGGACACAAATGAACTCTAAATCCCTACAACCAATGCTCTGATACCACTTGTAGCGACCCCGACAAATCGTCAAATGATGGCGTCGTCTACGTATGGTCCCATTGCATGATCATAAGTCTTTATGACAAAGTTTAACCGAAAATATGTCGCATTCGTTTCATAAATAAGGATGTTTCAAGTTTACAAAAGTAGTTCCCATAACAAGTACATAACAAGGTTTAAAGTTCATATGAAACACGTGCGACACAGTTTAAAAGTAGTCAAAAAGACGCTCCACGTATGCAAGTATACTCGACATCCAATGCAAGTATCAAAAGTATGAGCGGAAGCATGTATCACTAAGCATTCAAAACCTGAGAAAACATGGAAGAAATCTGTCAACGAAAACGTTGGTGAAATCATAGGTCTAGTAAGTGAGTATGTAAGTAAAATAAGTTGAACCACAATTTATAGTATAAATCGATTTTCCAAATCGTTTGAATTTCCATAAGTATTGTTGTTTACCGAGCACCCAATTATCAAAGCTTAACTGTATCATTTACCTCAGCATAAAAGTGTTAGAACATACACCGTACCAAAATATATTTCATTCGCTTAACGGTAGCGAGCCGTCCGAATGAGGGTTAGTCAAACCCGTATGGATCCACACAACATAGTCTCGCTTACACCATCTGATGTAACTAATGATAATTGAATTGAGGATTTTCGTTCAAACTCGTCCGTATCTTTGTATTCACAATTGTGTTCAATGTATAAAAGTATGAAAAAATATATACGTGTGAAATGTATATAAGTACGTAATGTATATGTTTCTCAGCCCACGATTTAAAAGTATAAAAGTTGTTGAAAAGTGGGACTATGATCTCACCTTGAGTGCAAGAGTTAATAAAGTACTCCAACAAGTAAATGCGTGCAAAGACAAAGCTAGTCTTGACCTAAACATATAGGTTGTATCATTAACGGTAAACACAAATGGTCAAAGATGTTCAATTAGTCCTATGGCTCGTTACGACTCGATTATAAAGCATGTGAATCAAATTGTCAAGTTTCATGCAAGATATAAGTAAAGAATCATGTTAGGAATATTTCATAATCAATTGGTTAAGTTTGACAAAAAGTCAAACTTGGGTCGAGTCAAAGTCAACGAAAAGTCAACATGTTCGGGTCGGGCCTCGGACTATTTTTCTATGCTAGTTATTCATATATAAGCATATTAAAACAAGTTGCACGTGAATTGGAGGTCCCTAGCATGCCAAACATTTTATGTAAAACGAGCAAGTGGGACAGAATCCTGGACCCGGCTTATGCTGCGCCGCGGCCAGGTCTGTCGCGCCGCGACATTGGTCGTGGCCTGACTCCTGGTCTGTTTCAAGATTAAATCAAATTCCAAACAAACACAAAACGCAAACCGTAAACACTTAGAACTCGTATCTTATATCGTCGGAAAGCTCTTTTGACAAGGAACACAACTAAACATGTTTCATCAAACAAAAACATCATTTACAATAATCAAATTCTCGTCATGTGATCAATAAACGTTTATTTTCAAAGTTTCAAGTTCATCAAATGCATTTTGAGTTTCGGGAATCCAATTCACACATGTGATATGCCGTTTTGAAGGTAATGAAGCATACATTACTACTAAACACTAACAATTTACATTTCATGGCATTCAAGCATCAAAAGTTCATCTTAAGAACTATCAAACCCTAATCAAGAATCACAAAACCATTAATCATGTTTTTGAAGTTTTACAAATCAACCTACACATCAAAATGAGGCTAGTGATACTAGTAACACAATTACAAACATGAACTTTAACAAATTAACAACATTTAATCTTCCAAAATCAAAGATTAAGCAAGCACTTTTCATATTCAAGCTAGTTACACCAAAAACAACAAATCGAGCATACAAATTACATACACGACATCACAATGAGCCATAGACACTAATTAACACACTTTTAAGTCAAGAGCATGAATTTAAAGAAAACTAGTGATTTTAGAAAGTTACCCAAATGAGATGAAATTGGTATCAAATTGAAGAGGATGAAGAGAGGATTCCAAATATGTAATTTGTTTAGTTGTAAGCTTCCTAGATGTGATTTAGATGATGATTCTTTGATTGGGAGAATTGAAGGAAAATAGGAAAGTATGAGAGGAAAATGGAAAAAGAAAAGGAAATTAATGAATGGAGGAGGTTGAGTTTGACCATTTGACCTAGTCAAATGTTTGGCTTTTGGGCAAGTTTGGTCCCTCTAGTTTGTAGTCGGGTGCGGGAATTTACCGAACAAATTATTTTAAATTACACGAGAGTACGGGAGACGTTATAATCCCATAACGAAAATATTTTAAGAATGTAGCTAATGGAGGATACGATTCGAGATGCCGAGGATATTAGATAAAAAAAAGACGGCGTTAAAAGTAATTTAACGGAAAAACGCGGGATGTTACAGCGCGGACTTAATCGTCGCGGCGTGACACATAAAGGGAAAATAGGCCCTCCTTAACCCACTTCCTGATCCTGGTTCGCTTGATATGCCGCGGCGCGGACCCATTTGCCGCGGCGCGGCTTAAGGCTGCATCTGGACAGCTTGACCACCTTAAACAATTTTTGATGTTATTAAATTTGTACAATCCAAACCCGCTTCCTATATTCACCTAGCCTTCTACAATAGTCTCACAAGACTTAATGCTAACAAAACACATGTTTAAACTTATATATATATGCACACACTATCAAGTATATATATATATATATATATATATATATATATATATATATATATATATATACACATATATTCGTACATTTACGCATAAGCTAACGAGTTATAGATGTACAAATGATTAAGTAGGTACCTTTCGATATGTACGGAAAAATGGGGTGTTACAATCACTTATTTGAGAGAACTTTCAGTTATAGACTCAGCTTACATCGTGAAGAGATTGTGACTTTGGAGGTTAAAGGGTGTAAAGGGTTGGATAGATAGGAGTTCTTTTAAGGATCGATTTTTGATAATCCTTTCATCTTTTTATCTGAAATTTCAGGGCGAGCATCCTTCTTTTTAACTGCCAGGAGTTCTTTTCTCGAATCTTTTCTGTTCTGATCCTTTTCTCAGAACCTTTATTCACACACACATATATATATATATATATATATATATATATATATATATATATATATATATATATATATATATATATATATATATATATATATATATATATTAGCAAGCATCTTTTGCTCTTCTCTTCGAGGTCTCCTTTTTGTCGGCGGTCTCTTTGATATTAAACTTGGATGCTCACATTTTTCTAATGCGGTTTCTAGAAGATCTCCCGGACATATGATTTCGCCGGGATTTATTCCTTTATTTATGAGGTGAATGAATAGGTAGCGATAGATAGATATGTGGTGAAGAAAATGGAAATAAAGGTTTGTGATGTGGGTGTTTTTCTTCAGGAATAGCCGAGGTTTCTAATCTAGTAGTTTTCGTCAAAATGTGTGATTCCAAAATGTAGATCAAGAGCAAGTTCTGATTCAGAGATGATAACACTGGCACTCAATGGAAATATAGTGAAGCACTAAAAATGAGTGCTTATTAGGCCTTATTTGGGGTACCTCACAACAATTATAATGGGTCAAATTGCGCCTTTCGTTATACAATGCTCTTTTGGAAAATTTAGTTTGGTTTTTGCAAAAAGTTTTTGGCCTTGTTTTACTCTTTTGTCTATTTGTAACAAAAGCTTTTTGATCATTTATAGAGTTTTGTAATCCTATGTGTTTTATGGCTCGAAAAGTATTACATTTTGTGAAAATTTTAATTTTATAAACACTTGAGGATTTTGCGAGAATCCTTATGTGTAATATTGCTATCCCACACTTTAATATAACATTGTCCTCAATGTTAAGGATACGGCGTATCCCACACTTAGATTTTGAAAAAGACATTTTGTTATTAAAAGTTGATGTTGATGTGGTTGCTAATCCCACACTTGGTATCTAAAGTGGTCTAATATATTGCGTATATTCTTTTGAAAAAGTGGTGAAGACGTAGTACTCCCCTATGGTCGCAAGGCGTGTATGGATGGTTCGTCGATTATGGTTTCTTCTAATCTCGTGCTGGCTCCATTCTCATTCAGTGAGTCCTTGCTCCAAGCCGTGCTTCCACCTTGTACAGTCTCGATCGTCATTTGTTTGTGACGTTTATTCATGCAATTTTATTCTACCAATATCATACAAAACTTAAACATAAAAAGTAGTCATGCTCAAGATTGAGCGTACAGACATAATGTAATAATGTATCAAAGCATAATAGGTGCTCATAAAATGAAATAGAGAGATAGGGAGAATCATAGCAGATCTGGCTGGTGCGAAGGGTGAAAGTACGATACGCTCGTGCTGGGCTGCCTCGGGTGTCTAAGAGCTGATTGTCCTTCGTCGGCCATTTCCTCGTCAGTGGTCAACTGTCGTGCCAATTCTGAAGTGTTCACGCCTGAAGATATTCTGAAACAAACCTCGTTTGAACATGCAATCAGTCCAGTGAGTGATGAGGTACTGGTATGAATCATAGGCCCCGTACGCCATCCCTGTCCTTCTTGCAGATCTCTACCCCAATCGTTATGCATACCCATTTCTCCGAAACCCTATGTCACATCCTCATCCATACTCTGGCTCGCAGCCTGATCCCATGCATTAGTCTGAGCAGCGGTAGATGTTTCTATGTGTGTGCTGACGCGGTTCTGGCCAAAAATGCTAGTGGCCAAATCCTCGTGCCCCGTGCTTTGCTCCTTTGGTGGAGATGGGATGACCATGTGCTGAGTGTAGTGCTGCTGGGGGAGGGGTGGAGGTTGTGGATAATGATAGCTATTCCCCGCCTCTCTAGGGTCTCTATGAGCGAACATCAAAGGATACTGGTGGGGATACGGTGGGACATTAAGCTGTCTGCCTGCATAATGCGTGAAGTTATCCAGATTCTAAAAGATGGCAGCCTCAGCGAACCATCTCTCATGCCCAGGAAAATATCCCATGTGATAATGATACGGCTCAAAGCTTGGCTGATCCTCCTGACGTACTGATGAGCGTCGGTGGGTGTCAGTATCAGTGGGCCCACCAAGCATTATGGGATCATCCTCATCCCTTGGCTCCTGCGAACCTCGTCGCCTCCTACCATCCCTCATCCTTAGGTCAGGTCTAAAATTCCTAATCGTCACACCAGGCACAGTCCGATCTACCGAATCCGCAATTGCCGGATTAGCTAAAACTATCAAATGCTGATCCTCTACCTGAATGAACTGCCAGTTGTGCAGCAATTTATACCCATTCTCCTCTGACTTAGTTATCGTTCGATAACCCAATCCCTCAATACTACCCAAAATATGCATCCGTCGAAGAAGTCTGGTGACAACGGCTCTCAAGAGTGGTGCAACTGAACTCGGCGCGTTCCTCTCGTTAGTAAATGCCTGAGCTAGAAGATATGCAACCTGCATGTTCTGGTTGTGGATCATGGCATGCATAAGGCGCATGTCAGTAATGGTGATAGCTCCACTATGTCGGGTTTTCGGATGAAGAGTCTTGATGATGAGGTGGTGGAGGATTCAATGAACGTGGTTAATAAAACTGGGGGCCTTTTTACTTGACCTCCAGGCTTCCTGGTCGGTGATGTAGGTTTGCCAAAAGATTTGATGATCGATTGGGTCCAGAGTAGTGTACCCTCTTTTGAACACTGGGCGGTTAACATGAGTTCACTTGTATAGTTCTAGGTGAATGGACTGTGTAAGGGTTAGGTGACGCATGTTGTTTTGGTGGTAGAAATGGATGCAAAGACGATTGTTGTATCCCTCTGGGTCGACGTTTGCTTTGAAATTCCATGTTGCCATAAACTCAGTAAACGGTTCCTGATACACTCGTTTGTTAATCTTAAACAGCTTTTGCCAAGCGCTGTGAGTTTTTCCATGTGCCGTAAAACTTAAGATTTTTCTCAGCTCATCTGTTCACCCGCACTGTTCCATTATTTCCCAGTTGATATATATGTTGGGACTCTTTTGCCTCTTTATCCAATTACGCATAAAATGGCTCGTATTCTGCCGGGTTATCTTGCCCTTGAATGGAGTGGGGCAACTCATATTCTTCTGGTAGATAGTTAGCCATCTGAAAGAGTTAAACAATGCAGGTTATGTTCCAAAATAATAAGACTTAGACATGAAAAATGCTTATATTTTTTTGAAAAAAATTCGAAATAAGGGCTTTAAAAATGGCATTTTCCATATCCCTATTATTGTCAATTATAGCCAAAAATACCGCAAACAATATCTAAACTTACTATAAACTTATTTCTAAGCAAAATTCAAAGCGTACCCGTGATTGCAACAAATAATGCTAAAAATAATAATTATAGTGAGTTAGTCGTAATAAGCAATTTTGATCAAAGTAAGATGATTTTTAAGCATACAATGATACTAATGACTTTTTAATTACCTAAAATATTTTTAAACATCAAACTTTGCCTATAACGTCCTTAACTCAAGGTTTAAGACCATTTTTATCGAAGAATATTCATTTTAATCAAAACATACAAAATAAGAAAAGTCAAAGACTAGGCTCCAATTTTATTTGTAAGTCAATGATATCTTAATTTAGACTAATTTTTTAAGTCATCCTAAGTTTTAAAAATGTTTTAACGTTAAGAAAAACCTAAAGCCTAATTTCCTTTTTTTTTATTTATCAAAACTTTAATTTTCAATCAAACAATCCTAAATTGTTCCAAAACTAGTTTCTAAGTGTATTAGATGAATCACTAAGCCTAAATGAGCTAGCAAAACATCAAATTTCCAAAAATTTCACTAATTTCTAGCCTAAAATTCAAATTCACGAATCGTAAGCTAAAAGTAGACTAAAATGCCTCAACCGGACCTAAAAACTAACACATATCAATCACATTATCTAACTAAGCATATAGAGAATCAAAATTGGGCATAAAACATGAATTTTTACAGAAGTGAAAAATTTGACTTTGAGTAAAAACTTGATTTTTGACCGTGAAAGGGTACCTTTCGTGCGAAATTGACAGCGAGAACGCGTTTAGAAGGCACGAGAGACATAGATTAGTGCTTCAAATCGTTAAAATTGGTCAAGAAATGGTGATGGTGGTGTGTGGTGGTGCCGTCGGTCGAGCAAGGGAAGAAGGAAGAAGAAGAGAAAAAAAGAAAAGGAAAAAGAAAGGGAAAGAAGAAAGAAAGAGAGAAAAGGTTGGGCCCGTGTGGCGCACGAGCTTATTTCTCCGACCCGACTCGCGATTTTTTTCATATTTTAATTTTTTAAATTTTATCACTAAATTAACAAACAATTTATAAAATTTTGCTTCGGATTTTAATCCGGTTATTTTTTCTAATTAAACTAAAAATTAAAAGAAAAAGACAAACGGAAAGAGTAAAATTCTTATTTTATTAATAACGCAATTTACACAGGTTCCACAATTAAATTTCAGAAATGACGTGGAAAGAAAGATAAATATAATGCTTTTTTGACCATCCAGAGTAAATCAGCGAAGTGTACTGAAAATATTTCAAATTCACTTAACATTTTACGTTCACTCTTTTGTAAATCTCCAATGTCGTCCATAAGTTTAACCAAAGCCCTTCTAACTTTCTTAATGTTTGAAATTCCATCCCTAGGTCCAGTGTCTCGATAATTAAGTTCGAAAAGAAGTTTTGACACTGTGTCTAGAACTAAAAGATCTTCCGCGTAGTCAGGATCACCGATAGTAAATTTAAAGTTTTTAGATATTTCTCGAATAACCTTTCTTTGCGGAGTTGTAAATGAAAATTTTGACATAGTGAGGATCTGCACGAGTTCAGAATATATTTCTTTTCTTTTTGCGAAGAAATTCTGATGTATTATTTCCTCGGTTGAATCCGGAAAAACTTTGATTAATCGTTTGACGAGAAATGATGCTGGATCAAAGTAAAAGAAATCAATATCTCCATATTTTGAAATAGGGTTAGGTTTTTTACTTTCAATCCAAAATTCTAATTCAGAAATTATTGCGGCGACATAATGGTTGATATGAATTTGAGGAAATTCCTTATCACTGATGTGAGGTAGAAAACTGACGAATGACTCAAAAATAGATTTGGGGTCCATTTCTGCATTCCAGTACTTGACAAAAATATCATTCCCACATTCTTTTGACAGTTTGTGAAGAGAACGAACTTGATCACGCAGCTTTTTTAATAGATTTATTTGAAATTTTGAAAACAGGTAATCTAAGTAATAGAGGTGCCTAACGAATTCTCTATAAACTTCTAACCTTCTTCTAGGATTTAACAAATTTCTAGTAAACGGAGCTTTTGACTCATCAATGTGTCGTTTCTCTTTTGGAGTATATTCAAACAAGTCCGGATATTTGAAAATAGTTGGGTATTCTTCCCGTATTTCATCTTCCATAATGAGGAGTGAGTTAAGACTCATTAGGGTTTATATTTGTTTCATCTTTATGTTTATAAAGAAAAAATTCTTCGGTTTCCGAAGTTGTGGGAGAGCAACTGCTTTTTGCACTTTCTTCGTAATAGGTTAAGTTTAAACTGGAATCTACAGAAATTAATACCATAATTAATATTTTGTTTTTATAGTTTAAAAAAAGGTTTACTATAATGGCAACTTTAAATCCTATACCGACAAACTCCCTATTTGTTAAGCATGTGTGTTCCTTATCATTGCATTTGTGAAACAGGTGGCCAGGCCGACAACGGAGAGGCAGGATCCTTTTGTTTCCAATATAATTGGAGACTGTTCGGAAAATCCAACAACCAAGTCCGTGTATAATTGTCTTTCTTAGATACCACTCAAGAATCTCAGATGTCCTGACAGAATCAACGGTTACCTTAACAAACAGAAAATTCGATCCCCGGCAACGAAGCTTAAAACTTACTCCTACTTATGATATGACCAAAACGGACGGTTTTATATGTGCGGTGTCGTTAGGTCGCAAAACGTCATACTCAGTGTCCAAAAGAGAGTAATGGTTTTATTATTTATATTTAGCCCGGTATCCTAGCTATAGTCACCTACTTGTCTTCATTTTAACGAGTAAGTGGTAAATATATCTCAGGTTCGTATTTTTGTATGTTTGCTCAGTAACGTGGGATAAAAGTGCCTAAATAGTTAACCCTAGTGACAAGTGGTGAATGATTAAGATTAGCTAAAAGTAATACAAACTATAAAGATAAAAATGGATAGGTATGAAGAATAGAATACTGATGGGGAACTATCACAAGAGTTTAACTTCCTAGAATAAACACTAAACCTCAATCAACTGGGCTATGAACCTAATTGACTTGTCACTAAGAGTTTAGGTTTTGAAGATTCCGGCTAAAACGGATATCCCTACTCCCAACGTTAAGCTTAGAAGGTTTAAACGACCTTATAGATATAATCCTAGGTACATGAATAAAGTGGTATATCCCTATAGGAAAGTCTCAGCTTTTTTTAATCCTAGTTGGTCTAACTACAGTAATATTTCACCACTTAATACTAAGTTATGCCTTAACATTAACAGATGTGCAATCTTAGATATTCTAAGGTACTACTAATTGGATTCGAGGTCTCTCCTTTGCGATCACTTACTCAACCACGGATCATCTTACAACATCTCAATAACATTGCTTCTTACGCGAATCATGCTTTTGAGCAAGCTAATGTTCACTGAACTCTATGTTGTCTACTCTACTCACAACCTAAATGGGCAGCTCTTTTTTGACGAATAAATGATTATTTGTACGTAGGTACTATATCCCTATTGTGACGTTAAGCACACATAACTACTTACCTTGTATCCTAGGGTTGATCAGGTCATAATACTAGGTTATAGCCACGTGAATAAGCAGAAAGGGTGATCCGTAAATTAGACTTCTAAACCATCAAGGTTTCAGCATAATAATAGCATAAGTTTCAGATAAGGTATTCAACATGTAATAAACATTTGCAAAGGATAGATAAGCATGCAAGATGAAAGCAACTTAAAGTAACAAGATAACTTTATTAAATTAAGAAAAGCGTTCACCATTTACAGACGAGATCTGGACCATTACAAGTGTTGACATCCTCTAGACCGCTCCCAATACAATCTTCGACGTTCGCCTCCAGGTACTTAATTTCCCGCTCAGAGGTGAGAAGGCCTTGAAAGTTCTAGTGAGAGAAAGTGTATTGTAGTGAGAGAGTGAAGAGAGGTGTGTTGAAAATGGATGACAAAAAGACTTTAAATAGAAGTGGAATTTGTCTGCAAACGGCTGGCAAGCCGTTTGGCAGGCCGTTTACAGATGCCGTTTGCCTGGTGGCCCGTTTTTTATGCCTGTTTGCCTGTACCGTTTGGCAAGCCATTTTCCCTTATGGCAGTCCGTTTGGAAAGCCCTTTGGCCTACCTTGGCTTGCTGAATTCACTGGATCGTAACTTGGTATCTCATCTTTTACCTTTTTTGCTCTAGAATCTTCGCTTTAGATCCGATTCTTTGTGCATCGTCTTCGTAATTACTTAATCTACAAATTTAACCGAAAAACGATTATTTTTCTGACAAAGTTTGGAACTTTATGTTTTTGGGACTCAATATCGGGGGTAAAAACGTGATTTTTTTGCCGATTATGTTTAGGATTAGGTTGCCGTATTTTCCGATTTAAAGGGTCATGTCTATATTTAATTGCTGACTGATCATTTAGTAGTGGACGATTCGATAGATTGAGAATTTATATAATTATTTATTGTTAAGCGATAAAAGTTGTTACATAAAATATAATTTATATAACTAAAATCCTTAATCCTTTATTAATTCATATTCTAAAATATCTTTAATTTAGTTATTTTTAGTTGATCGATCCTTTCATTGGAATTGATTTCCATGAAAGTTACTTGTTTTTTATTTCTTTTCTTTTCTCTTGTTTTTATTTTATGTGGTGTGATTGCAACTAGGTTCCAAAGATATTCATAATGTCTTTGGTCATAGACCTTCCGTATCATCTGAAATTCGGATATCTTTCTGAACTTAAAAGATGGACAGTGGTAGATGTTGATTCGTCTCTCGAAGAAGACTTTTGGGAATTGATGGATGTTAACACATGGGATTTCACCTTGATGGGTATTAATGATGAAGAATTCGACCTCGAGGCTAAGTTTGAAGAGTTTATGAAAGCCGATACCAACAATGATCCCGAGATTGAATAGCTGGAAACTGTTAATGAGGATGAGCTTGTACTAAAAGAAACAATTACAACTCTGGTGGAATTTAAGTATCCTCAACAATTCAGCAAATGGGATATGGTATTTGAAGACCCATTTTGACAAGAACCTACGACAAAAACAAACCTATTGTTGCAAGCCACACATAATGGAGAGTCAATTATTGACACTCGGGTTATTTTTAATAAATAAATTATTAGAGTTTATCTTTACAACTCGAGGTGTCAATGACCTGTTAACCTTACTAATTAGTAGAACATTTTTCATCGATTTTATTCCGTCCGATAAGTGTGGGAAAAGTTAAACCCCACTAAGGAAAAATTTAAATGGGGCTGAGTCAAGCTTATGACTTATTAATAAATAAGCATGTTTTATGTTTCGTTTCTTGGCCATTTATGAGTAGTGTTTGAAGCTGACTAGCGCATGCTGATCTTCACGCCCGTCCTTTCACCTGTTCGCTATTAAAACCCGGTGATGTTCTTGCTTCCTTTTACTTTTACATTTTCCGTCTTACTTTATTTTATCATTGTATTATAAGTACATGCAAGTGGGGAAATTTCATGATTTTAAGTGTGGGGGAGGGGAAGTGAATTCTTTACTTAATTAAATACCAAGATAAATTTTTGCAAATAGTGAATAAAATAGTGATAAAATTTGATGCCCCATTAAAATGGTGAAATTTTTATAAAGTCTTATCCTGTTGCAAATACTATTTTATAATTCACATTTTAGCCTAAATTTTTGGAAGTATAAATTTTATGTCAAACTTATGTCTTTTCATTAATCTAATCTTAACCGCTAATAGAACTACTTTCAACTTTGAGATTGGAGTACTTTTTTAAGATAAGAAGTAAACGCCAAAAATTGTGAAACAATTGCAAACTTATAGCCACTATCATATGGCATAATAAGCATGGACCACTGAGGCAGCAAAAGAGTCTCAATAAGGGCCAACTTAGAAATTTGCCAAATGTAAAGCTAATGCTAAGCATTAAAGCAAAAGAAATGAAAAGTTAAAAGAGCCCAAATGAAGGCCAATGAGAGTGATGAGAGCGAGAGAAAAGAACCACACAGTTATAAAATCTCTAGTTAGAAAATAAAAGAGTCCAATGATGACCAACTGTTGTATAAATCTGGATTAATGAATATTAGGACCACTTGTACTCTTTGATTTGGTTCAGACTAGTTCTTATAATAATAACTAAACTTTAATGATTAGACATCTTTTTGACTCTGCATTTTGCTTCCGCTTTTACACCCATTTTATATCCTGTGTCATGATACACCCTGATAAACTAAATTCCGAGATAAATTATTCATAATACATTACCTAGGTGAAAATCATAAATAAGTGTTAGTCTTTCAAAAGATTTTGAAGATAATTTTCGGTTCAAAACACAAGATTAACCAAAGCATTGTCAAAACATCTCATTAAATATTATGTTTGATAAAAATGCCTAAGGGGGTGTATATTTAAAATGTTTAAATCTTTATTTGCTTGAGGACAAGCAAATTTTAATTGTGGGAAATTTGATAACGCCCAAATTATACATATTTTACATCATTTATTTGGAAATTATCTAGCATTGATTCATATGTTTTTAGTCAATATTATGAACTTTTTATGTCTTATTATGTTAATGTTGATTATAGGATCATATGCAAGAAGTTGGTGCAAAATGAGCTAAATATTGAAAAAATTCTAAAAAAAGTTGGAAAATCTGCGCACTGTCACGGTTTTGGCCATATCTTGAGCATCCGGACTCCGTCTAAGGCGAACCACCTGTAAAAACGCTCGTGAAAGAAAAGTATACACTTTTATGGTGTTATCCACTGGCTTTGGGAAAGTGTCAGCCACCGGCTAAGCCATTAAAGCCAGCGGCTCAGGGTTAAAAAAGTCAAAGTTTGCCGGCTACGTTTTCCTTGCTCGCCAAGCACCATAGCCACCGGCTCGGACCTGCTCTGAAAGATCTGTTTCATGTACTTCAATCCTAAGTCAATGGAGCTGCCAGCTAAGCTATTTTAGCCGCCGACTAAGGTGTCAGTTTTCGAAAACTATAAATAGAGGCCTCTAGTTCGGGTTTTTAATGTACTTTTCATTCCGCACTTTCACTTTACGAAATATTAGGTTTTAGCGTTAGTTTTTAGTCTTTATACTCTTTATAATCAAGATTATTCAAGTTTCTTTCCTTTATTCAAGGTATTATCCCTTTTAATTATTGTTTTCACGTTTAAAATATCTTTAATTTCTGTTGATTGTTTGTGTTCGTCTCCAACTATGAACTAAACGTTCATAGTGGTTACTTTGATGAAAACTTAACCATTGGGAATTTAAAATGAAGCCACTGACCGAGTCTTCTAAGCTTCCGGCTGGATCATTCCAAGCCCCCGGCTGGTGCACTCAAAGTCGTTGGCTTCGTGCTCGAATAAGTATAATTTCCAGTTTTTCCAGGACTGTGTAATTACGTTTCTGTGATTGCTGTTTTATCTATTTATCTGCTTCCATGTTCTAGATCTTTATTCGCATGCTTAATGATTAGGTAATAAGAGTTAGGATTAACTAGTAATTAATTTTAAGTAAGCTTTTACTCGATTCATCTAATCTTTTAGGTTAATCACACCAAACAAGGTATTTGGAATGCATGGAATTTAGCTAAAGGTCATGTGTAGTAATGAATAAAATAAACATTAATTATGCTCATATAATAAACTCACTATTGTTAGGCCTAGTCGAAGAACCTTCGTTTATATGCGTTTGATTGTAGATTGCTTGAGAACTTGATTAAGATTGCCTTTAAGCTAGTAATTGGAGATAATCTGATTAGTTTTATTAGCTTATCTATTTGTCAGCCTAACAACATGTTGCTTTAGTCCCCATCATAAGATTAGGATGATATGTATCATGTGATTATTCAAATGCTATGAATTAAGATGTTAACTTTGAACACCCACTTAGTTGACATATGCTTTAGGTCATACTTTGTGAATTTTAGGGATAATAATTGTTCTATGATTGTTATTTTAATATTTATTAATATGAATAATGAAACTATTTAATAATGAATCTCTCATCATTTACAAGTTCAAGTGACCACTTACTTTTAATATATTTAATTTCAATCAGTTTATATCTTATTATTTTAAGTAAGTTTTATTAAAGCTAAATAATTTATAATTATAATCTTAATTACTTCTAATTTTTTCCTAAGAGTTAGACAAAAGACAACTCTTATCTATTTCCGTAGTCTCTGTGGAACGATCCCTAACTTATCTATTACTATACTACCTTGATCGGGTTTTGTTGCTCGTTAGGGTGTTAAAAGTGATAAGTAAATTAATGTAATATAAATTTAAAAGTTGAAAACAAATTAAGCACTTTATAGCACATACTTTTTGCACATTAACTTTTTGGCGCCGCTGCCGGGGATTGCGGTAAAAATAAATATTTGAATTTATTTTTGGTTTATTGATAATTCATGAAAAATGGTGTGTAAGATGTTTAGTATTAGGTTGATGGATTATCCGATTTAAAGGGTCCTGCATAATCTTAATTGTTGACTGGCTATTTAGTAGTGCACGATTCGATAGATTGAGAATTTATTTAATTATTTATCGTTTAGCAATAAAATTTGTTATATAAAATATAATTTATATAATTAAAATTCTTAATCCTTTCTTAATTCATATTCTAAAATATTTTAATTTAGTTATTTTTAGTTGATCGATCCTTTCATTGGAATTTATTTCTGTGAAAGTTACTTGTTTTTCCTTTCTTTTCTTTTCTTTTGTTTTTGTTTTATGTGGTGTGATTGCAGCTAGGTTCCAAACATATTCATAATGTCTTTGGTCATAGACCTTTCGTATCAGCTAAAATTAGGATATCTTCCAGAACTTAAAAGATGGACAGTGGTAGATGTTGATTCGTCTCTCGAAGAAGACTTTCGGGAATTGATGGATGTTACATGAGCATGTTGATCCGTGTCAAATATGTTAGCTTAATCATTTGCAAGATTAGTAAAAATAGGGAATCTCATCAATCTTGTTAATCAAGGTGCCTTCCCGTTGTTCTAGATAATCAACCTCATGATGTAGACTATCATGACCTCCAGTCACTGTTTGATGTTGATGCTCAAGAGGATTTTCAACAGTTAAACAAGATACCTTCAACTATACTTTTCGGTATCTCTACAGCTGTTCTGGACATCGAACTCCGACCGTAGTAAAACAGAAGTGTTTAGGAATAGCTCTTATGTTCCAAATCCCAGTTAACATTCGCAGGTTTTAGGTTAATAAGATATAACAATTAAGCAAAAAAAATTAGAGATTTTAAATTTTGATAAAGATGAACTTTTTTTTTAATTAAATTGTCTTTGAAACTTAGTTAATAATGGTGGACTTTGATCTACCACAAAAATAATTTAATATTGTTGGGCCTAAAATGAATATAGATTGGTTAGGCTTGGGACATGGTTGATTAAATGAGACAAACAAGTATTGGGCCAGAATTACGTTAGCTAATAGAATTGAGCTTGAATGTGATTTAATTGAGATTGGGTATGAGGAGCTAGATTGTTGTCGTTTTCTTTTATCGATCTATGTGTTTGATATTTCACTTAATATTAAAACACCCCCACCTCAATCAGATACTATTATCGACTTCTTCCTAATCACAACAAGAACCATAATATTCTTAACCGCGTGTGATTATAACTCATCCGTGTAAAAAAACAAAAACAAAAAATCAAATTTGATATCATGCGTGTGTGTGATTTCAACTGCTTTTTGATACAACTGTTGATCAAACCAAAATCGACTAGTGTGAATAGATTTTGGGTTTGAGTGCTTGATTTGGGAAAAAGAGTGGATCAAATGTTTTAACTCCAATAATTGAGCAAACCCTGATTTGAAATCTAGATTCCAAGGGCATAAAACAATCGATAAGATTAACCTAATTCGATCGGAATCGAATAAGTTAATATCTAAAAGTGAGGATTAATTCCGATGACGATCGGAGTATTGATCGGAATTGTGTTAACGACTGGAGAAATGCTACCGTAATTAATTTGGGCAGAGTAACATTAATGCATCCAGTGTTATTGAATAAATGATCTTGTTCGTGTATTTATAGATGTTATGATGGAATGGTGACATGACACATGTCCTTTTCATGGTTGTAACAAACTTTGCCAATCCCGAGGGTGACGTGGCACATGTCCCTTTCATGAGAATAATCGAGCAGATCCTAACAATCTTTCCTAGATTTGTGGGTTGACATGGCGTGCAGCTTGTTTGTATATTTGTTTCGCAATCAAGTGCTCGTTCTGAGATAGTGCACTCACTCCGGGATGAAGTGACTGTTCCGGGATAATGCACTTGCTCTGAGACAGGTGCTTGCCCTGGGGCGTTATCCTTGTACCGGGTCAAAATATTAAGCTGGGAAGTTGTGTAGTTCTGGTAGTGTGGTGGCCCCGACTAGGTCATTACGGGTGACTACCTTGATTAGTCGGGAGGGGCTTTGCTTCGTATTTACTCCAAGTGTTTCTTCACGGTGTTCGCCATGACCGGGCAAATTGTTGTCGGTTTATCAACAGGCTTATTTGTGATGATATTATTATCTTCTTAATGCCTCTGCATCTGGCTAGGTGATGTCGGTAGCGTGTATGCTTATCCGGGCTAGATGGCATTCCCGGCTAGCCATTGTCCGACATGGTCCTTCCCGGGTGCATGCATAAGTAACCTTCTGGTCGTGTTACTGAGGTGATGCCGGGAAGACGTCCTTTTCCGGGATAGGCTTATGCCGGGGAAAAACCCTAGCCCGGATGCTGCTAATTAGTGTCTTTTTGAGACGGATCATGATACGTATCATCAAGTCCCCCCAGTTTGATGATGGTAGTCGGAACGATTATCATCATCAAACTTTTAAAACGAAGCCATGCTTCTAATTGGATGTGCATTTAATGTTTGTCAGGGTGAAAAGACAGTTTCTGTAAATACGCCCCCTTTTGTGTTTTTCCATTTTTTAACTTTTCAGAACGACGTTCGAGGAACTTCTTTTTGCAATTTAAATCATTACTTTTGTTGATCCCTCATTTGATCTGAGCCGTTGGATCAATTTCCTTGAAACCTATAAATAGCTTTCTTTTTCCGATATTTTCACTTTTTGCAGCCTTCATACTCTAAACGTTTCTTCTTCAAAAAACCAACAGTTTTTCACGAAAGAAGGTACCTTTTCTGTTCCATTCTTTTTATTGCTTTGCATTTTTGCATTTTTCATATATATAGCGGATCAGTCTTCCACTTCTACTAGTGTAGACGCTCTCGAATCTTCATCCAGGCCTTCTGTAGACATTAGTAGTATCATGAGTCAAATGTGCGATAAATACCTTGACGAAATGGTACGTAATTATCCGTTTTTGACCCGTTATACGTTGAGGGTGCCTGACGCCACCCACCGGGCCCACAAGTCCCCACCGGGTATGGTTGCCATTTATGGTGCAGCCATCAGCGTGTGAAATTTTCGGTTGCCCTATTCTGAATTCATGTATCAATTCTTTACACACTACGAAATAGCACCTGCTCAGGTACATCCCCATGCGTATCAAAAATTGGTAATCTGGAAGATGTACCTAATTATCATATTCTTCCTACCGTTCGCATGTTTTGATTATGTTTCGCCGTCTCAAGGTCCGAGATTGGATGGTTTTCCATTAAACAGAGAGCGTTGTTCAATTTTACTGGAGACATGGATAGTTCGTTAAAAGAGTGGCGGGAGTCTTTCTTTTTTATTGATAGCAAAGGGATACCGCCACGATTTGTTGAGCGCTACTAATGGACAGTCAATGTGAAAAAGGGAGCCAATAAGATCCCAAATCTGAATGCTGCCGAGAAGGCATGCATATTAGCCATCCGGGAGTTCAAGTTTCCCCAACGATCATACCCGGAGGCCATGCTTGTGTTGGGAGGAGTTAGTCACCAATGGCCAGATCCGAATACCAAGCCTGTCCTTCGTTTTAATGGAGCAGGTGAAGACTGATCCTAACCAACTGTTACGTCGCCTAGTTTATTATTCGTATACTAACCTCGTTTGTTTTGTTATGTTTATGCAACAGTAATGGAGTTTGCTACTGCTATGGCTTTCGGCGACCTAGAGGAGATCCGGGTTGAGAGTGTTTCGGTCAATCCGGAAGGCAAGCCGGATGTCGCTCCCCAGGACCTGGAGCAGAATGCCGGTGATGGGACCGACTTGGTTCTACCGGGCCCGGATGTGCCAGAAGGGCACACGGTTGTGAAGAGGAGGATTCATGACCTCCCTCAGCTGTGGAGGAAGAAGGCCAAAGGTAATCTCCTCGTTCCGACAAGCTAATCTTGTTTGTTGTTGTTAATTGTCTCGTGCTTGACTTTTTTTTTTAAGTTGTTGTCGAGCCTTCTATTGGTGCCGGGACGACCGAGACGGAGCCCATTGACTTGGGTGGTGGAGAGGGTGACCACTTTACCCAGGAGAGTTTTGATGACATTCACTTCAATGTCTCTTCTGGTGACGATCTTATCCGTGCCTTCTCTCAGCTGGATATTGATTATCATGGCTGCAAGAGTGCTTTGGAGAAGGGGTCTTCTGCATTTTTCTGCCAGGCGGTTTCTGCCCTTCCCCGGAAAGACTCTAAGGTTGTCCGAGCCGGGGCGCTCATGGCACTGAATACACTTTTTCTGGACAGTTTGGACCCGGAAGGGTAGGTAACGGACCTGGAGAATCAGCTTAAAGCCGCTCGTGATGAGTTGTCCCAGGCACCCATTGAAATGTCCTGTTCATATTGATTATAAACGTTCCATATTAATTGATTTCGTTGCGAGGTTTTGACCTCTATATGAGACGTTTTTTAAAGACTGCATTCATTTTTAAAACAACCATAACCTTTATTTTATCAATAAAGGTTTTAAAAACATTACGTAGATTATCAAATAATGATAATCTAAAATATACTGTTTACACACGACCATTACATAATGGTTTACAATAGAAATATATTACATTGACATATGTTTCTTGAATGCAGTTTTTACACAGTATCATACAAACATGGACTCCAAATCTTGTCCTTATTTTAGTATGCAACAGCGGAAGCTCTTAGTATTCACCTGAGAATAAACATGCTTTAAACGTCAACAAAAATGTTGGTGAGTTATAGGTTTAACCTATATATATCAAATCGTAACAATAGATCACAAGATTTCATATTTCAATACACATCTCATACATAGAGATAAAAATCATTCATATGGTGAACATCTGGTAACCGACATTAACAAGATGCATATATAAGAATATCCCCATCATTCCGGGACACCCTTCGGATATGATATAAATTTCGAAGTACTAAAGCATCCGGTACTTTGGATGGAGTTTGTTAGGCTCAATAGATCTATCTTTAGGATTCGCGTCAATTAGGGTGTCTGTTCCCTAATTCTTAGATTACCAGACTTAATAAAAAGGGGCATATTCGATTTCGATAATTCAACCATAGAATGTAGTTTCATGTACTTGTGTCTATTTTGTAAATCATTTATAAAACCTGCATGTATTCTCATCCCAAAAATATTAGATTTTAAAAGTAGGACTATAACTCACTTTCACAGATATTTCCTTTCTCGGAAATAAGATTTGGCCACGGATCGATTCACGAACCTATAAAAATATGTACATATATATCAAAGTATGATCAAAATATAATTACAACCATTTTTATTATGTTTTTAAAGATTTGAGTGTATTAAGTCAGCTGTCCTCGTTAGTAACCTACAACTAGTTGTCCACAGTTAGATGTACAGAAATAAATTGATATATATTATCTTGAATCAATCCACGACCCAGTGTATACACGTCCCAGGCTAGATCACAACTCAAAGTATATATATTTTTGGAATCAACCTCAACCCTGTATAGCTAACTCCAACATTACTGCATATAGAGTGTCTATGGTTGTTCCAAATAATATATATACATGGGTCGATATGATATGTCAAAACATTTGCATACGTGTCTATGGTATCCCAAGATTACATAATATATTAGAATACATGTATAATACAATATAAATTAGCTAGGATATGATTTGTATAGATTTGTTAAACATTTCCCGCAGCTAAAAAGATCAAAAATATCCAATCTTGTTTTACCCATAACTTCTTCATTTTAAATCCGTTTTGAGTGAATCAAATTGCTATGGTTTCATATTGAACTCTAATTTAAGAATCCAAATAGAAAAAGTATAGGTTTATGGTTGGAAATTTAAGTTACATGTCAATTACTAAAGAGGTAGTCATTTCTGTCGAAAGAACGACATCTTGATGATCATTTTGAAAAACATACTTTCACTTTGAGGTTAACCAATATTTTTGGATATAGTTTCATGTTCATATGAAAAATTATTTTCCCAGAAGAACAACTTTTAAATCAAAGTTTATCATAGTTTTTAATTATCCAAACCAAAACAGCCCCCGGTTTCACTACGACGGCGTAAATCCGATTTTATGGTGTTCATCGTGTTTCCAGGCTTTAAATCATTAAGTTAGCATATCATATAGATATAGAACATGTGTATAGTTGATTTTAAAAGTCAATTTAGAAGAATTAACTTTTGTTTGCGAACAAGTTTAGAATTAACTAAAATATGTTCTAGTGATTACAAGTTTAAACCTTCGAATAAGATAGCTTTATATGTATGAATCGAATGATGTTATGAACATCATTACAACCTCAAGTTTTCTGGATAAAACTACTAGAAATGAGAAAAATAGATCTAGCTTCAAAGGATCCTTGGATGGCTTGAAAGTTCTTGAAGCAGAATCATGACACGAAAATAGTTCAAGTAAGATTTTCACTCGAAATAAGATTGTTATAGTTGTAGAAATTGAATCAAAGTTTGAATATGAATATTAAATTGAATTAGAAAGATAACCTACTATAAATAATAAAGGTTCCTTGATATTAGATGATTACTTGGAATGGGTTAGAAAGCTTGGAAGTAGACTTGCAAACTTGGAAGTATTCTTGATTTTTATGAAACTATACTTATGGAATTTATGAAGAACACTTAGAACTTGAAGATGGATCTTGAGAGAGATCAATTAGATGAATAAAATTGAAGAATGAAAGTGTTTGTAGGTGTTTTTGGTCGTTGGTATATGGATTAGATATAAAGGATATGTAATTTTGTTTTCATGTAAATAAGTCATGAATGATTACTAATATTTTTATAATTTTATGAGATATTTCATGCTAGTTGCCAAATGATGGTTCCCAAATGTGTTAGGTGACTTACATGGGCTATTAAGAGCTGATCATTGAAGTGTATATACCAATAGTACATACATCTAAAAGCTGTGTATTGTACGAGTACGAATACGGGTGCATACGAGTAGAATTGTTGATGAAACTGAACGAGGATGTAATTGTAAGCATTTTTGTTAAGTAGAAGTACTTTGATATGTGTCTTGAAGTCTTTCAAAAGTGTAAGAATACATATCAAAACACAACATGTATATACATTCTAATGGAGTCGTTAAGTCTTCGTTAGTCGTTACATGTAAGTGTTGTTTTGAAACCTTTAAGTTAATGATCTCAATTAATGTTGTTAACCCAATGTTTATTATATCAAATGAGATGTTAAATTATTATATTATCATAATATTTTGATGTATGAATATCTCTTTATATGATACATACATTAAAATATCGTTACAACGATAATCGTTACATATAAGTCTCGTTTCGTAATTCTTGAGTTAGTAGTCTTGTTTTTTACATATGTAGTTCATTGTTAACACACTTAATGATATATTTAAATATCATTTTATCATGTTAAATATAGTGTATCAATATCTTAATATGATACATATGTATTTAGTAGACGTTATCATAACGATAATCGTTATATATATCATTTCGAGCTTCTTAACTTATTAAACTCATTTCTTATGTATATCACACATTGTTAATATACTTAGTGAAATACTTACTCATCATAATCTCATGTAAACCATATATATATGTCTATATATACCACAACATGTAGTTTTCACAATTTTGTAACGTTCGTGAATCGCCGGTCAACTTGGGTGATCAATTGTCTATATGAAACTTATTTCATTTAATCAAGTCTTAACAAGTTTGATTACTTAATAAGTTGGAAACATTTTGTCATGTAAATATCAATCTCAATTATTATATACAAACATGGAAAATTTCGGGTCACTACAGTACCTACCCGTTAAATAAATTTCGCCCCGAAATTTTAAGCTGTTGAAGGTGTTGACGAATCTTCTAGAAATAGTTGTGGGTATTTCTTCTTCATCTGATCTTCATGCTCCTAGGTGAACTCGGGTCCTCTACGAGCATTCCATTGAACCTTAACAATCGGTATCTTGTTTTGCTTAAGTCTCTTAACCTCACGATCCATTATTTCGATAGGTTCTTCAATGAATTGAAGTTTCTCATTGATTTGCATTTCGTCCAAAGGAATAGTGAGATCTTCTTTAGCAAAACATTTCTTCAAATTCGAGACGTGGAAAGTGTTATGTACAGCCGCGAGTTGTTGAGGTAGCTCTAGTTGGTAAGCTACTGGTCCGACACGATCTATAATCTTGAATGGTCCAATGTACCTTGGATTTAGTTTCCCCCGTTTACCAAATCGAACAACGCCTTTCCAAGGTGAAACCTTAAGTATGACCATTTCTCCAATTTCAAACTCTATATCTTTTCTTTTACTGTCCGCGTAGCTCTTTTGTCGACTCTGGGCGGTTTTCAATCGTTGTTGAATTTGGATGATTTTTTCGGTAGTTTCTTGTATTATCTCCGGACCCGTAATCTGTCTATCCCCCACTTCATTCCAACAAATTGTAGACCTGCACTTTCTACCATAGAGTGCTTCAAACGGCGCCATCTCAATACTAGAATGATAACTGTTGTTGTAAGAAAATTCTGCTAACGGTAGGTGTCGATCCCAACTGTTTCCGAAATCAATAACACATGCTCGTAGCATGTCTTCAAGCGTTTGTACCGTCCTTTCACTCTGTCCATCAGTTTGTGGATGATAGGCAGTACTCATGTCTAGACGAGTCCCCAATGCTTGTTGCAACGTCTGCCAGAACCTTGAAACAAATCTACCATCCCTATCAGAGATAATAGAGATGGGTATTCCATGTCTGGAGACAACCTCCTTCAAATACAATCGCGTCAACTTCTCCATTTTGTCATCTTCTCTCATTGGTAGGAAGTGTGCTGACTTGGTGAGACGATCAACTATTACCCAAATAGTATCATAACCACTTGCAGTCCTTGGCAATTTAGTAATGAAATTCATGGTAATGTTTTCCCATTTCCATTCCGGAATTTCAGGTTGTTGTAGTAGACCTGATGATTTCTGATGTTCAGCTTTGACCTTAGAACACGTCAAACATTCTCCTACATATTTAGCAATATCGACTTTCATACCCGGCCACCAAAAGTGTTTCTTGAGATATTTATACATCTTCCCCGCTCCGGGATGTATTGAATATCTGGTTTTATGTGCTTCTTTAAGTACCATTTCTCTCACATCTCCAAACCTTGGTACCCAAATTCTATCAGCCCTATATCGGGTTCCGTCTTCCCAAATATTAAGATATTTCTCTGATCCTTTGGGTATCTCATTCTTCAACTTTCCTTCTTTTACAACCCCCTGTTGCGCCTCCTTTATTTGAGTAGTAAGGTTAGTACGAATAATTATATTCATAGCTTTTACCCGTATAGGTTCTCTGTCCTTTCTACTCAAAGCGTCGGCTACCACATTTGCCTTCCTCGGGTGGTATCGAATCTCAAAATCATAATCATTCAACAGTTCAATCCACCTGCGTTGTCTCATATTCAGTTGCTTCTGATTAAATATATGTTGGAGACTTTTGTGATCGGTATATATAATACTTTTGACCCCATATAAATAATGCCTCCAAGTCTTTAATGCAAAAACAACATCACCCAATTCTAAATCGTGAGTTGTATAATTTTGCTCGTGAATCTTCAATTGTCTAGACGTATAAGCAATCACCTTCGTTCGTTGCATTAATACACAACCGAGACCTTGCTTTGATGCGTCACAATAAATCACAAAATCATCATTCCCTTCAGGCAATGACAATATAGGTGCCGTAGTTAACTTTTTCTTCAACAATTGAAACGCTTTCTCCTGCTCATCCTTCCATTCGAATTTCTTCCCTTTATACGTTAATGCAGTCAAGGGTTTTGCTATTTTGGAGAAATCTTAGATGAATCTTCTATAGTAACTAGCCAATCCTAAAAATTGACGTATATGCTTTGGAGTTTTTGGGGTTTCCCACTTTTCAACGGTTTCGATCTTTGCCGGGTCCACCTGGATACCTTCTTTGTTCACTATGTGACCGAGGAATTGAACTTCTTCCAACCAAAATGCACACTTTGAAAACTTAGCGTACAGTTTTTCTTTCCTCAATACTTCTAGCACTTTTCTCAAATGTTCTTCGTGCTCTTGATCATTCTTTGAGTAAATAAGTATGTCATCGATGAAAACAATGACAAACTTGTCAAGATATGGCACACACACTCGGTTCATAAGGTCCATGAACACGGCTGGTGCGTTAGTCAATCCAAACGGCATAATCATAAACTCGTAATGACCATAACGCGTCCTAAAAGCAGTTTTTGGAATATCATCCTCCTTTACTCGCATTTGATGATATCCAGAATGTAAATCGATTTTCTAATAAACCAACGAGCCTTGTAGTTGATCAAATAAGTCGTCAATTCTCGGCAGTGGATAACGGTTTTTGATGGTAAGTTTATTCAACTCTCTGTAGTCAATACACAACCTAAATGTACCATCCTTCTTCTTGACAAACAAAACAGGAGCTCCCCATGGTGATGTGCTTGGTCGAATGAAACCACGTTCTAATAGTTCTTGCAGTTGGCTTTGTAGTTCTTTCATCTCGCTGGGTGTGAGTCTGTAAGGTGCACGAGCTATTGGTGCAGCTTCTGGTACAAGATCTATTTGAAATTTAACAGATCGATGTGGAGGTAGTCCCGGTAATTCTTTCGGAAATACATCGGGAAATTCTTTTGCAACGGGAACATTATTGATGCTCTTTTCTTCAGTTTGTACTTTCTCGACATGTGCTAGAACAGCATAGCAACCTTTTCTTATTAGTTTTTGTGCCTTCAAATTACTAATAAGATGTAGCTTCGTGTTGCCCTTTTCTCCGTACACCATTAAGGGTTCTCCTTCTTCTCGTACAATGCGAATTGCATTTTTGTGACATACGATCTCTGCTTTCATCTCCTTCAGCCAGTCCATGCCAACTATTACATCAAAACTCCCTAACTCTACTGGTATCAAATCAATCTTAAATATTTCGCTGCCCAGTTTAATTTCTCGATTCCGGCATATATAATCTGCTGAAATTAATTTACCGTTTACTAATTCGAGTAAAAATTTACTATCCAACGGCGTCAATGGACAACTTAATTTAGCACAAAAATCTCTACTCATATAGCTTCTATCCGCACCTGAATTGTAATGACCCGACAAAATCGTCATTAACGGCGCCGTTAACTTAGGTCCCGTTACGTGGTCGTAGTCCCTATATGAGACACGTTTGACCAAAATTATGTCGCATTCATTTGAAACGTACAAAACTTACAAAGTTTAGTTTACAAAACCGTTCGACAACAATTTTAAGTTTGCAAAAGTATAAATTATAAATGAGATAACTTGCGACATAATTAGTTTAAAATCACGGTTGCTATAAATAGCGTAAGTATGTAAACGATATGTTTGAATCCAAAGGTGCTATCACTAGTGTATGTATGTATGTATGCTTGACCCCAAGCAAGAAATCAGAGTGTATGCATGTATGCTTGACTCCAAGCAAGTATGAGTGTACGCGGAAGCATGTATCAAATAGCCAAGTATGAACCTGAGAAACATATAGAAAACTGTCAACGAAAAACGTTGGTGAAATCATAGGTGTTTTAGTAAACGTTGTATTTGAACCACAAGATTTAGTATAAGATGATTATCAAAATCATTTGCATTCCAAAGTTGTTGTTTGTATCCCGGGCACCCAATTATCAAACTTAACTGTTTTGCACCCTTTGCGTAGTGTTAGAACATACACTAGACCCGAAAATATATTTCATCCGCTAACGGTAGCGAACCGTCCGAATGAGGCTCGTCAAGCCCATGTGATCACATAATATAAGTTCACGTTTACACCCTGCAAGTGTAACTAATGATAATTGAATTGAGGCTTTTTGTTCAAACCCATACGTGGAATGTTCGTTTTCGTACTTGTGTTCAAAGTGTAAAAGTATGATACGTATATGTTTCTCATCCCATAGTTTAAAGCATAAAAGTTGTTTGAAAGATGGGACTATGATCTCACCTCGAGTGCGCGAGTATAAAAGTACTTCACAAAGTAAACGTGTGCATGAAAGTTGCTTAGCCTTGACCTAAACAAGTAAGTTGTATCAATTAACCGGTTACGACACAAGGTCGGGTGAAATGTGTTCAATTAGTCCTATGGCTCGTTACGACTCGATTAAAATAGCATGTGAATCAATTTGTCAAGTTTCATGCAAGATACAAGTATAGAAACAAGCTAGGAAGGTTGCATAATCATTTGGTTAAGTTTGACAAAAAGTCAAACTTTGGTCGGTCAAAGTCAACGAAAAAGTCAACACGTTCGGGTCGGGTCCCGAACTAATTTTCTGAGGTTTTTATTCATATATAAGCATGTTAGAACAAGTCTCATGTGAATCGGAGGTCCATAGCGTGCCAAACATTTTTCTTATTTTGACCAAGGAGGTCAGAACCAAACCATGCCTATTGTCGCACCGCGACAAAGGCTGGCCGCGCCGCGGCGAATAACGGGTGCTGGTACCTGGTCAGTCTCAATTGTTCAAGTCTTTTCCAAAACTCAATTTAGCACAAAATACAAACCGTAAACACTTAGAATGCGTATCTTATATCGTTGGAAAGCTCTTTTGTCAAGGAACACAACTAAGTACATATTATCAATCAAAACATGCATTTAAAATAATCAAATTCTCGTCAAATGTTCAATGAACGTTCATAATCAAAGTTTCAAGTTTGTAAAACGCATTTCATGATTCGGGCAACCAATTTACATGTATTATATGCCGTTTTGAAGGTAATGAAACATACAATACAATTAAATACTTACTAACAACATTAACAAGCATTCAATGCATCAAAATCCCGTTTTAAAGTTCATTAAACCCTAACCAAAATCATGAATTCAACCATTTTGTAAATGAAGCTTTTCTAAATCAACTTACACATCAAAATGAAGCTAATGATGCTAGTAACACTTTTAATACATGAACTTTAACATTTAAACAACATTAACTCATCCAAAATCAAAGATTAAGCACACCCATTTCAAGTTCATGCTAGTTACTCCAAAAACAACAAATCGAGCAAACCAAACATATATTCATGTTAGACTTGAGCCATAGACACTAACTAACACCATTTCAAGTATATAAAACGAATTTAGAGAAATCTAGAGTTTTTAAAAACCTTACCCCAAGTAGTGAAATTGGTACCAAATTGAAGAGGATGAAGAGAGGATTCCAAATATGTAATTTGTTTTGATGTTTGCTTGCTAAATCCGATTTAGATGATGAATTAGTGAGTTGGTTGAAGTTGATGTTCTTGGTGACTAGAGAGAAAAAGGAAGTAGGAGATAGATGGAAAATGAATGGTGGAAAGAGTGGGTTGACTAGTTGACCTAGTCAACTAGTTTTCCCACTTGGCAACTTCGGTCCCTCAATTTTGAAAGCGGGTGTGTGAATTAACCAAACGAATATTTAAAAAAAACGCTCGAGTAACCGAGTGATGTAATAATTAAATAGCGAAAATATTATGAACGTTAGTCAACGGAAACTACGAATTTAAATAACGAAAGATATTATTTAAAAAAAACAGTGTTAAAAATAAATTTAACGAAAAAAACGCGGGATGTTACATGAATCAAATAAAACGTAAGCAGATTTATTGTTAATAAGAAACGTACCCATAACAAGCTCCGGGTCTTCCTGTGCCTCTGCCGCATTAATATTGAAAACTCTTCCGCGGCCTTGTCCATTCGTGTTCTCCTGGTTCGGGCAATTTCTAATAATGTGGCCCGGTTTTCCTCATTTATAACAAACTACATTGGCATAACTTGCTCCGACACTACTTGCTCCGCCATTACTCATTCCGACACCATTTGTTCCTTTCGTTCTGTTAACCCCTGGTCCGTAGACCTCACACTTCGCCGCGCTATGACCATTTCTTTTACACTTGTTGCAAAATTTGGTGCAGAACCCCGAGTGATACTTTTCACACCTTTGGCATAGCTGCTTCTGATTGTTGTTGTTGTTGTTGCGGTTATTATTGTTGTTAGGATGATTGTTGTAGTTGTTGTTGTTTTTGTTGTGCCGTTTGTTGTAGTTGCGATTGTTGGGATAGTTGTTGTTGTATTGGTGACTCTTATCACCGTTTTCCTCCCACTTTCTTTTGACTAGCTTCACGTTGGCCTCTTCGGTCACCTGTTCTTTAATTCTTCCCTCAATCTGGTTCACTATTTTGTGAGCCATTCTACATGCCTTTTGTATGGAGGCAGGCTCGTGTGAACTTATATCTTCTTGGATTCTCTCCGTTAACCCTTTCACAAACGCGTCGATCTTCTCTTCCTCATCTTCGAACGCTCTCGGACACAATAGGCACAATTCTGTGAATCGTCTTTCGTACGAAGTAATATCGAATCCCGGAGTAACCCTCTAAGTTCTGACTTGAGCTTATAGAACTCGGTTCTGGGATGGTACTTCTCGTTCATCAAATGCTTAAATGCTGACCACGGCAGCGCGTAAGCAGCACCTTGTCCCACTTGCTCTAGATAGGTATTCCACCATGTTAACGCAATACCTGTGAAGGTATGCATAGCGTACTTCACTTTGTCTCCTTCAGCACACTTACTTATGGCAAACACCGATTCAACTTTCTCGGTCCACCGTTTGAATCTGATTGGTCCTTCGGTCCCATCAAATTCTGAAGGTTTGCAGGCAGTGAATTCCTTGTATGAGCATCCTACACGATTTCTTGCGCCATTAGCTGTATTTCTAGATTCAGAGTTATTGTTAGTATGTAGCGCGGCCTGTACTGCAGCTATGTTTGAAGCAAGAAAGGCACGAAATTCCTCTTCGCTCATATTCAAGGTGTGTCGAGTAGTCGGTGCCATTTCCTTCAAAATAGTCAAATGAAACAATTTAATCATACAGAATATTAAGAGTAGTCAATAGTATTTCGTAGTATAATATGAACTCATTTATAAAAGCTTTTTCTTCATATTAGAGTTTTATAATTTTAAATTCGGGTACTACCTGCCCGTTAAGTTCATACTTAGTAGCTAATATACAATTCAACTACTACAATTCCATATGAAAAACTGATTATAATAATATATCACATACAAATATTCTTCAAACTTACAACTTCGCAATATTACATATAACATGAAATATAGTACACTATAATACAGGACAGTTTTGAAGATAAATCTAGTTAATACGTAAGTTGTTCAGCAAAGGAAATAAAGACACGTAATTCATAAGTCCAGAAACAAGTCATGCATTCTGGTTTTACTAAGACGACTTCCCATCCTTGGTCTTGTGAAAAATAACCGTTATGACCATTGGCTAGGCAGCATGTTGTAATGTCATCAAAAGGATGAGGGTTTCGTAATGTCCAACAGCCCCGTAATAATCTAAAAACCTTGTTTCTCACCCCAACTACTGAATCCGTCACTTGTAGGAAAGTTTTATTTAAAAGCTGCAATCCGATGTTCTTTTTCTCACTTTGGTAAGAAGCGAACATCATTAACCCGTAAGCATAACATGCTTCTTTATGTTGCATGTTAGAAGCTCTTTCTAATTCACGAAATCCTATGTTGGGATATGTTGAGTCAAAATAGGTTCTTAACCCGTAGCGTAAAATTACATTTGGGTTCCCCGCATTTAATGCTTTAAAGAAAACATGGCGTAACTTACGATCTCCCCAATGTGATATACCCCACCTATCAAAGGAAAGCCTTTTATAAACTAAGGCATTTCTGGAAAGTCTTTCAAATGTTTGACAAGTCAATTTCACCATAACTAAATGTGCTGATGAATTCTGACCGACTCTAGACAAGATTTCCTCAATCATATCCTCTGGTAGGTCTTCTAAAATATTCGGTTGTCTACCCTTAACGTCCATTTTGTTTTTATACTGTAAAATAGACAAGGATTAGATTCGTAATAACAAACAATAAAAGCAATTTTTACATAGAACATAAAAGTACAAGCACACTATAATACATTTATTACACGACATGCTCACACCCCTCTAATCTGAATCACTGGTTTCTTCTTCTTCGAACTTGGTTCTTTTTCCTAATTTTCTAGGGATATATGACGTTCCTCTAATACGAGCTGTCGTTTTCCACATTGGTTTAGAAACACCTGGTGGTTTAGAGGTTCCCGGGTTATTGTCACGATATTGAAAATACGGGTGTTGACGGTACATATAAAGTTCATCGGGGTCGGAATCAGATTTCTCTATTTTGATGCCTTTTCCCTTATTATTTTTTTTGCCTCATTAAATTGGGTCGGGGTAATTTCTATAACATCATCGGAATCCTCATCAGGATCCGATTCATCGGAAAATTGGTAATTTTCCCAATATTTTGCTTCCTTAGCGGAAACACCATTGACCATTATTAACTTTGGTCCATTGGTTGAGGATTTTCTTTTATTTGACCGGTTTTTTGTGGTTCCTACTATTCCCCCTTCGGAACCTCTTCTTCTTCCGGTTCCTCTTCTTCTGGTTCCTCTTCTTCCGGTTCCTCTTCTTCCGGTTCCGTTTCCTCTTCTTCCGGTTCTTCGGGAACTTGTGAATCTTGCCAATATATATTCAACTCTTTGTTATTATTAGGTGATTCAATGGGATTTGTGCTAGAGGTAGACATCTATCACACAATATCAAACATGTTAAGAGATTAATATATTACATAATATTTACATGTTAATAATATATAGTTTCCAACAAAAATGTTAAGCAATCATTTTAAAAAAAAACACGGTCGAAGTCTAGACTCACTAATGCATCCTAACAAACTCGATAAGACACACTAATGCAAATTTTCTGGTTCTCTAAGACCAACGCTCGGATACCAACTAAAATATCCCGTTCATGTTGATTATAAACGTTTCATATTAATTGATTTCGTTGCGAGGTTTTGACCTCTATATGAGACGTTTTTCAAAGACTGCATTTATTTTTAAAACAACCATAACCTTTATTTTATCAATAAAGGTTTTAAAAACATTACGTAGATTATCAAATAATGATAATCTAAAATATACTGTTTACACACGACCATTACATAATGGTTTGCAATAGAAATATATTACATCGACATATGTTTCTTGAATGCAGTTTCTACACAATATCATACAAACATAGACTCCAAATCTTGTCATTATTTTAGTATGCAACAGCGGAAGCTCTTAGTATTCACCTGAGAATAAACATGTTTTAAACGTCAACAAAAATGTTGGTGAGTTATAGGTTTAACATATATATATCAAATCGTAACAATAGACCACAAGATTTTATATTTGAATACACATCCCATACATAGAGATAAAAATCATTCATATGGTGACCACCTGGTAACCGACATTAACAAGATGCATATATAAGAATATCCCCATCATTCCAGGACACCCTTCGGATATGATATAAATTTCGAAGTACTAAAGCATCCGGTACTTTGGATGGGGTTTGTTAGGCCTAATAGATCTATCTTTAGGATTCGCGTCAATTAGGGTGTCTGTTCCCTAATTCTTAGATTACCAGACTTAATAAAAAGGGGCATATTCGATTTCGATAATTCAACCACAGAATGTAGTTTCACGTACTTGTGTCTATTTTGTAAATCATTTATAAAACCTGCATGTATTCTCATCCCAAAAATATTAGATTTTAAAAGTGGAACTATAACTCACTTTCACAGATATTTCCTTCCTCGGAAATAAGACTTGGCCACGGATCGATTCACGAACCTATACAAATATGTACATATATATTAAAGTATGATCAAAATATAATTACAACCATTTTTATTATGTTTTTAAAGATTTGAGTGTATTAAGTCAGCTGTCCTCGTTAGTAACCTACAACTAGTTGTCCACAGTTAGATGTACAGAAATAAATCGACATATATATTATCTTGAATCAATTCACGATCCAGTGTATACACGTCTCAAGCTAGATCACAACTCAAAGTATATATATTTTTGGAATCAACCTCAACCCTGTATAGCAAACTCCAACATTACTGCATATAGAGTGTCTATAGTTGTTCCAAATAATATATATACATGGATCGATATGATATGTCAAAACATTTGCATACGTGTCTATGGTATCCCAAGATTACATAATATATTAGAATACATGTATAATACAATATAAGTTAGCTAGGATATGATTTGTATAGATTTATTAAACATTTCTCATAGCTAAAAAGATCAAAAATATCCAATCTTGTTTTACCCATAACTTCTTCATTTTAAATCCGTTTTGAGTGAATCAAATTGCTATGATTTCATATTGAACTCTAATTTAAGAATCCAAATAGAAAAAGTATAGGTTTATTGTCGGAAATTTAAGTTACATGTCAATTACTAAAGAGGTAGTCATTTCCGTCGAAAGAACGACATCTTGATGACCATTTTGAAAAACATACTTTCACTTTGAGTTTAACCAAAAATTTTGGATATAGTTTCATGTTCATATAAAAAATCATTTTCCCAGAAGAAAAAATTTTAAATCAAAGTTTATCATAGTTTTTAATTATCCAAACCAAAACAGCCTCCAGTTTCACTACGACGGTGTATATCCGATTTTATGGTGTTCATCGTGTTTCCAGGTTTTAAATCATTAAGTTAGCATATCATATAGATATATAACATGTGTTTAGTTGATTTTAAAAGTCAAGTTAGAAGAATTAACTTTTGTTTGCGAACAAGTTTAGAATTAACTAAACTATGTTCTAGTGATTACAAGTTTAAACCTTCGAATAAGATAGCTTTATATGTATGAATCGAATGATGTTATGAACATCATTACTACCTCAAGTTTTCTGGATAAAACTACTGGAAATGAGAAAAATGGATCTAGCTTCAAAGGATCCTTGGATGGCTTGAAAGTTCTTGAAGCAGAATCATGACACGAAAATAGTTCAAGTAAGATTTTCACTCGAAATAAGATTATTATAGTTGTAGAAATTGAATCAAAGTTTGAATATGAATATTACCTTGAATTAGAAAGATAACCTACTGTAAATAACAAAGGTTCCTTGATCTTAGATGATTACTTGGAATGGATTAGAAAGCTTGGAAGTAGACTTGCAAACTTGGAAGTATTCTTGATTTTTATGAAACTATATTTATGGAATTTATGAAGAACACTTAGAACTTGAAGATGGAACTTGAGAGAGATCAATTAGATGAAGAAAATTGAAGAATTAAAGTGTTTGTAGGTGTTTTTGGTCGTTGGTATATGGATTAGATATAAAGGATATGTAATTTTGTTTTCATGTAAATAAGTCATGAATGATTACTAATATTTTTGTAATTTTATGAGATATTTCATGCTAGTTGCCAAATGATGGTTCCCACATGTGTTACGTGACTCACATGGGCTGCTAAGAGCTGATCATTGGAGTGTATATACCAATAGTACATACATCTAAAAGCTGTGTATTGTACGAGTACGAATACGGGTGCATACGAGTAGAATTGTTGATGAAACTGAACGAGGATGTAATTGTAAGAATTTTTGTTAAGTAGAAGTACTTTGATATGTGTCTTGAAGTCTTTCAAAAGTGTAAGAATACATATCAAAACACCACATGTATATACATTCTAATGGAGTCGTTAAGTCTTCGTTAGTCGTTACATGTAAGTGTTGTTTTGAAACCTTTAAGTTAATGATCTCAATTAATGTTGTTAACCCAATGTTTATTATATCAAATGAGATGTTAAATTATTATATTATCATAATATTATGATGTATGAATATCTCTTTATATGATACATACATTAAAATATCGTTACAACGATAATCGTTACATATAAGTCTCGTTTCGTAATTCTTGAGTTAGTAGTCTTTTTTTTTACATATGTAGTTCATTGTTAACATACTTAATGATATATTTAAATATTATTTTATCATGTTAAATATAGTGTATCAATATCTTAATATGATACATATGTATTTAGTAGACGTTATCATAACGATAATCGTTATATATATCATTTCGAGTTTCTTAACTTAGTAAACTCATTTCTTATGTATATCACACATTATTAATATACTTAGTGAGATACTTACTCATCATAATCTCATGTCAACCATATATATATGTCTATATATACCACAACATGTAGTTTTCACAATTTTGTAACGTTCGTGAATCGCCGGTCAACTTGGGTGATCAATTGTCTATATGAAACTTATTTCATTTAATCAAGTCTTAACAAGTTTGATTGCTTAACAAGTTGGAAACATTTATTCATGTAAATATCAATCTCAATTAATATATATAAACATGGAAAAGTTCGGGTCACTACACCCATGGCCCGGGAAGCTATTAAAAGCTTGGAGAGCCAGCTGAGGGCTACCAAGGATGAGCTTGTTTGGGTGGCAGGGGAGAAGGATAAGGAGGTTTCCGCTACTGTATTTGCTAAGGAGGCAGCCCTGGCGGAGTGCAAATGGTTGCAGGGTGGTCTTCCTTCAATTTTGAAAAGGGCTATCAACTCCTCCACCATGAAGGCACCTTTTGAAGTTTATTTGAATAGTTTTGGGGCGACCAACTTTACTCGGGCTGTAAGGTTGATTCAAAAGCATCATACCGGGGGGTCCGTCTCCTTGCACCCGGATATTGCCGAGAAGGTGAACCCGCTGCCGTACAGGAGTTCCAGGCTGCTCAACAGGTCTTGGCGGAGATTGGCTTTGGTAGCTTTGAGAATGTTTGTGCCAGCGAGGGTACAACCGTGCAGCAACTCTTAGATTTTGATTTTTAGTTTGTTGTACTGCACATTGTTGTGCATTTTCTTGAAGTAACTTGTAATGAAATCTTGTGTAATTAATGAAATTTTAGTTTCAAGTTATTTTGTGATGAATTTTCCTCAGTTGAACTAGTTCGTATCTTCATATGTAGGTCTAGACTACACTTGTATTAGTTTTGGCGTGTACACCATGCAGTCACGCGTGTTTATGCCATCTACTCATTGGCCGTTTATCAGTATAAACTTGTACCGACGAGGGATAGACAAGCACCTCTTAAGGGGGTACAAAATAACTTGCCTGAGACTTATGTGGATGCCGGAATCCGTCTTCTGCTAGCTGGTTATTATTATGTGAACATCGTTGTAAATAACATAATGACTAAGTTATTGTAAATGGTAAAATTCTTTTATTCATTCCTAAAAAGGAGAAACATACATAGATTCTTTATTAAAAGAAAAAGACATAAACATCAAGATAACCATGAGTTGAAGTGATCCGTTTCAATCACGGTATCTATCTAAATCTCAGTAGTCGCATCTAGCCACTTTTGTTTCCTCAACCCTTGTCTTATCTCGGTTGGAGCTCTCACAGCTTTCAGTCCTGGAATGTTTGGGTGCTGGATTGAAGGGTTCAGCCTTTTTGTACACATCATTAAATGGTTTCTCCCATCCGGGCTGACGACGCCAGCCGGCAACTGCCTTCTCTACCTCATTGACAATGACTGGATTTTTGCTAATGAAGTGTGCTGGTGGGAAGAAGTAAGTTAGCCTTTTAAGAACGGATACACGTTTTTCCTCCAGGACGTGTGGTGTCTTCCATGATTCGGCACACCGCCTATCTCTAGTGCACTCATTCCCAGGGAAAGGGTGTCGGGTGGATTGGACAGTTGCCATGCCTCGTCGGGTTAGGATTTTGAGTATACCATGAGCGGTAGAGGCTATTGCACCGAACTTCCTGAAGAACTGTCTTCCCAGTATCACATTTGTGGCAGTCACAGATTTGATGACATGAAAGTCAATGCCTTCACTACGGAGGTAGGGTTGAGTACCCACCGTGACCGTTGCCTTTAGTTTACCTATGGGTTCTTCAGTGGAACCCGTGAACCCAGAAATGATAGCGTTAGATTGTCTCATTTTTCTTCCGACACACTTTGGGAGCTGGGAAAGGCAATGGGCGTACAAGACTTCAACTTCACTTCCCGTGTCAGTATACATTTCACTCACCGAAAAGCCATCTATTAGGCCGGTAATTACTACCGGTTCATCCCTAGTGTATCGTGCCGGTAATCCCGGGAATGTGATGGTAGCATCTTTCCAGGATCTTTGCAGAACAAACTCATCTTTCTTGATGTTGATCATGTTAATGAAAACTTTATCTTTTGCCTTCTCACGCTTTTTGCCGTCTTCCTTTTGCCAACTGAATGTTTTGTTGGGGTCAGCCTTTTTGAACTTCCAACCGGATAACAAGTGATTAATTTCTCCTGCCTAGATTTTGATGATGATTTCTCATATTATGTTTTGCATTCATCGGTGTCATGACCATTGTCTTCGTGGAATTCACAGTACTTGTCTGACTTTTGACCATCCCGCTTTTCTAGTAGTGCCGGAGGTGTAAACTTTGCCTTCACCAGCTCCGTTAACAGTATCTCCCTTGGAGTTTTGGAAAGGCTGTCAATTAGGGACCCCTTATCGTATGATTCTTCGGCTGCTTTTATCATGCCTATGGCTGTCATGGCTTTTGCTGTGGCTGTTGTGGCTCTTGTGATGGCTTTCACTGCGTCTGCTGCTTTCGTGATGGTGTCTGCTATTGCTTCTGCTTTCCTCTTCTCTTTTCTTTTCGTCCCGATGATACCCGGCTTGCATTTTCCTTCCAGAGTGTTGGTATTGCCTTGCTACCATCACGACATCTGCAAATGTACTCGGGATGTTCCATCGGAGTTCAGAGACGAGCGATGGGTTTGCATCTTTCTCCAGGCATGTTATGCATCTGGAAATCTGCTGTGTTTTCGGGAGTCCTAGGATTTTTTGACACTCCAGCATATACCTTGTGATGAAGATTTCAACTTTCTCTCCCCAGTACATTGGTATTTTGTGAGCATACAGGTGTGTAAACGTGTGTCGGTGGAGGTTCTGATATTGCATGAGAAATTTTTCCCGCAAGTCCGTGAAGCATGTGATTCCATTTGGTGGTAGCTTGGCGAACCATTCCCTGGCAGCCGATTGTAGAACAGTCGAAAAGAGATGGCACACTACCTCATCACTCCAATGTTGGGTCTTTATGGCACCCTCAAAGATTTGCAGGAAATCATCCGAGTCAGTAGTGCCATTGTACACCCCCAAAGTGACCGGTATGATGATGTTAGTAGGGAGTATACAGCCGACAATCCGTTCGCATAGCTTTTGGCTAGTAGCCGACATCTCAACCGGTCGCTTTGCTTTGTTACCGGTGATTAGGGAGAACAGATTCTCAAGCGCAGTTCCCTGGACGACGGGTTGTAACAGGGAGTGTTTATACGCCGGCGGCACAGCCTGCACAAGGAGCTCGGTCAGCCATGCGTTTGCAGCAGCCTTGGTGACACCCTTGCTTCCTGCACCAATGTTTAACAGTGGACCGGTCTTCAGAACATCGAGAGTGTGCAATTTTTGCCTCTCTGCTAGACTGTTGTTGTCGTTCAGCATGGCCTTTAGCTTTTTGATCACTTGTTTTTCGACGTCGGCTGAGATCATTTTGGTGATCATGTCGGTGTCATTGTGAGACAATCCAATGCTGCTCGAACCGCCGGTTTTGAGACCAAGGGTGCCGAGCTTCAACCTCTCCCCACCGGGTGGTGATCCCCCTTTTGTGTCCTCGTCATCATCGGAGACATTCATCTCGTCTCCCGACGATTCACCGGAGAGGATGTGAGCAATTGATTGCTTTTGGGGTTGAGGTGACTCCACCGTTGGCGAGCTTCCTTTGTTCACAAGTGGTTGGACATCATCGTTCGAACCTTTCTTACTTGCCGTTTCGCTACTTGGTTTCACTGTGTTGTTCGTACCTTTAGGTGGCGCCATTTGATCAAGCCAAAATCGAGTAGTGTGAATAGATTTCGGGTTTGAGTGCTTGATTTGGGAAAAAGAGTGGATCGAATGTTTTAACTCTAACAATTGTGCAAACCCTGATTTGAAATATGGATTCTAAGGGCGTAAAATAATCGATTAGATTAACCTAATTCGATCGGAATCGAATAAGTTAATATCTAAAAGTGATGATTAATTTCGATCACGATCGGAGTATTGATCGGAATTGTGTTAACGACTGGAGAAATGCTACCGTAATTAATGGGTGGAGTAACATTAATGCATCCAGTGTTATTGAATAAATGATCTTGTTCGTGTATTTATAGATGTTATGAGGGAATGGTGACGTGGCACATGTTCCTTTCATGGTTGTAACAAACTTTTTAAATCCCGAGGGGTGACGTGGCACATGTCCCTTTCATGGGAATAATTGAGCAGATCCTAACAACCTTGCCTAGATTCGTGGGCTGACGTGGCATGCAGCTTGTTTGTATGTGTGTTCCGGGATCAAGTGCTCGTTCTGAGATAGTGCACTCATTTCGGGATGAAGTGGCTGTTCCGGGATAATACACTTGCTCCGAGACAGGTGCTTGCCCTGGGACGTTATCCTTGTACCGGGTCAAAATATTAAACCGGGAAGCTGTGTAGTTCTGGTAGTGTGGTGGCCCCGACTAGGTCATTACGGGTGACTGCCTTGATTAGTCGGGAGGGGCTTTGCTTCGTATTTACTCCAAGTGTTTCTTTACGGTGTTCGCCATGACCGGGCAAATTGTTGTCAGTTTATCCACAGGCTTATTTGTGATGATATAATCCTTATCTTCTTAATGCCTCTGCATCCGGCTAGGTGATATTGGTAGCGTGTATGCTTATCCGGGCTGGATGGCATTCCCGGCTAGCCATTGTCCGACGTGGTCCTTCCCGGGTGCATGCATAAGTAACCTTCTGGTCGGGTTACTGAGGTGATGCCGGGAAGACGTCCTTTCCGAGATAGGCTTATGCCGGGGAAAAATCCTAGCCGGGATGCTGCTAATTAGTGTCTTTTTGAGACGGATCATGATACGTATCATCAACCGTGTATGATCATAACTCAATCGTGTATAAATTTTAATCTCACTCGTGCAATTGTTCTTCAATTTATTTGATTTCACTCGTGTAATTGTTCCTTAACTATGCAAATCAATTATCAGTTGTGCGTGTGACTTGAAGATGATGATAGAGATCACCATAATCAAATTCTGGTGATGGTTACGATGGTTTACGGTGATTTGACGACGGGGATGACTGAAAACAGCGAATTAGAACGTGAAAAATTGCAGATAGCTTCATGAGGTAATTTCTAAAACTTCTACAATTTTAATTTTTCAAATAACATCCTAAATCAAGTAATCCGATTGAATGTTTGACTGACTTTTTGCGATCTAAAAATCAGATCAAATCTCGATCAACTGAATGAATTAGAACATGAAAATTTGAAGAAATGATCAAGAGATGATTGTAAAACTTCCCGTTCTAATAGATTTCATTAAAAAACAACAAATCAAAAATGCGTAAAAATCAATTTTGAACTTTAAGAATAAAAACTGAATAATGAGGAAATTTGAGGGGTTTAAACATGAGTTTGAGCCGGAGATCGATGAGATAATTTTCTTTAGCTCTGATACCACATGATATGCAATGATTTTAGCTTGGATTCGTGTTTAGTTGATGATTCGAAATGATACAACAGGGTATTAATGATGAATGTGACTAGTTGATGATGAATATGAATACTAACTCATACCTGAATAATCTAGTAATATGAATATGGATCTTTTTATGATCTTTAAATGTGTACAAATCATAGCCAATGGATTAATCAAAATTGATTAAATCCACGACTTTCTTCAACATATAATTCAATAAGGATTCAATTATAATCACAAGTAAATGCAAGTCTCTAAATGTATTTAAAAAAATTTGTGGAAACACACCGATGATGTGTGTGTAATTATGGGAATGGTGGGGAAGGCTTGTGAATTCTAAAGGTAATGATGGTATTTATACCTCATACCATCATCCTTATAAATTTGCTTAATATGAAATTCCTACATTTGTTTTTTATTATTAGGAATTTTATTCCTATATAACACCCCGCCAAATTCCCATCTGACGGCGTGTTAATCATAGGTCCCACAGTTAACAGTTACGCCCTCTATCTGAGACGTTTCAAAGCATTCGCATTTAAATTTTATTAAAAACGGTTGACTTTCAAACATAAGTCAATAAACAAAATAAGTAATACTATTGTGATCGTAACCACATGCCAACAGTATTAAACAGATGCAAAAGTTTAAATGCGAAAGTAATAATTGTCTTCATTAAATCATGATGAATCCACAGCCAGACCAAAGCATCAAACAAACAGCAGAAGCTATACATCTTATGGACCTGAGAATACAAACACGCAAAAACAGGTCAATAAATAATGTTAGTGAATCTACAGGTTTAAATATGTAAACAGTATCTGAAAAACAAAATTTAGAAAAATAATTCATTTGCATTTGACCATGAGATTTCAATAAGCACAACCCGACATTGCAAAATGTTACATAATCCATGAGCACCTGAATACTAGCATAAAGACCTCCTTTACCCCATAAAAATGTATACACTTGTTCGAGTGTACGTAAAGTTCAAAGTAAATGCACCACAGTTATAGTACGGTGAGGTTTGTCTAACCTAACGGATCCGTCCATCTAAATTGTGCTTACCGAAGGTAATAAAAGTATTCAAGCAAGGGGCTTTGTGAACAAAACTCAATATGTATAATAAGTACTCATGTCAAACATAAAAGCATTTGTAAGAATGTAAATGTAATCAGCGTGTATTCTCATCACAGAAAAAATATGTAAAAAGCGAGACTGTAGACTCACCTTTGAAGAGCTCGAAATGAAAGTAAGCAAAATAACTTGTACGGTTTACTGTCAAGTAACGCAACCTAAGTATACGTATATAGGTTGGTCAATACATGTATCATTTCCAATAGTGGTGTCATAGAGTATGTTGTCCTATTGCTCGACTCGACGCGTTTCAAAGTAAAAGTGAACACATAGTCAACTAGTTCATGCAAGTCAACAAAAGTCAACTAAGGTCAAACCAAAAGTCGAACTTGGTTAAAATAGTCAACTAAAGTCAACCATATCAGTAATTCATGCAATCTTAAGTCAAAATGTCAATCCTAAATCAACTAACATGTTCTAGTTCACAGTTTGTCAAGTACGCGTTCACAGTTTATCGTTTAGCATATAATTCATGCACAAGTTGCAAACAACGCACATAGTTCATAGCACATAATTCATGGTAATATGAAAAACACTAGATCTCAACTAGACTCATAAACGTTACCAAACAGCATCGCCAGGGTCTCTTACGATGTCTACAAGTTGGGTTTCAGATAAGGTGCAGTTAAGGTTTACTAAATCAGTTTCAATCTACGCACCAATCTTCAAATGGTTATAACCGGAGCTAGGTACATGGAACTAATGCAAGGTCAGTGGCCATGGTTCAAAGACAAGTCAAATTACCACATATCAAAAGATGAGACATTTTTGTTTAGCCATTTGTTACAGTTTATTCATGCATGTTAGACGTTTTGTTTCAGCTTAAATCAGCAGTTACCAAAACTACGGCCTTAGTGTGCACAATGCATCAAGTTTCAAGGTTTGCAATAAACTAGACTTTTATCACATAACATACAAATATTCAATATCCAGAAGTTCAAGTTCTTAAACTATACACAAGTCGACTTATGTAGTGACCCGAACTTTTCCATGTTTATATATATTAAATGAGATTGATATTTACATGATTAAATGTTTCCAACATGATAAACAATCAAACTTGTTAAGACTTGATTATTTAAAATGAGTTTCATATAGACAATTGATCACCCAAGTTGACCAGCGATTCACGAACGTTAAAAACTTGTAAAAACTACATGATGTTATAGAAATGGATATATATATGGTTAACATGAGATTATGATAAGTAAGTATCTCTATAAATATGTTAACAATGAGTTATATACAAACAAATGAGATTATTGATTTAATAAACTCGAAAATGATATATATATATATAACGATTATCGTTATAACAACGTCTTACTAAATACATATGTATCATATTAAGATATTGTTACACTATATTTAACATGATAAAATGATAATTAAGTAAATTATTAAGTGTGTTAACAATGAACTACATATGTAAAAACAAGACCACTAACTTAAGGATTTCGAAACGAGACATATATGTAACGATTATCGTTGTAATAGTATTTTATATATATATATATATATATATATATATATATATATATATATATATATATATATATATATATATATATATATATATATATATATATGATGTTAAGATATATTTATACACCATGTTATTATGATAACATAACAATTCAACATCTTATTTAAGTATTATAACAATGGATTAATTACATTTAACAAGATCGTTAACTTAAAGGTTTCAAAACAACACTTACATGTAACGACTAACGGTGACTTAACGACTCAGTTAAAATGTATATACTTGTAGTGTATTAATATGTATTAGTACACTTTTGAAAGACTTCAAGACACATATCAAAGTACTTCTACTTAGCAAAAATGCTCACAATTACATTCTCATTCATTTTCATCAACAATTCTACTCGTATGTACCCGTATTCGTACTCGTACAATACACAGCTTCTAGATGTATTTACTATTGGTATATACACCTTTAATCATTCATTCTTAGCAGCCATCTTAGAGTCAAAAACATGTGGAACCATTATTTAACAACTTGTATGACTAATGAGCTAACAACAAACTTAAGGATCTTTTTTTTTTCTTTATAACTAGTAATCCCGTTTTTATGATTTCACCCCATTTTTCCATTCCATTTTTTCATACTTACACTCCAAATTCTCTCTCAAAATACTCCTAACATCATACTTGATCATCTCCAAGCATTTTCACCATCTTTTAGCTTCAATTACAAGCTTTAATCATCATTAAAATAACCATTCAAGAACACTTCAAGAAAATCTTTCAAACTTGCTAGCTTACTTCCAATCTTGCAAATCCATTTCAAGTGATCATCCATTCTCAAGAAATCTTTCTTATTTACAGTAAGATATCTTTCTAATTCAAGGTAATACTCATACTCAAACTTTGATTCAATTTCTATAACTATAACAATCTTATTTCGTGTGAAAATCTTACTAGAACTTGTTTTCGTGTCATGATTCTACTTCAAGAACTTTCAAGGCATCCAAGGATCCTTTGAAGCTAGATCTATTTTTCTCTTTTCCAGTAGGTTTATCCACAAAACTTGAGGTAGTAATGATGTTCATAACATCATTGGATTCATACATATAAAGCTATCTTATTCGAAGATTTAAACTTGTAATCACTAAATTGGGTAAATACGGATTTGAAACGAAGAAATGACGGGTAAAACATAATTGGATAAATTTGCTAGTTTTAGCTACGAAAATTTTGTAACAAATCTAGACTAAACATATCCTAACTAATTTATATTGTATTATACATATTATGTAATCTTGGGATACCATAGACACGTATGCAATGTTTTGACATATCATATCGACCCATCTATATATATATTTTGAAACAACCATAGACACTCTATATGCAGTAATGTTTGAGTTAGCTATACAGGGTTGAGGTTGATTCCAAAATAATATATATACTTTGAGTTGCGATCTAGCCTGACACTTGTATACACTGGATCGTGGATTGATTTGAGATAATATATATATTGATTTATTTCAGCACATCTAACTGTGGACAACTAGTTGTAGGTTACTAACGAGGACTGCTAACTTAACAAACTTAAATCATAAAAATGTAATAAAAAATGCTGTGAAAATATTTAAATCATACTTTGATATATAAGTACATATTTGTTATAGGTTCGTGAATCGACCAGTGGCCAAGTCTTATTTCCAATGAAGGAAAAGTATGTGAAAGTAAGTTATAGTCCCACTTTTAAAATCTATTATTTTTGGGATGAGAATACATGCAGTTTTATAAATGTTTTACAAAATAGACACAATTGATCAAAATTACATTCTATGTTGAATTATCGAACCGAATATGCCCCTTTTTAGCTTGGTAGCCTAAGAATTGGTGTTTATTATAATTGCCACCAATTGACGCGAATCCTAAAGATAGATCTATTTGGCCCAACAAGCCTCATCCAAGTTACGGATGCTTTAGTACTTCGATTTATCATGTCTGATGAGAGTCCCGGAATGATGGGGATATTCTATATGCATCCTGTTAAGGTCGGTTACCAGGTGTTCATCATATGAATGATTTTTATGCAGATTGCATGTTGTTTATGAGAAATGGAAATATGAAATCTTGTGGTCTATTATTTCGATTTGATAAATATATAGGTTAAACCTATAACTCACCAACATTTTTATTGACGTTTAAAGCATGTTTATTCTCAGGTGATTATTAAGAGCTTCCGCTGTTGCATGCTAATTTATGGACAAGAGTTGGAGTCAGCATGCTTGTATAATATTGTTTAAAAACTGCATTCGAAGATTTAAATTGATGTGTAATATTATTGTAAACCATTATGTAATAATCGTGTGAAAACACTATATTTTAGATTATCATTATTTGATAATCGTCGTAATATTTTTAAACCTTTATCGATAAAATAAAGGTTATGGTTTGTTTTAAAATCGAATGAAGTCTTTGAAAAACGTCTCATATAGAGGTCAAAACCTCGCAACGAAATCAATTAATATGGAATGTTTATAAATCGATATGAATGGGACATTTCAGTTGGTATCCGAGCGTTGGTCTTAGAGAACCAGAAATTTACATTAGTGTGTCTTATCGAGTATGTAGGATGCATTAGTGAGTCTGGACTTCGACCGTATATTTTTCTTTAAAAATGATTGCTTAACACTTTTTGTTGAAAACTATATATATTTAACATGTAAATATTATGTGATATATTAATCTCTTAACGTATTTGATAATGTGTGATAGATGTCTACTTCTAGTACAAATCCCATCGACTCACCTAATAATAATGAAGAGTCGAATATATTTTGGGAAGATTCACAAATTCCCGAAGAGGAACCGGAAGAAGAGGAACCGGAAGAAGAGGAACCGGAAGAGGAGGAACCGGAAGAAGAGGAACCGGAAGAAGAGGTTCCAGAGGGGAAAATTTTAGGAACCACTGAAAAACAGACAAATAAAAGAAAACCCTCCACTAATGGACCAAAATTAATAATGGTCAATGGTGTTTCCGCCGAGGAAGCAAAATATTGGGAAGATTACCAATTTTCCGATGAATCGGATCCCGATGAGGATTCCGATGATGTTATAGAAATTACCTCGACTCAATTTGAAAAAGAAAAAGAAAATAATAAGGGAAAGGGCATCAAAATAGAGAAACCTGATTCCAACCCCGATGAACTTTATATGTATCGTCAACACCCGTATTTCTTAAGTTGTAACAATAACCCGGGAACCTCTAAGCCACCAAGTTTTTCTAAACCATTTGTGAAAACAATGGCTCGTATTAGAGGAACATCATATATCCCTAGAAAATTAACAAAACGAAACAGGTCCGAAGAGGAAGAAACTAGTGAGTCGGAATAAAGAGTTGTAATCATGAGGTGTAAAATATGTAAAATAAGTGTGCTTGTACTTTTCTTGTTGTATGTGAAAATTGCTTATATTATTATCTTTTACGAATCTAATTCTCGTATGTTTTACAGTATAAAAACACAATGGATGTTAAGGATAGACAACCAAAAATTTTAGAAGACCTACCCGGGGACATGATTGATGAAATCTTGTCTAAAGTCGGTCAGAATTCGTCGGCACAATTATTTACGGCAAAATTAGTTTGTAGAACATTTGAAGAACGTTCCAGGCATGCCTTAGTTTATAAAAGGATTTCATTTGAAAGATGGGGTATATCACATTGGGGACACCGTAAGTTATGCCGTGTTTTCTTTAAAGCTTTAAATGCGGGAAACCCAAATGCAATTTTACGCTACGGGTTAAGAACCAATTTTGACTCAACATATCCTAACGTAGGACTTCGTGAGTTAGAAAGAGCTTCTAACATTCAACATAAAGAAGCATGTTATGCTTACGGGTTAGTGATGTTCGCTTCTCACCAAAGTGAGAAAAAGAACATCGGATTACAACTTTTAAATAAAACCTTCCCACAAGTGACGGATTCAGTAGTTGGGGTAAGAAACAAGGTTTTTAGATTGTTACGGGGCTGTTCGGCATTACGAAACCGTCGTCCCTTTGACGACGTTACAACATGCTGTCTTGTCAATGGCCACAACGGTTATGTTCCACAAGACCAAGGATGGGAAGTAGTCTTAGTTAAACCAGAATGCATGACTTGTTTATGGACTTATGAATTACGTGCTGTTATTGCCTTTGCTGAATGACTTGCGTATTAACTAGGATTGTTGTCACAACTGTTTTGTATCAAAGTTATTGTGTGCTATATTTCATGCTATATGTAAAATAGCGGTATTGTAAATTTGTAAAAATATTGTATAAAAGTTTGAACGCGAAATATTATTGTATTTAGTTTTTCATATAGAATCGTAGTAATTGAATTGGATAGTCGCTACTAAGTATGAACTTAACGGGTAGGTATTACCCGATTTAAAACTTATAAAATGCTAATATGAAGAACAAGCTTTTATAAAAGAGTTCATATTACGCTACGAAATACTATTGACTACTCTTAAATTCTATATGATTAACTCAATTCTTTTGGCTATTTTTGAAGGAAATGGCACCGACGATTCGTCAGAACTCGAACATGAGTGAGGAAGACTTCCGTGTTTTCCTTGCTGCGAACATAGCCATAGTGCAGGCCGCAATGCAAATTAACAACAATAACTCTGGTTCTAGCAGTGGAACTAATTCCACAAGAAATCGGGTAGGATGCTCCTACAAAGAATTCACTGCCTGTAAACCTTTGGAATTCGATGGAACCGGGGGTCCAATCGGATTAAAACGGTGGACCGAAAAGGTTGAATCGGTGTTTGCCATAACTAAATGTACTGAAGAAGACAAAGTAAAGTACGCTACGCATACCTTCACAGGTACTGCGTTAACATGGTAGAACACCTATCTCAAGCAGGTGGGATAAGATGCTGCTTACGTACTACCGTGGTCAACATTCAAGCACTTGATGAACGAGCAGTATCGTCCCAGAAATGAGGTCAATAAGCTTAAGGTAGAGCTTAGAGGATTACGAACGCAAGGTTTCGACATCACCACATACGAACGACGATTCACAGAGTTGAGCCTATTATGTCCAAGAGCATTCAAAGATGAAGAGGAGAAGATTGACGCATTTGTAAAAGGGTTACCAGAAAGGATTCAAGAAGATGTGAGTTCACACGAGCCCACCTTCCTAAAAAAGGCAAGTCGAATGGCTCACAAACTCATAAATCAGATTGAGGGAAGGATTAAAGAACAGGTGGCCGAAGAGGCCAACACGAAACAAGTCAAGAGAAAGTGGGAGGAAAACAGTGATAAGAGTTACCAATACAACAACAATAACAACAACAACAATCACAACCACAATCACAACAACTATCCCAACAACCGCAACATCAATCGCAACAACAACAATCGCAATCCCAACAACAACTACAACAAGCATTCCAACAACAATAACTTCACCAAATGTCCCAACAACAATAACAACCACATCAATCCCAATAGCAATCTCAATAACAACAATGACATCAACAATCAGAAAATTCCATGCTATAGGTGTGAAGGATATCATCCGGGTAAATTTTGTGAAGTAGTATGAACCAAATGTAATAGGAAGGGTCATGCTGCAACGAAGTGTGAAGCATTCGGACCAGTGACTAAAAGAACAAATACTGCCTACATTATTTGTTTTGGATGCGGAAAGAAGGGCCACTACAAAACTACGTGCCCAAACCAAGGAAATAATAATGGGCAAAGCCGTGGGAGAGTTTTTAACATTAATGCGGAAGAAGCACAGGAAGACCCGGAGCTTGTTACAGGTACGTTACTTATCGATGAAAAACTTGTTTATGTTTTATTTGATTCGGGTGCGGATAGAAACTATATGAGTAGAGATTTTTGTGCTAAATTAAGTGGTCCATTGATGACTATGAATAATAAATTTTTACTCGAATTAGCAAACGGTAATTTAATTTCGGCAGATAAAATATATCGGAATCAAGAAATTAAACTGGTTAGCGAAACGTTTAAGATTGATTTGATACCAGTAGAGTTAGGGAGTTTTGATGTGATAATTGGCATGGACTGGTTGAAAAAGGAGAGAGCAGAGATCGTATGTTACAAAAATGTAATTCGCATTGTACGAGAAGAAGGAAAACCCTTAATGGTGTACGGAGAAAAGAGCAACGCGAAGCTAAACCTTATTAGTAACTTGAAGGCGCAAAAGCTAATAAGAAAAGGTTGCTATGCCGTTCTAGCATACGTTGAGAAAATACAAACCGAAGAGAAGAACATCAATGATGTTCCCGTCGTAAAGGAATTTCACGATGTATTTCTGAAAGAATTACCGGGACTACCTCCACACCGATCTGTGGAATTTCAAATAGATCTTGTACCAGGAGCTGCACCAATAGCTCGTGCTCCATACGAACTCGCACCTAGTGAAATGAAGGAACTCCAAAGCCAACTACAAGAACTTTTAGAACGTGGTTGCATACGACCAAGTACATCACCATGGGGAGCTCCTGTTTTGTTTGTTAAAAAGAAGGATGGTACATTCAGGTTGTGTAACGACTACCGAGAGTTGAACGAACTTACCATCAAGAACCGTTATCCACTACCGAGAATCAACGACTTATTTGATCAGCTACAAGGCTCGTCAGTTTATTCGAAGATTGATTTACGTTCTGGGTATCATCAAATGCAGGTGAAGGAGGATGATATTCCGAAGACTGCTTTCAGAACGCGTTACGATCATTACGAGTTTATGGTTATGCCGTTTGGGTTGACTAACGCACCAGCTGTGTTCATGGACCTCATTAACCGAGTATGTGGACCATACCTTGACAAGTTTGTCATTTGAGAAAAGTGCACGAAGAACATCGATGTGGACCATACCTTGACAAGGGTTCTGGGTATCATCGATGACATACTTATTTACTCAAAGAATGATCAAGAGCACGAAGAACATTTGAGAAAAGTGCTAGAGTTGTTGAAGAAAGAAAAACTGAACGCTAAATTTTCAAAGTGTGCATTTTGGTTGGAAGAAGTTCAATTCCTCGGTCACATAATGAACAAAGAAGGTATTCAGGTGGATCCGACAAAGATTGAAACTGTTGAAAAATGGGAAATCCCGAAAACTCCGAAATATATACGCCAATTTTTAGGACTAGCTGTTTACTACAGAAGATTTATCCAAGTTTTTTCCAAAATAGCAAAACCCTTGACTGCATTAACGTATAAAGGGAAGAAATTCGAATGGAAGGATGAGCAGGAGAAAGCGTTTCAATTGTTGAAGAAAAAGTTAACTACGGCACCTATATTGTCATTGCCTGAAGGGAATGATGATTTTGTGATATATTGTGACGACTCAAAGCAAGGTCTTGGTTGTGTATTAATGCAACGAACGAAGGTAATTGCTTATGCGTCTAGACAATTGAAGATTCACGAGAAGAATTATACGACGCATGATTTGGAATTAGACGCGGTTGTTTTTACATTAAAGACTTGGAGGCACTATTCATATTGGGTCAAAAGTATTATATATACCGACCACAAAAGTCTTCAACACATATTTAATCAGAAACAACTGAACATGAGGCAGCGTAGATGGATTGAGTTATTGAATGATTACGATTTCGAGATTCGTTACCACCCGGGGAAGGCGAATGCGGTAACCAACGCTTTGAGTAGAAAGCACAGAGAACCTATGAATATAATTATTCGTACTAACCTTACTACTCAAATAAAGGAGGCGCAACAGGGAGTTGTAAAAGAAGGGAATTTGAAAAATGAAATACCCAAAGGGTCAGAGAAACACCTTAATATTCGGGAAGACGGAACTCGATATAGAGCTGAAAGAATTTGGGTACCAAGGATTGGAGATGTGAGAGAAAAGGTACTTAAGAAAGCACATAAAACCAGATATTCAATACATCCCGGAGCGGGAAAGATGTATAAAGATCTCAAGAAACACTTTTGGTGGTCAGGTATGAAAGCCGATATTGGTAAATACGTAGGAGAATGTTTGACGTGTTCTAAGGTTAAAGCTGAACATCAGAAACCATCAGGTCTACTTCAGCAACCTGAAATCCCGGAATGGAAATGGGAAAACATTACCATGGATTTCATTACTAAATTGCCAAGGACTGCAAGTGGTTATGATACTATTTGGGTAATAGTCGATCGTCTCACCAAGTCAGCACACTTTCTGCTAATGAGAGAAGATGATAAAATGGAGAAGTTAGCACGACTATACTTGAAGGAAGTTATCTCCAGACATGAAATACCAGTCTCTATTATCTCTGATAGGGATGGTAGATTTGTTTCAAGATTCTGGCAGTCGTTACAACAAGCATTAGGAAGTCGTCTAGACATGAGTACTGCCTATCATCCACAAACTGATAGACAGGGCGAAAGGATGATACAAATGCTTGAATACATGCTACGAGCATGTGTTATTGATTTTGGAAACAGTTGGGATCGACATCTACCATTAGTAGAGTTTTCCTACAACAACAGTTACCATTCGAGTATTGAGATGGCGCCGTTTGAAGCACTCTATGGTAGAAAGTGCAGGTCTCCAATTTGTTGGAGTGAAGTGGGGGATAGACAGATTACGAGTCCATATATAATTCAAGAAACTACCGAGAAGATCATTCAAATTCAACAACGGTTGAAAACCGCCCAAAGTCGACAAAAGAGTTACGCGGACATTAAAAGAAAAGACATAGAATTTGAAGTTGGAGAGATGGTCATGCTTAAGGTTTCACCTTGGAAAGGCATTATTCGATTTGGTAAACGGGGAAAACTAAATCCAAGGTACATTAGACCATTCAAGATTATTGATCGTGTCGGATCGATAGCTTACCGACTTGAGTTACCACAACAACTCGCGGCTGTACATAACACTTTCCACATCTTGAATTTGAAGAAATGTTTTGCTAAAGAAGATCTCACTATTCCGTTAGACGAAATTCAAATCAATGAAAAACTTCAATTCATCGAAGAACCCGTCGAAATAATGGATCGTGAGGTTAAAAGACTTAAACAAAATAAAATACCAATCATTAAGGTGCGATGGAATGCTCGTAGAGGACTCGAGTTCACCTGGGAACGTGAAGATAAGATGAAGAAGAAATACCCGCATCTATTTCCAGAAGATTCGTCAACACCTTCAATAGCTTAAAATTTCGGGACGAAATTTATTTAACGGGTAGGTACTGTAGTGACCCGAACTTTTCCATGTTTATATATATTAAATGAGATTGATATTTACATGATTAAATGTTTCCAACATGATAAGCAATCAAACTTGTTAAGACTTGATTATTTGAAATGAGTTTCATATAGACAATTGACCACCCAAGTTGACCGGCGATTCACGAACGTTAAAAACTTGTAAAAACTACATGATGTTATATAAATGGATATATATATGGTTAACATGAGAGTATGATAAGTAAGTATCTCCATAAATATGTTAACAATGAGTTATATACAAATAAATGAGATTATTGATTTAAGAAACTCGAAAATGATATATATAACGATTATCGTTATAACGTCGTCTTACTAAATACATATGTATCATATTAAGATATTGTTACACTATATTTAACATGATAAAATGATAATTAAGTAAATCATTAAGTGTGTTAACAATGAACTACATATGTAAAAACAAGACTACTAACTTAAGGATTTCGAAACGAGACATATATGTAACGATTATCGTTGTAATAGTATTTTAACATATATATATGATGTTAAGATATATTTATACACCATGTTATTATGATAACATAACAATTTAACATCTTATTTAAGTATTATAACAATGAATTAATTACATTTAACAAGATCGTTAACTTAAAGGTTTCAAAACAACACTTACATGTAACGACTAACGGTGACTTAATGACTTAGTTAAAATGTATATAAATGTAGTGTATTAATATGTATTAGTACACTTTTGAAAGACTTCAAGACACATATCAAAGTACTTCTACTTAGTAAAAATGCTCACAATTACATTCTCATTCATTTTCATCAACAATTCTACTCGTATGTACCCGTATTCGTACTCGTACAATACACAGCTTCTAGATGTATTTACTATTGGTATATACACCTTTAATCATTCATTCTTAGCAGCCATCTTAGAGTCAAAAACATGTGGAACTATTATTTAACAACTTGTATGACTAATGAGCTAAAAATAAACTTAAGGATCTTTTTTTTTCTTTATAACAAGTAATCCCGTTTTTATGATTTCACCCCATTTTTCCATTCCATTTTCTCATACTTACACTCCAAATTCTCTCTAAAAATACTCCTAACATCATACTTGATCATCTCCAAGCATTTTCACCATCTTTTAGCTTCAATTACAAGCTTTAATCATCATAAAAATAACCATTCAAGAACACTTCAAGAAAATCTTTCAAACTTGCTAGCTTACTTTCAATCTTGCAAATCCATTTCAAGTGATCATCCAATCTCAAGAAATCTTTCTTATATACAGTAAGATATCTTTCTAATTCAAGGTAATACTCATACTCAAACTTTGATTCAATTTCTATAACTATAACAATCTTATTTCGAGTGAAAATCTTACTTGAACTTGTTTTCGTGTCATGATTCTACTTCAAGAACATTCAAGCCATCCAAGGATCCTTTGAAGCTAGATCTATTTTTCTCTTTTTCAGTAGGTTTATCCACAAAACTTGAGGTAGAAATGATGTTCATAACATCATTCGATTCATACATATAAAGCTATCTTATTCAAAGATTTAAACTTGTAATTACTAGAACATAGTTTAGTTAATTCTAAACTTGTTCGCAACTAATTTGGTTTCATGCCAGGGCGCTTCGATTGAGGCAATCCATATTATTAGGAACCTTAGGGAAAGTATAGAGAAAAGCAAAAGAACCTCGAGATGGTATTCTTAGACTTGGAAAAGGCCTATGATTGCATCCCACGAAATTTGATTTGGAAGAACCTTAGAGGTAGAAGTATCCCGAGTAGATATATTAGTGTTATTAAGGATATGTATGAAGGGGCGAAGTCTTGTGTTCGAACGCCGGTGGGAAATACAGAAGTTTTCCAAATAGAAGTAGGCCTGCATCAGGGATCGGCCCTTAACGCTTTTCTTTTCGCTTTGATCCTTGATGAGCTTTCTTGAGGGATACAAGAATGTATCCCTTGGTGCCTAATTTTTGCCGATGATATTGTGCTTGTTTCCGAATCTAAGGAGGAACTTAATAGAAGACTAGAGCAATGGAGGGTAGCCCTAGAAGGTAATGGTCTACAAATTAGTAGACAAAAGACGAAATATCTTAGATGTGATTTTGATAGAAACATGATGAACAAGATGATGGGGTGAACATCTGCATTAGAGACCATATCTTGCATCCACAAACCTCGTTTAGGTACTTAGGCTCGATGCTCCACAAATAGGGGAGGATAGATGAAGATGTGTCTCACCGTATTAAAGTAGGGTGGGTAAAGTGGAAAGCGGCGACTGGAGTCTTATGCGATAGGAAGATCCCCCTGAAGCTGAAAGGAAAATTCTTTAAGGTGGCAATTAGACCTGCCATGTTATACGGATCAGAATGTTGGCCAATGACGAAGACGCAAGAGAGGAGGATGGAGGTGGCAGAGATGAGGATGCTTAGGTGGACATGTGGTAAGACGATGTTGGATTTGATCCCTAATAGTGTTTTTAGGGAGAATCTGAAAGTTAGAAGCATCATCGACAAGCTAAGAGAAGAACGAATTCGATGGTTTGGGCATGTGAGGAGGCGACCACTTAATGCACCTGTTAGAAGAGTCGAGGCGCTTACAATTGATGGTGTAAGGAGAAGGGGTAGACCCACACGTAGGTGGGAGGATAGAATAAAGCTCGACTTGAAGGAGCTTTTATTGACCGAGGATATGACTTCTGATAGGAATGCGTGGAGGGCTAGAAATAGAATAGACGATTAGGTTTTGTTTTTTTTTTTTGTGTGTTTGCGGGAAGGTGTGTCGTGTCTTCCGGTGAAGCGATGTTCGTGTGGTTGTTTGTGTACGTATGTAGCTTCATGTTTCGTGTATTCCATGCTTTGCATTTAACCAGGACCCCGTCTTGGTTTTGGGTATGTATGTGTGTACAGGTTCGTTGGTGTTGTATGGAGGTACTTGTATGTATGTACACGTGTTTAGGGTTTAGTGTTTAGGGTATGGTTGTATGCATGTTTATTTACGGATGTTTTTTGAGTATGTTTTTATATGTGTGCATATATGGTTGATTTGGGCATGTTGATGGAGGTTTGTATGTTTTTGTATGTATGTATGTATGCGTATGTAAGTATGTTTATGTTTGTTTTTATGTTTTGTATGTTTATGGATGTAGGTTTGTTAGTGTGTGTGTATGTTTATGTCTTTGTGGGTATGTTTATATTTACGCATGTATGTTTCTTGTGTTAATGTTTTATGTATTGTTTAGATATGGATGTTTGTATGTATGTATGTATGGGCGTATGTACGTATGTAGGTTTATGTCTGTAGTTATGTATGTTTAGGAGTGTTTCTGGTTGTTAGTTTGTGGACATCTATGTTTATTGTTATTTTAGTGTAGCATTTCTCGTTATGTCTGGAGCCCTGCACAGCTGCCTAAGGTACGTTCCCTTATATATATATATATATATATATATATATATATATATATATATATATATATATATATATGTAGCGACCCCGACAAATCGTCAAATGACGGCGTCATCTACGTATGGTCCCATTACATGGTCGTAAGTCTTTATAACAAAGTTTGACCGAAAAGTATGTCGCATTCATTTCATAAATAAGGGTGTTTCAAAGTTTACAAAAGTAGTTTCCATAACAAGTACATAACAATGTTTAAAGTTCATGAAACACATGCGACACGATTAAAAGTAGTCAAAAAGACGCTCCACGTATGCAAGTATACTCGACATCCAATGCAAGTATCAAATAGTATGAGCGGAAGCATGTATCACCTAAGTTCAAGGACCTGAGAAAAACATAGAGAAACTGTCAACGAAAACGTTGGTGAAATCATAGGTTTAAATAAGTAAATGAGTAATAGTAAGTTGAACCACAAGATTTGCAACATCGATAAAGCCATAGTACATTCTAAAAGTTAATATTCACGAGCACCCAATTATCAAAGCTTAACGTTCCGTCCGTTGAATACCCCATCAATTAGTGCTAGAACAACACTGTTCCCAAAAATATATTTCATTCGTAAACGGTAGCGAACCGTTTGAATGAGGGTTTGTCAAACCCATATGGCCATATAACATAAGTTCTCGCTTACACCATCTGATGTAACTAATGATAATCGGATTGAGGATTTTCGTTCTAAACTCGTATGTAGAATGTTTGTTTTCCCGTTCTTGTGTTCACTTAGTTCAAAAGAATCGTTTATGTTTTCTCATCCCAAAAGTAAGTTTAAAAGAGTAAAAAAATTGGGACTATGATCTCACCTTGTATGCACGAACCAAAAAGTACTTCGACAAGTAACGTGTGCAAAGAACAATGCTAGTCTTGACCTAAACAAATAGGTTGTATTAATAACGGTAAACACGATAGGTCAAAGATGTTCAATTAGTCCTATGGCTCGTTACGACTCGATTATTTAGCATGTGAAATCAAATTGTCAAGTTTCATGCAAGATACAAGTATATAAACAAGTTAGGAAGGTTGCAAAAATCATTTGGTTAAGTTTGACAAAAAGTCAAACTTTGGTCGGTCAAAGTCAACGAAAAAGTCAACACGTTCGGGTCGTGTCCCGAACTATTTTTCTGAGGTTTTTAATCATGTATGAGCATGCTAGGACAAGTTACATGTGAATCGGAGGTGCGTAGCATAGCAAACATTATTCGAAAATTGACCAAGTTGGACAGACCCAATCGGCGCGCCGCGCGGGTATATGGCGCGCCGCGCGGGTACCTGTGCAGATAATTCTGGCAGTTTTTAAGTTTTATGCACGAACCTAACTTCAAACAATCACCATTTATGATCCGCAAACAATCAAGACAAGTATCTTATACCGTTGGGAAGGTAATTTGACGAGGAAAACAACTAAACACATATCATCAATCAAACTTCCACTTGCAACAACCAAAAACCGCAATTAATGTTCCTCATTCAATGCATACAAGTCATAAATGCAATTTAATGATTTGGCAACCAAATTACATGAACGGTATGCCGTTTCGAAGGTAATTAAGCATACAACACAACCTAACACTTACAATTAACATTATCAAGCATTTAATGCATCAAGATTCAATTTACTTCTATCAAACCCTATCCCAAAATCACAAATTCAACAATCATGATTATGAAACTAATCCATGTCAACCTACATACCAATTTGAAGCTAGTGATGTTAGGAACACAATTTAAACATGAACTTTCATCATCAAACAACATATGATCATCCAAAATTCAAGAACAACACACCAAAATTCAAGTTCATGCTAGTTACACTAAAACAACGAGATCGAGCATATAAATCATGTATTCATGTTAGACTTGAGCCATAGACACTAATTAACACTTTTATAAGTTAAAAACATCAAGAACACAAAATCTAGTGATTTTAGAAAGTTACCCAAATGAGATGAAGTTGGTATGGAATTGAAGAGGAGATCACGAGGAGTTCAAATATGTAATTTGTTTGGCAAGATGACCGCTAGCTCGATTTTGGATGATGAATCTTTGTATGGAAGTTGAGAGAAAAGTTGAAGTTGTAAGAGTGAAAGAGATGAGATTGAATGGATGAGGATGAGGGTTGACTCTTTGACCTAGTCAAAAGTTTCAACCCTTGGCAAGTTTGGTCCCTTAACTTTAAAACGGGTGTGGGAATTACCCAAACAAGATAATTCAAACACGTATCAACGAGACGTGTTATAAACATATAACGGAACATAAATAGTTAAACGGAAAAGTTGACGGAAAAAGGCGGGATGTTACATTACCTACACCTTAAAAGAAATTTCGTCCCGAAATTTAAGTAGGCGTAGTAGTCGTTGTTTCTTCCTCGAGATCTTGCGTTTCCGAATTCACGAATAGATGAGGATACTTCCTTTGCATTTGATCTTGTCTTTCCCAAGTAAACTCGGGTCCTCTTTTGGCATTCCAACGAACCTTAACAATCGGGATTCGGCTTTGTTTCAATGTCTTGACGGAGGTGTCCACAATTTCAACCGGTTCCTCCACAAAATGAAGTTTGTCATCAATAGTAAGTTCTTCGAGAGGGATGACGATATCGGGTTCGGCAAGACACTTTTTCAAGTTGGATACATGGAAAGTAGGATGAACGGAGCTCAATTGAGGCGGAAGATCTAAACGATAAGCAACGGTTCCAATACGCTCCAAAATTTCGAAAGGACCAATATACCGCGGATTTAGCTTCCCGCGTTTCCCAAAACGGATTACACCCTTCCAAGGTGCGACTTTTAACATTACTCGGTCACCGACTTGAAATTCAAGATCGTTGCGTCGTTTGTCGGTATAGCTCTTTTGACGACTTCGGGCCGTCCTAAGCCTATCTCGAATTTGAACGATTTTCTCGGTGGTTTCGTGAATGAGTTCGGGTCCGGTGATTTGCACGTCGCCTACCTCGGCCCAACAAAGAGGTGAACGACATTTGCGGCCATATAGCGCTTCAAAGGGTGCGGCTTTAATACTCGCGTGATAACTATTGTTGTAAGAGAACTCGGCGAGAGGTAAGTGCTTGTCCCAAGCTTTTCCGAAATCAACCACGCAAGCTCGTAACATGTCCTCTAAGGTTTGAATTGTACGTTCGCTTTGTCCATCGGTTTGAGGATGATATGCGGTGCTCATGTCTAAACGTGTTCCCAACGCTTCTTGCAATGTACGCCAAAATCTAGAAACGAAACGGCCATCTCGGTCGGAGATAATCGATAAAGGTACACCGTGTCGGGCTACGATCTCCTTAATGTAAAGTTGTGCAAGTTTCTCCATTTTGTCCGTTTCTTTCATGGCAAGGAAGTGTGCGGATTTGGTGAGACGGTCAACAATAACCCAAATGGTATCATAACCGCCCGTCGTTTTTGGTAGCTTGGTGATAAAATCCATCGTTATCCTTTCCCACTTCCATTGCGGGATCTCGGGTTGTTGAAGTAGTCCGGACGGTCTTTGGTGTTCGGCTTTGACTTTGGAACATGTCAAACACTTGGAAACATAAGTAGCTACGTCCCTTTTGATGTTCGGCCACCAATATAGTTGTTTAAGGTCGTGGTACATCTTATTGGCACCGGGGTGAATCGAGTATCGTGACTTATGGGCTTCATCTAAAATAAGGCTTCGTAGGTCCCCATAACTAGGCACCCAAATCCTTCCGGCGTAATATCGGAGTCCGGTCTCCCTAATTTCGAATCGAGAGACGAGAATGTTCAAGAGCTCGTGTGAAAGGTTTTCATCCTTGAGAGCCTCATCTTGGGCTACCCGAATTTGGCTATTAAGGTTTGTGTGGATGGTGATGTTTAAGGCTCGGACACGAAGAGGCACCGCTCTTTCTTTTCGACTTAAAGCATCGGCTACTACATTTGCCTTCCCGGGATGGTAACGAAGCTCGCAATCGTAATCGTTTAAGGTTTCAATCCACCTTCGTTGTCTCATGTTTAGTTGCTTTTGATCGAAAATGTGTTGGAGGCTTTTGTGGTCGGTAAAGATAGTACTCTTGGTTCCATAAAGATAGTGTCTCCACATTTTAAGTGCAAAGACAACGGCTCCGAGTTCGAGATCATGTGTCGTATAGTTTCGTTCATGAATTTTGAGTTGTCGAGAAGCATAAGCAATGACTTTCGTTCGTTGCATCAATACACACCCAAAACCATGTTTCGAGGCATCACAATATACAACAAAGTCATCATTGTCTTCGGGAAGTGACAAGATAGGAGCGGTGGTTAGCTTCGTTTTCAAGATTTGGAATGCGGATTCATGTTCGGTCGCCCAAATGAATTTCTTTCCCTTGTGAGTCAATGCGGTTAGAGGACGTGCAACCAAAGAGAAGTTTTCGATGAATCTACGATAGTACCCGGCGAGACCCAAAAATTGACGAATGTGAGTAGGAGTAGTAGGAGTCTCCCATTTGCTAATGGCTTCGATTTTCGTTGGATCGACTTTAATACCTTGGTCACTTACAACATGACCAAGAAATTGAACTTCCTTTAACCAAAATTCACACTTGGAGAATTTGGCATAGAGTTGTTCTTGTCTTAAAAGTTCAAGCACAAGTCGGAGATGTTGTTCGTGCTCTTCTTCATTTTTAGAATAGATCAATATGTCATCGATGAACACAATAACGAATTTATCGAGATACGGTTTGCACACGCGGTTCATAAGATCCATGAACACCGCCGGTGCATTAGTGAGACCAAATGGCATGACAAGGAATTCATAACTACCATAACGAGTTCGGAAAGCGGTTTTGGAGACATCTTCCCCCTTAACCCTCAATTGATGATAACCCGAGCGGAGATCGATTTTCGAATATACACAAGACTCTTGTAGTTGATCAAAGAGGTCATCGATGCGAGGAAGAGGATATCGGTTCCTAACCGTCAATTTATTTAGTTCACGATAATCAATGCACATTCGTAGGGATCCGTCTTTCTTTTTAACAAACAAAATCGGAGCGCCCCAAGGTGAATGGCTAGGTTGGATAAAACCACGATCAAGTAGTTCTTGGATTTGACTTTGCAATTCTTGCATTTCAGATGGAGCGAGTCTATATGGTGCACGCGCTACGGGTGCGGCTCCTGGAATAAGATCGATTTGAAATTCAACCGGTCGATGAGGTGGAAGACCCGGTAATTCGTCGGGAAATACATCGGAATAGTCACTAACAATTGGCACATCATCGATGTGCTTCTCACCGGACTCGACTTTCTTAACGTGAGCAAGGATCGCAAAACAACCCTTACGGAGTAGTTTTCTAACTTTAATACTCGAAACGAGGTTGAGTCCGGTGCAACTCTTATCGCCATAGACGATCAAAGGTTCACCATTCTCGATAGGAATTCGGATTGCGTTAAGATCACAAAGAATGTGAGATTTCGTTTTGACTAACCAATTCATACCGATTATTACATCAAAGCTTCCTAGTTCCATGGGTATCAAGTCAATTTCAAATTCCTTACCCAAAATGTTCAAAGTACACCCCCGGTAATATGTGTCGGCACTTAAGAGTTTTCCGTCGGCCACTTCGATGGAATAAATAGTATCTAAAGGGTGTGGTGGAGTGCAAAGGGTAGGAGCCAAAGTCTTAGACACAAAACATTTATCGGCACCCGAATCGAATAAGCAAGTAACATAAGAGTTGTTGAGAAGAAACGTACCCGTGACTAGTTCATTGTCATCTCGGGCTTCCTCGGTGTTGATGTTAAAGGCTCGACCTCGGTTGTTGGGGTTGGCTTTCTTTTTCGGGCATTCATTCTTATAATGGCCCGTTTGGCCACATTCGTAACAAGTGACCGTTTTTGGAGGATTGGGCCCCTTTCGAGCAACGGGGGCGGTGCTTGTGCAATTGTTGGCCCTATGACCAACTCCTTGGCAACGGTGACAAATTAGCTTGTTACATTCGCCGTAATGATGTTTGTGGCACTTGTTGCACAAAGGTAAGTTTCCGACATAACCCTTCTTGCCGTCGTTGTTGAAGGGCTTTTTGGTGAAGGTGTTGTTGTTGTAGTTAGTTGATGGAGTGGCTTCCCATTTCCTTTTGTTGCCACCCGACTTGTCCTCGGCCTTAGGAGCCGGCGCTACGATTTCGTCAACCGTTTCAATTAGTTGGCGAGCCATGTTCATAGCGGCTTGATGAGTAGTGGGTTTGGATGACATCACCCCTTGTTTGATGCTTTTTGGAAGACCGAGCATGTAGAGCTCAATCCTTTGAGATTCGGGGTTAACAAGATTAGGACACATCAAGGATAGTTCGGCGAAGCGTTGATTATAAGCTTTAAGATCGTTTCCGACCGCTTTTAAAGCTCTTAGTTCTTCTTCAAGCTTTCGGGTTTCTTCGCGCGGAAAATATTCGACAATCATCTTTTCCTTCAAATCGGTCCAAGAGAGGGCATGAGCTTCATCGGTACCCACCGATTGAACATAGGTGTTCCACCATGTTAGAGCAATTCCGGAGAAAGTGTGAGTGGAGTATTTGACCTTGTCTTGGTCCCGACAACCGCTTATGCTAAAGACGGCTTCCGTTTGCTCAAACCATCGGGTGAGCACGACCGGTCCCCCGGTTCCATCAAAAGTGTGAGGTTTGCACCCCATGAAAGCTTTATAGGAGCATCCCTCGTTTGAGTTTCCGGCTCCATTGTTGTTGTTGTTGTTGTTGTTGTTGTTGTTGTGGTTGTTATTATTATTGTTGTTGGATGAGTGACCGGCCATGGCCGCATCTACGGCGGTAGCTATCATCCGTTCGAGAGCTTGTTCGGGAGTTTCATTGCGGCGTACACGACGAGGAGCCATTGTTCCTTCAAAACAAAAGAATACCGTTGGTTAGTATTCTAAATGATACTAACCGTGATATGGGATAAAGATAGAGAGAAAATTATCCTTGACCCGCCTTAAATTCTTTATGTCATAATGTCGGTATGTTCATATGAGTCACCGTAATATAATTTCCGGGAATTATATTACCCTAATTCATATGTGCATTCGACATTACATCATATAGTCAAGGTGGCGTGTCAATTAAATTATACAACGCAAGATTTAGATAGGATAAGAGTAGATATGAGTAAGAGAGTTCGAGTATAAATGCACAAATAGTCAAGTAATTCCTACGTCAAGTCTATATGCCGGTTGTAGTCTAGACTCACCAATGTACCCTAAGACTCGGGGTTGACACCAATGAACTCTAAATCCCTACAACCAAAGCTCTGATACCACTTGTAGCGACCCCGACAAATCGTCAAATGACGGCGTCATCTACGTATGGTCCCATTACATGGTCGTAAGTCTTTATAACAAAGTTTGACCAAAAAGTATGTCGCATTCATTTCATAAATAAGGGTGTTTCAAAGTTTACAAAAGTAGTTTCCATAACAAGTACATAACAATGTTTAAAGTTCATGAAACACATGCGACACGATTAAAAGTAGTCAAAAAGACGCTCCACGTATGAAAGTATACTCGACATTCAATGCAAGTATCAAATAGTATGAGCGGAAGCATGTATCACCTAAGTTCAAGGACCTGAGAAAAACATAGAGAAACTGTCAACGAAAACGTTGGTGAAATCATAGGTTTAAATAAGTAAATGAGTAATAGTAAGTTGAACCACAAGATTTGCAACATCGATAAAGCCATAGTACATTCTAAAAGTTAATATTCACGAGCACCCAATTATCAAAGCTTAACGTTCCGTCCGTTGAATACCCCATCAATTAGTGCTAGAACAACACTGTTCCCAAAAATATATTTCATTCGTAAACGGTAGCGAACCGTTTGAATGAGGGTTTGTCAAACCCATATGGCCATATAACATAAGTTCTCGCTTACACCATCTGATGTAACTAATGATAATCGGATTGAGGATTTTCGTTCTAAACTCGTATGTAGAATGTTTGTTTTCCCGTTCTTGTGTTCACTTAGTTCAAAAGAATCGTTTATGTTTTCTCATCCCAAAAGTAAGTTTAAAAGAGTAAAAAAATTGGGACTATGATCTCACCTTGTATGCACGAACCAAAAAGTACTTCGACAAGTAACGTGTGCAAAGAACAATGCTAGTCTTGACCTAAACAAATAGGTTGTATTAATAACGGTAAACACGATAGGTCAAAGATGTTCAATTAGTCCTATGGCTCGTTACGACTCGATTATTTAGCATGTGAAATCAAATTGTCAAGTTTCATGCAAGATACAAGTATATAAACAAGTTAGGAAGGTTGCAAAAATCATTTGGTTAAGTTTGACGAAAAGTCAAACTTTGGTCGGTCAAAGTCAACGAAAAAGTCAACACGTTCGGGTCGTGTCCCGAACTATTTTTCTGAGGTTTTTAATCATGTATGAGCATGCTAGGACAAGTTACATGTGAATCGGAGGTGCGTAGCATAGCAAACATTATTCGAAAATTGACCAAGTTGGACAGACCCAATCGGCGCGCCGCGCGGGTATATGGCGCGCCGCGCGGGTACCTGTGCAGATAATTCTGGCAGTTTTTAAGTTTTATGCACGAACCTAACTTCAAACAATCACCATTTATGATCCGCAAACAATCAAGACAAGTATCTTATACCGTTGGGAAGGTAATTTGACGAGGAAAACAACTAAACACATATCATCAATCAAACTTCCACTTGCAACAACCAAAAACCGTAATTAATGTTCCTCATTCAATGCATACAAGTCATAAATGCAATTTAATGATTTGGCAACCAAATTACATGAACGGTATGCCGTTTCGAAGGTAATTAAGCATACAACACAACCTAACACTTACAATTAACATTATCAAGCATTTAATGCATCAAGATTCAATTTACTTCTATCAAACCCTATCCCAAAATCACAAATTCAACAATCATGATTATGAAACTAATCCATGTCAACCTACATACCAATTTGAAGCTAGTGATGTTAGGAACACAATTTAAACATGAACTTTCATCATCAAACAACATATGATCATCCAAAATTCAAGAACAACACACCAAAATTCAAGTTCATGCTAGTTACACTAAAACAACGAGATCGAGCATATAAATCATGTATTCATGTTAGACTTGAGCCATAGACACTAATTAACACTTTTATAAGTTAAAAACATCAAGAACACAAAATCTAGTGATTTTAGAAAGTTACCCAAATGAGATGAAGTTGGTATGGAATTGAAGAGGAGATCACGAGGAGTTCAAATATGTAATTTGTTTGGCAAGATGACCGCTAGCTCGATTTTGGATGATGAATCTTTGTATGGAAGTTGAGAGAAAAGTTGAAGTTGTAAGAGTGAAAGAGATGAGATTGAATGGATGAGGATGAGGGTTGACTCTTTGACCTAGTCAAAAGTTTCAACCCTTGGCAAGTTTGGTCCCTTAACTTTAAAACGGGTGTGGGAATTACCCAAACAAGATAATTCAAACACGTATCAACGAGACGTGTTATAAACATATAACGGAACATAAATAGTTAAACGGAAAAGTTGACGGAAAAAGGCGGGATGTTACAATATATACATACATACATACATACATATATATAAGGCCCATTATTGGTGGCAACACCAAGCGTCGATTTATTGGTGACTTGACCGCCGCTTAGTGGCTATATTGAAATTCAAGCTTGATTTTAAAACCCATGGAAACTCGCTCCTACCATTTTTATGGCGTCTCGATTTTATTATTTTTTATTTATTTATTTATCTCTATTTATTTAAATTATTTACTTTTTTTTTCCCGGGCAGGAGGTCCTTTTGGAAGCAATCTCTTTATCCGTCAAACAGAGAGAGGGAGGACTTTCTCTACTCTTGTGAGTGTTTCCCTCGGGGTGGAGAAATGATTTCTCTTTTTTCTAGGATAGAGGAAGGGTTGTCTACGCCCCACCTCCCCCATACCTCACGCATGTGAGATTGGGCATGTTGTTGTTGTTCGCAAACAAAGTTAATCCTTCTAACTTGATTTTAAAATCAACTAAACACATGTTCTATATCTATATGATATGCTAACTAAATGATTTAAAACCTGGAAACACGAAGAACACCGTAAAACCGAACATACGCCGTCGTAGTGAAACCGGGGGCTGTTTTGGGTTAGAAAAATAAAAACCATCTTAATCTTTGAATTGGAAGTTTGTTTTCTGTAAAAATGATATTACATATGAACATGATACTATATCCATAAAAAAATCATGGTTAAACACAAAGTGGAAGTATGTTTTTCAAAATGGTCATCAAGATGTCGTTCTTTCGACGGAAATGACTACCTCTTTAAAAAATGACTTGTAACATGTATTTCCGACTATAAACTTATACTTTTTCTGTTTCGTTTCAAAAATTTCAGTTCATTATGAAACCATAGCAACTTGAATCACTCAAAACGGATTTGAAACCAAGAAATGACGGGTAAAACAAAATTAGATAAATTTGCTAGTTTTAGCTACGAAAATTTTGTAACAAATCTTGAGTAAATATATCCTAACTAATTTATATTATTATACATATTATGTAATCTTGGGATACATAGACACATATGCAATGTTTTGACATATCATATTGACCCATCTATATATATATTTTGGAACAACCATAGACACTCTATATGCAGTAATGTTTGAGTTAGCTATACAGGGTTGAGGTTGGTTCCAAAATAATATATATATTTTGAGTTGTGATCTAGCCTGAGACTTGTATACACTGGGTCGTGGATTGATTCGAGATAATATATAGTTTATTTCAGCACATCTAACTGTGGACAACTAGTTGTAGGTTACTAACGAGGACTGCTAACTTAACAAACTTAAATAATAAAAACGTAATAAAAAATGTTGTGAATATATTTAAATCATACTTAGATATATATGTACATATTTGTTATAGGTTCGAGAATCGACCAGTGGCCAAGTCATATTTCCAACGAAGGAAAAATCTGTGAAAGTGAATTATAGTCCCACTTTTAAAATCTATTATTTTTGGGATGAGAATACATGCAGTTTTATAAATGTTTTACAAAATAGACACAAGTGATCAAAATTACATTCTATGTTGAATTATCGAACCGAATATGCCCCCTTTTTAGCTTGGTAGCCTAAGAATTGGTGTTTATTATAATTGCCACCAATTGACGCAAATCCTAAAGATAGATCTATTTGGCCCAACAAGCCTCATCCGAGTTACGGATGCTTTAGTACTTCGATTTATCATGTCCGATGAGAGTCCCGGAATGATGGGGATATTCTATATGCATCCTGTTAAGGTCGGTTACCAGGTGTTCATCATATGAATGATTTTTATGCAGATTGCATGTTGTTTATGAGAAATGGAAATATGAAATCTTGTGGTCTATTATTACGATTTGATAAAAATATAGGTTAAACCTATAACTCACAAACATTTTTGTTGACGTTTAAAGCATGTTTATTCTCAGGTGATTATTAAGAGCTTCCGCTGTTGCATGCTAATTTATGGACAAGAGTTGGAGTCAGCATGCTTGTATAATATTGTTTAAAAACTGCATTCGAAGACTTAAATTGATGTGTAATATTATTGTAAACCATTATGTAATAATCGTGTGAAAACACTATATTTTAGATTATCATTATTTGATAATCGTCGTAATATTTTTAAACCTTTATCGATAAAATAAAGGTTATGGTTTGATTTTAAAATCGAATGCAGTCTTTGAAAAACGTCTCATATAGAGGTCAAAACTTTTGAATGAAATCAATTAATATGGAACGTTTATAAATCGATATGAACGGGACATTTCAACTTATATAGCTAAAGGTGCATACGTTACAGATTTAGACAGAATACAGGTTATCGTTTTCGCACGCACATTACGCAAGCTATACAAATCCATATAACACAAGGCCTAGATGAAAATTTATCTAAAACATATGACTTTTCCAGATATGCAAAGACTTGATTCAATATTTCATTTCAAATAGCCTTTAGAATTTATTTTAAGTTACCGAGCAAATCAGTTTCATCATGAACGTTCGATTAAGCATAACGTGAGCATTACAACTTCAAATAACATGATATCCTAGTCTAACTTGAGTGTTTTTGAATTCTATACACATTTATGATCAGTTTATAACTCAATTCCATGCACGTTTTTCAGAATTCGAATAATTCGTAGATTCATCAACAAAACTTTATTTAATCATAACTTACGCATACGGTAACGAAAATACGCAAATCCAAAGCCTAAAATTATTAGGTTTTTGAGAGGATTCTAAATATGTAATAATATTAAACATTCAACAAATTCAAGTTTCTATAATCATGCAAAACAAATTCGTGACTAACCATAATCGCATCAAACAATTAAATTAACGCAAACAATTAACGATAACGCATATAGACTTGAGCAATAGACCTCTTACTCTATCAAACACTAAAAAAATCATATCTATATCAATTAGGGTTTAGAGAATTATACCTTAGATCACTAAATCATTTATACCAATGCGTAGATAACGATGTGAATTGCAATCTTCGTGTAGAACGTTTAATCTAAAAATCAAAAATTGAAGATGCTAGGTTGGTGATGGTGATCGACGATGAGGCATGAGAGGGAGGGAGGGATCGACTGAATTAGGGTTGGGGTTTATGGCATTGTAATTTGTTTACTAGTATAATTATAGTTAGGCCCTAATTACACTAAGTAACAAGCAAAAGCCCAAAGTAGAAAATAAAAGGGGGGAGTGGGTGTGTTCGGCTGAATGGGTCTCACATGGGTATCCCGGGCTCGTGTTGTCCATTAACGGGTAATCATGGTCCGTTTCAAGTGCCGTTTACACGTACCGAAGGCCCGAAACGCTAAACCGATCGTTAAAACGCAACCAACAAGTTTAATTTATTTAAAATACCAATAAATTAAATATTTTACAAAGTTAATAATTATTAAGATAATTATTAAAAATAAACTAGAGTGTTTTGTTACTCGATAAGTAGTTTTGCAGTTATTTAAACCGTATCGTTTTTATCGTATTTCATTAACCGAAAAAATTAATATTAACCCATATTAATTCGCGTATCCCACCAGTGATCAAGTATGCATTTATTAACGTAAACACATATAAAATCAAGTAATCACCGTTAAAACGATTAACAGACAGTTAACGGCAGTGACAGAAAAAGCAGGGTTGTTACATTACCCACCTGTTATTGAAAATTTCGTCCCGAAATTTTAATGAACGTCCGCTGAAGTACTTTCCTCCGAAAACAGGTACGGGTACTTTTGCCTCATTTGATCTTCACGCTTCCACATGAACTCTGGTCCTCTTCGTGCGTTCCACCGAACCTTAACAATAGGTATGTTGCTTTGCTTTAAGCATTTGACCTCACAGTCCATGATCTCGACAGGTTCCTCAATAAAGTGAAGTTTTCGTCGAAGCGTAGTTCCTCTAATGGGATCACCAAGATGTCATCGGCTAGGCATTTTTTAACGACCCGTCAAAGTACACTTGACGACCATCGTTAACTTGGTCCCATAGATTGATCATAACTCTATATGAATTTGATAAATAACCTTGCATTCTTTATTTAAAAATGATTTCCTATAAAGGAAACCTACTCAAAATATGTAAGTTTAGAAAAACCATACATAAATTCTTAACCAAAAGTTGACCAAAACAAAGTCAACAAACACCCACAATTTAATGTTTCAAAATAGAATGCAAGTTAATGTTTAACAAAAGCTGCCATCAAAATTATGCAGACTCTCTAAGTACAACGGAAGCAATCAATCATGAACCTGAGAATAAAACATGCGAGTAACTGTCAACAAAAATGTTAAGTGAATTATAGGTTTAATATAGCAAACGATATTTAAATTAAACCATAAAAATTTATGTTTGAAAACTTCAAAACTCATTTTAGACCACAAAATTATATGCTCGAAAACATATAAAAACATTATTCCATTATCCGTGAGCCACCTGGTAACCACTTAACCAATTCCACCCTTACCAAACAACAATATACATTGAACTTGTGTATCTTCAAATAACTACGAAGTACTAATACATTTCGATTATAAATTGCTAGCGCGACTAGCTCGAAATGAGGTTGTCAAACCCGATAGATCTATCCATAGGATTTGGATTCACCAGTAGAAACCAGTGATTACAATTACCAGATTAGGGAATATTTTTGTTCAACTCACAATGAACAATTTAAACCAACTTCCACTTGTGTCAAATATGAAAAATAAAATGCATGTATTCTCATCCGAAAAGATTTAAAATAGAAAAATGGGACTATAACTCACCTTAACATAAACGAAGTAATAACACAGAAAACGTGAACTGCAGGAAGTAAAGTGATCAAGAATGATCACAACGCCGACCTATAAATAAAGCAGGTCGATATAAATAACTAACTTATGTCAAGTCTTAGTATAATAGTTATAGTACTTGTTGCAAGTAAACATAGAACAACACTCAGTATGCTTCAATTTGATCATGACAGTGTAAAAACACGTACTTTCTATTTTTAGAAAGTTTCTATTTTTGGCAGGTTTTCATTCCCGGAAAAATTTCTATTTTTGGAAAGTTTCTATTTTAGGAAAGTTTTTATTTTAGGAAAGTTTCTATATTTAGAAAGTTTCCATATTTCGAAAGTTTCTATTTTTAGAAAATTTATAAGTTAGGAAAGTTTCCTTAATTAGAAAGTCAATAAAAGTCAACTGAAAGTCAAAGTCAACCGAAAGTCAACTCAAAAGTCAACCTTGGTCAAACATAGTCAACATTAAATTTGAAAATATAAGTTATAGTAATAATATAAGTTATATTGTTATTTAAAGTCATATATGTATAATTATATCATAGCATAAGTTTAATTAAATTAAATTGAATTATTAACGTTAACATAAGTTTAAATGATATAATTAATATTACATAAGTATTTAATTAATTAATTAAATATTAGTCATAACATAATTATTATTAATTAATAATAAATTTTTAATCATACCATAACTATTAAATTATAATTATTAAACCATAAGTATTTAATAATTAAATTATTTAGTTAAATAATAACTAAGCCTTATAATAATTAAATAATTATTTAATCTTTATTATAAGTCCTATAATAATAAACTCATAACATAAGTTTAATACTTACCATAAGTATTTTTCATTAATAATAAAAGTATTATTAATCATAAGTTTAATTAAATGTTTAATTAAATCATAAAGTGATTAATAAATGATATAATAAATATATATCATAACTCTCAAATTAAATTAATTACTTTTATGTCATAACAAATTTTAATAATAATGTAAATCATTATTTATATCATAAGTTAAATGTTATAATCATAAGTTTTAATTAAAACGTTCGACGGGTCATAAATTGAGCCTCGGGTGTCGGTTTTTGACGAGTCTTATATATATATATCCTCGTCTAACCAAACCATCCGACACATTAGTGAACTTAAGAACACCCTAAGAACAGCCCCCAAGTCAGCCATAATTCAACTTGAGACTTTAATCCGATCAAAAACAAGTTTTTGTCATAACGGGTGATCCGTGGCTCGGATTTCGATGACCCGAACATGAAAATTCATCCAATCATCAATCCTAACACACTAGTACACCCTAGAGACTCCAAAAGTGGTCACAAAGTGGTACCAAACTGGAACACATTCGTTTTTACATTTTAATTTCATGAAAACACCATTTTAATCATAACTTGAGTTCCGGGAATCGAAATAACGTGAATCCGGAGTCTAAAATCAATGTCTTGATGAGAGGAACACATATAGACACTTTATTTTAACAAAAACATCAGTTAAGTTCACTGAAATGGTCGATTAGTCTGCTGTCCACAATCAATCAAACCGAAAACATGCGATAACGAGTGATTCTATGCATACAATCAATAATCCAACAACAAACAAGCACTATACTATCATATTAAACATCAAATACATACATAATCAGTAGAAATGAATAAGAATTGAAAAATTAGGGTTCATAGGTATACCCAAATCGAAGAACAAAGGATGTAATCGCGTAGAGGACGAAGCGTAGAATCCGGAAACAACAAAAGCCCCAAATCTTCAAAGCAAAAATGTTGAAGAAGATGATGATGAATGTGGGTGTATGGGATGGCCAAGGAGGAAGGAAAAAGGAGGAGAAAAAGTTTGTAGGTTTAAAATGAAAAGAGTAATGAGAAGATTAGGTTTAAGATAATTAGGTTTCCAAAATAACAAGTTCACCCCACCCTCTAGAGGATTTCGGCTGAGACTTGCCCAAGGGTGGGCCCACATGGCCCATTTTTATATAATGTGAAGTTACTTGTGGTCCGAACGCCTGATCGAAACCCGAAACGCGAAAACGCTACTACGCGATTAATTTTTCGGAGAGATAACATATACGTGATAAATAAAATATATAAACACTATATATAATCATATGACATCAAAATATCATATTTAAAATAGTTTGGCTTTAAAACTCCCAAAATTTTGACCGTTGGTTCGAAAACCAAAAAGATTCGCCGGATAGAAATCTGCGACACGTAGAAAAGTACAACTTTAAATATGAATACAAATATTCACATAAGACATAATAATTAATATATTATTACAAAAACAATAATATAAGTCATAGAAATGACGTGGCATGAATAACAATTGACAGACGTTAAATAATAAACGGTAAAAGATAACGAAAAAAGTAGGGTCGTGACAGTTCCTTCCCGTTAAGGAAATTTCGTCCCGAAATTTAAGCAAGTGCAGGGGTTGACTCGCCATCTGAGAACAAATGCGGGTACTTCTGCCTCATTTGATCTTCACGTTCCCAAGTGAACTCGGGTCCGCGTCTGGCATTTCATCTAACTCGGACGATAGGAATTCTACTATGCTTGAGTGTCCTAACCTCTCGACCCATAATCTCGATAGGTTCCTCAATAAAATGGAGTTGTTTATCGACATGAAGTTCATCAAGAGGAAGGGTTTCATCTGCCTTGGCCAAACACTTCTTCGAATTCGATACATGAAAAAAGTCATGAACAGCGCTAAGCTCTTGTGGCAATTTCAAACGATAAGCCACGGGTCCAATTCTTTTGATAATCTCAAAACGGTCCAACAAAGCGAGGATTCAACTTTCCCCTCTTACCAAAACGTACCACACCTTTCCATGGTGATACCTTCAACATGACACGATTGCCAACTTGAAATTTTACATCTTTCCTTCTAATATCGGCGTAACTCTTTTGCCGACTCCTGGAGGTTCTCAACCTATCTTTAATCTGTACTATCTTCTCGGTAGTCTCATGAATAATTTCTGGGCCTGTGAGTTGAGCATCCCCAACCTCATTCCAACAGATAGGAGACCTATACTTTCTACCATGCAGTGCCTCAAACGGTGCGGCTTTATTACTTGTATGATATCTGTTATTATAAGAAATTCAGCCAACGGAAAATATCTATCGCAACCATTACCAAAATCAATGACGCACGCTCGTAACATGTCTTCTAAGATTTGAATGGTCCTTTCACTCTGATCATCTGACTGTGGATGATAAGCAGTGCTCATATCCAATTTTGTTAACAAAGCTTCTTGTAAAGACTGCCAAAACCTCGACGTAAGTCGACTGTCTCGGTCTGAAATGATAGATACAGGAACACCATGTCTTGAAACAATTCCCTTCAAGTACAAACGAGTAAGCTTCTCCATCGAATCTTTTTCCTTAATCGGCAAGAAATGAGCTGACTTTGTGAGTCGGTCAACAATAATCCAAATGGTATCATAACCACCCACTACTCTTGGTAACTTCATAATAAAATTCATTGTAATACCTTCCCACTTCCAATCAGAAATCTCAGGTTGCACCAAAAGTCCGGACGGTTTTTGATGTTCAGCTTTAACCTTAGCACAGGTCAAACACTTAGCCACATAAGTAGCCACATCAGCTTTCAAGTTAGGCCACCAGTAAAGCTCCTTAAGATCATGATACATCTTTCCTGAATATGGATGAATAGAGTACCTAGAATTATGAGCCTCATCTGACACAAGTTGTCGTAAATCACCAAATTTCGGAACCCAAACTCGTCCCGCAAAATACCGTGTACCATCAGCTCGTACCTTAAATTTCTTAGCCATGCCTCTGACCTTCTCATTCACAAAATTCTCCTCCTTTAAGGCTTCTTGTTGAGCTGCAAGAATCTGCCTTGCGAGATTTGTTCGAATGGTCATGTTTAAGGCCCTAAAACTACGAGGTTCAACTCTCTGTTTACGATTTAATGCATCGGCCACAACATTGGCCTTTCCCGGATGGTATATGAGTTCACAATCATAATCATTCAACGTCTCAACCCACCTTCGCTGTCTCATGTTTAGCTGTTTTGATCAAGAATATGTTGAAGACTTTTGTGATCAGTGTACACTGTAATTTTGACCCCATATAGATAATGTCTCCAAATCTTAAGCGCAAACACAACAACTCCCAACTCTAAATCATGGGTTGTGTAATTCTGTTCATGGATCTTTAACTGATGTGACGCGTAAGCGATGACTTTCTTTCGTTGCATCAAAACGCAACCAAAGCTCTGACGCGATGCATCACAATAGACAACAACATCATCATTACCCTTGTAGTGACCCGAACTTTTCCATGTTTATATATATTAATTGAGATTGATATTTACATGACTAAATGTTTCCAACGTGTTAAGCAATCAAACTTGTTAAGACTTGATTAAATGAAATAAGTTTCATATAGACAATTGATCACCCATGTTGACCGGCGATTCACGAACGTTACCAAATTGTAAAAACTAAATGTTGTGGTATATATAGACATATATATATGGTTGACATAAGATTATGATGAGTAAGTATCACACTAAGTATATTAACAATGTGTGATATACATAAGAAATGAGTTTACTAAGTTAAGAAACTCGAAATGATATATATAACGATTATCGTTATGATAACATCTACGAAATACATATGTATCATATTAAGATATTGATACACTATATTTAACATGATAAAATGATATTTAAATATATCATTAAGTGTGTTAACAATGAACTACATATGTAAAAACAAGACTACTAACCCAAGAATTACGAAACGAGACTTATATGTAACGATTATCATTGTAACGATATTTTAATGTATATATCATATTAAGAGATATTCATACATCATAATATCATGATAATATAATAATTTAACATCTCATTTTATATAATAAACATTGGGTTAACAACATTAATTGAGATCGTTAACTTAAAGGTTTCAAAACAACACTTGCATGTAACGACTAACGAAGACTTAACGACTCCATTAGAATGTATATACATGTTGTGTTTTGATATGTATTCTTACACTTTTGAAAGACTTCAAGACACATATTAAAGTACTTCTACTTAACAAAAATGCTTACAATTACATCCTCGTTCAGTTTAATCAACAATTCTACTCGTATGCACCTGTATTCATACTCGTACAATACACAGCTTTTAGATGTATGTACTATTGGTATATACACTCCAATGATCAGCTCTTAGTAGCCCATGTTAGTCACCTAACACATATGGGAACCATCATTTGGCAACTAGCATGAAATATCTCATAAAATTACAAAAAATATTAGTAATCATTCATGACTTATTTACATGAAAACAAAATTACATATCCTTTATATCTAATCCATATACTAACGACCAAAAACACCTACAAACACTTTCATTCTTTAATTTCTTCATCTAATTGATCTCTCTCAAGTTCCATCTTCAAGTTTTAAGTGTTCTTCATAAATTCCATAAGTATAGTTTCATAAAAATCAAGAATACTTCCAAGTTTGCAAGTCTACTTCCAAGCTTTCTAATCCATTCCAAGTAATTATATAAGATCAAGGAACCTTTGTTATTTACAGTAGGTTATCTTTCTAATTCAAGGTAATATTCATATTCAAACTTTGATTCAATTTCTACAACTATAACAATCTTATTTCGAGTGAAAATCTTACTTGAACTGTTTTTGTGTCATGATTCTGTTTCAAGAACTTTCAAGCCATCCAAGGATCCTTTGAAGCTAGATCCATTTTTTTCATTTCCAGTGGTTTTATCCAGAAAACTTGAGGTAGTAATGATGTTTATAACATCATTCGATTCATACATATAAAGCTATCTTATTCTAAGGTTTAAACTTGTAATCACTAGAACATAGTTTAGTTAATTCTAAACTTGTTCGCAAACAAAAGTTAATTCTTCTAACTTGAATTTTAAAATCAACTAAACACATGTTCTATATCTATATGATATGCTAACTTAATGATTTAAAACCTGGAAACACGATGAACACCATAAAATCGGATATACACCGTCGTAGTGAAACCGGGGGCTGTTTTGGTATGGATAATTAAAAACTATGATAAACTTTGATTTAAAAGTTTTTCTTCTGGGAAAATGATTTTTTATATGAACATGAAACTATATCCAAAAATCTTGGTTAAACTCAAAGTGAAAGTATGTTTTTCAAAATGGTCATCAAGATGTCGTTCTTTAGATGGAAATGACTACCTCTTTAGTAATTGACATGTAACTTAAATTTCCGACTATAAACCTATACTTTTTCTGTTTGGATTCTTAAATTAGAGTTCAATATGAAACCATAGAAATTTGATTCACTCAAAACAGATTTAAAATGAAGAAGTTATGGGTAAAACAAGATTGGATATTTTTGATCTTTTTAGCTACGGGAAATGTTTAACAAATTTATACAAATCATATCCTAGCTAACTTATATTGTATTATACATGTATTATAATATATTATGTAATCTTAGGATACCATAGACACGTATGCAAATGTTTTGACATATCATATCGACCCATGTATATATATTATTTGGAATAACCATAGACACTATATATGCAGTAATGTTGGAGTTAGCTATACAGGGTTGAGGTTGATTCCAAAAATATATATACTTTGATTTGTGATCTAGCCTGAGACGTGTATACACTGGGTCGTGGATTGATTCAAGATAATATATATCGATTTATTTCTGTACATCTAACTGTGGACAACTAGTTGTAGGTAACTAACGAGGACAGCTGACTTAATACACTCAAATCTTTAAAACATAATAAAAATGGTTGTAATTATATTTTGATCATACTTTGATATATATGTACATATTTGTATAGGTTCGTGAATCGATCCGTGGCCAAGTCTTATTTTCGAGGAAGGAAATATTTGTGAAAGTGAGTTATAGTCCCACTTTTAAAATCTAATATTTTTGGGATGAGAATACATGCAGGTTTTATAAATGATTTACAAAATAGACACAAGTACATAAAACTACATTCTATGGTTGAATTATCGAAATCGAATATGCCCCTTTTTATTAAGTCTGGTAATCTAAGAATTAGGGAACAAACACCCTAATTGACGTGAATCCTAAAGATAGATCTATTGGGCCTAACAAACCCTCTCCAAAGTACCAGATGCTTTAGTACTTCGAAATTTATATCATATCCGAAGGGTGTCCCGGAATGATGGGTATATTCTTATATATGCATCTTGTTAATGTCGGTTACCATGTGTTCACCATATGAATGATTTTTATCTCTATGTATGGGATGTGTATTGAAATATGAAATCTTGTGGTCTATTGTTACGATTTGATATATATAGGTTAAACCTATAACTCACCAACATTTTTGTTGACGTTTAAAGCATGTTTATTCTCAGGTGAATACTAAGAGCTTCCGCTGTTGCATACTAAAATAAGGACAAGATTTGGAGTCTATGTTTGTATGATATTGTGTAAAAACTGCATTCAAGAAACATATGTCGATGTAATATATTTCTATTGTAAACCATTATATAATGGTCGTGTTTAAACAGTATATTTTAGATTATCATTATTTGATAATCTACGTAATGTTTTTAAAACCTTTATTGATAAAATAAAGTTTATGGTTGTTTTAAAAATAAATGCAGTCTTTGAAAAACGTCTCATATAGAGGTCAAAACCTCGCAACGAAATCAATTAATATGGAACGTTTATAATCAATATGAACGGGACATTTCAACCCTCAGGTAGTGATAATATTGGAGCAGAAGTTAACTTCTTCTTCAAAGTTTGAAAAGCAACATCTTGTTCATTCTTCCACTCATACTTTTTCCCCTTGTGCGTTAAATCAGTAAGAGGTTTAGCGATTCGAGAGAAATCTTAAATGAACCTTCTATAATAATCTGCTAATCCTAGGAACTGACGAATCTGAGTAGGGGTCTTCAGAATTTCCCACTTCTCAATCGCCTCAATCTTAGCAGGATCAACTTGAATTCCCTTCTTACTAACAAAGTGTCCGAGGAATTGAAATTCCTTCAACCAGAACGCACACTTCGAAAACTTAGCATACAACTCATCTTTTCCAGAACACACACTTCGAAAACTTAGCATACAGCTCTTCTTTTCTTAACAAATTGAGCACTAACTTCAAATGCTCTTCGTGCTCTTGATCACTCTTGGAATATATGAGAATATCATTAATGAAAACGATAACGAATTTGTCCAGACGGGGTCTACACACACGGTTCATGAGGTCCATGAACACAGTAGGTGCGTTGGTTAATCCGAACGGCATAACAAGAAATTCATAGTGACCATAACGGGTACGAAATGCGATTTTTGGAACATCAGTTTCTTTAACCCGCGGTTGATGATAACCAGAACGAAGATCGATCTTAGAATAAAGGACGAACATTGAAGTTGGTTGAACAGATCATCAATTCTCGGAAGAGGGTAACGGTTCTTAACTGTAAGCTTGTTCAACTCGTGATAATCAATACACAAACGGAACGGACCACCTATCTTCTTAACAAACAAAACAGGAGCTCTCCAAGGGGGCGAACTAGGACGAATGAAGTATAGTTGCAACCAACAAAGAAAACATTATATAGAGTGGCCACATTAGTGATATAGATGTTTATGGAAATTTCTTCAAGGGGATAACGAGGATCATGGACTTCAAAGTAAATTTTCATTACATTTCCGAAAGAAATACGTACGAAGGGTGTGATCTTTCATCGAGAGTGTACTCCTCGCACAATGAGCGAGTCAATCTAGGATTCATCCTTATTCTTCAATTTATGTGCGGATGCAAAGAAACGTTAATCGTGGACTATAAAGAATAGTCGACTCCAGGTGAGATGAATCTCCAAAAATGATTTCCTGTACCTCAAAGCATTGAATCATAGGATTGATGTTTATGAGGGTATTGCGGTTAGCCATGAATATCGAGAGTAGAAACTTCTCAGATGGTCTAGTGTGATATCTATCTGTGATACCAATTATAACAATAGTTGGGGTAGAAACCCACCCAGTGGCTTTTTCGTGAGAACAGGGTGACAACTATACGTATCACAGAAAACTGATTTACCGGTCCGCGTTTCGGTCATGTCCAATTATAAGAGGGAAAAACAAATTTTATGAGCGCAAAGACTTCCCGACAATTATATAACACCGTCGTCTAAAGTGGCGTAATAGTTTTTATCAACGACCTTAATGGTAAGTTTTATCCTTAAACAGAGGATGAGAAGAACTGTGATCCAACATACTGTAGAGTAATGCGAAAATTTTAATATAATCAATCAAAGAAGTTTTGAAAAAAAAACTTTAAACGTTTGATGTGTCAACATAAACGGAACGAAGTTCTTAGTAATTTAGAGGTATGTTCAACTTGTACCATTTTACATAAAATAATTTAATCAAATGACTCAATAAATGAGTGGTTTTAAAATAGTTTGAAGGTATAATTTAGTATATACTAACCAAAATAGACAAAAATATATTTATTTATTTGATTTTACACGTACATATATGATTTTATAAATTGCATAAATGACAGAAAATTTTATTACCATTACTCGTCCATAAATCTCGTGAGGACCGCACAAATAACCACATGTGTAAAAATTCTGATAAACAGAGTATTCGTATTTCAGAGGTTACTTGTTGAAATAAGATCGTAGAAGATCGAGTGGAGGACTTGGATCGTTTTGTGACATTTGATCAACAAATGTTACGAGGTCATGAAAACTAATGAATTAAATGTCGTTTTGGCTATTATTAGGAAATAAGTCCTTGGCCAAAACTATTCACGCGCGGAACTGTCGCAAACAAGCGAGGTATGAAGGATAAAGCATGAGATAGGTAGTTTGGTTAAAACGAGCTTCTCGTATATTAACAAATAAGATAATGAGTATTTTCCTTACCCATGTAATACATCAGAATTTCCGAATGAGCGGTGTAAAAATTTTCTTTGACCCGCTTTCTATTCCTCATGTCACAATATTGAAATTTCTATATGAATTAACGTAATATAATCATGTTGGCCTGACGTCATTATATTATACTAATTCATAGTTTCATTCCAATAGCACTACATGAGGTCAGGACACGCGATCAACCTTGAATTTCCACAAAATTTCTCTAAAACGATTTTTTAAACAATGTGCTAAGGATAGAACAAGAGACAAAAACATCAAAAGTACCGAATTAGAGTAACGATGACATAAAAATGCCTTTGAAGTATCAAGAATCCTTAAATGTCACGAATGACGTTTTCGGTTCGCAACCCAAAGCACAAAGGCGCAACGGCACAAATGCACGTAATATAACAAGAATGCTATATACCTAAACATAATAGCTGACATTTGAAATGCCCCATTCATATCGATTATAAACGTTTCATATTAATTGGTTTCATTGCGAGGTTTTGACCTCTATATGAGACATTTTTCAAAGACTGCATTCGTTTTTAAAATACACCATAACCTTTATTTTATCAACAAAGGTTTAGAAAAACATAACATAGATTATCAAGAAATGTGTGACGACCCGAAAATTTCCGACCAAATTTAAACTTAATCTTATTATGATTTCGTGACGATAAGCAAGGTCTGTAAATTGAATCTCAAAATTTTTGAACAACTTCATGAAATCATTTGACCTTTCATTAATCCCAACTATTCACGAACAATTGTTTGTAAATAAATATGTATATCTATATATAAATGTAAGTATTTATAATAATTTGAAGTTTTAAAATAAACATTTGAAGTAAATATGTAAAGTAAGATACAAAATAATTAAGCGCAATTTAAAATGAAGTTATATATAAAAATATATGATTTCTATGGATAATTAAAATATTGTAATATATATATCATGTATAAATAATAAATATTAAATAAAAGTTATTATATAATATATTATATGTAATTACCAGTTAAATTTTTAATTACTATTTTAATATGATTATTGATGTGTGCAGAGGTGTATACGAAATACTATTATTTTTGCTACAAAATACTATTAAATACGATACAATTTTACACAAGTTAGTTATTTATTTATTTATAAAATGTGATATACCTAAACCTTGCTACAACACTTATAGGCAGTGTACCTAATCTTAGAGTAGTGTAGTTTTTAGTAAATCCCGTTCGTTCCACAGGGAGCTGGCTAAGTTTAATGCTATATTTATTTTAAACTATATTTGTGTGTATATATATATATATATATATATATATATATATATATATATATATATATATATAAGTAATATTATTATTGTTATAAAGGGGGGTTTTACCGTTTAATGTCCGGTTTGTCGATTTTAAGTCCTAATGCAAAATATTAAATATAACTTAATTTAAAGAGTAAAGTAAATGACGATAATTAAAAGAGCGATAATTTAAAGTTCGATAAATAAAATGACGATAAATAAAATGACAGTAAATAAAAGTGCGATGAGATATAAAATAGGAGAATTATGCTTATTTAAACTTTCATAATCATGATGTTTGACGTGTTGATTTTAATTTATTACCATGGGTTAATTGTCCTTTGTCCTGGATTATTCGATATGTCCATCTGGTTTTGTCCATAATAGTCCATCGGTCATAATTATAAAGTGCGAAAGTCTTCGCCAAATTAACCTTATACCTTAAGTCAAATATTCCAACTAATTGGGGACTTAAACTGTAACAAGGTCTTAATACTTTGTTAATGATTACACCAGGTTATCGATTGTGTGTAATCCAAGGTTTTAATACTTTATTAACAATTACACCAATTTTCCTTGTATGTAATTCACCCCTATTTTAATGAGTCCATTGACTATTAATCCATCCCCGTGTCCGGTCAAATGAACGATTATTAGTATTTATAAATATCCCACCCATCATATCCGATCGAGTGTATATGGTTATTTATAAATTGTAAATCTCTATATTAAATTAACGAACTATCATTCAGTTAAATAAATATAAAGCCCATTAATAGCCCATAGTCCAATTTTCACAAGTGTCGGTCTTTTGTTCATACCCCAATTATGGTCCAAATCCCAATAACCCAGTCTTAATATTTAGTCTAACATCACGATTACTTCGACTTAAATAAGCATAATAATAACTTAGCTACGAGACATTAATTTAAAAAGGTTGAACATAACTTACAATGAGTATTAATCGCGTAGTGTTACACTGACATAATTTCGACTTACAATCTTAAAACATTCGCTACTATAACCTTATTATTATTAACTTAATATTAAAATTATAATTTATAAAATATAAATATATGTATTTGAGAGAGAGCAGAGAGATAGTTGATTAAGGTCTATCATTCTCGTCAAATTCTTGTGCTATTTATAGACCTGGCCTGACTTTTCACTCCATGCGATCGCATGGAGTTTGTTCCTCCAGGCCATGCGATCGCATGGCCGCCATATACTGGTCACAATGCATTAAAAATGTAGGCTGCTCGGATTTATATAATATAATATATATAATTTTATATAATTATATATATTATATTATATTCTTGTGCATAGTTGACTTGTAATTTTAGGTCCGTTGCGTAGTGCATTGATACTTGATTCATGTCTCGGTTCTGGATTTTCGAACGTCCTTTCGTACGCTTAGATATTTTGTACTTTGCGTTTCGCTGCTTGTACTCTTGTAATTTTTAGACGTTTCTCATCAATAATTTGAACCACTTGAATTGTATCTTGTACATTTGAGCTTTTTGGTCATTTGCGTCTTCAAATCGTCGAATCTGTCTTTTGTCTTCACCTTTTATTATTTAAACGAATATCACTTGTAAATAGAACAATTGCAACTAAAAGCTTGTCTTTCTTGAAGGATAATGCTATGAAATACGTGTTTGTTTTTAGCATTATCAAATATTCCCACACTTGAGCATTGCTTGTCCTCAAGCAAAATAGAACTTGAATATAACTTTACTAGAATCACTTCTTTATTCTTCACACTTTGTACATCAGTGATTTTGATACAGCGGTATGAACAATGATAGTAACGATGTGGTTTACAGTCTCACATGACTATGAAAATTTAGATCCTTTAAGGAAATTGGATCTTTATGAAAATATTTGATCTTTTGAAAATTCAATCTAGCTTTTACCCTAGATAAGTTTTCCGGAATAATCCTTCACCGGTGTTTGCAAAATATTTTTGTGGGTTTTGAGGGTTTCAGATTTGAAAATTTTAGCTCAAAACTTATGGTTTTGTGTCACCCATTTGCTAACCTTGTATTAGGAAAGCAACACGTACAGTTTACTTGCTCCATATATTACCTTTCGGTAAACTACCGTCCAGTTGTAAAGGAAAGCGTTGAACAAGCAACTGTTAAGGCAATGTCTACTGACATGCTTTTAATTATGGTCCACAACGTGTCAGATGCAATTACTATCCTTTGTAGGAGCAATAGTAAAGATCACCCTATAGTTTTTTAGTCTGGCACAAGGTCCTGTCTTCGACCATGCTATGCAACCACCGTTCTTATGCTTGACACCCGATTTGGTTCAGATGACCTAATGAATTTCAGTGAATTCTTAGGATTTTACGTTCCATGGTAATGAACGCATTGAAAATGGGTTTTTAGAAAACAAATCGTTTTGTAATTTTGATCAAAATATTTTCTCGTTCAAGGTCGAGTTTAGATATCTTCGAATTCTATAAGTTTGTAATTCTCAATCTTTAAGGTCAATCTCAAGGATTGAGTAATATCAGGCATAAATGCTGATTTTTAATCTTTAAGGAGATTATCCTTTCTGGGGACTGATTCATTAGTCTTATAAGCTAATTTGCACGGTGCCCCCCATTGTACGAGACAGATCCTCTCATGGTTAGGATAAGTCTGACCACTTGGCGACCCTGTTTGATGCTGAGGTCCGTGGATTTCCAGCTGATTTTCGAGAAAACTTTTCAAGGTTTTTCGTAGACTCTACAACTGGTCTGGACGACAACTTCCTGACCTAAATCAAGAAGCGCGTGTCTTTTTCTCGAAAGACTTTACTTCCTTTTAAATCAAGTGGCACATTTCTTTCAAATATATTATAAGAAATCGGGTAAAACTGATTAGTATCGTCCAAAACAAAAGTATCTTCAATTATTTGTACAAAAATATGTGATATATGTTCTAAATAACTTGGTAAATTTTTCCCACACTTGACTTTTATTTTTCTTTCTTTGCCTTTTTATTCTCTTCTATTCCATTTTAAAAGAATTCAAGCGTTTTGGGTTGTTTCTCAATTTATGTTCTTTTCGAGGTAACACTAATTTCGGTGTTAACACCTAGTTTTATCGTTCATAAATATGTATAAACATGATTTTGAGTTCATTTCGTTAAAAAAAAATTTAAAAATTTTATTAGAAGTGGGTAGTCAGTATATAAGACTAGGGCTGTTCTTTATTATCAGAGAGCACTAGATTCTAATACAACTACTGCTTTACTAGTAAAATTTAACGGTGGCTATTAAACCAAGTGTATAAGTCAAATTTTTAAAACCGAAAGAATTTAATCCCTTCCTACACTTAAGATCTTGCAATGCCCTCATTTGCAAGAAATCAGTAACAATTTAAATTATTGAGGGTGATTAGCGTAGAAAATTGATTAAAATTTTTACCAAAGTTTTCAAACATATTGTTGTTTGTTTGAATGATAAATGGTGCACATCATTTATTCATTCATGCAGTTGTTATTTCACATATATTTTGCATCTTGTCGTCAAAATTAGTTGCTTTTGCTGAACTTAATGCCAGTCTTTGAAAGTTCGCTATTTTACCATGTTGTGCACAATTCACAATATACATACAATACAAATATAAACATGCATGGTAATTTAAAATGGAACTTAATATCCCACTTTCAAATTATAAATATGAAATATTAGTAGCAAAATAATAAAAATGTTAAAAATTACATAAAAATATCAAAATATTATATGTTTAAACATAAATAGATAAAAAATATAAGAAATCAGCAATGTCACTGTATCAATCTGGATATGGATTCCAGTTCATGTCATCGCTCGGGTTCCATGGCTGGTGATAGGTGTTCTGATAGGCTTGGTTGGGGTCGTACAGGTTAAAGGGTGGTCGCATATGAAGATGATGTGCTGGATAGTATGCAGGTCGAGTCGGGATATAGTTATGTGGTACCTGATATGATAGCTGGCTCATGATATGGTGCTAATGAACGGCCCATCTATCATGCTGGCGTTGCCTGGATTGTTCGTACAAATCCGCAGCTCTCCACTGCTCATACTGACGATGCCTAGCCTGGTTATTCATTTCCACCTCATCTATATGCTGATAAACATTAGTATAACTATCCCTAATGACATCCCTAATGTCATCTGCTTCCTCCATCTCCTCATCCAAACCCCTCTCTACCTGTGGATGGGTGCCCCGATATGGTATTGGCCTATTGTGACTCCGAGTTAGTACCTTTGCACCTTGATATACCTACAATCCTATACTCTCGGTTTGTTCCTGAACCACCATCATTGGACCCCTTTGTTCCCTATCTACACCTAAATACTCTCCAATGAGAGTAACAAAAATGCCTCTTCCTATTATTCCCCCCTCCTGTATACCTTCCACCATTTTGGACAGATAATAACCAACACAGTAGGGGATATTAACAAATCCTCTAGGGTCTTGAATACACTTGATGTAGAATAAATTGTTTAGGGTCATTTTCTCCTTGTTTTTACCTCGTTGTGTAATCGAGTTCGCTAAAAACCTATGAATTATGCGAAGCTCTGCTTTGTTAATATATCTAAATAGGAGTGTCTTCCACCCCGCCTAAACTCATTAAAGTTTGACATACGCCTCCATATGGCATTAGCGTCAAAATTTCTATCTACCCTCTTACCTTCATAAATTAAACGGGGGTGTAAATCTGTAAAGCCCTAGCCATGTCTAGCATGGACATCCTGTACATCCTACCTCCAAGTAAAAATCTAAGAAAAGTCATATCGTCTATCCTATCTACATCCTTATTTAATGCTATAGTACTCATTATTCAACACACCATTCCTTATATAAAGGTCTACGAATGGTAAACAAATGTTCCCAGTCAGGAAAAAAAGAGTTCCCATACCTTTGGATTAGTAACAGCCTAACTGAGTTAGCTACGTTGACTTCTTCCAAAGGTCTCCAATCTATTACCCTTGGTACTTCCACATTTTTGGTGTAAAGCTTAAATTTGTTACTTTGGTACGTTGGGTAATCTCTCCAGCTTCGCTCAAATCTCAGATTGGGATGTAATTCCTATCCGTGAACTCTTGAGTTTATTATTAACTGATGAGGCGAAAATTGTACGTAGGCAGTAAAAAATTATAGATTCGGTTCATAATATGGTAGGTATTGATTATGATGTTGCTGCTCTTGTTGTAGCACAGGTGGCATCTCTGGCTGTGGTTCTTGTTCAGGTTGTCTAGACGATGATGCACTGTCAGTATCGGTATTTCTCTGCAAAACACATTAAACACAAAATTTTTGCATCCAAATATGCATTAGTGTTAGCAAAATAACAGATTAAAACAATTACAATAACATGTTTAATTCATATTAAACTTATACACATTTTCATATTTTTATCAATTCTACAATTTTTCAAATAAGCATATATGAAAATGTATACAATGTTCATAAGCATTCATCTCAAATAACATGTCAAAATAACCATTACTAGCAATTAAACAAGTTTCAAATGGCAATTATATCAAAATAATCAAGTTCATGAATTTTAGACTTAAAAAGTCCACTTTGATGTTCAAAAATCATGTTTAGGATCAAAGTTTGGATCATTTAGCAACCTAAACATATTACACTACTTAATTTAGCAATAATTCATAGCAAAAATCGGCCATAACCTGTTTATATCAAAAAGCCCCAATTTGCTCAAGACACAAACCCTAGATTGTTAAAATTTTGAAGTTTAAAGCTTCTAATCATGTTAAATAGCATCAATCTAGGTTATACAAGCATAATATATGAATAATTTAACTCTAATTACAATAGAAATTATCAAAATCAAATTAGATAAAAATTTGCTCAAGAACACTATAATTCGAATTTAAAGAGTTTTAGGGGTGGAATCGTTACCTTCTTTGAAAAACTTCTAAACAAACGCATGATTAGAGCGGATTATAGCAAGAAATTTGGTGAATTTTGATGAAAAAATGATGAATTTAGGGGTGTTTTAGTGTGTGTGTTTGTGTTTGAGTGTGTGTAAAAGTGGGGAAGCAGAAGCAGTCCGCTGGGATTTTTGTACCTGACCTGCATTTGGTCCCCATGCGATCTCGCATGGGTTCCAAGTGCAAACCCCATGCAATCGCATGGGGTTTGGTTTTTTTTTTTTTATATAAAACCTTTAACTTATAAAACAATTAATTAATTAATTTAAAATTTTGTGTTCCTTGATATTTAGAATGAGGTCGTTTCGGTACGTGTACCTAGTTCGTCCCTCTACAAAATTTTAAAATTTTCCACTTCAAAGCGATCGTTTTAAAAGCAAAGATTTTTGAGTTTTTTAATATTTTTGGCATACTTTAAATCAATAAGATTAAAAATAAGGATAACAAAATTTGTCGCCCTGCCCTCGGGTAAAGCAATTTCGGTTCAACGACCTAGTCTTCAACTCACGATGAATTTTAGAAATCATATTTTTAACTTAATGAAATAAAGTAAATTTTGTTTTTAAATTCACAACAAACTTAAATTTAAAATGCATAAAATTTTGATATAAATATTATTAATATATACATTAGTTTTATAATATAATAATTATATTTAAAATAGTATAATTGTTATATTAATTTAGAAAACAAGGTAAAAATAAAATGAAAATCTTTTTGGTCTTTTATCCCACTTTAGTCAATCAAATATTAACAAAAATATACGTCCCTCTTTTGGGTAAAGTAATTTCGGTTATATTACCTAGTTTTACTCTTGACGAATTTTTGAAATATTTTACATTGATTGATTAAAGATATTTATACCTTATGAATAAACGGTAAATTTTGCAGTGATAAATTAAATTTTTTAATGAAATCAATAATTACGGTTTATTATACCTTATTTTATTGAATATCAATTTAATACTTTATAGCGAACGATTTAGCGTTTATTATCAAAAGGTTCAAAGCAATAAATAAAAACAAAAATAAAAACTCTACATACTTACCTGTTGTCATAACCCGTCCTTAACCATAAGAACGTGTTAGATAACGTATGATTTCATTGCGAGGTATTGACCTCTATATGCGACATTTTTAAAAGAAACTGCATATATTATACATTACAAACCACAACCGTTATTTTTGTTACAAGCTTTAGACAATAAAAAGATGATTATCGTTTAGCGATAATCTTCGACTTACAAACTTTACAAATGATAATAACAACACGGTTTCTAGCATATTTTACAGTACAACATCTCGGATATGCAGTTTTATTTTTGACACAAACATGCGTACGCAAGATCCTGCTTAGATCCAACATAATGCAGCGGAAGCTTTAGAAATCACCTGAGAATAAACATGTTTTAAAAGGTCAACATAAAGTTGGTGAGATATAGGTTTAATGCCGGCAGCAATATATATATAGACCACAAGATTTCGTATATAAACAGTTTAATAAAAGTATTCTAAGTGGTTGAGCACTCGGTAACCATACTTAACATTTTCACGTCGCATATTCCCTTTAATATGAAATCTTACTACACCGTACCAAGTGTAGTCACAAAACGAAGTACTGTGCAACCGTTGAATACTGGTCGTCCAGTCCGGTTGGGGTTGTCAGGCCCGATAGATCTATCAACAGGATTCGCGTTTACAATACCGCTGTAAATATTAGTTACCAAGCTACAGGGAAGTATGCCAGTGGTACAACTCAACGTAGAACATATTTTTCAGTTACTTGTGTCCATATCGTAAAACATAAAATACATGTATTCTCATCCCGAAATATTTAGAGTTTAAAAGTGGGACTATATACTCACGGTTGTCTTTGAAGATATAGATAATTGACTTGGTCTCCCGGTTGATATCACGAACCTATCCATATATAATATATCAATATGTTTTCATTTTTAAACAAACGTTATAAATATATACTTGTTATACTTTTAATACTTTGAATAATTCCTTAGTCCGTAGTTAGCAGTCCGATGTTAGTAATTCAATTTTAATGGTTCATTTTTAGATGTTTAATATACCCGCAATGAAATAAATAAAACCCCCAACGAAATCAATAAAACCCCATCATATATGTATTGGTCGAGATTAATCTTGACCCATGGTACCGGTGTTGTCAAATGACGTGTTGCGTACAATCATGGGATCTTATGATTAATCTTCTCGTATTGTTTACGGGTGATCCTGAACCATATAAAATTGAATTATAAGTACATATATATAAAATATCATGTTATCTTAGAAATATGTGATTTATATCATTTTTTCCAATTGATCCCGTAGTTGAAATGATCTAGGATAACCAATTTTGTTTCGGTCATAGTTTCTTCGTTACAAATCCGTTTTCGTTGATTCAAATTGCCATCTTCTTGGATCGAGTTCTTCTTTAAGACTATGAACTGTAAATACCTTGGTTTGTATTTAAAATCATACGGCATAAGTGAAACATTAGTGAAACATATGAAGTTAAACATTTTTGTTACAACAAAATCATTTAATGACCATTTTTCTAAAAATACTTATACTTTGAAAAACCAAGTTTTACCTTGTTAAATTAGCATATACATAAGTTATATTACAGGTCTTGAAGTATTTTAAAAGTTAAGTTAGAAGGATCTATTTAGTTTGCAAACAAGTTTGAAAAACATTCAAACTATGTTCTTGTTGTTAAACTTTTGTACCAGAAAATAAGATAGCTATATATATATGAATTGAATAAGGTTATGAACATAGATTCTACCTCAAGTTCCTTGGATAAGTTTGCTGTAAAAGAGGAGTAAGAAGCTAGAATCAAAAGGGTGATAGAAGTGGATGAAAGATTGGAAGTAAGTTGGTGTTCTTGGGAGGTTTTCTTGAAGTGTTGTTGTATGGTTTTCTTATGGTGTTTTAGTATGGTTTTTGAAGCTAGATCTTCAAGGTAAGTTGCTGAATGTTTATGGAGTTTAAGACTCTTGAATGTGTGTGTGTTTTTAGCTAGAGAATGGAAGTAAAAATGAACTAAAATGATGATACATATATACACCATAAAAAACGTGTTTCATGGCATACATGGACAAATTTTAGTTTGTAATCTTGTTAATTAGTCAAGTAATCATCCAAAAGTAATTACCTAGCTCTAAGGGCATGAATAATGGCTGGTTAGGTGGTGATTTTGATGTGTATTTACTATTAGTAAATACGTATAGGAGCTAGGTATGATACGAGTACAAATACTCTAGGTATACGTATAGAAATTTTGTGAAAAATGAAATGAGGATTCAAATATAGCTATCTTTTGTGAATACACTTATATGGTTTTATGTATTTAAGTTCTTTAAAAGTAATTAAATACATTACTTATACAATATATGTATAACATTATAAGTCTTAAGTATATATGTCAAATAACGTTACGTATTGTTATCGTTTTGAAAACTTAAGTTAGTAGTTTCAAAATATACTTGTAACTTATTGTTATTAATACAAAATGAGATATTAAAACATTTATTAATCATGTTAAATATGTATATATACATATACATACACAAACGTATAATTATCATATATTGTATAGTTCGTGATATCATCGGTCAAACTAGACGGTCCAACGTTGTGTAAAACTCTTTTCGGAAATATAAGTCTTGACAATTTGGATTGCTTATCATGTTGGCAAGGTTTAATTTATGTAAATATTAATCTTATAAGTATAAAATGATCGCAAAAGTACGGGTCGTTACATTACCTCCCCGTTAAATAAATTTCGTCCCGAAATTTTAAAATTGTACCTATTTTGCGTCATCGAGAAACAAGTGCGGATACTTTCGTTTCATCTGATCCTCTCGTTCCCAAGTAAACTCAGGACCTCTTCTAGCATTCCAACGAACCTTAACAATCGGTATATTGCTCTGTTTGAGCTGTTTAACTTCACGGTCCATGATTTCGATTGGTTCTTCGACGAATTGTAGTTTCTCGTCGACATGGATTTCTTCAAGAGGAATGGTGAGGTCTTCCTTTGCAAGACACTTCTTAAGGTTCGAGACATGAAAGGTATTATGTATTCCGGCGAGTTGTTGCGGTAACTCGAGTCGATAAGCTACCGGTCCAATGCGTTCGATAATCTTGAACGGACCTACATATCTTGGGTTCAATTTACCCCTTTTGCCGAAACGTATCACACCTTTCCAAGGTGACACCTTTAGCATAACCATGTCCCCGACCTGAAACTCTAATGGTTTCCTTCGAACATCGGCGTAGCTCTTTTGGCGACTACGGGCTGTTTTCAATCTCTCCTTGATTTGCACTATCTTCTCGGTCGTTTCGTGTATGATCTCGGGACCAGTTAATTGTCGATCTCCTACTTCATTCCAACAGATAGGAGATCTACACTTCCTTCCGTACAATGCTTCGAATGGTGCAGCTTTAATGCTCGCATGATAACTATTATTATACGAGAATTCTGCTAATGGTAGATACTTATCCCATCCGTTTCCAAAATCGATCACACATGCCCTGAGCATGTCTTCAAGAGTCTGAATTGTTCTTTCACTCTGCCCGTCCGTTTGCGGATGATATGCGGTACTCATATCCAAACGAGTTCCTAGTGCCTCCTGTAGTGATTGCCAAAACTTTGAGGTAAATCTACTATCACGATCGGATATAATGGAAATAGGTATTCCATGCCTTGAAACAACTTCCTTTATATACAATCGTAATAGTTTCTCCATTCTATCTGTTTCCTTTATAGGCAAGAAATGTGCAGATTTGGTAAGACGATCAACAATTACCCAAATGGTGTCGTATCCCCAGGCAGTCTTTGGTAACTTCGTGATGAAATCCATGGTAATACCGTCCCATTTCCATTCTGGAATTTCTGGTTGTTGAAGTAACCCTGACGGCTTCTGGTGTTCTGCTTTGACTTTGGAGCAAGTTAAACATTCCCCAACATATGTTGCAACGTCTGTCTTCAAATTAGGCCACCAATAATGCATCTTAAGATCTTGGTACATCTTTCCAACTCCAGGATGTATCGAATATCTTGTCTTATGTGCCTCGTTCAATATCAACTTCCTTAATCCACCCAATTTCGGTACCCAAATACGATTTGCAAAATATCGAATTCCATCTTCCCGCATAACGAGTTGCTTCTCATACTTCTTCATTATTTCATTTCCTTTATTTTCTTTAGTAAGTGCTTCTCGTTGAACTTCTTTGATTTGTGAGTTGAGATTCATGCGAATTTTTATATTCATTGCTCGAACTCGAATTGGTTCTCGTTCCTTTCTGCTTAAAGCATCGGCCACCACGTTCGCCTTTCCGGGATGATAACGAATTTCACAATCATAGTCGTTTATTAACTCGACCCACCTACGTTGCCTCATGTTCAATTGTTTCTGATCAAAAATATGTTGAAGGCTTTTATGATCAGTAAACACAGTGAATTTAACCCCATACAAGTAGTGTCTCCACATCTTCAATGCAAACACGACTGCTCCCAATTCTAGATCATGCGTCGTATAATTTCGCTCGTGAATCTTCAATTGTCGGGATGCAAATGCAATAACTTTCTTCCGTTGCATAAGAACACAACCAAAACCTTGTCGCGAAGCGTCACAATATATTTCAAAATCATCGTTCCCTTCTGGTAACGATAATATAGGCGCCGTAGTTAACTTCTTCTTCAGTATTTGAAATGCGTTCTCCTGCTCCGAGGTCCATTCATATTTCTTCCCTTTTTGCGTTAACGCTGTCAACGGCTTAGCTATTCGGGAAAAATCTTGAATAAACCTTCTATAATAACCGGCTAAACCCAAAAATTGGCGTATCTGTGTTGGTGTCTTAGGAGTCTCCCATTTTTCAATAGCTTCAGTTTTTGCTGGATCAACCTGAATTCCTTCGCTATTAACAACGTGACCAAGAAATTGCACTTCTTTCAACCAGAAAGCACACTTAGAAAATTTAGCATAAAGTTGTTCTTTTCTCAACAACTCCAGTATCAACCTTAAATGCTCTTCATGCTCTTGCTCACTCTTGGAATAGATAAGAATATCATCAATGAAAACGATAACAAACTTATCTAAATACGGACTACAAACTCGATTCATGAGGTCCATGAATACAGCTGGCGCATTTGTCAATCCAAACGGCATGACCAAAAATTCGTAATGACCATAACGTGTCCGAAAAGCAGTTTTCGGAATGTCCTCTTCTTTGACGCGTAGTTGATGATAGCCCGATCTTAAGTCGATTTTCGAATACACACATGATCCTTGCAATTGATCAAATAAGTCATCAATTCTCGGTAGTGGATACCGATTCTTGATAGTTAACTTATTTAATTCACGATAATCTATACACATCCTAAAAGATCCATCTTTCTTCTTAACAAACAAAATTGGAGCTCCCCACGGTGATGTACTTGGTCGTATGAATCCACGGTCCAATAATTCTTTTAACTGACTTTGAAGTTCTTTTAACTCGGACGGTGCAAGTCTATATGGAGCACGAGCCACTGGTGCAGCTCCTGGTACTAAATCTATTTGAAATTCTACCGATCTAAATGGAGGTAATCCCGGCAATTCTTCCGGAAAAACTTCAGGAAAATCTCTTGCCACAGGCACGTCGTTGATGCACTTTTCTTTCTTTTCGACTTTATTAACATGTGCTAAAATAGCGTAACATCCCTTTTCTAAACACTTCTTGGCTTTCAAACAGCTAATGAGTTTTAGCTTTGAATTACCCTTCTCTCCATAAATCATCACCGGTATTTTATCCTTACCAGGAATACGAATTGCCTTCTTGGCACAAACAACTTCCGCTCCTATTTTGGACATCCAGTCCATGCCGACTATTACATCAAAACCTCCTAATTCCACGGGTATTAAGTCGATTTTAAACGTTTCTCCGGCTAGATTTATTTCACAATCACGACAAATTTTATCGGCTTTAATTAGTTTACCATTAGCTAACTCAATCAAGTACTTAGCATCTAGAGGTAATGATGAACAATTCAATTTAGTGTAAAAATTTATACACACGTAACTTCTATCGGCGCCAGTATCAAATAAAATAGATGCTGATAAGTTATTATTGGTAAACGTACCCGTAACAAGCTCCGGGTCTTCTCGTGCCTCTCTAGCATTAATAACAAACGCTCTTCCACGTGCAGGTCCGCCATTCTTTTCTGGATTCGGGCACTGACTCTTATAGTGACCTTGTTTTCCACACCCAAAACAAATAATGTTAGCCAAAGCAGTTCTATTTGCGTTGGTGGCAGGAGTCTTGTTACCATTTGTAACGAGAGCCTTACAATCTTCAGCAAGATGTCCCTGTCTATTGCATTTAGTGCACAACACACTACAGTAACCAAAATGATGTTTGTGACAACGGTTGCATAAAGGACTTTGTCCTTTGTAACCAAAGCCTGAACCACTACCCGCACCTTTCGTGGTTTCTTGTTTCTTATAAGGTTGCTGTTGGTAACCTCGATCATAATTTCCGTTCCACTTCCTTTTGTTACTCGATACCTTCTCCTCAGTAGTGAATGCTTTCTTATCCAGAATGACCTGATCCATTAACTCGTTCGCCATGGTTATAGCTTCATGAATTGTCTTAGGTTTCGACGCCGTAACGTTTGCCTTGACCTTTTTGGGCAAACCACCTTTGTACATTTCAATCTTCCGTGCTTCGGTTGGAACCAATTCAGGACATAGTAAAACCAATTCCATGAATCGCTGATTGTAGTTGGTGATTTCAGTACCAACCACCTTCAAACTTCGTAACTCATCTTCTAACTTAATAACCTCATTCCTTGGACAATACTCGGTGATTATCATTGCTTTGAATTCTTCCCATGGAGTATCATAAGCTACATCTCCTCCTACCGCCTTCACATAATTCTTCCACCATGTGAGTGCACTATCTTGTAAAGTGCATGATGCAAACTTGGTCATGTCTTTTTCATCACAACCACTGATTTTAAACACCGTCTCCATCTTTTCTATCCATCGGGTTAAACCGATCGGTCCTTCCGTTCCACTGAATGATGATGGCTTGCAAGCTTGAAACGTCTTGTAGGAGCATCCTACACGAGGATTTGGGTTAACTGCAGCAGCTCTTGCAGCTTCGACCCATAGCATTCTATCGTTCACTCGCTGGTTGATGAGTTCCTCGAGTTCTTGTTCCGTCATTCGATTCAATCGCGCCATTTCCTAATGAAAGAAAATAATTATTCACATGGAATATTATAGATGTAGTGTGTATTTATAGTACATTTATAGCTTGTTAATAATATGAACCAGGTATTATTATAAAAGCCTTTTCTTCTTATTAGCGTTTTATAATTATATCTTGGGTAGTACCTACCCGTTAATGTTCATACTTAATAGCTTAGTACAGAATCAATTACTACAATCTAAATAATACTTAACCATGGAAAATTATTGCATTTCATACTTCGCTATTTTACATATGCTTATCTTACATCAAACTTTAAGCAAACCACACTAATAATATTATACAAAACATTATATGATTCCATGGCTTAATACGGCAGTGCATCGTTCGGTCTATTTTCTAGGGCGTTTAGTTCCAATGAATGGCCTAACGCTTATCCTAGCTGTCTGCCTACGTTTTGGCTGAGGAGCCGAAGAACTAGATGCGGGGATAGCACTAATAGGAATAGCGGGAATAGGGGTGGTAGTGTTGAGTGGAATTGGTGCTACGTCATTCTCACTAAGTTCGGGATTTGAATTTTCTAATTCATTCGCTTTTCGTTTCTTTCCTTGATCGAATTTTTCTTTCGTAATTTCTAGTATTTCTTCCTCGGGTTCACTTTCTTCTTCGGGTTCACTTTCCTCTTCGGGTTCACTTTCCTCCTCGGGTTCACTTTCCGATATTTCTATAGTTGGTTCATCCGGAAATTGTGAGTCTTCCCCAAAAATACCACTTTCGTCATCGGATATGTTAATGACTGAAACACAATCTGAAGATTCTGGTTCGGAGTCGCTGAATGTGATAATAAGTTTCGAGCCCGACATCTATCACACAACAACTAACCCATTAGTACTTACATAATATTTACACATAAATTTTAACCAACAGTGATAAGCAATGGTTTTTGAAATCAGACCCGGTCAAAGTCCAGACTTTACTAATGTATCCTAACGACTTCTCGGTTAGACACACTAATGCAAACCTGGTTCGCTAAGACCAACGCTCTGATACCACATGTCATAACCCGTCCTTAACCATAAGAACGTGTTAGATAACGTATGATTTCATTGCGAGGTATTGACCTCTATATGCGACATTTTTAAAAGAAACTGCATATATTATACATTACAAACCACAACCGTTATTTTTGTTACAAGCTTTAGACAATAAAAAGATGATTATCGTTTAGCGATAATCTTCGACTTACAAACTTTACAAATGATAATAACAACACGGTTTCTAGCATATTTTACAGTACAACATCTCGGATATGCAGTTTTATTTTTGACACAAACATGCGTACGCAAGATCCTGCTTAGATCCAACATAATGCAGCGGAAGCTTTAGAAATCACCTGAGAATAAACATGTTTTAAAAGGTCAACATAAAGTTGGTGAGATATAGGTTTAATGCCGGCAGCAATATATATATAGACCACAAGATTTCGTATATAAACAGTTTAATAAAAGTATTCTAAGTGGTTGAGCACTCGGTAACCATACTTAACATTTTCACGTCGCATATTCCCTTTAATATGAAATCTTACTACACCGTACCAAGTGTAGTCACAAAACGAAGTACTGTGCAACCGTTGAATACTGGTCGTCCAGTCCGGTTGGGGTTGTCAGGCCCGATAGATCTATCAACAGGATTCGCGTTTACAATACCGCTGTAAATATTAGTTACCAAGCTACAGGGAAGTATGCCAGTGGTACAACTCAACGTAGAACATATTTTTCAGTTACTTGTGTCCATATCGTAAAACATAAAATACATGTATTCTCATCCCGAAATATTTAGAGTTTAAAAGTGGGACTATATACTCACGGTTGTCTTTGAAGATATAGATAATTGACTTGGTCTCCCGGTTGATATCACGAACCTATCCATATATAATATATCAATATGTTTTCATTTTTAAACAAACGTTATAAATATATACTTGTTATACTTTTAATACTTTGAATAATTCCTTAGTCCGTAGTTAGCAGTCCGATGTTAGTAATTCAATTTTAATGGTTCATTTTTAGATGTTTAATATACCCGCAATGAAATAAATAAAACCCCCAACGAAATCAATAAAACCCCATCATATATGTATTGGTCGAGATTAATCTTGACCCATGGTACCGGTGTTGTCAAATGACGTGTTGCGTACAATCATGGGATCTTATGATTAATCTTCTCGTATTGTTTACGGGTGATCCTGAACCATATAAAATTGAATTATAAGTACATATATATAAAATATCATGTTATCTTAGAAATATGTGATTTATATCATTTTTTCCAATTGATCCCGTAGTTGAAATGATCTAGGATAACCAATTTTGTTTCGGTCATAGTTTCTTCGTTACAAATCCGTTTTCGTTGATTCAAATTGCCATCTTCTTGGATCGAGTTCTTCTTTAAGACTATGAACTGTAAATACCTTGGTTTGTATTTAAAATCATACGGCATAAGTGAAACATTAGTGAAACATATGAAGTTAAACATTTTTGTTACAACAAAATCATTTAATGACCATTTTTCTAAAAATACTTATACTTTGAAAAACCAAGTTTTACCTTGTTAAATTAGCATATACATAAGTTATATTACAGGTCTTGAAGTATTTTAAAAGTTAAGTTAGAAGGATCTATTTAGTTTGCAAACAAGTTTGAAAAACATTCAAACTATGTTCTTGTTGTTAAACTTTTGTACCAGAAAATAAGATAGCTATATATATATGAATTGAATAAGGTTATGAACATAGATTCTACCTCAAGTTCCTTGGATAAGTTTGCTGTAAAAGAGGAGTAAGAAGCTAGAATCAAAAGGGTGATAGAAGTGGATGAAAGATTGGAAGTAAGTTGGTGTTCTTGGGAGGTTTTCTTGAAGTGTTGTTGTATGGTTTTCTTATGGTGTTTTAGTATGGTTTTTGAAGCTAGATCTTCAAGGTAAGTTGCTGAATGTTTATGGAGTTTAAGACTCTTGAATGTGTGTGTGTTTTTAGCTAGAGAATGGAAGTAAAAATGAACTAAAATGATGATACATATATACACCATAAAAAACGTGTTTCATGGCATACATGGACAAATTTTAGTTTGTAATCTTGTTAATTAGTCAAGTAATCATCCAAAAGTAATTACCTAGCTCTAAGGGCATGAATAATGGCTGGTTAGGTGGTGATTTTGATGTGTATTTACTATTAGTAAATACGTATAGGAGCTAGGTATGATACGAGTACAAATACTCTAGGTATACGTATAGAAATTTTGTGAAAAATGAAATGAGGATTCAAATATAGCTATCTTTTGTGAATACACTTATATGGTTTTATGTATTTAAGTTCTTTAAAAGTAATTAAATACATTACTTATACAATATATGTATAACATTATAAGTCTTAAGTATATATGTCAAATAACGTTACGTATTGTTATCGTTTTGAAAACTTAAGTTAGTAGTTTCAAAATATACTTGTAACTTATTGTTATTAATACAAAATGAGATATTAAAACATTTATTAATCATGTTAAATATGTATATATACATATACATACACAAACGTATAATTATCATATATTGTATAGTTCGTGATATCATCGGTCAAACTAGACGGTCCAACGTTGTGTAAAACTCTTTTCGGAAATATAAGTCTTGACAATTTGGATTGCTTATCATGTTGGCAAGGTTTAATTTATGTAAATATTAATCTTATAAGTATAAAATGATCGCAAAAGTACGGGTCGTTACACCTGTGAGATAGAATTCTCAGAGACCTGCTTTAGTTGACTCATAGGAGGGTCGTTCGATTTCATTTTCCATTACTACATAAGCGTAACCACGAATTTTCAATAACTTTTCTTCTAAACATATGAACGGTTCTTCTCTGCATATAGTAACGAATTCAGAATTGGAATGTGTTTGATTGTTCGAACATTTCCCTTCATGTGACCATTTTTCGCATTTAAGACATCTTTCAAGGTGTCGTGCTCTTTTTTTTGTTGCAGATTTTGATTTTCCTTTACCAAAATGTATCTTACTATGATTGTTTTTGAGTCCTTTCCTCACTTCGTCCATTTTACCTCTTATGAATGATACAAGTTCACTCAGGAAAGTGTTATTATTACGTTTAGTATTCATAGCATGTAGTAGTAGACCATGGTTCAAATTAAAGAAATTCTTCATCTCGTAAAACCTATAAAACAAAAGTTCAAAATGGGGGGAGAAGACTAGTTCTTTAGGGTCTGCTAGGGAAAGACCATTCGGATTCCATTCTCGAGAAGTATACGAAAACAGAAAATCTAACACTAGACAGCATTATATTATTCTTAAAATATTCGATTCTTCCCACAGTTAGTTAGCTGTGGTGTCGAAATTGTGATTAACTTCATCATTCACTTCCATCAGACCATCTATGTAATGTTTAACTCTGTGACCATTAACTTTAAATTCAATCCTGTTTGAACTTATCAATTCTATTGTTCCGTATGGAAAAACTCTTTTGACTATGAATGGTCCAGACCATCTTGATTTGAATTTTCCAGGAAATAGCTTGAATCATGAATTGAAAAGAAGGACTCTGTCTCCTTCCTTAAATTCTTTTGAACTTCTGATTCTTTTGTCATGCCATTTCTTCGTTCTTTCCTTATAGATTAATGAATTTTCATATGCATCATGTCTTAATTCTTCTAATTTGTTTAGCTGACTTAACGGTAGATGACCGGCTTCATGTAAATCAAGATTACATGCCTTCAAAGCCCAAAATGCTTTGTGCTCAATTTCTACTAGAAGATGACATGCTTTTTCGTAAACGAGTTTAAAAGGTGTGCTGCCAATTGGAGTTTTATATGTTCTAAAAGCCCAGAGTGCATCCACCAATTTCATGGACCATTCCTTCGGATTTGATCCTACAGTTTTCTCTAGAATACGTTTTAAAGCTCGGTTGGTGTTTTCAACTTGTCCACTTGTTTGTGGATGATAAGCGGTTGAGATTTTATGAGTTACTCCATATCTTTTGAGAACTTTCTCAAGATGATTATTACAGAAATGAGTACCCCGATCACTTATTAAAGCTTTCGGTGTTCTGAACCTTGTAAAAAGATGTTTTAAGAAGTTGACTACAACTCGTGCATCGTTAGTTGGGAGAACTTGTGCTTCCGCCCATTTAGATACATAATCAATGGCAACGATAATGTAGAGATTATTATGAGATTTTGGAAATGGACCCATAAAGTCAATACCCCAAACGTCGAATACTTCACATAATTGAATGAATTTTGTGGCATTTCATCACCTTGACTTATTTTTCCGACCCTTTGACATGCATCACAGGATTTGAAAAGAAGGTGTGCGTCTCTGAAAATTGTAGGCCAATAGAATCCAGCGTCGTAGACTTTTCTTGCGGTGAACTGAGGCCCATAATGCCCTCCCGTTGGTCCTGTGTGACAACGGTTTAAGATTTGAGTAGCTTCATCCCCGAATACACATCGGCGTATTATTCCATCGGGACATCTCTTAAACAAATGTGGATCTTCCCAGAAATAGTGTTTTATATCACTAAAGAATTTCTTTCGTTTTTGGTACGACAACCATTTTTCAAGGAATCCACATACTAAGTAGTTTGCAATGTCTGCAAACCATGGAATTTCATTATAATTGATCTTCAATAGATATTCATCAGAAAAGTTATCTTGTATGGCCGATTCATTTAAAACTTCTAATTCAGGATTTTCAATGCGAGAAAGATGATCAGCGGCGAGATTTTCTGCTCCCTTTTTGTCTCGGATTTCAATATCGAATTCTTGTAAGAGTAAGATCCAACGGATTAATCGTGATTTGATGCATTCATCTGAAAAGATAAATGGAGCATCCTTTTCAAGGAGTTTATTCATAGGAGTGGCAATTTTAGAAAAGTCTTTTATGAAACGTCGGTAAAAACCGGCATGTCCTAGAAAACTCCTAACTCCTCTAAAATTGGTGGGATGTGGAAGTTTAGCAATTACATCTACTTTAGCTCTATCCACTTCAATTCCTTCCTTTGAAATTTTATGACCAAGAACGATGCCTTCTTTTGAAGGTATTTCATATGCCCGAGAGACATAATTAATTATTGTGGCCAATTTGTTATGATCCAAGTCGGGTCATACCCAATAACAAACCGTCAACACTTTTATGTATTTATTTTAATGAGTGGATCATTAAAATAAATATTTGACACTTAGACTTTAGAAGTTGGTTTTCTAAAGATAAAATGCAAGAAATAATTATTTGGATAATTATAGGTGCAAGTTTAATTATTTATGATTAAACTTATACATGTGTGTTATAATTTTATAAAGTGGCTTATAAAATTATATATATATATATATATATATATATATATATACATGTGCAAGTTATATATATATTTATCTTTGTAATTGGTTTATAAAGATAAAAACAAGTACATGTATTAATATATAAAAGTGCAAGTATCATGGGATTTAACTTAACAAGTTTATAAAATATAAAAGATAAAAAAATAAAAAGGGGAGGGAGGGGGCGGTTTTGAGGGCTCCTAGGCACCTCCCTCATGCTTTTAATTAACTTGGAATTTACTCCTAATAAGCATGCTTGCACAAAGAAACACACACAACAATTACTACTTGCAAATTTGAAAATCAAACTCTCCCTTTCATCCTCTTTTGACCGAAATTTTTGGGAGCAAAGAAGGGTTCTTTCAAGCTTGATTTTCTTGTTATTTTGTGTCTCAAATCCTAACCAAGAAGTGGGTGTTGATATACTAAGGTTTGTGGGTATCAAAGGCTTGAGGTTTCAAGTGAGAAACTAGCATCTTCATCATCTTCATCTCCTTGCTTCAACCTCCATTTTAGGAGAAGGTATAAACCCTAACTAGTTCTATTTACATTTAAGCATATCTTCAAGACTAGATCTATGAAATGGAATACATTTTAAATGGTTAAAATACACATGCAAATTATAAAAATTGCTTCCGCTTTCTTTACATATATACACGAATACATATACTTACATATATGGTTTTTGTGACTTGTTTACATGTGGTATTCCATCAATGGTATCTAGAGCCAAAGTCTTGTTAATATGCTTCTTGTTTTTGGCTAGTAAACTCATTTATTTTACAATCTACCAACATGCATGAAAGTAGAATGTAAAAATCTTGAGTTTTGGTGGGTTTGATGGTTTGGCCGAAATTTTGGGCTTCCAAAATGGGTTTGGAGCTTCAAGTTTGGCCAATATTTGTTGTTGTTTTGGTTCACAATCATGCCTTGACCTTGTGGTTGGATTTGTGTGTGATTTGGTTAATTATTCATTCTTATGGTTTGTAATAATTATTCATTCATTTTGGTTGTAATTAATCTTGTAATTTCTTGATGTTATTCATTCTATTTGGTTTGTAAAATAGAATAGGTTGTTATTTCATTTTCTAGAAAAGAATTGTATTAGGATATATTTTTTGTAAAGAGAAAATTAAGATTCACGAAGAAGATTACAAGATGGAACTTTGAAGATTACAAGATTAAGTGGGAGATTTTGTTTAAAATCTCTTACTTGTTTAACCCTTTAGGTAACACTTGTTTTGGCTAAACAAGTGCTTACCACTTTGGCATGATTGTGGACTTTTATTTTGCATGCTTGTATGGTTTTGTGTATGTGTTTGGTTGCTACAACAATTTCACATGTTTACAACTTGCAAAATACATTATAAATGGTTATAATAAAACATAACAAAATGACACTAATAATTGGTTATTAGACCTAAATAAAATGGTTTATTTAAAAGGTAATGAAATGGTTTATAACTAGTAATTGGTTTACTAAAAGGACATGAAAATAGGTTTTTCATAAAACACTACACACCAAATGCATGTTGGTGTATAGCATTTTGTTTTCTAAAACTAGAATGTAGAAAACATAAAATCCCTTTAACTAAAACAAGGTAAACAAGTTAAACGCCATCCTTTTGTATGAACACTTGGACATATTAGGAAACTCTTGATGGGATAAAGGTCACCTAACCGTCATGAGTGAACTAATATGAATAAGGTACACTTCGCATACATATGGGATAAAGGTCACCTAACCACTTGTATGTTAAGTCTACATGTTCACGCAAGTAGGACGACTTGATTTGGGAATCATGAACTTAGGGTCACCGAAGCATGAGGAACAAATAGGCGTTGATGGGATTAATATGCCATGCAAAAGGATTGCATGATCCCATAACTTAGAAGTTGCAAAAGGATTGCAATTGTCATTATGACTACCTAGCTAAATCAAATGACAGGATAAAGGTCACCTAACCGAAATTTGATTTACCGTTGGATTCTAATATTTAATAAAACATATTAAAAGGGTATTGTTTATTAAATCTAAAATCGATACTTAAAATGAACTTTGTTGAATTTTGTAGATGGCCGCTAATAACAACAACAACATGCAAAACGCACCACTTAACATGAACAACCTATCGTTACGGTCTCTCATCGAGAAAGACAAACTCAATCATACCAACTTTATGGATTGGTTCCGTAATCTTCGGATTGTCCTCAAACAAGAGGATAAAGCGTATGTACTTGAGGACCCCATTCCCGATCAACCGGATGAGAATGATGTGGAGGCAATGGCCTCTTACGATAAGTATTGCCACGACTCCCTTCAAGTCTCATGCTTAATGCTTGGGACTATGATACCCGAACTCCAAAAGGATTTCGAACATCATAGTGCATACGACATGATAACGCAATTGAAGGAGATGTTCCTTCAACAAGAGCGTGTCGAGCGATTCGAAACGGTTCGGGCGCTACATGCTTGTCGTATGGACGATACCCAATCGGTTTCATCTTTTGTACTTAAGATGAAAAGCCTTATCGATCGTGCTAACCGTCTTAACCTAAACATATCTAATGAGTTAGCCACCGATCTTATCCTTAACTCCCTATCAAAAAGGTTTGATCAATTTGTAATTAATTACAATATGAATGGGATGGATAAGAGCATAGGTGAGCTTTACGGTATCCTTAGAACGGCAGAAACTAGCATGGGTAAAAGGGCTTTACCCGTGTTAGCAATCGATCAAGGTAGGTCAAAAGGTAACACCTCTAAGCCAAAGGTGGCCAAGAGAAAAGGACCCGCCCATCAAGGCAAAGGGAAAGGGAAGATGGTTACCCCAACCATCAACAAGGCTAAGAAGCAAAAGGTAGCCGAGAAGGCAAACCCCAAAGAAGACCCATGTTTCGGTTGCAGTGAGATGGGTCATTGGAAACGAAACTGTCCAGTCTATCTTAAGGAGTTGAAGGACAAGAGGGATGCAGGGCAAACCTCAGGTAATATATTTATGGTATATATAGAGCTTAGTATTACTTCTTCTAATACATGGGTATTAGACACGGGATGTGGAACTCATATTTGCAATTCTTTGCAGGGGTTCAAAAGAAGTGATCATAAGGCGGGAACATCAAGTCTCTATATGGGCAATGGTGCAAAGGTGCATGTTAAAGCTCAAGGAGATTTTATTTTGAAGTTTCCAAGCGGATTGGAACTTATTTTAGAAAATGTTTTGTATGCTCCGGATTTGTGTAGAAACATTATTTCTATTTCTCTCTTAAAACAATGTGGTTACGTTGTTAACTTTATTAATGATGATATTCATGTTTCTAAAGAAAATGTATTCTATTTCAAGGCTTCGCCTTCAAATGGAATTTATGAATTGGTTCATGATGACGCATCATCGAGCTCTATATACCATACAAGCACCAAGAAACTCAAAAGGGATTTGAGTGATTCCTATTTATGGCATTGTCGCCTTGGCCATATAAACAAGAACCGAATGCATACACTTCAAAAGAATGGACTTTTGAAATCAAATGAAATGGATTCGTTTGATGTATGTGAATCTTGTTTACAAGGCAAGATGACTAAAGCACCTTTCAAAGGGACTTATGAAAGGGCTAAAGATTTATTGGGATTAATACATTCAGATGTATGTGGACCCTTTAAACCCATGACTAGGAATGGTGAAGGATACTTTGTTACTTTCATTGATGACTTTAGTCGTTTCGGATATGTCTACTTATTAAGACACAAGGACAAAACGTTTGAAGCATTCAAAGAATATCAAAACGAAGTACAAAATCAACTCAATAGGACAATTAAGGTACTTCGTACCGATAGAGGAGGTGAATACCTAAGCGATGCCTTCCAAGATCATCTTAGGAGTTGTGGGATTATCTCACAACTTACTCCACCCGGAACACCCCAACTTAATGGAGTTTCCGAAAGGAGGAACCGAACCCTAATGGATATGGTTCGATCTATGATGGCAAGAAGCTCGTTACCTCTATCATTTTGGGGTTATTGTCTAAGCTCCGCGGTTCGTATTTTAAATATGGCCCCAACCAAGAAAGTGGAACGAACTCCTCATGAGATGTGGTTTGGAAAACCTCCTTCTTTTTCATACTTGAAAGTATGGGGATGTGAAGCTTATCCTAAGCGTTATGTAGCGAATAAGCTACATGCTCGATCCACAAGGTGTATCTTCATAGGATATCCCAAAGATGACATGGGATATTACTTCTATGATCCATCCGAGCAAACGGTATTTGTTGCTCGAAAAGCGGAATTCCTTGTAACCAAGTTCCTTATGGAAGGTGATGGTGAAAGGAAGATAGATCTTGTAGAGGTACAAGATCAAGCCGATGATACACAATTGGTTGGCACTAGTACTCAACATGAGGATGTTGAAAGTGATCAAGTGGATGATCAAGGTACACAAGACGTTCGAAGATCTAGTAGGATTAGTTATCCTCCCGAGAGATATGGGTTTCTCGTGGATGGTTGCTATACGGTTGATTTGGATGAACCGACAAACTACGAAGATGCTTTATCAAGGATTGATAAAGACAAATGGCAGGAAGCCATGAATGCCGAGATGCAATCCATGTATGAAAATCAAGTTTGGGAACTTGTTGTGCAACCTCCTAGCTCCAAGCTAATTGATTGCAAATGGGTTTTCAAGAAGAAAACCGACATACATGGAAACTTGGATACATACAAAGCTAGACTTGTAGCAAAAGGTTTCACTCAAACTCAAGGGGTTGATTATGATGAAACTTTCTCGCCAGTGGCAATGCTAAAGTCTATTAGGATATTATTTGCCATTGCTGCTCACTATGACTATGAAATATGGCAAATGGATGTCAAAACCGCTTTCCTAAATGGATATCTTGAGGAAGATGTCTATATGGTACAGCCCGAAGGTTTTGTTGATCCGAAAAATCCTAAGAAGGTATGCAAGTTAAAGAAGTCAATCTACGGATTGAAACAAGCATCTAGAATGTGGAATCATCGCTTTAATGAAGAGGCAAAGAAATTTGGCTTCATTAAAAATGGTGATGAAGCTTGTGTGTACAAGAAGGCTAGTGGGAGCTCTATAATGTTCCTTGTGCTATATGTGGATGATATATTATTGTTTGGGAATGATATTACCACAATGCAAGAAGTCAAAACTTGGCTAAAGAGTTGCTTCTCTATTAAGGATCTTGGAGAAGCACAATACATATTGGGGATTGGGATCTATAGGAATAGATCCAAGAGATTGATAGGTTTAAGTCAAAGTGCATACATTGATAAAATCTTGAAAAGGTTCAAGATGGAAAACTCTAAGAAAGGTTTGGTGCCTATTCAAAGAGGAACCATTCTCAGTTCATCTCAGTGTCCTACCACGAAAGATGAACAAGAGAGAATGAAGAAAGTCCCATATGCATCCGCTATTGGGTCTATCATGTATGCAATGATATGTACTAGACCGGATGTGTCATGCGCTCTAAGCTTGACAAGTAGATACCAGAACAACCCAGGAAACAGTCATTGGATTGCTGTTAAAAGTATATTGAAATACCTTAGAAGGACCAAGGATATGTTTCTAATATATGGGTCTGGTGAGGAAGAACTCGCTGTAAAAGGTTACGTGGACGCGAGTTTCCAAACTGATCGAGATGACTCTCGATCACAATCCGGTTATGTCTTCATGTTAAATGGTGGTGCAGTCTCTTGGAAGAGCTCAAAACAGGAAGTTGTTGCGTTATCCACTACAGAGTCGGAGTACATTGCCGCCTCACTGGCAGCTCAGGAAGCTGCATGGATGAAGAAATTCATCGACGACTTAGGAGTGGTCCCTTCCATTCAGGACCCTCTTGAGATCTTTTGTGACAACGAGGGTGCGATTGCTCAAATCAAGGAACCTCGTGCTCATCAAAAGACTCGTCACATTGATCGGAGATTCAACTACATTAGGGATGAAGTTGAAAAAGGAAAGATATGTATTCACAAAGTTCACACAGATCAAAATGTTGCGGATCCACTCACGAAGCTTTTACATGGGCCAAAACATGAGGGACATGTTTGTGCATTAGGGCTTCAATATTCTAGTGATTGGAATTGATCTATTTTGAGTATTGTAATGGATCGAATTAGTTCAAACTCATCAATATAATTATGGTATTAATTTAATTATGAGTCATGTTCCAATTTTGCATATTTTATCCATGAATAAACTATTATTCTAAATTCCATAGTTGATCACATTTGTGGGAGCAAGTGTGAGGTCTAAACTATTATGAACTTGGATTGGTTAACATTCAAATGGTGAATGTGGGGCAAGGTTGCAACCAAGGTTCATAGATATTTGTGGGACACAAGTATTGGAAGACCCGCTCTCAAGATTTACTATATGGAGCCTTTGTGGTTGATCACATGTAATCTTGAGTAAAGGAGAATATCATTATATCCTCTGACCTGAGACACATATTGGGTTCGGATATTCACCGAATATTGTGCCTTGATTCTTTCCTTCTCTATTCTGAAATATGGTAGTACATAAGGGAGGCTTCAGGTATGGTACAAAGTGTAGTGTCTAGAACGTATGTAGTCAAGATGGAATTTGTCCCTCTTATTCGTTGAGAGTCGGATGTCTAAGGCCTGATTAAGTTAAATCTATAAGAGAGTGATCATTCTATGTCTCTTGGATTTAACATGACATCTAGGACAAAAGGATATATTGAAAGATTCACCTAAAATCATATTCGAGATGGGAACTCGAAAGGGATGATGTTATTGAATGGCACTAAGTCATAACACATTGGGGGTGATGGACGGTCATTAGGTGGTATCCGTCACTTGCATTAATTCCTTATGTTTCTCGTGCAAGTGGGAGATTGAAGGTATTTCATATGCCCGAGAGACATAATTAATTATTGTGGCCAATTTGTTATGATCCAAGTCGGGTCATACCCAATAACAAACCGTCAACACTTTTATGTATTTATTTTAATGAGTGGATCATTAAAATAAATATTTGACACTTAGACTTTAGAAGTTGGTTTTCTAAAGATAAAATGCAAGAAATAATTATTTGGATAATTATAGGTGCAAGTTTAATTATTTATGATTAAACTTATACATGTGTGTTATAATTTTATAAAGTGGCTTATAAAATTATATATATATATATATATATATATATATATATATATATATATATATATATATATATATATATATATATATATATATATATACATGTGCAAGTTATATATATATTTATCTTTGTAATTGGTTTATAAAGATAAAAACAAGTACATGTATTAATATATAAAAGTGCAAGTATCATGGGATTTAGCTTAACAAGTTTATAAAATATAAAAGATAAAAAAATAAAAAGGGGAGGGAGGGGGCGGTTTTGAGGGCTCCTAGGCACCTCCCTCATGCTTTTAATTAACTTGGAATTTACTCCTAATAAGCATGCTTGCACAAAGAAAAACACACAACAATTACTACTTGCAAATTTGAAAATCAAACTCTCCCTTTCATCCTCTTTTGACCGAAATTTTTGGGAGCAAAGAAGGGTTCTTTCAAGCTTGATTTTCTTGTTATTTTGTGTCTCAAATCCTAACCAAGAAGTGGGTGTTGATATACTAAGGTTTGTGGGTATCAAAGGCTTGAGGTTTCAAGTGAGAAACTAGCATCTTCATCATCTTCATCTCCTTGCTTCAACCTCCATTTTAGGAGAAGGTATAAACCCTAACTAGTTCTACTTACATTTAAGCATATCTTCAAGACTAGATCTATGAAATGGAATACATTTTAAATGGTTAAAATACACATGCAAATTATAAAAATTTCTTCCGCTTTCTTTACATATATACACGAATACATATACTTACATATATGGTTTTTGTGACTTGTTTACATGTGGTATTCCATCATCTTTAACCATGAAATGACATTTATCCCAATTAAGAACTAGATTTGATTGTTCGCATCTAATAAGCATTCGTTCAAGATTAACTAGACATGTTTCAAAAGTATCACCGAAGACTGAAAAGTCATCCATGAAAACTTCCATGCATTCTTCTATCATGTCGTGAAAAATCACCATCATGCACCTTTGAAAGGTTGCAGGGGCGTTGCAAAGTCCAAATGGCATGCGTTTGTAAGCAAAAGTTCTATAAGGGCATGTGAATGTGGTTTTCTCTTGGTCCTCGGGTGCTATTGGAATTTGAAAGTATCCGGAAAAACTGTCAAGAAAACAATAGTAACTATTCCCAGCTAACCTTTCCAGCATTTGATCAATGAAAGGTAAGGAAAAGTGATCTTTTCTGGTGGCGTCATTTAATTTTCTATAATCAATACAGACACGCCATCCTGTTACAGTCCTAGTAGGAATAAGCGCATCTTTTTCATTTGTGATGACAGTAATGCCACCCTTCTTAGGCACACATTGAACTGGGCTTACCCATGGACTATCAGAGATTGAATAAATTAAACTAGCATCGAGCAATTTAATAATTTCTTTCTTAACAACATCTTGCATATTTGGATTTAGTCTTCGTTGGCAATGCACATATGTTTTATGACCTTCTTCCATAAGGATTTTATGTGTGTAATACGAAGGACTTATACGTTTAATGTCATGAATCTTTCATGCAATAGCTGGTTTATGAGCTTTTAGCACAGAAATGAGTTGAGATTTTTCATTTTTCGTAAGAGAAGACGAGATTATTACAGGTAATTCAGATTCACCATGTAAATAAGCATATTCCAAATGGGTTGGAAGTGGCTTTAACTCCAATGTCGGTGGTTCTTCTATCGATGATTTGTATCTATATCTGTCTTCTTCTTTCAGCATTTGAAGTTCTTCTGTTGTTGGTTCGTATTCATTAGCTAAAAGTGTAGCTAACATTTCAGCTTCATCAATTAGTTCAGTTCCTTCTCCTAAAGAACATTCTCCTGTTCCTTATAATTCTGGAAATTCTTGTAACAATTCTGCATGTGAATCTATAGTTTGAATATAATAACATGTATCATCTGCAAATTGCGGTTGTTGAATGGCTCTATCAACAGAAAAGGTAACACTCTCATCCTCTATACTTAGTGTCAGTTTCTTACCAAACACGTCTATTATTGCTTTAGCCGTGTTTAAGAATGGTCTTCCTAATATAAGAGGAACTCGAGAATCTTCTTCCATGTACAGAATAACAAAGTCTACTAGAAATACTAAAACACCAACTTTAACTAGCAAGTTCTCCATTATCCCTCTAGGATATTTTACGGATCGATCGGCTAGTTGTATGCTTATTCGTGTTGGTTTCAATTCTCTGAGATCTAGTTTAGCGTATAATAAATATGGCATTAAATTTATACTAGCACCTAAGTCTGCCAATGCTTCTATTGAATTAATACTACCCAGAAAACATGGAATTGTGAAACTTCCCGGATCTGATAATTTTTCTGGTAGTTTATTCAATAGCACTGCAGAACAATTAGCATTCATAGTAACAGTCGAGAGTTCTTCCATTTTCCTTCTATTTGTGATTAGATCTTTCAGGAATTTAGCATATCTTGGCATTCCTGAAATCACATCAATGAAAGGAAGATTTACATTTATTTGTTTAAACATATCCAAGAATTTGGATTGCTCGGCTTCAAGTCTTTCTTTTCTCATTTTACTTGGGTAAGGAAGTGGTGGTTGATATGGTTTAACATAAGGCTTTGCCTTAACTGTGTTATCTTCATTAACCTTTTCAACTACCGGTTCTGTTTCCTTATCTTGCTCAGGCTGTGGTGCCTGTGTAGTAGGAATAGCGTCATCAGAAATTACAAGTATTTTAGGTGGTTTAAGTGTAATACCACTTCTCGTGGTAATGGCTTTAGCTGTTTCATTTCGGAGGTTAGCATTTGTATCGCTAGGTAGACTCCCCGGTTTTCTTTCACCTAGCAACCTTGCTAGGTTACTCACTTCTTGTTCCAGATTTTGTATAGAAACTTGTTGATTTCTAAATGCTTGAGCATTTTGTTCATTAGTTTGTTTCTGAGATGTGAAAAATTGATTTGAGATTCAACTAGCTTTAACATCATATTTTCTAAATTTGTCTTTTTATCATCGGTTTGTGGTGGCTTATTTGGAAAAATAGGTCTTTACTGGTTGTAAGTATTATTGGATACTTGTTGATTGCTAGGACCTTGTTGGTTGTTGTATGAAACATTTCGGTTATAATTCTAATTTTGATTGTAGTTTGGTCTTTGCGGTTGATAATTATTTTGATAATTATTTCCAGGCCTTTGGTTCATGTATGAAACATTCTCTCTTTGTTCCATTGTTTGTTCAATACTAAGACAATCTTTTATCAAATGTGGTCCTCCGCACTACTCACAACTAATTCCTATTGCGTGAATATCTTTAGTCATCTTTTCCATTCGTCTCTCGAAAGCATCTAACTTTGCGGAAATGGAATTAAAGTCATGGCTAGAATCGTCTCTAGCCGCTTTAGATGAACGAAAAATATCTTTTTCTTGATGCCACTCATGTGAGTGGGAGGCTGTGTTATCAATAATTTTGTGAGCTTCAGTTGCGGTTTTCTTCATAATGGAACCACCAGCTGCTGTGTCGATGTCTTTTCCTGTAGCAACATCGCATCCTTGGCAGAATATTTGCACTAGTTTATAAGTGTCTAAACCATGTTGAGGACATCCTCTCAACACCTTTCCAAATCTTGTCCACGCTTCATATAATGTTTCATTTGGCTTTTGCGTGAACGTAACAATTTCTCCTCGAAGTCTCACGGCTTTAGATGCCGGAAAGAATCTTTTAAGAAATTTCTCAACTAAGATATCCCATGTATCAATCGCTCCTTCAGGTAACGATTCTAACTAATCTTTGGCTTCTTCTTACTTTAAAGTCCAGGAAAATAACATGAGATAGATCTGTTCATCCTCAACTTCTCTGATTTTGAATAGAGTACAAATCCTATTAATGGTTCGAAGATGTTCATTTGGATCTTCTTCTGGCGTACCACTAAATTGGCATTGATTAGTTACCATGTGTAGAATTTGTCCCTTGATTTCATAATCTGGCGCATTAATGTCTGGTTGAGTAATGGCATGACCTTGGCCCGTGCGTGTGGCTCTCATTTGGTCTTCCATACTTAGAGGTTCCTAATTTTCCATGATTGAATTTGTTGAATCTGAATCACTAGAGGATTCTGATTTAACAGTTATTTCCTCGACAATCTCTGGTTGTATGATTTGTGGTTCAGGAGGAATGATTAGTGGTTCAGGATCTCTGAATTGTACATGAATATCCTCCGGGTTCTCAATTGTGAGGTCGGGTTCAAAAAATGGATTATCGGAAAATTGAATTGGATTACTCGGTCGACTAGATGATGATTCTAAATAAAAATCAACGGCGACGATATTGGCTAAATGTCTTGATTGAAATGTCCCGTTCATATTGATTATAAACGTTCCATATTAATTGATTTTGTTGCGAGGTTTTGACCTCTATATGAGACGTTTTTCAAAGACTGCATTCATTTTTAAAACAATCATAACCTTTATTTTATCAATAAAGGTTTTAAAACATTACGTAGATTATCAAATAATGATAATCTAAAATATACTGTTTACACACGACCATTACATAATGGTTTACAATAGAAATATATCACATCGACATATGTTTCTTGAATGCAGTTTTTACACAATATCATACAAACATGGACTCCAAATCTTGTCCTTATTTTAGTATGCAACAGCGGAAGCTCTTAGTATTCACCTGAGAATAAACATGCTTTAAACGTCAACAAAAATGTTGGTGAGTTATAGGTTTAACCTATATATATCAAATCGTAACAATAGACCACAAGATTTCATATTTCAATACACATCCCATACATAGAGATAAAAATCATTCATATGGTGAACACCTGGTAACCGACATTAACAAGATGCATATATAAGAATATCCCCATCATTCCGGAACACCCTTCGGATACGATATAAATTTCGAAGTACTAAAGCATCCGGTACTTTGGATGGGGTTTGTTAGGCCCAATAGATCTATCTTTAGGATTCGCGTCAATTAGGTTGTCTGTTCCCTAATTCTTAGATTACCAGACTTAAAAAAAGGGGCATATTCGATTTCGATAATTCAACCATAGAATGTAGTTTCACGTACTTGTGTCTATTTTGTAAATCATTTATAAAACCTGCATGTATTCTCATCCCAAAAATATTAGATTTTAAAAGTGGGACTATAACTCACTTTCACAGATATTTCCTTTCTCAGAAATAAGACTTGGCCACGGATCAATTCACGAACCTATACAAATATGTACATATATATCAAAGTATGATCAAAATATAATTACAACCATTTTTATTATGTTTTAAAGATTTGAGTGTATTAAGTCAGCTGTCCTCGTTAGTAACCTACAACTAGTTGTCCACAGTTAGATGTACAGAAATAAATCGATATATATTATCTTGAATCAATCCACGACCCAGTGTATACACATCTCAGGCTAAATCACAACTCAAAGTATATATATTTTTGGAATCAACCTCAACCCTGTATAGCTAACTCCAACATTACTGCATATAGAGTGTCTATGGTTGTTCCAAAAAATATATATACATGGGTCGATATAATATGTCAAAACAATTGCATACGTGTCTATGGTATCCCAAGATTACATAATATATTAGAATATATGTATAATACAATATAAGTTAGCTAGGATATGATTTGTATAGATTTGTTAAACATTTCCCATAGCTAAAAAGATCAAAAATATCCAATCTTGTTTTACCCATAACTTCTTCATTTTAAATCCGTTTTGAGTGAATCAAATTGTTATGGTTTCATATTGAACTCTAATTTAAGAATAAAAACAGAAAAAGTATAGGTTTATTGTCTGAAATTTAAGTTAAATATCAATTACTAAAGAGGTAGTCATTTCCGTCGAAAGAACGACATCTTGATGACCATTTTGAAAAACATACTTTCACTTTGAGTTTAACCAAGATTTTTGGATATAGTTTCATGTTCATATGAAAAATCATTTTCCCAGAAGAAAAACTTTTAAATCAAAGTTTATCATAGTTTTTAATTATCCAAACCAAAATAGCCCTCGGTTTCACTACGACATCGTATATCCGATTTTATGGTGTTCATCGTGTTTCCAGATTTTAAATCATTAAGTTAGCATATCATATAGATATAGAACATGTATTTAGTTGATTTTAAAAGTCAAGTTAGAAGGATTAACTTTTGTTTGCGAACAAGTTTAGAATTAACTAAACTATGTTCTAGTGATTACAAGTTTAAACCTTCGAATAAGATAGCTTTATATGTATGAACCGAATGATGTTATGAACATCATTACTACCTCAAGTTTTCTGGATAAAACTACTGGAAATGAGAAAAATGGATCTAGCTTCAAAGGATACTTGGATGGCTTGAAAGTTCTTGAAGCAGAATCATGACACGAAAACAGTTCAAGTAAGATTTTCACTCGAAATAAGATTGTTATATTTGTAGAAATTGAATCAAAGTTTGAATATGAATATTACCTTGAATTAGAAAGATAACCTACTATAAATAACAAAGGTTCCTTGATCTTAGATGATTATTGGAATGGATTAGAAAGCTTGGAAGTAGACTTGCAAACTTGGAAGTATTCTTGATTTTTATGAAACTATACTTATGGAATTTATGAAGAACACTTAGAACTTGAAGATGGAACTTGAGAGAGAACAATTAGATGAATAAAATTGAAGAATGAAAGTGTTTGTAGGTGTTTTTGGTCGTTGGTATATGGATTAGATATAAAGGATATGTAATTTTGTTTTCATGTAAATAAGTCATGAATGATTACTAATATTTTTGTAATTTTATGAGATATTTCATGCTAGTTGCCAAATGATGGTTCCCATATGTGTTAAGTGACTCACATGGGCTGCTAAGAGATGATCATTGGAGTGTATATACCAATAAGACATACATCTAAAAGCTGTGTATTGTACGAGTACGACTACGGGTGCATACGAGTAGAATTGTTGATGAAACTGAACGAGGATGTAATTATAAGCATTTTTGTTAAGTAAAGTACTTTGATATGTGTCTTGAAGTCTTTCAAAAGTGTAAGAATACATATCAAAACACAACATGTATATACATTCTAATGGAGTCGTTAAGTCTTCGTTAGTCGTTACATGTAAGTGTTGTTTTGAAACCTTTAAATTAACGATCTCAATTAATGTTGTTAACCCAATGTTTATTATATCAAATGAGATGTTAAATTATTATATTATCATGATAATATGATGTATGAATATCTCTTAATATGATATATACATTAAAATATCGTTACAACGATAATCGTTACATATAAGTCTCGTTTCGTAATTCTTGAGTTAGTAGTCTTGTTTTTACATATGTAGTTCATTGTTAACACACTTAATGATATATTTAAATATCATTTTATCATGTTAAATATAGTATATCAATATCTTAATATGATACATATATATTTAGTAGACGTTATCGTAACGATAATCGTTATATCTATCATTTCGAGTTTCTTAATTTAGTAATCTCATTTCTTATGTATATCACACATTGTTAATATACTTAGTGAGATACTTACTCATCATAATCTCATGTCAACCATATATATATGTCTATATATACCAAACATGTAGTTTTTACAATTTTGTAACGTTCGTGAATCGCCGGTCAACTTGGGTGATCAATTGTCTATATGAAACTTATTTCATTTAATCAAGTCTTAACAAGTTTGATTGCTTAACATGTTGGAAACACTTAATCATGTAAATATCAATTTCATTTAATATATATAAACTTGGAAAAGTTTGGGTCACTACAGTACCTACCCGTTAATTAAATTTCGTCCCGAAATTTTAAGCAGTTGGAGGTGTTGACGTATCTTCTGGAAATAAGTGTGGGTATTTCTTCTTCATCTGATCTTCTCGTTCCCAGGTGAACTCGGGTCCTCTACGAGCATTCCATCGAACTTTAACAATTGGTATCTTGTTTTGCTTAAGTCTTTTAACCTCACGATCCATTATTTCGCCGGGTTCTTCGACGAATTGAAGTTTTTCGTTGATTTGGATTTCGTCTAACAGAATAGTGAGATCTTCTTTAGCAAAACATTTCTTCAAATTTAAGACGTGGAAAGTGTTATGTACAGCCGCGACTTGTTGTGGTAATTCAAGTCGGTAAGCAACTGGTCCGACACGATCAATAATCTTGAATGGTCCAATATACCTTGGATTTAATTTCCTCCATTTACCAAATCGAACAACGCCTTTCCAAGGTGCAACTTTAAGCATGACCATCTCTCCAATTTCAAATTCGATATCTTTTCTTTTAATGTCCGCGTAGCTCTTTTGTCTACTTTGGGCGGTTTTCAACCGTTGTTGAATTTGGATGATCTTCTCGGTAGTTTCTTGTATTATCTCTGGACCAGTAATCTGTCTATCCCCCACTTCACTCCAACAAGTCGGAGACCTACACTTTCTACCATATAGTGCTTTAAACGGTGCCATCTCAATGCTTGAATGGTAGCTATTGTTGTAGGAAAATTCTGGTAACGGAAGGTGTCGATCCCAACTGTTTCCGAAATTAATAACACATGATCGTAGCATGTCTTCAAGTGTTTGTATCGTCCTTTCGCTCTGCCCATCAGTTTGTAGATGATAAGCAGTACTCATGTCTAGAAGAGTTCCTAATGCTTGCTGTAATGTCTGCCAGAATCTTGAAATAAATCTGCCATCCCTATCAGAGATAATAGAGATTGGTATTCCATGTCTGGAGACGACTTCCTTCAAATACAGTCGTGCTAACTTCTCCATCTTGTCATCTTCTCTTATTGGCATGAAGTGTGCTGATTTGGTGAGACGATCAACTATTACCCAAATAGTATCAAAACCACTTGCAGTTCTTAGCAATTTAGTGATGAAATCCATGGTAATGTTTTCCCATTTCCATTCCGGGATTTCGGGTTATTGAAGTAGACTTGATGGTTTCTGATGCTCAGCTTTGACCTTAGAACACGTCAAACATTCTCCTACGTATTTAGCAACATCGGCTTTCATACCTAGCCACTAAAAATGTTTCTTGAGATCCTTGTACATCTTCTCCATTCCAGGATGTATTGAGTATCTGGTTTTATGAGCTTCTCTAAGTACCATTTCTCTCATATCTCCAAATTTTGGTACCCAAATTCTTTCAGCCCTATACCGGGTTCCATCTTCCCGAATATTAAGATGTTTCTCCGATCCTTTGGGTATTTCATTCTTTAAGTTTCCCTCTTTAAAACTCCTTGTTGCGCCTCCTTTATTTGAGTAGTAAGGTTAGTGTGAATCATTATATTCATAGATTTTACACGAATGGGTTCTCTGTCCTTTCTGCTCAAGGCGTCGGCTACCACATTTGCCTTCACCGGGTGGTAACGAATCTCAAAGTCATAATCATTCAACAGTTCAATCCACCTGCAATGTCTCATGTTCAGTTGTTTCTGGTTAAATATGTGTTGAAGACTTTTGTGATCGGTATATATAATACTTTTGACCCCATATAAGTAGTGCCTCCAAGTCTTTAATGCAAAAACAACTGCGCCTAATTCCAAATCACGCGTCGTATAATTCTGTTCGTGAATCTTCAATTGTCTAGACGCATAAGCAATTACATTCGTTCGTTGCATTAATACACAACCGAGACCTTGCTTTGAGGCGTCACAATATATCACAAAATCATCATTCCCTTCAGGTAATGACAATATAGATCTCGTAGTTAAATTTTTCTTCAATAACTGAAACGCTTTCTTTTGTTCATCCTTCCATTCAAATTTCTTTCCTTTATGCGTTAATGCAGTCAAGGGTTTTTCTATTTTAGAAAAATCTTGGATGAATCTCCTGTAATAACCAGCTAGCCCTAAAAATTGGCGAATGTGTTTTGGAGTTTTCGGGGTTTCCCACTTTTCAACGGTTTCAATCTTTGCTAGATCCACCTGAATACCTTCTTTGTTCACTATATGACCAAGGAATTGAACTTCTTCCAACCAAAATGCACACTTTGAAAACTTAGCGTACAGTTTTTCTTTTCTCAGCAACTCTAGCACTTTTCTCAAATGTTCTTCGTGCTCTTGATCATTCTTTGAGTAAATAAGTATGTCATCGATGAAAACAATGGCAAACTTGTCAAGATATGGCCCACACACTCGGTTCATAAGGTCCATGAACACAGCTGGTGCGTTAGTCAATCCAAACGGCATAACCATAAACTCGTAATGACCATAACGCGTCCTAAAAGTAGTTTTTGGAATATCATCCTCCTTTATTCGCATTTGTGATATCCAGAACGTAAATCGATTTTCGAATAAACTGACGAGCCTTGTAGTTGACCAAATAAGTCGTCAATTCTCGGCAGTGGATAACGGTTTTTGATGGTAAGTTTATTCAACTCTCTGTAGTCAATACACAACCTAAATGTACCATCCTTTTTCTTGACAAACAAAACAGGAGCTCCCCATGGTGATGTGCTTGGTCGAATGAAACCACGTTCTAATAGTTCTTGCAGTTGGCTTTGCAGTTCTTTCATCTCGCTGGGTGCGAGTCTGTAAGGAGCATGAGCTATTGGAGCAGCTCCTGGTACAAGATCTATTTGAAATTCAACAGATCGATGTGGAGGTAGTCCCGGTAATTCTTTCGGAAATACATCGGGAAATTCTTTTGCGACGGGAACATCATTGATGCTCTTTTCTTCAGTTTTTACTTTCTTGACGTGTGTTAGAACAGCATAGCAACCTTTTCTTATTAGTTTTTGTGCCTTCAAATTACTAATAAGATGTAGCTTCGTGTTGCCCTTTTCTCCGTACACCATTAAGGGTTCTCCTTCTTCTCGTACAATGCGAATTGCATTTTTGTAACATACGATCTCTGCTTTCATCTCCTTCAGCCAGTCCATGCCAATTATTACATCAAAACTCCCTAACTCTACTGGTATCAAATCAGTCTTAAATATTTCGCTACCCAGTTTAATTTATCGATTCCGGCATATATAATCTGCTGAAATTAATTTACCGTTTGCTAATTTGAGTAAAAATTTACTATCCAATGGCGTCAATGGACAACTTAATTTAGCACAAAAATCTCTACTCATATAGCTTTTATCCGCACCCGAATCAAATAAAACGTAAGCAGATTTATTGTCAATAAGAGACGTACCCGTAACAAGTTCCGGGTCTTCCTGTGCCTCTACCGCATTAATATTGAAAACTCTTCCGCGGCCTTGTCCATTCGTGTTCTCCTGGTTCGGGCAATTTCTAATAATGTGGCCCGGTTTTCCACATTTATAACAAACTACATTGGCATAACTTGCTCTGACACTACTTGCTCCGCCATTACTCGTTCTGACACCATTTGTTCCTTTCGTTCTATTAACCCCTGGTCCGTAGACCTCACACTTCACCATGATATGACCATTTCTTTTACACTTATTGCAAAATTTGGTGCAGAACCCCGAGTGATACTTTTCACACCTTTGGCATAGCTGCTTCTGATTGTTGTTGTTGTTGCGGTTGTTATTGTTGTTGGGATGATTGTTGTAGTTGTTGTTGTTGTGCCGTTTGTTGTAGTTGCGATTGATGTTGCGATTGTTGGGATAGTTGTTGTTGTATTGGAGACTCTTATCACCGTTTTCCTCCCACTTTCTTTTGACTAGTTTCACGTTGGCCTCTTCGGCCGCCTGTTCTTTAATTCTTCCCTCAATCTGGTTCACTAGTTTGTGAGCCATTCTACTTGCCTTTTGTATGGAGGCAGGCTCGTGTGAACTTATATCTTCTTAGATTCTCTCTGGTAACCCTTTCACAAACGCGTCGATCTTCTCTTCCTCATCTTCGAACGCTCTCGGACACAATAGGCACAATTCTGTGAATTGTCTTTCGTACGAAGTAATATCGAATCCCTGTGTTCGTAACCCTCTAAGTTCTGACTTGATCTTATTGACCTCGGTTCTGGGACGGTACTTCTCGTTCATCAAGTGCTTGAATGCTGACTACGGTAGCGCGTAAGCAGCATCTTGTCCTACTTGCTCTAGATAGGTATTCCACCATGTTAACGCAATACCTGTGAAGGTATGCGTAGCATACTTCACTTTGTCTCCTTCAGCACACTTACTTATGGCAAACACCGATTCAACTTTCTCGGTCCACCATTTCAATCTGATTAGTCCTTCGGTCCCATCAAATTCTGAAGGTTTGCAGGCAGTGAATTCCTTGTAGGAGCATCCTACATGATTTCCTGCGCCATTAGATGTATTGCTAGATTCAGAGTTATTGTTGGTATGTAGTGCGGCCTGTACTGCGGCTATGTTTGAAGCAAGAAAGGCACGAAATTCCTCTTCGCTCATATTCAAGTTGTGTCGAGTAGTCGGTGCCATTTCCTTCAAAATAGTCAAATGAAACAAGTTAATCATACAGAATATTAAGAGTAGTCAATAGTATCTCGTAGCATAATATGAACTCATTTATAAAAGCTTTTTCTTCATATTAGCGTTTCATAAGTTTAAATTCGGGTACTACCTATCCGTTAAGTTCATACTTAGTAGCTAATATACAATTCAACTACTACAAATCCATATGAAAAACAGATTATAATAATATATCACATACAAATATTCTTCAAACTTACAACTTCGATATATTACATATAACATGAAATATCGTACACTATGATACAGGACAGTTTTGAAGATAAATCTAGTTAATACGCAAGTTGTTCAGCAAAGGAAATAAAGACACGTAATTCATAAGTCCAGAAACAAGTCATGCATTCTGGTTTTACTAAGACGACTTCCCATCCTTGGTCTTGTGGAAAATAACCATTATGACCATTGGCTAGGCAGCATGTTGTAATGTCATCAAAAGGACGAGGGTTTCGTAATGTCCAACATCCCCGTAATAATCTAAAAACCTTGTTTCTCACCCCAACTACTGAATCCGTCACTTGTGGGAAAGTTTTATTTAAAAGCTGCAATCCGATGTTCTTTTTCTCACTTTGGTAAGAAGTGAACATCACTAACCCGTAAGCATAACATGCTTCTTTATGTTTCACGTTAGAAGCTCTTTCTAATTCACGAAATCCTATGTTGGGATATGTTGAGTCAAAATAGGTTCTTAACCCGTAGCGTAAAATTGCATTTGGGTTCCCCGCATTGAACGCTTTAAAGAAAACACGGCGTAACTTAAAGTCTCCCCGATGTGATATACTCCACCTATCAAAGGAAATCCTTTTATAAACTAAGGCATTTCTGGAAAGTCTTTCAAATGTTTGACAAGTTAATTTCGCCATAACTAAATGTGCTGATGAATTCTGACAGACTCTAGACAAGATTTTCTCAATCATATCCTCTGGTAGGTCTTCTAAAATATTCGGTTGTCTACCCTTAACGTCCATTTTGTTTTTATATTGTAAAATAGACAGTGATTAGATTCGGAATAACAAACAATACAAGCAATTTTTACATAGAACATAAAAGCACAAGCACACTACAATACATTTATTACACAACATGCTCACACCCCTCTAATCTGAATCACTGGTTTCTTCTTCTTCGGACTTGGTTCTTTTTCCTAATTTTCTAGGGATATATGATATTCCTCTAATACGAGCCATCGTTTTCCACATTGTTTTAGAAAAACCTAGTGGTTTAGAGGTTCCCGGGTTATTGTCACGATATTGAAAAACGGGTGTTGACGGTGCATATAAAGTTCATCGGGGTCGGAATCAGATTTCTCTATTTTGATGCCTTTTCCCTTATTATTTTCTTTTGCCTCATTAAATTAGGTCGGGGTAATTTCTATAACATCATCAGAATCCTCATCAGGATCCGATTCATCAGAAAATTGGTAATTTTCCCAATATTTTGCTTCCTTAGCGGAAACACCATTGACCATTATTAACTTTGGTCCATTGGTTGAGGATTTTCTTTTATTTGACCTATTTTCTGTGGTTCCTACTATTCCCCCCTCCAGAACCTCTTCTTCTTCCAGTTCCTCTTCTTCTGGTTCCTCTTCTTCCGGTTCCTCTTCTTCTGGTACCGTTTTCTCTTCTTCCGGTTCTACGGGAACTTGTGAATCTTACCAATATATATTCGAATCTTCGTTATTATTAGGTGAGTCAATGGGATTTGTGCTAGAGGTAGACATCTATCACACAATATCAAACATGTTAAGAGATTAATATATCACATAATATTTACATGTTAATAATATATAGTTTCCAACAAAAATGTTAAGCAATCATTTTTAAAGAAAACACGGTCGAAGTCCAGACTCACTAATGCATACTAACAAACTCGATAAGACACACTAATGCAAATTTTCTGGTTCTCTAAGACCAACGCTCGGATACCAACTGAAATGTCCCATTCATATTGATTATAAACGTTCCATATTAATTGATTTCGTTGCGAGGTTTTGACCTCTATATGAGACATTTTTCAAAGACTGCATTCATTTTTAAAACAACCATAACCTTTATTTTATCAATAAAGATTTTAAAAGCATTACGTAGATTATCAAATAATGATAATCTAAAATATACTGTTTACACATGACCATTACATAATGGTTTACAATAGAAATATATTACATCGACATATGTTTCTTGAATGCAGTTTTTACACAATATCATACAAACATGGACTCCAAATCTTGTCCTTATTTTAGTATGTAAAAGCGGAAGCTCTTAGTATTTACCTGAGAATAAACATGCTTTAAACGTCAAAAAAAATGTTGGTGAGTTATAGGTTTAACCTATATATATCAAATCGTAATAATAGACCACAAGATTTCATATTTCAATACACATCCCATACATAGAGATAAAAATCATTCATATGGTGAACACCTGGTAACCGACATTAACAAGATGCATATATAAGAATATCCCCATCATACCGGGACACCCTTCGGATATGATATAAATTTCGAAGTACTAAAGCATCTGGTACTTTGGATAGGGTTTGTTAGGCCCAATAGATCTTTCTTTAGGATTCGCGTTAATTGGGGTGTCTGTTCCCAAATTCTTAGATTACCATACTTAATAAAAAGGGGCATATTCGATTACAATAATTCAACCATAGAATGTAGTTTCACGTACTTGTATCTATTTTATAAATCATTTATAAAACCTGCATGTATTCTCATCCCAAAAATATTAGATTTTAAAAGTGGGACTATAACTCACTTTCACAGATATTTCCTTCCTCGGAAATAAGACTTGGCCACGGATCGATTCACGAACCTATAACAAATATGTACATATATATCAAAGTATGTTCAAAATATATTTACAACATTTTTAATACGTTTTACTGTTTTAAGTTTATTAAGTCAGCTATCCTTGTTAGTAACCTACAACTAGTTGTCCATAATTAGATGTACAGAAATAAATCGATATATATTATCTTGAATCAATCCACGACTCAGTGTATACACGTCTCAGGCTAGATCACAACTCAAACTATATATATTTTTGGAATCAACCTCAACCTTGTATAGCTAACTCCAACATTACTGCATATAGAGTGTCTATGGTTTTTCCAAATAATATATATAGATGGGTCGATATGATATGTCAAAACATTTGCATACGTGTCTATGGTATCCCAAGATTACATAATATATTAGAATACATGTATAATACAATATAAGTTAGCTAGGATATGATTAATATAGATTTGTTATCAATTTTCACGTAGCTACAATAAGCAAAAATAATCAATATTGTTTTACCCATAACTTCTTCGTTTTAAATCCGTTTTGAGTGAATCCAATTGCTATGGTTTCATATTGAACTTAAGTTTATGAATCTATACAAAAAAAGTATAAGTTTATTGTTGGAATTACAGGTTACAAGTCGTTTTTGTAAAGGTAGTCATTTCAGTCGAAAGAACGACGTCTAGATGACCATTTTGGAAAACATACTTCCACTTTGAGTTTAACCATGATTTTTCGATATAGTTTCATGTTCATAAGAAAAATTATTTTCCCAGAAGAACAATTTTTAAATCAAAATTTATCATAGTTTTTAATTAACTAACCCAAAACAGCCCGAGGTGTTACTACAACGGCGTATATCCGGTTTTATGGTGTTTTTCGCGTTTTTCGATATTAAATCATTAAGTTAGCATATAATATAGATATAGAACATGTGTTTAGTTGATTTTAAAAGTCAAGTTAGAAGGATTAAATTTTGTTTGCGAACAAGTTTAGAATTAACTAAACTATGTTCTAGTGATTACAAGTTTAAACCTTCGAATAAGATAGCTTTATATGTATGAATCGAATGATGTTATGAACATTATTACTACCTCAAGTTTTCTGGATAAAACTACTGGAAATGAGAAAAATGGATCTAGCTTCAAAGGATCCTTGGATGGCTTGAAAGTTCTTGAAGCAGAATCATGACACGAAAACAGTTCAAGTAAGATTTTCACTCGAAATAAGATTGTTATAGTTGTAGAAATTGAATCAAAGTTTGAATATGAATATTACCTTGAATTAGAAAGATAGCCTACTGTAAATAACAAAGGTTCCTTGATCTTAGATGATTACTTGGAATGGATTAGAAAGCTTGGAAGTAGACTTGCAAACTTGGAAGTATTCTTGATTTTTATGAAACTATACTTATGGAATTTATGAAGAACACTTAGAACTTGAAGATGGAACTTGAGAGAGATCAATTAGATGAAGAAAATTGAAGAATGAAAGTGTTTGTAGGTTTTTTTGGTCATTGGTATATGGATTAGATATAAAGGATATGTAATTTTTTTTTCATGTAAATAAGTCATGAATGATTACTAATATTTTTGTAATTTTATGAGATATTTCATGCTAGTTGCCAAATGATGGTTCCCACATGTGTTAGGTGACTCATATGGACTGCTTAGAGCTGATCATTGGAGTGTATATACCAATAGTACATACATCTAAAAACTGTGTATTGTACGAGTACGAATACGGGTTCATACGAGTAGAATTGTTGATAAAACTGAACGAGGATGTAATTGTAAGCATTTTTGTTAAGTCGAAGTATTTTGATAAGTGTCTTGAAGTCTTTCAAAAGTGTAAGAATACATATTAAAACACTACATGTATATACATTTTAACTGAGTCGTTAAGTCATCGTTAGTCGTTACATGTAAATGTTGATTTGAAACCTTTAAGTTAACGATCTTGTTAAATGTTGTTAACCCAATGTTTATTATATCTAATGAGATGTTAAATTATTATATTATCATGATATGATGATATATTAATATATCTTAATATGATATATATACATTTAAATGTCGTTGCAACGATAATCGTTACATATATGTCTCGTTTCGAAATCCTTAAGTTAGTAGTCTTGTTTTTACATATGTAGTTCATTGTTAATATACATAATGACATGTTTACTTATCACTTATCATGATTAAACATAGTGTAACAATATCTTAATATGATTCATATGTAATTAGTAAGACGTTGTTATAACGATAATAGTTATATATATCGTTTCGAGTTTCTTAATTCAATAAACACAATTTTATGTATATAACTCATTGTTAAAATACCTAATGAGATACTTACTTATCATAATATGATGTTAACTATATATATAATCATATATATGTCATCATATAGTTTTTACAAGTTTTAACGTTCGTGAATCACCGGTCAACTTGGGTGGTCAATTGTCTATATGAAACCTATTTCAATTAATCAAGTCTTAACAAGTTTGATTGCTTAACATGTTGGAAACACTTAATCATGTAAATATCAATTTCATTTAATATATATAAACATGAAAAAGTTCGGGTCACTACAACTTGTTTCTGGACTTATGAATTACATATCTTTATTTCTTTTGCCGAACGACTTGCGTATTAACTAGAATTGCCTTTATAGCTGCCGTGTAGAAAAGTTATTATGTGCTATATTTCATCCTATATGTATAATAGTGGTATTGTATGTTTGTAAAATATTGTATAAAAGTTTGAACGCCAAATATTATTGTAATAAGTTTTTCATATAGAATCGTAGTAGTTAAATTGTATAGTAGCTACTAAATATGAACTTAACGGGTAGGTACTACCAGAATTAAAACTATAAAATGCTAATATGAAGAAAAAGCTTTTATAAAAAAGTTCATATTATGCTACGAAATAATATTGACTACTCTTAAATTCGATATGATTAACTCAATTCTTTTGGCTATTTTTGAAGGAAATGGCACCGACGACTCTTCAGAACTTGAACATGAGTGAGGAAGACTTTCGTGTTTTCCTTACTGCGAACATAGCCGAAGTGCAGGCCGCAATGCAAAATAACAACAATAACTCTGGTTCTAGCAGTGGAACTAATTCCACAAGAAATCGTGTAGGATGCTCCTACAAAGAATTTACTGCCTGCAAACCGTTGGAATTTGATGGAACCGAGAGTCCAATCGGATTGAAACGGTGGACCGAGAAGGTTGAATCGGTGTTTGCCATAAGTAAATGTACTGAAGAAGACAAAGTAAAGTACGCTATGCATACCTTCACAGGTACTGCGTTAACATGGTGGAATACCTATCTCGAGCAGGTAGGACAAGATGCTGCTTACGCACTACCGTGGTTAGCATTCAAACACATGATGAACGAGCAGTATCGTCCCAGAAACGAGGTCAATAAGCTCAAGGTAGAGCTTAGAGGATTACGAATGCAAGGTTTCGATATCACCACGTACGAATGACGATTCACAGAGTTGTGCCTATTGTGTCCCAGAACGTTCGAAGACGAAGAAGAGAAGATCGACGCATTTGTAAAAGGGTTATCGGAAAGGATTCAAGAAGATGTGAGTTCACACGAGCCCGCCTCCATACAAAAGGCAAGTCGAATGGCTCACAAACTAGTGAACCAGATTGAAGGAAGGATTAAAGAGCAGGCGGCCGAAGAGGCTAACATGAAACAAGTCAAGAGAAAGTGGGAAAAGCCCAGTGACAAGAGTCAACAATACAACAACAACCATCACAACCACAATTGTAATAACTATCCCAACAACCGCAACATCAATCGCAACAACAACAATCGCAATCCCAACAACAACTACAACAAACATCCCAACAACAACTACAATAACCTTCCCAATAACAATAACAACAACAACAATCCCAACAACAATCTCAATAACAACAATGGCAACAATAATCAGAAAACTCCATGCTATAGGTGTGATGGATATCATCCGGATAAATACTGTAAGGTTGTATGTACCAAATGTAAAAGACCGGTTCATGGTGCGACGAAGTGTGAAACTTTTGGACCAACGACTAGAGGAACAAATAACGCCCACATTATTTGTTTCGGATGCGGGAAGAAGGGCCACTTCAGAACTACGTGCCCAAATCAGGGAAATAATAATGGGCAAAGCCGTGGGAGAGTTTTCAACATTAATGCGGAAGAAGCGCAGGAAGACCCGGAGCTTGTTACGGGTATGTTTCTTATCGATGAAAAACCTGCTTATATTTTATTTGATTCGGGTGTGGATAGAAGCTATATGAGTAGAGATTTTTGTGCTAAATTAAGTGGTCCATTGACACCTTTAAATAATAAATTTTTACTCGAATTAGCAAACGATAAATTAATCTCAGCAGATAAAATATGTCGGAATCGAGAAATTAAACTGGTTAGCGAAACATTTAAGATTGACTTGATACCAGTAGAGTTAGGGAGTTTTGATATGATAATTGGCATGAACTGGTTGAAAAAGGAGAAGGCAGAGATCGTATGTTACAAAAATGCAATTCGCATTGTACGAGAAGAAGGAAAACCCTTAATGGTGTACGGAGAAAAGAGCAACGATTAAATCTTATTAGTAACCTGAATGTGCAAAAACTAATAAGAAATGGTAGCTATGCTGTGGTAGCACACGTCGAGAAAGTCAATTCCGAAGAAAAGAACATCAATGTTGTTCCCGTCGCAAAAGAATTTCCCGATGTATTTCTGAAAGAATTACTAGGACTACCTCCACACCGATCATGTTGAATTTCAAATAGACCTTGTACCGGGAGCTGCACCAATAGATCGTGCTCCATACAGACTCGCACCGAGCGAAATGAAGGAACTTCAGAGCCAATTACAAGAACTTTTAGAGCGTGGTTTCATTCGACCAAGCACATCACCATGGGGAGCTCCTGTTTTATTTGTCAAAAAGAAAGATGGTATATTTAGATTATGTATCGACTATAGAGAGTTGAACAAACTTACCATCAAGAACCGTTATCCACTACCGAGAATCGACGATTTATTTGATCAGCTGCAAGGTTCGTCAGTTTACTCGAAGATTGATTTACGTTCTGGATATCATTAAATGCGGGTAAAGGGTGATGATATTCCAAAAACTGCTTTTAGGACGCGTTACGGTCATTACGAGTTTATGGTTATGCCGTTTGGGTTGACTAACGCACCAGCAGTGTTCATGGACCTTATGAACTGAGTGTGTGGACCATACCTTGACAAGTTTGTCATTGTTTTCATCGATGACATACTTATTTACTCAAAGAATGATCATGAGCAAGAAGAACATTTGAGAAAAGTGCTAGATTTGTTGAGGAAAGAAAAACTGTACGCTAAGTTTTCAAAGTGTGCATTTTGGTTGGAAGAAGTTCAATTCCTCGGACACATAGTGAACAAAGAAGGTATTCATGTGGATCCAGCAAAGATTAAAACCGTTGAAAAGTGGAAAACCCCGAAAACTCTGAAGCATATACGCCAATTTTTAGGACTGGCTGGTTACTACAGAAGGTTCATCTAAGATTTTTCCAAAATAGCAAAACCCTTGACTGCATTAACGCATAAAGGGAAGAAATTTGAATGGAAGGATGAACAGGAGAAAGCGTTTCAATTGTTGAAGAAAAAGTTAACTACGGCACCTATATTGTCATTGCCTGAAGGGAATGATGATTTTGTGATATATTGTGAGGCCTCAAAGCAAGGCCTCGGCTGTGAATTAATGCAACGAACGAAGGTAATTGCTTATGCGTCCAGACAATTGAAGATTCACGAGAAAAATTATACGACTCACGATTTGGAATTGGGCGCTGTTTTTTTTGCATTAAAGACTTGGAGGCACTACTTATATGGGGTTAAAAGTATTATATATACCGACCACAAAAGTCTCCAACATATATTTAATCAGAAACAACTGTACATGAGACAGCGTAGGTGGATTGAACTGTTGAATGATTACGACTTTGAGATTTGTTACCACCCGGGGAAGGTAAATGTGGTAGCCGACGCCTTGATCAGAAAGGATAGAGAACCTATACGAGTAAAAGCTATGAATATAATTATTCATACTAACCTTACTGCTCAAATGAAGGAGGCGCAACAGGGAGTTTTAAAAGAGGGAAATTTTAAGAATGAAATACCCAAAGGATCGGAGAAACATCTTAATATTCGGGAAGACGGAACCCGGTATAGGGCTGAAAGAATTTGGGTACCAAAGTTTGGAGATGTGAGAGAAATGGTACTTAAGGAAGCAAATAAAACCAGATACTCAATACATCCCGGAGCGGGAAAGATGTACAAAGATCTCAAGAAACACTTTTGGTGGCCGGGTATGAAAGTCGATATTGCTAGATATGTGGGAGAATGTTTGACGTGTTCTAAGGTCAAAGCTGAACATGAAAAACCATCGGGTCTACTTCAACAACCTGAAATCTAGGAATGGAAATGGGAAAACATTACCATGGATTTCATTACTAAATTGCCAAGGACTGCAAGTGGTTATGAAACTATTTGGGTAATAGTCAATCGTCTCACCAAGTCAGCACAATTTCTGCCAATGAGAGAAGATGATAAAATGGAGAAGTTGGCGCGTTTATACTTGAAGGAAGTTGTCTCTAAACATGGAATACCAATCTATATTATCTCTGATAGAAATGGCAGATTTGTTTCAAGGTTTTGGCAGACATTACAGCAAGCATTGGGAACTCGTCTAGACATAAGTACTGCCTATCATCCACAAACCGATGGGCAGAGCAAAAGGACGATACAGACTCTTGAAGACATGCTACGAGCATGTGTTATTGATTTTGGAAACAGTTGGGATCGACATATACCGTTAGCAGAATTTTCCTACAACAATAGTTACCACTCGAGTATCGAAATGGCACCGTTCGAAGCACTTTATGGTAGAAAGTACAGATCTCTGATTTGTTGGAATGAATTAGGGGATAGACAGATTACGGGTCCGGAGATAATCCAAGAAACTACCGAGAAAATCATCCAAATTCAACAACGGTTGAAAACCGCTCAGAGTCGACAAAAGAGCTACGCGGGCCTTAAAAGGAAATATATAGAATTTGAAATTGGAGAGATGGTCATGCTTAAGGTTTCGTCTTGGAAAGGCGTTGTTCGATTTGGTAAACGGGGGAAACTAAATCCAAGAAACATTGGACCATTCAAGATTTTAGATCGTGTCGGACCAGTAGCCTACCGACTTGAATTACCTCAACAACTCGCCAATGTACATAATACTTTTTACGTCTCGAATCTGAAGAAGTGCTTAGCTAAAGAAGATCTCCCTATTCCTTTAGACGAAATTAAAATCAACAAAAAACTACAATTCGTTGAAGAACCCGTCGAGATAATGGATCGTGAGGTTAAAACACTCAAGCAAAATAAGATACCGATCGTCAAGGTTCGATGGAATGCTCGTAGGGGACCCGAGTTCACCTGGGAGCGTGAAGATCAGATGAAGCTGAAATACCCGTACCTATTTCCAGAAGATTCGTCAACACCTTCAACAGCTTAAAATTTCGGGACAAAATTTATTTAACGGGTAGGTACTGTAGTGACCCGAACTTTTCCATGTTTATATATATTAAATGAAATTGATATTTACATGATTAAATGTTTCCAACATGTTAAGCAATCAAACTTTTTAAGACTTGATTAATTGAAATAGGTTTCATGTAGACAATTGACCACCCAAATTGACTGGCGGTTCATGAACGTTAAAACTTGTAAAAACTATATATATATATATATAGTTAACATGATATTATGATAAGTAAGTATCTCACAAGGTATATTAACAATGAGTTATATACATAAAAATGAGACTACTAAGTTAAGAAACTCGAAACGATATATATAACGATTATCGTTATAAAATGTCTTACTAAATACATATGGATCATATTAAGATATTATTACACTACATTTAACATGATAAAATGATAATTATATATATCATTAAGTAGGTTAACAATGAACTACATATGTAAAACCAGACTACTAACTTAAAGATTTTCGAAACAAGACATATATGTAACGATTATCGTTGTAACGACATTTTTATGTATATATATATCATATTAATATATATTCATACATCATAATATCATGATAATGTAATAATTTAACATCTCATTAGATATAATAAACAATGGGTTAACAACATTAAATGAGATCGTTAACTTAAAGGTTTCAAAATAACACATACATGTAACGACTAACGATGACTTAACGACTCTGTTAAAATGTATATATATGTGTTGTATTAATATGTATTGATACACTTTTGAAAGCCTTAATGACACATATCAAAGTACTTCTACCTAACAAAAATTCTTACAATTACATCCTCATTCATTTTCATCAACAATTCTACTCGTATACACCCGTATTCGTACTCGTACAATACCCAGCTTCTAAATGTATTTACTATTAGTATATACACTTCAATGATCAGCTCTTAGCAGCCCTTGTGAATCACCAACACATGTGGGAACCATCTTTTGGCAACTAGCATGAATGATTACACAAAATAACAAACTTATGGAGCCTATATGGAGACCCATATTCACGTGAACTTACACCTACCACAAACACATTTCCATTTCAATTTTTATGCATCAAACTCATCTCTCTCAAGTGTTCTTCCATTGTTCTAAGTGTTCTTCATCATCTTCATCAAAATCTAGCTCAATCTAGCTCATAAATCCTAACCTAGATCAACATACAAAACAACAACTCAAGAACACATCAAGAACACTTTCAAGTTTACTAGCTTACTTCCAAACTTGTAAATCCATTTCAAGTGTTCATCCAATCTCAAGAAATCTTTCTTATTTACAGTAAGATATCTTTCTAATTCAAGGTATTTCTAACGACCCGTCCTAATCCATCTGGACGAATACATTACATCTGGTTACATCGCGAGGTACTTGACCTCTATATGATACATTTTACAAATATTTCGTTCATTTTTAAAAGACAAACTTTCATTTCATAGAAATTTGACGGCATGCATACCATTTCATAATATATCCAAACTATAAATGACTTTATAATAATCTTGATGAACTCAATGACTCGAATGCAAATTCTTTTGAAATATGTCATGAATGACTCTAAGTAATGTCTCTAGAATGAGCAAATGCACAGCGGAAGATTTCTTTCATACCTGAGAATAAACATGCTTTCAAGTGTCAACCAAAAGGTTGGTAAGTTCATTAGTTTATCATAAACGATCATTTCCATAATTTTAATAGACCACAAGTTTTCCTTTATTCAATAATCATACACTCGCAAGTGTTTAAAATTCATTCATATAGATTGAACACCTGGTAACCGACATTAACATCATGTATATAGAATATCCCCAAAACAGAAATCCATCTGTATAATATAAACTCGAAGTAATAAAGCATACCATTTTCCAGTATGGGGGAGTTAGTGCCCGTATATCTACCTTTAGGATTCGCGTCAACTAGGGTGTCTGTTCCCTAATTCTTAGGTTACCAAGCTAAAAGGGGTGATATTCGATTTGATAATACAACCATAGAATGTAGTTTCGAGTACTTGTATCTATTTCGTAAAAGATTTATAAAATAGCACATGTATTCTCAGTTCCAAAAATATATAGTGCAAAAGCATTTAAAAAGGGAGCAAATGAAACTCACAATACTGTATTTTGTAGTAAAAATACATATGACGATACTGAACAATGCAGGGTTGGCCTCTGATTCACGAACCTGTATCATTTATATATATATATATTAAAACATATATTTGTAATTGAACAATTTCATATTTATATCTTAATTATCTTTTGTATATATATATATATATATATATATATATATATATATATATATATATATATATATATATATATATATCTGATTAGTATTATATAAAAAATAGATATTAATTTGTTATATATTTATATTTATGTAAAATTCATTAATATCATTAGTACATACTTATATATTTATATTTATGTAAAAGTCATTAATATCATTAGTACATACTTATATGTATTGTTACTTCACAATAGACTAATACAGGCATGATTGTAATAAGTGAGAGTGGTATATATATATATATATATATATATATATATATATATATATGTATATATATATATATATATATATATATATATATATATATATATATATATATATATATATATATATATATATATATATATATATATATGATTAGTATTATATATAAAACAGATATTAATTTGTTATATATTTATATTTATGTAAAAGTCATTAATATCATTAGTACATACTTATATGTATTGTTACTTATAAATGTTTTTATATACATAATGTTTATTTGGTAAAATAATATTAATAATAGTAATAAAAATTGTATCTGATTATAATGATAATATTAATAATAACAATAATAATAATAATAATAATATTTATAGCAAATTTTATTACTAATAGTAGTTAGGATAATAATTTTTAATAATATAGAAATAATGATACTCATATTATTAATATTACTATATATAATTATCTAATTATATTGATCATAATGATATTGACAATAATAATACATAATGATAATACTAATAAATTTAGAATGATATTAATACTAATATTTATGAAAATAATAGTAACTTATATTATTTCCATAACAATAATAATAATATTCATAATTGTATCTAATATTACGATAATAAATTATTATTCTTATAAATACACTTATGTTAATAATAATACTAATAGTAATTATAATACATGTAATAATAACAATAATTAATAAGTACACAAATAATAATAACAATAACGATAATAATAATAATAATAATGAAAATGATATTATAAATAATAATAAAAATTAAACTACCTTTAATAGGAAAAGGCTTAAAAAAAATAATGCTCCAAGAGGGACTCGAACCCGTGACCTCCCGCTCATCACAAACACCCCTTTACCATCTAACCTATCTTGTTTTTCTGATTTATAACCCGACCGAAATATATATAAAACTCGTTTTGACAGTTTCTTTTTCTTCTTCATCCAAACTAAAAATTGACCAAAGATCAAACCTCCTCCATTCAGTTATTACGCTTATTTAGATTATTCAGTAGGAATATATAACCATTGGTATTTGATTTCATTAATAGAAAACGAAATAATAAAAAAATTAAACGAAAACATAAACAGAATAGCTGTGCTGTTCGTGGTTTTTAAAAAAAAATCGATTTCCATTTTGAGAACGATTTGATTAATCCTTACAACATAAAATAGGTGTTAAATAGTTTATAGAAACTTTTGAAATCATGAATTTAACTTGATCCATAATAGAAAATTTTAATTTAATCGAAGAACAGCAATTTAACTTTTTGTTCATAATCTTTGACTCGAGAATTGAGATTCGATAGAGAAATTTTGAGCTTGAAAACTTACAGATAGATAAACGTGATCATTCCTAACAGAATTGCAATATTACTTTTTGGAATTGTAATCGAATTTGAGTTTTCACCAAAAAGTTATATATACAGACTACAGAGTCTATCGAGCTCTTTATAAAAAAAACTGTTTAACTTCGAAAAATTAGAAACAACGGAGGCAGTGTATGATTGCTAATTGCACGATTCCTTTTTCCATAAATTTGAGGTAGTTGATTGATATAATTTGAGTGTGGCTCGACATAAGAACACGGGTAAGCAAGAAGAAATCAAAAAGCAGGTTAAAACAAAAAAAACGCGTGATATATATATATATATATATATATATATATATATATATATATATATATATATATATATATATATATATATATATATATATATATATCTGTTTCTATGTATATATATTATTTTAATTTTAATAATTAATAATTTTATTAATAATAATAATATTTATATTATTATTAATAATAATACACATAAACATACTAATAATAATAATAATACTAAGAGTAATAATAATATGTCTCAATAACAATAATTTTTAGTGAAGTTTATAATAATAATAATATTATTGATAATAATTAAAATAATAATACTAATTTTATTAATATTAATAATATTATAATTGCATTTCATATCTATATATTATATTCTTAAAATAATTATACTAATAACACTAGTATCGATATTATTATTAAAAGTAATAACAATATTGTTATAACAATTATATTTAATATATTAGTATTACAATTTATAGATTATGTACTATAATTATGTAATATATTATATAGTAACGAGTATTATATATTTTAATAGTAATAATATCTGATCATAATGAAGATATAACAAGTTACATGTTTCCATAATATTAATAATACAGATATTGATATTAGTGATAATAAAAGTAATTACAACAAATATATTTTTATATCTATTTAATCATGGAATTATAATAACATATACATATTTATCTATATTAACAATACTTAATTATTCTAATTATTATTTTACATTTTTAATTCTAATATTATATTTCATAATTTCAAATTTTTATATATACTAACATTTATATATATATATATATATATATATATATATATATATATATATATATATATATATATATATATATATATATATATATACATATTTATGTACAAACACTAGTTCGTAAATTGTCGGGAATAGTCTGAGTTTAAATGAATTTATGAATATAGTTCACAAACTTTATTACTCAACATTACAGACCTTGCTTATTTTGTCGAAATCAAATAAGAATTAAGTTTAAAATTTGGTCGGAAATTTTCGGGTCGTCACAGTACCTACCCGTTAAAGAAATTTCGTCCCGAAATTTGATTGGGATGGTCATCGCTGACAATAAGTATGTTTTCATGACGCATACGAGCTGAAAATTAGAGTTTTATCATCATTGAGTAATATGGATAAATTAACTCGATTATGTGAAGAGTACGAGTGAAGCTATCGCAAAAGAGTGAAATAAGTAAATGTAGATTCGTCATATCTTTTGATGTAGACAGGATTGATTTCCAGAGTTCAAGGGATTTAGAGAAAATCCTTGTAATAAGATTTGGTTTTTTTCGGTATTTAAGGAGATTAGAATCCTCTTTGGTTAAATGTGATGATTTGCCTCGATTACTCTGTCTGATAATTTCATTATAAATTAAAATCTTCTGTTTCATTATTTTCACACTCCTATTCTTCTTCCTTAATTCATACTTTCAAAAGATTGTGAAAATGCTTAATCCAGTTCTCATCCTTGTCCTTATCCTGACTATTGCAACAATCATTATCCTTTTCTAACTTTCACCGGAGGAATCTGTTTACTTCTTCTTCGCCCTTGGGGTTATAGTATTTTTAGTTCTCCCGTGTCTTTATGTTGCGATAAACTTTGATATACACGGTTTGTAAATTATGTGTGGTTATCGGGCTTTATATTCTCCCTTATATTTCGAAGCTCGATGATGTTGTTTTTCCTCTTCCCGACTTCAAGTTAAGTGAATAATGGTCCAAAATTCGTAAGTACGACATTTCAAATGAATCCTAATTAAGATTTTAAGCAGAGAGAAATGGTAATAGTATGATTTGATTTGGTAAATTACCGAAAATCAAGGAAAAGATAGAACTATTAAGGAAATATGTTCTTGATATATTTGGAGATTATGTAGAATGCAAGAGTCATGTAACATGGCACATGATGACGTTATAGTCTGTGAATCATCATGTTCCATTAGAAACTCAGCATCATTTACTATAATATAATCACGTTGATCAAGTGTCTTTATATTATAGTAACTCATGCATCAATTCCCAACACTACTTCAAAAACATTCATAATTTAAATTCAAAAATTTACAGAATATAGAAACTAAAATAGTTTCCTTTTATGTGATAACACAGATTGCGCAGAGAGATAATTAATATCGGACGAGAATATTTATGAAGATATCTTCAGAAATATTGGGGATATATACAATGAGTAGAATTTTTAATATCGAAGGATGATGTAGAAGATTTGTTCGTAAAAGTGTAGAGTCAGAAGCAAGGTAATCGTTAAAGAAACATAATCATCAAGATTCTTTATGTACAAGTTTAGTCCTTGATTTGTCTACAGTCTCCTTCATAGTTTCGCATAATCCGCTTTTCGGTACTAAATTTTCTATTGAGTGTTTCCAACACTCCATTCTTTATTATCAAACTTTTAGCCGTTTAGACCATCTACAAATTTTTTTTCTCTGCATTTAATGCTACGGTATCTGAATCATCGGTTATCATTCCGAGGTGGTTTCAGGAGAATTGTGTTTTTAGATGATTAAACGCTGATGGTAATATGGTGGAATATAAAAGGTTCTCTGATAACAATAAAAGAGCACGCATATATAACAAAGTTATAATAAGGTTGTTTCGAACGAATAGTCGAAGTTGACTTGTTGGAGCTGTGACAAAATTGGTTACCTTGAAAAGGGATTGTAAAGTTATTTTGGGTAATAATAATGCTAAAGGATCTAGCACAGATACATGTTAAAAGTTTACTCAGGTTTTCGAGAGTTTTCCAGATGCATGCCCATATGCATAAGTTCTCCCTTTCGTAGATAATGTGTGGTTGGATCATCCTCTCGATTGAAGTGTTTTCAAGAATTATGAAATGTTTGAACGCAGATTGGAATTGTTAAGATACAAATGAGGTTTAAGATGAAATCAAGTGGCAAACTTGAAGAATTATTTAGTTTCATATGTTATAATCATTATTTTAATTCATTTTAATTGTCAAATATTATTCGTCCACAGTCGATAGTCCACAGTTAACAGTCCAATCATTCATATATAGTTTAATATATAATATTCGAATTAATTAATACGTATCGTGACCTGTGTACATGTCTCAGACTCGATCACAACTCAAAGTATATATATTATTGTAGAATCAACCTCAACCCTGTATAGCTAACTCAAACATTACTGCATATAGAGTGTCTATGGTTATTCCAAATAATATATATATATATATATATATATATATATATATATATGCATCGATATGATATGTCAAAACCTTGTATACGTATCCCGATATTTAAAGTGCATAAAATAAATAACAGAACTTAAATGACGATAAATTAAATTGCGAGAATATAAATTGCGATAAATAAAATGTAATCAGTTAGCTAGGAACAGTTAGCGTCAATTCTTAACAAAATTTTTCTCATAGTTAATTTGTTTGTTTCTAATAAATTTTATTTTGTCAAATGTTTTCTTCATTATGCCACTTGTTGGATTCTGATAGGTCAAAATCCAAATATGAAATTGAATGAAAATGGTTATTCTGCGGTGAACGGATTCGTATCTTTGTAGATGTAAGTAGGATAGTAAATGAATGTTGAATCAGATTTGAAGAATGTACAGTATAACTTATTAATGTAAAATCTAAATATTTCCAGGGTATTACCTACCCGTTAAAATATTTTCACCATTAACAGTTTGTACAAAAGAATTTTTAATTACAATCTTTATGAATATATATATATATATATATATATATATATATATATATATATATATATATATATATATATATTTTCAGATGTAATCATGGATTTAATGAGTTAATATGATATTACACTCATTTGATTTACCGTTAGAACAAGAATATATAATCTCTAAAACATTAGAGATTACATAATCGCCATATCGAACGAAGATAAATAATGTAGAAAGATTCGTAGAATGTTGATTATGCTCGAGGTACATAATGAGATGTTGAGGCATGGATTGTTGATGGTACTGGTGCTATTACTGATGGTACTGTTGGTGCCGGTGATGTTGCTGAAGCTGGTAAATTTTGCATCATATTCTCCAAAGTCACTACCCGAGCGCGAAATTCGTTGACTTCTTCTATTATTCCAGGATGATTGTCGGTTGGAACGAGCGGATGAATAAGGTTTAGAATTTTAGATAGAATATAATCGTGGCGAGATATTCAGAAAATGAGAGTGAAAATGGTTTTTCGGATTGGTTCGTCGGTGAATGCCTCAGGTTCTTCGCCCAGAGGTGAATTCGGTTGGTGGAAGGGATCGCCTTCTTCTCGTCTCCATTGATTAAGTCGATTATGAACTCATCAGATGAATTGGGGATGGATGATTGGTTGATTCATTCTGGTGACACTACTTTCGGAGCTTAGGTGAAACTCCATATCGAAATAGCTGTCAAAATCCGAGAAATTCGAACTGGTTGAGGGATTCATCTCGTATGATCAGATGAAGGATTTCCGATAAGAAATAGATTATAGGATGTAGATTAGTACCCTAAAATACATAATTTACATATGCATATATAATACTAAAATCCCATAAGTTACGGAGGAATCTACGAAAGCTGTCAGACAAAGGTAACAATAACAGACACGCTAAGATATGAATTTATCTATACACTATCTATGCAATAGAGGCAGTAAGACGTGTCTAGACTAAGAATGATAAGCAGGTAATTTTTGACCTTAAATGATAAGCAAAACTTTTGACATGCGGACACGGTCGAAGTCCAGACTCATTAATGCATCGTAACAACTACTAGTTAGACACACTAATGCAAGACCTGGTTCACTAAGACCACCGCTCTGATACCAACTCTAACGACCCGTCCTAATCCATCTGGACGAATACATTACATCTGGTTATATCACGAGGTACTTGACCTCTATATGATACATTTTACAAACATTGCATTCGTTTTTAAAAGACAAACTTTCATTTCATAGAAAGTTGACGGCATGCATACCATTTCATAATATATCCAAACTATAAATGACTTTATAATAATCTTGATGAACTCAATGACTCGAATGAAAATTCTTTTGAAATATGTCATGAATGACTCCAAGTAATGTCTCTAGAATGAGCAAATGCACAGCGGAAGATTTCTTTCATACCTGAGAATAAACATGCTTTCAAGTGTCAACCAAAAGGTTGGTGAGTTCATTAGTTTATCATAATCGATCATTTCTATAATTTTAATAGACCACAAGATTTCCTTTATTCAATAATCATACACTCGCAAGTGTTTAAAATTCATTCATATGGATTGAACACCTGGTAACCGACATTAACATCATGCATATAGAATATCCCCAAAATAGAAATCCATCTGTATAATATAAACTCGAAGTACTAAAGCATACCATTTTCTAGTATGGGGGGAGTTAGTGCCCGTAGATCTACCTTTAGGATTCGTGTCAACTAGGGTGTCTGTTCCCTAATTCTTAGGTTACCAAGCTAAAAGGGGTGATATTCGATTCGATAATCCAACCATAGAATGTAGTTTCGAGTACTTGTGTCTATTTCGTAAAACATTTATAAAACAGCGCATGTATTCTCAGTCCCAAAAATATATATTGCAAAAGCATTTAAAAAGGGAGCAAATGAAACTCACAATACTGTATATTGTAGAAAAAATACATATGACGATACTGAACAATGCAGGGTTGGCCTCGGATTCACGAACCTATATCATTTGTATATATATATTAAAACATATATTTGTAATTGAACAATTTCATATTTATATCTTAATTATCTTTTGTGTGTGTATATATATATATATATATATATATATATATATATATATATATATATATATATATACATATATACATATATATATATATATATACATATATATATATATACATATATACATATATATATACATATATATATATATATATACATATATATATATACATATATATATATATACATATATATATATATATATATATATATATATATATATATATATATATATATATATATATATATATATATATATATATATAGGGGCAGGATCAATGGAGAAGTAACCAATCAGGGGGAAGCGGGGGGAAGCAAAAAAAAAATTTCGTTTTTTTTGAATTTTTTTTTTCCGGCATCAAGATCACACGAAAATATGAACATTTAGAAGAGACACTTCGTGATGAATGTTATTATTTAGGCGGGAAAACGGTCGACAAAAATAACATTCAAGATAATATTGTTCGTGAAGAATATGAACGTTTTTTTTCTTCATGTTTTGTGAAGTAAAATTTAGCCCGATTTAGAGTTTAGGGTTTAGGGTTTAGGGTTTGGTGTTTTGGGTTTATTCCATAAACCCAAAATACCAAACCCTAAACTCTAAACTTTAAACCGTTCGTGTTAAAAACTCAATCTAAATCCTAAATCTAAACCCTAAATCTAAATCCTAAACCCTAAATTTCTAAACCCTAATATCTAAACCCTATAAACCCTAATATCTAAACCCCAATAGCTAAAACCTCAAAATACGCTCGAAAAACACGATAATTGTTATATATTACTTCTTCGAGCGTTTTCCCGCCAAAATAAAAACATTTATCACAAAGTGTCTCTACTAAATGTTCATATTTTCATCTCATCTATAATGTTCGTGAACAAAGTTTTTTCAAAAAACGAAAAAAAAAAGTTTTTGCTTCCCCCCGCTTCCCCCCGAATGGTTACTTCCCTCTTGATCCTACCACTATATATATATATATATATATATATTCAATTTGTGTATATATTCAAATTACTTATTATCTATATAGTTACATTAATATATATATATCTGATTAGTATTATATATAAAATAGATATTAATTTGTTATATAAGTATATTTATGTAAAAGTCATTAATATCATTAGTACATACTTATATGTATTGTTACTTATAAATGTTTTTATATACATAATATTTATTTGGTAAAACAATATTAATAATAGTAATAAAAATTGAATCTGATTATAATGATAATATTAATAATAACAATACTAATAATAATAATATTTATAGCAAATTTTATTACTAATAGTAGTTAGGATAATAATTTTTAATAATATAGAAATAATGATACTCATATTATTAATATTACTACATATAATTATCTAATTATATTGATCATAATGATATTGACAATAATAATACATAATGATAATACTAATAAATTTAGAATGATATTAATACTAATATTTATGAAAATAATAGTAACTTATATTATTTCCATAACAATAATAATAATATTCATAATTGTATCTAATATTATGATAATAAATGATAATTCTTATAAATACACTTATGTTAATAATAATACTAATAGTAATTATAATACATGTAATAATAACAATAATTAATAAGTACAAAAATAATAATAACAATAATGATAATAATAATAATAATGAAAATGATATTATAAATAATAATAAAAATTAAACTACCTTCAATAGGAAAAGGCTTAAAAAAAATAATGCTCCAAGAGGGACTCGAACCCGTGACCTCCCGCTCATCACAAACACCCCTTTACCATCTAACTTGTCTTGTTTTTCTGATTTATATCCCGATAGAAATATATATAAAACTCGTTTTGACAGTTTCTTTTTCTTCTTCATTCAAACTAAAAATTGATCAAAGATCAAACCTCCTCCATTCAGTTATTACGCTTATTTAGATTATTCAGTAGGAATATATAACCATTGGTATTTGATTTCATTAATAGAAAATGAAATAATAAAAAAAATTAAGCGAAAACATAAACAGAATAGCTGTGCTGTTCGTGGTTTTTTAAAAAAAAAAATTCGATTTCCATTTTGAGAACGATTCGATTAATCCTTACAACATAAAATAGGTGTTAAATACTTTATAGAAACTTCTGAAATCATGAATTTAACTTGATCCATAACAGAAAATTTTAATTTAATCGAAGAACAGCAATTTGACTTTTTGTTCATAATCTTTGACTCGAGAATTGAGATTCGATAGAGAAAATTTGAGCTTGAAACTTACAGATAGATAAACGTGATCATTCCTAACAGAATTGCAATATTACTTTTTGGAATTGTAAGCGAATTCGAGTTTTCACCAAAAAGTTATATATACAGACTACAGAGTCTATCGAGCTCTTTATAAAAAAAAATCTGTTTAACTTCGAAAAATTAGAAACAAAGGAGGCAGTGTATGATTTCTAATTGCACGATTCCTTTTTCCATAAATTTGAGGTAGTTGATTGATATAATTTGAGTGTGTCTCGACATAAGAACACGTGTAAGCAGGAAGAAATCAAAAAGCATGTTAAAACAAAAACAAACAAAAAACGCGTGATATATATATATATATATATATATATATATATATATATATATATATATATATATATATATATATATATATATATATATATATATATATATATATATATATATATATATATATATATCTGTTTCTATGTATATATATTATTTTAATTTTAATAATTAATAATTTTATTAATAATAATAATATTGATATTTTTATTAATAATAATAAACATAAACATACTAATAATAATAATAATACTAAGAGTAATAATAATATGTCTCCATAACAATAACTTTTAGTGAAGTTTATAATAATAATATTATTGATAATAATTACAATAATAATACTAATTTTATTAATATTAATAATATTATAATCGCATTTCATATCTAGATATTATATTCTTAAAATAATTATACTAATAACACTAGTATCGATATTATTATTAAAAGTAATAACAATATTGTTATAACAATTATATTTAATATATTAGTATTACAATTTATAGATTATGTACTATAATTATATAGTAACGAGTATTATATATTTTAATAGTAATAATATCTGATCATAATGAAGATATAACAAGTTACATGTTTCCATAATATTAATAATACAGATATTGATATTAGTGATAATAAAAGTAATTACAACAAATATATTTTTATATCTATTTAATCATGGAATTATAATAACATATACATATTTATCTATATTAACAATACTTAATTATTCTAATTATTATTTTACATTTTTAATTCTAATATTATATTTCATAATTTCAAATTTTTATATATACTAACATTTATATATATATATATATATATATATATATATATATATATATATATATATACATACATACATATTTATGTACAAACACTTGTTTGTGAATCGTCGGGAATAGTCTGAGTTTAAATGAATTTATGAATAAAGTTCACAAACTTTATTACTCAACATTACAGACCTTGCTCATTGTGTCGAAATCAAATAAGAATTAAGTTTAAAATTAGGTCGGAAATTTCCTGGTCGTCAAAGTAATAGTCATATTCAAACTTTGATTCAATTTCTATAACTATAACAATCTTATTTCAAGTGGAAATCTTACTTGAACTTGTTTTCATGTCATGATTCTACTTCAAGAACTTTCGAGCCATCCAAGAATCCTTTGAAGCTAGATCAATTTTTGTCACTTCCATTAGGTTTACCTACTAAAGTTAAGGTAGTAATGATGTTCATAACATCATTCGATTCATACAGATAACTATCTTATTCGAAGATTTAAACATGTAATCACTAGAACATAGTTTAGTTAATTCTAAACTTGTTCGCAAACAAAGTTAATCCTTCTAACTTGACTTTTAAAATCAACTAAACACATGTTCTATATCTATATGATATGCTAACTTAATGATTTAAAACCTGGAAACACGAAGAACGCCTTAAAACCAGACATACGCCGTCGTAGTGAAACCAGGGGCTGTTTTGGGTTTGATAATTAAAAACTATGATAAACTTTGTTTTATAGTTGTTCTTCTGGGAAAATGATTTTTATTATTAACATGAAACTATATCCAAAAATCATGGTTAAACTCAAAGTGGAAGTATGTTTTTCAAAATGGTCATCAAGACATCGTTCTTTCGATTGAAATGACTACCTCTTACAATAGTGACTTGTAACCTGTATTTTTGACTATAAACTTATACTTTTTCTATTTAGTTTCATAAATTTCAGTTCATTATGAAACCATAGCAACTTGAATCACTCAAAACAAATTTAAAACGAAGAAATTATAGGTAAAACAAAATTGGATATTTTTGCTTGTTGTAGCTACGTGAAATTTGTAACAAATCTATACAAATCATAACTTAACTAACTTATATTGTATTATACATGTATTCTAACATATATTATATAATCTTGGGATACCATAGACACGTATACAATGTTTTGACATATCATACCGACCCATCTATATATATTATTTGGGAACAACCATAGACACTCTATATGCAGTAATGCTTGAGTTAGCTATACAGGGTTGAGGTTGATTCCAAAATAATATATATACTTTGAGTTGTGATCTAGCCTAAGACTTGTATACACTGGGTCGTGGATTAATTAGAGATAATTTATATTGATTTATTTCTGTATATCTAACTGTGGACAACTAGTTGTAGATTACTAACGTTGGACAGCTAACTTAACAAACTTAATTCATTAAAACGTAATAAAAAATGTTGTGAATATATTTCGATCATACTTTGATATATATATATATATATATATATATATATATATATATATATATATATTTGTTATAGGTTCTTGAATCGATCGGTGGCCAAGTCTTAATTTCCGATGAAGTAAAAATCTGTGAAAGTGAGTTATAGTCCCACTTTTAAAATCTATTATTTTTGGGATGAGAATACATGCAGTTTTATAAATGTTTTATAAAATAGACACAAGTGATCAAAATTACATTCTATGTTAAATTATCGAACTGAATATGCCCCTTTTTAGCTTGGTAGTCTAAGAATTGGTGTTTATGATAATTGCCACCAATTGACGCGAATCCTAAAGATAGATCTATTTGGCCCAATAAGCCTAATCCAAGTTACAGATGCTTTAGTACTTCGATTTATCATGTCCAATGTGAGTCCCGGAATGATGGGGATATTCTATATGCATCCTGTTAAGGTCGGTTACTAGGTGTTCATCATATGAATGATTTTTATGCAGATTGCATGTTATTGAGAAATGCAAATGAAAATCTTGTTGTCTATTATTACGATTTGATAAATATATAGGCTAAACCTATAACTCACCAACATTTTGTTGACGTTTAAATCATGTTTATTCTCAGGTGATTATTAAGAGCTTCCGCTGTTGCATGCTAATTTATGGACAAGAGTTGGAGTCAGTATGCTTATATAATATTGTTTAAAAACTGCATTCGAAGGCATATATTGATGTGTAATATTATTGTAAACCATTATGTAATGGTCGTGTGAAAACGCTATATTTCAGATTATCATTTTTGATAATCGTCGTAATATTTTAAAGGTTATTGTTTGTTTTAAAATCGAATGCAGTCTTTAAAAAACGTCTCATATAGAGGTCAAAACCTCGCAACAAAATCAATTAATATGGAACGTTTATAATCAATATGAACGGGACATTTCACTATTAGTTATAAAGATAAAAATTATATAAGTTATCAAATTAATAGACTTTTCTGATTTTGCCCACGTTTCGAATAGCCAATAGATGCAGCAGGTGGTCAGGACCCTTTAAATCGGAAGCTCACAACTCGCCACTAACAAATCCAACTATTACTACGAACCAGAAAATTTTGAATGTCTACCAATTTAACCGCTTAAAATAATTTTTCGTCAAAATTTAAAGAAAATATAGAAAATTCTAGGTCCTAAAAACTAGAGCGTAGAAATGGAAAAGAAAAAGCGCGTCGAAAAATAAGATGTCGAAAAACAAACGTCAAAAAATAAAAAGTCGAAAAAAAATATTAATAAGAAATAAAGCATCGAAACTTAAAAGTCTAAAAACTAAATATTAAAACTTGCGTCTAAAGGTATTAAAGCTTAAAAGAATTCTTATATCCAAAACGGTAATAACTTAAAAGGCACTAAAATTTATTTAAAACTAAAGCGATAAGCGACGTCGTAAAATTCTAAAGCGCCTAAATCTTAATCTAAAGAAAAAGTACTTAAGGGATTTTACGGCAAAGCCTAAAAATCTAGAAATATAAAAGTTTCTACGGCAAAAACTAAGTTTAAAACTAGTTATGAACGATAAATTACAAATTATGAATTAAACAATTAAAAATATACAATTTATAAAAAGAAACAAAAAATGATAAAATTACTTATTTTTATAAAAATATTATTTTTATATTATTATTTTATAAAAGGATTAATTTATATATTAATAAAACTAATTAAAACTTAAAAATACAAATTAATTAAAAACTAAACTAAATAATAAAATAATTAACCCTAATTTTAATTAATTAATATTAATTATATTTTAATTAAAACCCTAATTCGATCAGCTGAGGTAACACGTCTGTCACATCACCTCATGCGATCGCATGAGGTTTGTGAAGGAATTCCATGCGTTCGCATGGAGTTGGTTACCAGGCCGGATTGATTGGGCTTGTTACAGTGACCAGCCCGTTTACTTTTTATTTTAATTTTTATTTGATTTTTAATTTATAAAAATAAAATATAAGTAATATTTATTTAAATAAAATTTATATTTTTAAGACCTAGAAATAATACTTTTATACCTTTATATAAATTATATTGAAAATATTTTCTTTTTACTTAAACACTTAAATAACTTGATATATATTTTATATATTTTTGTATTTTTATGTTTAAAACTTATTATATTATTACAAAAATAGATTAAAACTAAAAAAAATAAAAAAATTTATAGCGTTTCGCTTTTTTGATCCCCGGCAGCAGTGCCAGAAATACTTGATGAGTGCAGAGGTGTATACGAAATACTATTATTTTTGCTACGAAATACTATTAAATACGATACAATTTTACACAAGTTATTTATTTATTTATAGAATGGGATATACCTAAACTTTGCTACAACACTTTTAGGCAGTGTACCTAATCGTAGAGTAGTGTAGTTTTTATTAAGTCCGGTTCGTTCCACAGGGAGCTGGCTAAGTTTAATGCTATATTTATTTTAAACTATATTTGTATATAAATATATATATATATATATATATATATATATATATATATATATATATATATATATATATATATATATATATATATATATATATATATATATATATATATATATATATATATATATATATATATATAAGTAATATTATTATTGTTATAAAAGGGGGGTTTTACCGTTTAATGACCGGTTTGTCGATTTTAAGTCCTAAAGCAAAATATTAAATATAACTTAATTTAAAGAGTAAAGTAAATGACGATAATTAAAAGTGCGATAATTTAAAGTTCGATAAATAAAATGACGATAAATAAAATGACAGTAAATAAAAGTGCGATGAGATATAAAATAGGAGAATTACGCTTATTTAAACTTCCGTAATCATGATGTTGGACGTGTTGATTTTAATTTATTACCACGGGTTAATTGTTCTTTGTCCTGAATTATTCGATATGTCCATCTGGTTTTGTCCATGATAGTCCATCGGTCATAATTATAATGTGCGAAAGTCTTCGCCAAATTAACCTTATACCCGAAGTCAAATATTCCAACTAATTGGGGGCTTAAACTGTAACAAGGTCTTAATACTTTGTTAATGATTACACCAGGTTATCGACTGTGTGTAATCTAAGGTTTTAATACTTTATTAACAATTACACCAATATTCCTTGTATTTAATTCAGCCCTATTTTAATGAGTCCATTGACTATTAATCCATCCCCGTGTCCGGTCAAATGAATGATTATTAGTATTTATAAATATCCCGCCTATCGTATCCGATCGAGTGTATGTGGTTATTTATAAATACGTCAAATTGTAAATTTCTATATTAAATTAACGAACTATCATTCAGTTAAATAAATATAAAGCCCATTAATAGCCCATAGTCCAATTTTCACAAGTGTCAGTCTTTTGTTCAAACCCCAATTATGGTCCAAAGCCCAATAACCCAGTCTTAATATTTAGTCCAACATCATGATTACTTCGGCTTAAATAAGCATAATAATAACTTAGCTACTAGACATTAATTTAAAAAGGTTGAACATAACTTACAATGAGTATTAATCGTGTAGTGTTACACGGACATAATTTCAACTTACAAGCTTAAAACATTCGCTACTATAACCTTATTATTATTAACTTAATATTAAAATTATAATTTATAATTTATAATATATATATATATATATATATATATATATATATATATATATATATATATATATATATATATATATATATATATATATTTGAGAGAGAGCAGAGAGATAGTTGGTTAAGGTCTATCATTCTCGTCGAATTCTTGTGCTATTTATAGACCTGGCCTAACTTTTCACTCCATGCGATCGCATGGAGTTTGTTCCTCCAGGCCATGCGATCGCATGGCCGCCATATACTGGTCACAATGCATTAAAAATGTGGGCTGCTCGAATTTATATAATATATAATATAATATATATAATTTTATATGATTATATATATATTATATTATATTCTTGTGCATAGTTGACTTGTAAGTTTAGGTCCGTTGCGTCGCGCGTTGATAGTTGATTCATTTCTCGGTTCCGGATTTTCGAACGTCCTTTCGTACGCTTAGATATTTTCTACTTTGCATTCTGCTGCTTGTATTCTTGTAATTTTTAGACGTTTCTCATCAATAATTTGAACCACTTGGATTGTATCTTGTACATTTGAGCTTTTTGGTCATTTGCGTCTTCAAATCGTCGAATCAATCTTTTGTCTTCACCTTTTATTATTTAAACGAATATCACTTGTAAATAGAAAAATTGCAACTAAAAGCTTGTCTTTCTTGAAGGATAATGCTATGAAATACGTGTTCATTTTTAGCATTATCAATTATCATTACTTTCATTAATATTATTATTAATAATAATAATAATATTTGTATCATTAATATTATTATTATTATATAAGGTATATATTCATATGAAATTGATAAGTATAAGTTGTTATATTATTATTGTTAATATTATTATTATCAATAAAAATTAATATTATTATAACTGATAATATTATTAGTACCATTAATAATATCAATATTTTTTTTATTATCAAAATCAGTGTTAGGTATGTTATTATTATCAATAGATAATATATAGCTAGGAAAGTTGATATATATATGCTTCTTATATGTTAAATTCCATCAATAGATAATATTATTATCAATTAATATTATATGTTGGTTTATGAATTTGTTAAATTCCATCAATGGTATCTAGAGCCGAAGTCTATGAAATATGCTTCTTATATATGACTTTAAAAACCACCATATTTGCATTCTAGTAACATGCACGAAAGTAGAGTGTAAAAATAAGTTCGGGTTTGGGTGGTTCTTGGTTTGGCCAAATTCTAGGGAGTTCCAAATGGGTTTGGAACTTGCAATTTGGTCAATTTTGGTTGTATGTTGTTGTTCACAATCAAGCCTAGACCTTGTATTTGAATGGTTAAATGTTTGGTTGTTTTAATTCATTCATTTGGTGTGTAATATTAATTCATTCATTTGGTTTGTAATATTTATTCATTTGTTATGTAATTTATTTTATATTTGGTATGTAAAATAGATTAGGATGTATTTTCATTTTCTAGAGAAAAATGTATTAGGATATATTTTTTGTAAAGAGAATGAAGATGCACAAGGTGGAGTAAAGGAAGAACACATGCATTTGGATGCAAGATTTAGTGGGAGATGTTAAAATCTCCTACTTTGTGTAATAACCCCTTTACCGGTGGCATTTATTTTCGGCTAAACAAATGTCTACCAAATTGGCTTGATTGTGAACATATTTGTTTTGCATGCGTGGTTGTTTTGTATGATTGTGGATTGTATGTTTGTATGCTACAAGTTAATCACACAAGTTAACAACAAACTAAAATGACAATTTAATTGGTTAAATTAGACATTATTAACGACATGCAAAACGACAATTTAATTGGTTAAATTAAAAGTGGCATAAGGATATGGATAAACGGTTATTAAGAACATGATAAGGATCACATATATAAAATGGTTTATATCAAGTAATTGGCTTAATTACAAAGACATGAAAATGGTTTTTCATATGTACCATACACTAAATGCATGTTGGTGTATGTCATAAAAGTTTTCTCAAACTAGAATTAACGAAAACTTAAAATCCCTATATTAACAAGGTAAACAAGTTAAACGCCATCCTTATTGTGTGACACTTAGGCATACTAGGGAACTCATGATGGGATAAATGTCACCTAACCATTATGAGCAAACTAATATGATTAAGGTGAATTTGGCACACTTGTGGGATAAAGGTCACCTAACCACTTGTATGTTGAATTTACACGTTTACACAAGTAGGACGACTTGATTTGGGAATCATGAACTTAGGGTCACCGAAGCATGAGGAACAAATAGGCGTTGATGGGATAAATATGCCATGCAAAAGGATTGCATGATCACATAACTTAGAAGTTGCAAAAGGATTGCAATTGTCATATAATGACTACCTAGCTAAATCAAATGATGAGATAAAGGTCACCTAACCGAAATTTGGTTTACCGTTAGATTATAAAATTTAATAAATATCAATTGGATTTAAAGCGTTTTGTTTGTTAAATTAAAATTAATACTTAAACAACTTTGTTAAATTTTGTAGATGGCCGCCAATAACAACAACATTCCAAACGAACCTACCAACTTTAACAACCTATCGTTGAGGTCAATCCTCGAAAAGGAAAAACTCAACCATGCGGACTTCATGGATTGGTTTCGCAAACTAAGAATAGTCCTCAAACTAGAGGACATGGCGTATGTGTTGGAAGACCCCATTCCCGATCAACCAGACGAGGATGATACGGAAGGCTTGGCTTATTGGGAGAAATATTGCACCGATTCGGTGCAAGTTTCTTGTCTCATGCTTGGGACTATGATACCAGAACTCCAAAAGGATTTCAAGCATCATAGTGCATATGACATGATCACACAGTTGAAGGAGATGTTCCTTCAACAAGCTCGTGTCGAGCGCTTTGAAACGGTCCGAGCGCTTCATTCATGTCGGATGGACGACTCCCATTCCGTTTCATCTTATGTCCTTAAGATGAAAAGCCTAATTGATCGAGCAAACCGTCTAAAATGCAACGTGTCTAATGAATTAGCCACGGACCTTATCCTTAATTCCTTGTCAAAGAGGTTTGACACATTTGTAATGAATTACAACATGAATGGATGGGATAAGAGCATTGGCGAATTACATGCCATGCTTAAGATGGCCGAAGCGAGCATGGGTAAAAGGGCTTCACCCATGTTTATGATCAATGAAGGTGGGTCCAAAAATAATAACACTTCTAAGCCAAAGGTGACTAAGAGGAAAGGACCCGCCTACCAAGGCAAGGGCAAGGGAAAGGGGAAAATGGTTACCCCAACCAACAACAACAACAAGAAGCAAAAGGTTGCCGGTAAAGCTAACCCCAAGGAAGATCCATGCTTTGGTTGACGTGAAATCGGTCACTGGAAACGCAACTGCCCGGTGTACCTCAAGGAGTTGAAAGAAAAGAGGGATGCAGGGCAAACCTCAGGTAATGTATATATGGTATACATTGAGCTTAGTATTACTTCGAGCTTAGTATTACTTCTTCTAATACATAGGTATTAGACACAGGATGTGGAACTCATATTTGCAATTCTTTGCAGGGGTTCATAAGAAGTAATCAAGATGCTGGAACAACAAGTCTCTTCATGGGTAATGGAGCAAGGGTTCAAGTGAAAGCTCAAGGAGACTTTGTTTTGAAGCTTCCAAGTGGTTTGGAGCTTATTTTGAAAAATGTTTTGTATGCACCCGATTTATCTCGAAACATTATTTCTGTATCCCGTTTGAACCAATGTGGTTTTAATCTTAATTTCATTAATGATGATATCCATGTTTCTTTAAATAATGTGTTCTATTTCAAGGCTTCGCCTTCGAATGGCATTTATGAATTGGTTCATGATGACACATCATACAATAGCTCAATGTTCCATGCAAACACCATGAAACTCAAAAGGGATTTGAGTGATTCCTACTTATGGCATTGCCGCCTTGGTCACATAAACAAGAATCGAATGCATACACTTTAAAAGAATGGACTCTTGAAATCAAATGAACCAGACTCATTTGATGTATGTGAATCTTGTTTACAAGGCAAAATGACTAAAGCACCTTTCAAAGGGACCTATGAAAGGGCTAAAGACTTATTAGGATTAATACATTCGGATGTATGTGGACCTTTTAAGCCCATGACAAGGAAATGTGAAAGATACTTCGTCACTTTCATTGATGACTTCAGTCGTTTCGGATATGTCTACTTATTAAGACACAAGGACGAAACTTTTGAAGCATTCAAGGAATATCAAAACGAAGTACAAAATCAACTCAATAAGATAATCAAGGTACTTCGTACCGATAGAGGAGGTGAATACCTAAGCGATACTTTCCAAGATCATCTTAGAAGTTGTGGAATTATCTCGCAACTTACTCCTCCTGGAACACCCCAACTTAATGGAGTTTCCGAAAAGAGGAACCGAACCCTAATGGATATGGTTCGATCTATGATGGCTAGAAGCTCGTTACCTCTATCATTTTGGGGTTATTGTCTATGCTCCGCGGCTCGTATTTTAAATATGGCCCCAACCAAGAAAGTGGAACGAACTCCTCATGAGATGTGGTTTGGAAAACCTCCATCTCTATCATACTTAAAGGTATGGAGATGTGAAGCTTATCCTAAGCGTTACGTCCCTAATAAGTTGAATGCTCGATCCACGAAGTGTATCTTCATAGGATATCCCAAGGATGATATGGGATACTATTTCTATGATCCAACCGAGCAAAATATATTTGTTGCTCGAAAGGCTGAATTCCTTGAAACTAAGTTCCTAATGGAAGGAAATAGTGAAAGGAAGATAGATCTTGAAGAGGTTCAAGATCAAGTAGATGATACACAATTGGTTGACACTAGCACTCAACATTAAAATGTTGAGAGTGATCAAATGGATGATCAAAATACACAAGACATTCACAGATCTGGTAGGATTAGTAATCCTCCTGAGAGATATGGGTTTCTCATGGATGGTTGCTATGTGGTTGATTTGGAAGAACCAACAAACTACCAAGATGCTTTATCAAGGATTGATAAGGATAAATGGCAGGAAGCCATGGACATTGAGATGCAATCCATGTATGACAACCAAGTTTGGGAACTTGTTGAACAACCGACTAGCTCAAGGCTAGTTGATTGTAAATGTCTTTTCAAAATGAAAACCGGCATACATGGAAACTTGGATACATATAAAGTTAGACTTGTAGCAAAAGGTTTCACTCAAACTCAAGGGGTTGACTATGATGAAACTTTTTCGCCTGTGGCAATGCTAAAGTCTATTAGGATATTACTTGTCATTGCTGCCCATTATGATTATGAAATATGGCAAATGGATGTCAAGACCGCTTTCCTACATGGACATCTTGAGGAAGATGTCTATATGGTTCAGCCTGAAGGTTTTGTTGATCCAAAATATCCTAAAAAGGTATGCAAGTTAAAGAAGTCAATCTATGGATTGAAACAAACATCTAGAATGTGGAATCATCGTTTTAATGAGGAGGCCAAGAAATTTGGTTTCATTAAAAATGGTGATAAAGCTTGTGTATACAAGAAAGCTAGTGGGAGCACTATCATGTTCTTTGTACTATATATGGATGACATATTGTTATTTGGAAATGATATTCCGGCAATGCAAGGTGTTAAAACTTGGCTAAGTAAATGCTTCTCCATTAAGGATCTTGGAGAAGCACAATACATTTTGGGGATTGGGATCTACAGGGATAGATCCAAGAAACTGATAGGTTTGAAGCAAAGTGCATACATTAAAAAGATCTTGAAAAGGTTCAAGATGGTGAACTCTAAGAAAGGTTTGGTACCTATTCAAAAGGGAACGCTTCTCAGTTCATCTCAGTGCCCTACCACGAAAGATGAACAAGAGAGAATGAAGAAAGTCCCATACGCATCTGCTATTGGGTCAATCATGTATGCAATGATATGCACTAGACCGGATGTGTCATGTGCTCTTAGCTTGACAAGTAGATACCAGAATAACCCAGGAAACAGTCATTGGATTGCGGTTAAAAGTATATTGAAATACCTTAGGAGAACTAAGGATATGTTTTTTATATACGGGTTTGGTGAGGAAGAACTCGCTGTAAAAGGTTACGTGGACGCGAGTTTCCAAACTGATCGAGATGATTCTCGATCACAATCCGGTTCTGTCTTCACATTAAATGGAGGTGCGGTCTCTTGGAAGAGTTCAAAATAGGATGTTGTTGCCTTATCCACTACAGAGTCAGAGTACATTACCGCCTCATTGGCAGCTCAGGAAGCTACATGGATGAAGAAATTCATCGACGACTTAGGAGTATTCCCTTCCATTCAGGACCCTCTTGAGATCTTTTGTGATAACGAGGGTGCGATTGCTCAAATCAAGGAACCTCGTGCTCACCAAAAGACCCGTCACATTGAGCAGAGATTCAACTACATAAGGGATGAAGTTGAAAAGGGAAAGATATGTATTCGCAAAGTTCATACAGATCTTAATATAGCGGATCCTCTCACGAAGCTCTTACATGGAGCAAAACATGCAGGACATGTTTGTGCATTAGGGCTTCGATATTCTAGTGATTGGTCATGATCTGTTTTAAGTATTGTAACGGAACGAAATTGATCAAACTCATTAATATAATTATGGTATTAATTTATTTTGAGTCAAGTTCCTATTTTGCTTATTTTATCCATGAATAAGAAATTATTCTAAATTCCGTAGTTGATCACATTTGTGGGAACAAGCGTGAGGTTTATACTATTATGAACTTGGATTGGTATACATTCACGGGATGAATGTGGGGCAAGGTTGCAACCAAGGTTCATAGATATTTGTGGGATACAAATATTGGAAGACCCGCCCTCAAGATTTACTAAATGGAGCCTTTGTGGTTGATCACATGTAGTCTTGAGTAAAGGCGAATATCATTGTATCCTCTGACCTGAGATACATATTGGGTTCAGATAGTTACCAAGTATTGTGCCTTGATTCTTTCCTTCGCTATTCTGAAATATGGTAGTTCACAAGGAAGAGCTCAGGTATAATGCAAGGTATATATTTAGGATGTATGTAGTCAAGATGGAATTTGTCCCTCTTATTCGTTGAGAGTTAGATGTATAAGGCCTGATAAAGTTAAATCTAGAAGAGAGTGATCACTCTGTGTCTCTTGGATTTAACATGACATCTAGGACGAAAGGAAATAATGAAAGATTCACCTATTCATATTCGAGATGGAAACTCGAAAGGGATGATGTTATTGAATGGCACAAGTCATAACATATTGGGGGTGATGGACGGTCGTTAGGTGGTATCCATCACTTGCATTAATTTCTTATGTTTCTCGTGCAAGTGGGAGATTGAAGGTATTTTGTATGCCCGAGAGACATATTAAACTAATGTGGCTAATATGTTATGATCCAAGTTGGGTCATACCCAATAACAAGCTTATCGACACCTTATATGTATTTATCTTAACAATTGGATCATTAAATAAATACTCAACACTTAGATTTAGAAAATTGGTTTTCTAAAATATAATCACTTGAGATAAATTATTTGGATAATTTATAAATTAAGGATTTAATTGTTTATATGATTAAACAATTATATTGTGTTATATTTTATAAAAGGCTTATAAAATATGGAAGTAACTAGCACCCTTTTAATGTACAAGTTAATTAAAGATGTAATAATAAAAAAAATTAAAATAAAAGAGGGCATGGGGTGGCGGTTTTGAGGTCCCAAGACAAGCCTCCCATGCTTGTTTGTTGCTTTAACTACAACACATTTCTTAAGGACATAGAAGACCACAATTATTCTTGCTAAACCTAATCTCAAGTAATTATTCAAAGTGCAAAAACAATTTTTTCTCCTTGCTCTCTTTGCTGGCCGAAATCTTCAAGGAGGAAGAGGTGGGTTTCAAATTGTTTTGAAGCTTAATCTAGTGTCAAAAATCCTAACCAAGAAAAGGGTGGTGTTGGTACTTGAAAGCTTGTGGGTATAGCTCTCTTGAGGCTTCAAGTTAGAAGCAATTTCATCATCATCTTCAACATCATCTAGTTAGAAATCTCAACCATCAATTAACTTGAGGAGGTACATTTCTTATCTTCTCCTTTTATTTGTAAGCATATGTTTCAAGACTTGATATTAACATGGAATTTAACTAAATGGTTAAACATATAAACATGAACTTATTATCATGCTTCCGCTTTCATCAACTATCATAAAAGGGTTTTATGAACATGTAAACTTTAAGAACATGTTGTTTTATGAATTTGTTAAATTCCATCAAATACAAGTATGAATATTATTATTTTATTATCACTAATAGTTGTATTATTATTATTATTATAATTATTATTATTATTATTAGGATTATTATTATTATTATTATGAAAACAATACAAGTTATCATTATTTTCATTGATATTAGTATTAGTATCACTTTTGTAAATACTAGTATTTTTATTATTATTATTATTATTAGACAAAAGTATTATTATTAACAATATCATTATTATTATTAATATTATCATTTTTAATAAAGTTATTATTATTATTATTAGTAAATCATTAATATCAAAACTATCATTTTTAAACAAATAAATATTTTGTACATAAAAGATACTTATTACATATACTACAATTATATTAAAATTCCATATAACTATATAAAAATCATATTAACATTACTTATATAAAAGGTTACATACAACAAATTAGGTATTTTAATATAATACTAAATATATTTAGGTATTAATATAACTATATTAATCACTTTAGATACAGATACAAAATAAATGTATATAATATATAATTTAAGATATAAAATAAAATATATGCTTTTAAATGGAATCTAGTATAAACCTCATATAACTACAAAATATATATAAATAATATATATAATTATAAATGAAATTATGATATTTCTATTATATGTTTTAATAGAGATACAAATGATATAGGTTCGTGAATCCGAGGCCAACCCTGCATTGTTCAGTTTCGTCGTATGAATATTTTTACTACAAAATATTGGATAGTGAGTTCATTTGATTCCCTTTTACTCTTTACATTTTTGGGACTGAGAATACATGCGCTGTTTTTATAACTGCTTTATTAAATGCTTTTGAAATATATTTTGAACTGAGAATACATGAAATGCTTTTATAAATGTTTGACGCGATATGACACAAGCAAAACATTCCTCGAACGAATTATTATGCAGACAGAAGTTCTATGGATTATTATTGAATTAGTTGGACGTTATAATTGCCACTAATTATTGTGAATATTTTTCCCTGATTATTATTGCTTGGTAACCTAAGAATTAGAAACGAGTATGGCCCTAATTCAAGCGAATCCTAAAGGTAGCTACCGGGTTTAACACCCCCAACCAGAATGTTCACTAGACGGAAGAGCTAGTGAGCGTGGTGTTTAGTACTTCGAAGTTTATATATTATACAGACGAGATGTTCTATTTTTGGTGATATTATTGATGCGCATTATATGTTAAGGTCGGTTATCATGTTGAACAATGAAATCAAAGTGAATGTTATGTATCGAGAGAATGATTTTTATACACAGGTTATGTGTATTATTTTTGTGCACGAGATATGTGTACGGTTATTAAAAATGGCGAGGTAACCTACGAGGGAGAAAAGGATACGAACCTACTCTGCCAAGCATTATGAAAAATGGTTTAGTACACGAGATATGTGTACTGTATTTAAATCTTGTAATCTATCAAAATGATGAATTCTATTATTTATGATAAACCTATGAACTCACCAACCTTTTGGTTGACACTTGAAAGCATGTTTATTCTCAGGTATGAAAGAAATCTTCCGCTGTACATTTGTTCATTTTAGAGATATTACTTGGAGTCATTCATGACATATTTCAAAAGGATGTTGCATTTGAGTCGTTGAGTTCATCAAGAATATTATTAAGTCATTGATAGTTTGATATATTATGAAATGGTATGCATGCCTGTCAACTTTCGATGTAATGAAAGTTTGTCTTTTAAAAACGAATGTAATGTTTGTAAAATGTATCATATAGAGGTCAAATACCTCGCGATGTAACCAAATGTAATGTATTCATCTAGATGGATTAGGACGGGTCGTCTCATGTGGTATCAAAGCGGTGGTCTTAGCGAACCAGGTCTTGCATTAGTGTGTCTAACTGATAGTTGTTAGGATGCATTAGTGAGTTTGGACTTCGACCTTAGCTGCATGTCAAAAAGTTTTGCTTATCATTTCTTGTCGGAAATTACACGCTTATCATTCTTAGTCTAGACACATCTTACTGCATTGATTGCATGAATAGTGTATAGACAAAAATTCATATCTTAGCGTATCTGCTAATTCATATCTTAGGGTATCAGTTACTGTAAACTTTGCCTGACATATTCCGTAAATTCCTCCGTAATCTACGAAATCTTTTATTCTATATATATACAGATATTCTATGTAATTAGAATACCATCCGATAGCCAGAAATCATTTCATATCGAAAAATCCTTTGTTCAATCGTACGAAATGGAACTCACCACTAGTAAAAGTTCCTCAGATTCCGATATAAAGTTTCACTCGAGTTCCGAAAGCAGTGTGACTGGAATGGATCAACCAAGTATCCATCATCCATTATAGATGAATTAGGGATGGGTTCCTAGTCGACTTAATCAATGGAGACGCGAAGAAGGCAATCTCTTACACCAATCGAATTCACCTCTTGGTGATGAACCTGAAGCACTTACCGGCGAACCTATCCGAAACACCATATTCAGCCTCATTTCTAGAATAGCTCGACACGATTATATTCTATCCACAATTCTAAAGCTTATTCATCCGCTCGTTCCGACCGAAAATCATCCCGAAATAATGGAAGAAGTCAACGAGCTTCGCGCTCGAGTAATCAATTTGGAAAACGTGGTGCAAAACCTACCAGCTTCAGCAACAGCACCGGCAACACCACCGGCAACACCAGGATTTGGGTTAACTGCAGCACCTCTCGTAGCCTCGACCCATAACATTCTATCATCCACTCGCTGATTGATGAGTTCCTCGATTTCTTGTTCCGTCATTCGGTTCAATCGCGCCATAATCTTCAATAAGAATGAAAAAAAATAATTATTCACATGGAATATTATAGATGTAGTATGCATTTACAGTACATCGTAGCTTATTAATAATATGAACCAGTTATTATTATAAAAGTCTTTTCTTCTTATTAGCGTTTTATAATTATATCTAGGGTAGTACCAACCCGTTAAAGTTCATACTTAATAGCTTAGTACAGAAATCAATTACTATCACCCAAATAATACACAACCATGGAAAATTATTGCATTTCACACTTCACTATTTTACATATGCTTATCTTACATCAAACATTAAGCAAACCACACTAGTAATATTATACAAAACGTTATATGATCCCATGGTTTAAAACAACAGCGCATCATTTAACCCAAAACGTTTGTGTTCAAAGAAATCGATTATAGGTTATCTTGACTGTCTCCCTGCGTTTTGGCGGAGGGGCTGAAGAACTGGATGCCGGGATAGAACTAATAGGAATAGCGGGAATAAGGTTGGAAGTGTCTGGTGGAGTTGGTGCCACAACATCCTCACTAAACTTGGGATTTGGATTTTCCAATTCGGTAGCCTTTCGTTTCTTTCCTCTTTCAAACTTGTCTTTCGTAATTTCCTGTATTTCTTCCTCCTCAGGATCACTTTCCGGTTCCTCTTCAATTGATTCATCCAAAATTTTTGAGTCTTCCCCAAAGGTATCGTTTTTATCATCGGACAGGTTAATGACTGGAACACCATCTGAAGATTCTGGTTCGGAGTCGCTGAATGTGATAACAAGTTCTAAGCCAGACATCTATCACATAACAACTAGCACGTTAGTACCACATAATATTTACATATTAATTTTTTTTAACCAACAAGGATAAGCAATAGTTTTCGAAATCAAACGCGGTCAAAGTCCAGACTCACTAATGCATCCTAACAAACTCGATAAGACACACTAATGCAAATTTTCTGGTTCTCTAAGACCAACGCTCTGATACCACATGTCATAACCAGACCTTAACCATAAGGACGAATATAATAACATATGATTTCATCGCGAGGTATTGACCTCTATATGCGACATTTTTCAAAAACTGCATTCGTTTTTACAATACAAACCATAGCTTTTATTACAAATACAAGGTTTAAACAATTTAATAATGATTATCGTTTAGTGATAATCTTAGACTTACAAACTTTACATGTGATAATAACAATACGACCTCCAACATATTTTACATTACAAATCCTCCGATATGCAGTTTTATTTTTGACACAAATATGCATACTCAAGATCTTGCTTAAATTCAACATGTTGCAGCGGAAGCTTTTAGTTATCACCTGAGAATAAACATGCTTAAAATGTCAACATAAAGTTGGTGAGATATAGTTTTAATGCCGGCAGCATTATAAATATAGACCACAAGATTTCATATATAAACGTTTTAATAAAAATATTCTAAGTTGTTGAGCACTTGATAACGATACTTAACATTTTATCAACGTCGCATATTCCCTTTATTATGAAATCTTACTACACCGTACCAAGTGTAGTCACCGAAACGAAGTACTGTGAAACCGTTGAATACTGGTCGTCCAGTCCGGTTGGGGTTGTCAGGCCCGATAGATCTATCAACAGGATTCGCGTTTACAATACCTCATGTAAATAATAGTTACCAAGTTACAGGGAAGTATGCCAGTGGTACAACTCAACGTAGAATATATATTTTTAATCACTTGTGTCCATAACGTAAATCATAAAATGCATGTATTCTCATCCCGAAATATTTAGAGTTTAAAAGTGGGACTATATACTCACTTTTGCCTTGAAGGTATTTATCACGACTTGGTCTCCGATAGATATCACGAACCTAACCATATATATAATATATCAACATATTTTCTTTTTAAGTAATCGTTACATATATATATATATATATATATATACTTTTAATACTTTTAATATTTTCTTAGTCCTTAGTTAGCAGTCCGATGTTAGTGGTCCACAATTAGTTGCTCAATAAAATAAATAAAGACCCCATCGTATTTGTATTAATCAGAATTAATCTTGACCCATGGTACCATGTTGTCAAATGACGTGTTGCGTACATAAAGTACCATGTTGTCAAATGACGTGTTGCGTACAATCATGAGGTCTTATGATTAATCTTCTCGTGTTGTTTACGGGTGGTCCTGAAATATATAAAATCAAATCATAAGTAAATATATATGAAATATCATATTAATTAGAAATATATGATTAATTTAATTTTTCTCCAAATATTTTTGTAGCTAAACTAGCTTCGCATACCCGATCTTGTTTTAGTCGTAGTTTCTTCATTACAACTCCGTTTTTGTTGGTTCAACTTGCCACTTCCTTGGATCGAGTCAAATTTTAAGAATATGAACTGAAAATACCTTAGGTTGTATTCAAAATCACAGATTATAGGTCAAACTTTGGTGAAACTTATGAAAGTGATCATTTTCCATCATAAAAACAACATTTAATGATCATTTTTCTAAAAATACTTACACTTTTAGTTAAACCATGAAATTTTTATACGTTAACATATTCATAAGAAATATCATTTTTCCAGAATATGAACTTCCAATTCAAAGCTTAAGATAGTTTTTAATTATCCAACCCAAAACAGCCCCCGGTTGCACTCCGACGACGTAGATTCAGTTTTTAAGGTGTTCTTTGTAAAACCAAGTTATATCTTGGAAAGTTAGCATATCATTATGATATATTACAGGTCTTGAAGTGTTTTAAAAGTCAAGTTAGAAGGATCTATTTAGTTTGCGAACAAGTTTGAAATCATTCAAACTATGTTCTTGTTGTTAAAATTTTACACTACAAAATAAGATAGCTATATGAATATGAATTGAATAAGATTATGAATAAGGTTACTACCTCAAGTTACTTGGACAAAGTTACTGTAAGAGATGAGAAAAATCCTAGAATCAAAAGAGTGGTAGAGTTGGATTGAAATGTTGGAAGTAAACTTGTTTACTTGGAAGGATTTTTGAAGTGTTCTTGAATGGATTTTCTTATGATGATTAAGGGTTGTTTTTGAAGCTAGATCTTCATGGTTATTTGCTGAGATTTTGAAGAACAATTAAGGTTCCTAAGAGTGTGTTTTTGGTTAGAGAAAATGTGTAGTAAAAATGAAAATGGAATGGAGTATAAATGGTGGTGAAAAGATGTATAAATTTGTAATATTGTGCAAAAGTCTTGTAATATGCCAAATTGATTAATCATGCATGCTAAGATCCAAAATTGGCTGACTCATGGCTGCTAATAAAGTGATTGTGATGTGTATATACCAATAGTAAATACGTATAGAAGCTGGGTATGATACGGGTACATATACCCTAGATATACGTATAAAAATCTTGAGAAAACGGAACGAGGATTCAAATATAGCTATCTTTTGTAAATATACTTATATTGTTTTATGTATATAAATCCTTTAAAAGTGATAAAATACATATCTATACGATACATGTATAAGCATTATAAGTTTTAAGTATTTAAGTTGAAGAACGTCACATATAGTTATCGTTTTGAAAACTTAAGTTAGTAGTCTCAAAATATACTTATAACTCATTGTTATTAGTACACAATGAGATGTTAAAAAATTCTTAGATCATGTTAAATATATAAAAATACATATATATACACAAACGTATAATTATCGTATGTTATATAGTTCGTGATATCATCGGTCAAATTGGACGGTCAAACGTTGTGTAAAACTCTTTTCAAAAACATAAGTCTCAACAATTTAGATTGCTTATCATGTTGGTAAGGCTTAATTTATGTAAATATTAATCTTATAAGTGTAAAACGATCGGAAAAATCCGGGTCGTTACAGTACCAACCCGTTAAATAAATTTCGTCTCGAAATTTTAAAGTTGTACCTATTTTGCGTTCTCGGGAAACAAATGTGGGTACTTTTGTTTCATCTGATCCTCTCGTTCCCAAGTAAACTCGGGACCTCTTCGAGCATTCCAATGAACCTTAATGATTGGTATGTTGCTCTGCTTGAGCCGTTTAACTTCACGGTCCATGATTTTGACTGGTTCTTCTATGAATTGTAGTTTCTCATCGACTTGGAATTCTTCAAGAGGAATGGTGAGATCTTCCTTTGCAAGACATTTCTTGAGGTTTGAGACGTGAAATGAATTATGTACTCCGGCGAGTTGTTGTGGTAACTCGAGTCGATAGGCTACCGGTCCGATGCGTTCGATGATCTTGAACGGGCCTACATACCTTGGGTTCAGTTTACCCCTTTTTCCAAAACGTATTACACCTTTCCAAGGTGACACCTTTAGCATAACCATGTCACCGATCTGAAACTCTAATGGTTTCCTTCGGACATTCGCGTAGCTCTTTTGACGACTACGGGCTTTTTTCAATCTTTCCTTGATTTGTACTATCTTCTCAGTCGTTTCGTGTATGATCTCGGGACCAGTTAATTGTCGATCTCCTACTTCATTCCAACAGATAGGGGATCTACACTTCCTTCCATACAGTGCTTCAAATGGTGCAGCTTTAATGCTCGCATGATAATTGTTATTATACGAGAATTCTGCTAATGGTAGATACTTATCCCATCCGTTTCCAAAATCAATTACATATGCCCTGAGCATGTCTTCAAGCGTCTGAATTGTTCTTTCACTCTGCCCGTCAGTTTGTGGATGATATGCGGTGCTCATATCCAAACGAGTTCCCAGGGCCTCCTGTAGTGATTGCCAAAACTTTGATGTAAATCTACTATCACGATCGGATATAATGGAAATAGGTATTCCATGCCTTGAAACAATTTCCTTTATGTATAATCGTAATAGTTTCTCCATTCTATCTGTTTCCTTTATAGGCAAGAAATGTGCAGATTTGGTGAGACGATCAACTATTACCCAAATGGTGTCATAACCCCAGGCAGTCTTAGGTAACTTTGTGATGAAATCCATGGTAATACCATCCCATTTCCATTCTGGGATTTCTGATTGTTGAAGTAACCCTGACGGCTTCTGGTGTTCTGCTTTGACTTTGGAACAAGTTAAACATTCCCCAACATATGTTGCAACATCTGTCTTTAAATTAGGCCACCAATAATGCGTCTTAAGATCTTGATACATCTTTCCAACTCCAGGATGTATCGAGTATCTTGTCTTATGTGCCTCGTTCAATATCAACTTCCTTAATCCACCCAACTTTGGTACCCAAATACGGTTTGCAAAATATCGAATTCCGTCTTCCCGTATAATGAGTTGCTCCCATACTTCTTCATTATTTCATTTCCTATGTTTTCTTTAGTAAGAGCTTCTCGTTGAGCCTCTTTGATTTGTGAGTTGAGATTCATGCGAATTTTTATGTTCATCGCTCGTACTCGAATTGGTTCCCGTTCCTTTCTGCTTAGAGCGTCGGCCACTACATTCGCTTTCCCGAGATGATAGCAAATCTCACAATCATAGTCGTTTATCAGCTCGACCCACCTACATTGCCTCATGTTCAGCTGTTTCTGATCAAAAATATGTTGAAGGCTTTTATGATCAGTAAACACAGTGCATTTAACCCCATATAAATAGTGTCTCCATATCTTCAATGCAAACACTACTGCTCCCAATTCTAAATCATGCGTCGTATAATTCCGCTCGTGAATCTTCAATTGTCGAGATGCGTATGCTATAACTTTCTTCCGTTGCATAAGGACGCAACCACAACCTTGTCGCGAAGCATCACAATATATCTCAAAATCATCGTTCCCTTCAGGTAACGATAAAATAGGTGCTGCAGTCAACTTCTTCTTCGGTAATTGAAATGCACTTTCCTGCTCAGAAGTCCATTCGTACTTCTTCCCTTTTTGCGTTAACGCTGTTAATGGTTTAGCTATTCGGGAAAAATCTTGAATAAACCTTCTATAATAACCAGCTAAACCCAAAAATTGGCGTATCTGCGTTGGTGTCTTAGGAGTCTCCCATTTTTCAATGGCCTCAATTTTAGCTGGATCAACCTGAATTCCTTTGCTACTAACAATGTGGCCAAGAAATTGCACTTCTTTCAACCAAAATGCACACTTAGAAAATTTGGCGTATAACTGTTCTTTTCTTAACAATTCTAATACCAACCTTAAATGCTGCTCATGCTCTTGCTCACTCTTGGAATAGATAAGAATATCGTCAATGAAAACGATAACAAACTTATCTAAATACGGACTACAAACTTAATTCATGAGGTCCATGAATACAGCTGGCGCATTAGTCAACCCAAACGGCATAACCAAAAAATCGTAATGACCATAACGTGTCCGAAAAGTAGTTTTCGGAATATCTTCTTCTTTAACACGTAATTGATGATAGCCCGATCTTAAGTCGATTTTCGAGTACACACATGATCCTTGCAGTTGATCAAATAAGTCGTCAATTCTCGGTAGTGGATACCGATTCTTGATAGTTAACTTATTTAATTCACGATAATCTATACACATCCTAAAAGATCCATCTTTCTTCTTGACGAATAAAATCGGAGCTCCCCACGGTGAAGTACTTGGTTGTATGAATCCACGGTCCAGTAATTCTTTTAACTGACTCTGAAGTTCTTTTAACTCAGATAGTGCAAGTCTATATGGAGCACGAGCCACTGGTGCAGCTCCTGGTACTAGATCTATTTGAAATTCTACAGATCTAAATGGAGGTAATCCCGGCAACTCTTCCGGAAAGACTTCAGGAAAATCTCTTGCCACAGGCACGCCATTGATGCTCTTCACTTTTTCCTTCGTTTCGACTTTATTAACATGTGCTAAGATAGCATAACACCCTTTCTTCAAGCACTTTTGAGCTTTCAAACAACTAATGAGTTTTAGCTTTGAGTTACCCTTCTCTCCATAAATCATTACTGGCGTTTTATCCTTACGAAGAATGCGAATTGCCTTCTTGGCACACACAACTTCAGCTCCTATTTTGGACATCCAGTCCATGCCGACTATTACATCAAAACTTCCTAATTCTACGGGTATCTAATCAATCTTAAATATTTCTCCGGCTAAATTTATTTTACAATCACGGCAAATTTTATCGGCGTTAATTAGTTTACCATTAGCTAACTCAATCATGTACTTAGCATCTAGAGGTAATGATGAACAATTCAATTTAGTGTAAAAGTCTCTACTCACGTAACTTCTATCGGCACCAGTATCAAATATAATAGATGCGGATAAGTTATTAATGGTAAACGTACCCGTAACAAGCTCCGGTTCTTCACACGCCTCTCTAGCATTAATAACAAATGCTCTTCCACATGCAGATCCATTATTCTTCTCTGGATTCGGACACTGGCTCTTATAATGACCCTGTTTCCTACACCCATAACAGGTAACAGTGGCCAAGGCAGTTCTATTTGCATTAGTGGCAGGAGTCTTGGTGCCATTTGTATTTGTAACAGGAATCCGACAATCTTCAGCAAGATGACCCCTTCGATTACAATTTTCGCACACCACATTACAATAGCCAGAGTGATGTTTGTGGCATATGTTACATAAAGGATTTCGTCCTTTGTAACCTGAGTTCGAACCGCTACCCGCACCTTGCGTGGTTTCTTGTTTCTTGTTGGATTGTTGATGATTACCTTCCCACTTTCTTTTGTTTCCCGATGTCTTGACATCGGTGTTCTTATCCAGAATAATCTGGTCCATCAACTCGTTCGCCATGGTGATGGCTTCGTGAATAGTCTTGGGTTTCGATGCTGTAACATTTGCTTTGACATTTTTAGGCAAACCATCTTTGTACAGTTCTATCTTCCGTTCTTCGGTTGGTACCAATTCGGGACATAGCAAAGCTAATTCCATGAATCGCTGATTGTAGTTGGTGAGTTCAGTACCAACAACTTTCAGGCTTCGTAATTCAGCTTTCAACTTCCTAACCTCGTTCCTTGGATAATACTCATTGATTAGCAATGTTTTGAATTCTTCCCAGGGAGTATCATAAGCTACATCTCCTCCTACGGCCTTCACATAGTTTTTCCACCATGTGAGTGCACTATCTTGTAAGGTGCACGATGCATACTTGGTCATGTCCTTCTCAATACAACCACTGATTTTAAACACAGACTCAATCTTTTCGATCCACCGGGTTAAACCAACTGGTCCTTCTGTTCCACTGAATGATGAGGTCTTGCAACCTTGAAAAGTTTTGTAAGTACATCCCACACAAGGATTTGGGTTAACTGCAGCACCTCTCGCAGCCTCGACCCATAACATTCTATCATCCACTCGCTGATTGATGAGTTCCTTGATTTCTTGTTCCGTCATTCGGTTCAATCGCGCCATAATCTTCAATAAGAATGAAAAAAAATAATTATTCACATGGAATATTATAGATGTAGTATGTATTTACAGTACATCGTAGCTTAGTAATAATATAAACCAGTTATTATTATAAAAGCCTTTTCTTCTTATTAGTGTTTTATAATTATATCTAGGGTAGTACCAACCCGTTAAAGTTCATACTTAATAGCTTAGTACAGAAATCAATTACTATCACCCAAATAATACTCAACCATGGAAAATTATTGCATTTCATACTTCACTATTTTACATATGCTTATCTTACATCAAACATTCAGCAAATCACACTAGTAATATTATACAAAACGTTATATGATCCCATGGTTTAAAACAACAGCGCATCATTTAACCCAAAACGTTTGTGTTCAAAGAAATCGCTTATAGGTTATCTTGACTGTCTCCCTGCATTTTGGCAGAGGGGCTGAAGAACTGGATGTCGGGATAGAACTAATAGGAATAGCGGGAATAAGGTTGGAAGTGTCTGGTGGAGTTGGTGCCACAACATCCTCACTAAACTTGGGATTTGGATTTTCCAATTCAGTAGCCTTTCGTTTCTTTCCTCTTTCAAACTTGTCTTTCGTAATTTCCTGTATTTCTTCCTCCTCAGGATCACTTTCCGGTTCCTCTTCAATTGATTCATCCAAAAATTTTGAGTCTTCCCCAAAGGTATCGTTTTTATCATCGGACAGGTTAATGACTGGAACACCATCTGAAGATTCTGGTTCGGAGTCGCTGAATGTGATAACAAGTTCTAAGCCAGACATCTATCACATAACAACTAGCACGTTAGTACCACATAATATTTACATATTAATTTTTTTTAACCAACAAGGATAAGCAATAGTTTTTGAAATCAAACACGGTCAAAGTCCAGACTCACTAATGCATCCTAACAAACTCGATAAGACACACTAATGCAAATTTTCTGGTTCTCTAAGACCAACGCTCTGATACCACATGTCATAACCAGACCTTAACCATAAGGACGAATACAATAACATATGATTTCATCGCGAGGTATTGACCTCTATATGCGACATTTTTCAAAAACTGCATTCGTTTTTACAATACAAACCATAGCTTTTATTACAAATACAAGGTTTAAACAACTTAATAATGATTATCGTTTAGCGATAATCTTAGACTTACAAACTTTACATGTGATAATAACAATACGACCTCCAACATATTTTACATTACAAATCCTCCGATATGCAGTTTTATTTTTGACACAAATATGCCTACTCAAGATCCTGCTTAAATTCAACATGTTGCAGCGGAAGCTTTTAGTTATCACCTGAGAATAAACATGCTTAAAATGTCAACATAAAGTTGGTGAGATATAGGTTTAATGCCGGCAGCGTTATAAATATAGAGCACAAGATTTCATATATAAACGCTTTAATAAAAATATTCTAAGTTGTTGAGCACTTGATAACGATACTTAACATTTTATCAACGTCGCATATTCCCTTTATTATGAAATCTTACTACACCGTACCAAGTGTAGTCATCAAAACGAAGTACTATGCAACCGTTGAATACTGATCGTCCAGTCCGGTTGGGGATGTCAGGCCCGATAGATCTATCAACAGGATTCACGTTTACAATACCTTATGTAAATAATAGTTACCAAGTTACAAGGAAGTATGCCAGTGGTACAACTTAACATAGAATATATATTTTTAATCATTTGTGTCCATAACGTAAATCATAAAATGCATGTATTCTCATCCCGAAATATTTAGAGTTTAAAAGTGGGACTATATACTCACTTTTGCCTTGAAGGTATTTATCACGACTTGGTCTCCGATAGATATCACGAACCTAACCATATATATAATATATCAACATATTTTCTTTTTAAGTAATCGTTACATATATATATATATATATATATATATATATATGTATATATATATATATATATATATATATATATACTTTTAATACTTTTAATATTTTCTTAGTCCGTAGTTAGCAGTCCGATGTTAGTGGTCCACAATTAGTTGCTCAATAAAATAAATAAAGACCCCATCGTATTCGTATTGATCAGAATTAATCTTGACCCATGGTACCATGTTGTTAAATGACGTGTTGCATACATAAAGTACCATGTTGTCAAATGACGTGTTGCGTACAATCATGAGGTCTTATGATTAATCTTCTCGTGTTGTTTACGGGTTGTCCTGAAATATATAAAATCAAATCATAAGTAAATATATATGAAATATCATATTAATTAGAAATATATGATTAATTTAATTTTTCTCCAAATATTTTCGTAGCTAAACTAGCTTCGCATACCCGATCTTGTTTTAGTCGTAGTTTCTTCATTACAACTCCGTTTTTGTTGGTTCAACTTGCCACTTCCTTGGATCGAGTCAAATTTTAAGAATATGAACTGAAAATACCTTAGGTTGTACTCGAAATCACAGGTTATAGGTCAAACTTTGGTGAAACTTATGAAAGTGATCATTTTCCATCATAAAAACAACATTTAATGATCATTTTTCTAAAAATACTTACACTTTGAGTTAAACCATGAAATTTTTATGTGTTAACATAATCATAAGAAATATCATTTTTCCAGAATATGAACTTCCAATTCAAAGCTTAAGATAGTTTTTAATTATCCAACCCAAAACAGCTCCCGGTTGCACTCCGACGACGTAGATTCAGTTTTTAAGGTGTTCTTTGTAAAACCAAGTTATATCTTGTTAAGTTAGCATATCATTATGATATATTACAGGTCTTGAAGTGTTTTAAAAGTCAAGTTAGAAGGATCTATTTAGTTTGCGAATAAGTTTGAAATCATTCAAACTATGTTCTTGTTGTTAAAATTTTATACCACAAAATAAGATAGCTACATGAATATGAATTGAATAAGATTATGAATAAGGTTACTACCTCAAGTTACTTGGACAAAGTTACTGTAAGAGATGAGAAAAATCCTAGAATCAAAAGAGTGGTGGAGTTGGATTGAAAGGTTGGAAGTAAACTTGTTTACATGGAAGGATTTTTGAAGTGTTCTTGAATGGATTTTCTTATGATGATTAAGGGTTGTTTTTGAAGCTAGATCTTCATGGTTATTTGCTGAGATTGTGAAGAATACTTAAGGTTCCTAAGAGTGTGTTTTTGATTAAAGAAAATGTGTAGTAAAAATGAAAATGAAATGGAGTATAAATGGTGGTGAAAAGTTGTATAAATTTGTAATATTGTGCAAAAGTCTTGTAATATGCCAAATTGATTAATCATGCATGCTAAGATCTAAAATTGGCTGACTCATGGCTGCTAATAAAGTAATTGTGATGTGTATATACCAATAGTAAATACGTATAGAAGCTGGGTATGATACGGGTACATATACCCTAGATATACGTATAAAAATCTTGAGAAAACGGAACGAGGATTCAAATATAACTATCTTTTGTAAATATACTTATATTGTTTTATGTATATAAATCCTTTAAAAGTGATAAAATACATATCTATACGATACATGTATAAGCATTATAAGTTTTAAGTATTTAAGTCGAAGAACGTCACATATAGTTATCGTTTTGAAAACTTAAGTTAGTAGTCTCAAAATATACTTATAACTCATTGTTATTAGTACACAATGAGATGTTAAAACATTCTTAGATCATGTTAAATATATAAAAATACATATATATACACAAACGTATAATTATCGTATGTTATATAGTTCGTGATATCATCGGTCAAATTGGACGGTCAAACGTTGTGTAAAACTCTTTTCAAAAACATAAGTCTCAACAATTTAGATTGCTTATCATGTTGGTAAGGTTTAATTTATGTAAATATTAATCTTATAATGTAAAACGATCGGAAAAATCCGGGTCATTACAGTGGACTACTAACATTGGACAGCTAAAATAAATTAAAATATTGATTATAACATATGAAACTAAGCATTTCTTCAAATTTGCCACTTGATTTCATCTTAAACCTCATTTGTATCTTGATGATTACAATCTGCGTACAAACCTTTCATGATTCTTGAAAACACCTCAATCGAGAGAATGAACCAATCGCACTTCATCAACGGAAGGAAAGATTTATGCATATAGTTATGCACCTGAAAAACTCTTGGAAACTGAGTAAACATTTAACACGTAGCTGTACTAATTCTTTTAGCGTTAATATTACCGAAAATAACTTTACAACTCCTATTCGAGATAGCCAATTTTGTAACAGCTCCAGCAAGTCAACTTGAACTTTTCGTTCGAAACAACCATATTATAATCTTGATATATATGCGTGCTCTTTTATGGTTACCGAGAAAGCTTTTATATTCCACCATATTACCAGCAGACGTACCAGCAACCTCGTTGCTCCTTGGCTTAAATCTCTCCAACAAATCACTATATATATCTATTGAAGTCTTATCATGAACTCGTCAGCATCTTATAACGATAATTACCATACCAAATACCGGGAGGCATCAATCGATAATCTCGAATTTCTCAGCGATTCTACGACAACAATTATATATATATATATATATATATATATATATATATATATATATATATATATATATATATATATATATTATTAGTATTATTTTTATATTATTAGTATCATTATGATTATTGTTATCATTATTGTTATTATCATATTTTTATCATTATATCTATTCTTAAAAATTATTATTATTATTATAGTTATCATTATTATTATCATATTATTATTTTTATCATTTATTATTATTAGTATCATAATCAATAAAATTATTATTATTATTATTAACATTATTATTAATTAGTATTATTATTATTAATATATTTATATTTATTGAATATTAATATTAATTATATATATATAATCAGTTATAGAATCGAATCTGGGAAAATCACCATCGAACTTTATTTTTTTTGTTTTCTGTCTGTTGTTTGTTATAAGTCGATTTCAGTGGCCAAATACAGACAATTGTGTTACTGCATCAATCACTCAATCACATTATATAGAAACACTTCTGCAAATTCAAAAATGAAAAACAAATTTTCTTCTTACAGGTCGATATTCTCTGTATGGTCATGTTTAAATCAAAAACTCAAAATGGAAACAATTTTGAAAATCTAAAAATACAGAAGTGTTCTAAATCATGTCATGAAAGTTTTCTCAAATTTTTAGGTTCCAATTCGTCAAATCAAATTCAAATTATCGAGTCAAACTTTATTTTCAAAAAGTCAAACTTTTTGTTCTTCGCGAAATTCGTAATCATTTTGATGTTTCAAGGTATATTGACGATTCTAATAGTTTCTATATACGATTTATGAAATGACCCGTCCTAATCCACCTGGACGAAGTCATCAACATTTGGTCCCATTGCGATGATCTGCTCCAAGTAATATCCTTATATTGAGTAAATGCACAGCGGAAGACTTAATTCGTATCTGAGAATAAACATGCTTTAAAGTGTCAACCAAAAGATTGGTGAGTTCATAGGTTTATCATAACAATCATTTCAATATGTTAATAGACCACAAGATTTCATAATCATAAACATAATACACTCGCAAGTGTATGTAAAGCATTCTAAGTGGTTGAGCACTTGGTAACCATACTTAACATTTAATCAACGTCGCATATTCCCTTTATTATGAAATCTCACTACACCGTACCAAGTGTAGTCACCAAAACGAAGTACTGTGCAACCGTTGAATACTGGTCGTCCAGTCCGGTTGGGGTTGTCAGGCCCGATAGATCTATCAACAGGATTCGCGTTTACAATACCCATGTAAATAGTAGTTACCAAGCTACAGGGAAATATGCCAGTGGTATAACTCAACGTAGAATATATTTTTAAGTACTTGTGTCTATTTTGTAAACATTTATAAAAGCAGCGCATGTATTCTCAGCCCAAAAATATATATAGCAAAAGCAATTAGAAAGGGAGCAAATGAAACTCACATTTGCCTTGAAGGTATTTAATTCGACTTGGTCTCCAATAGATATCACGAACCTCAAGTTACTTGGACAAAGTTACTGCAAAAGATAAGAAATAATCTTGGAATCAAAGAGTGGTGGAGTTAGATCAAAAGGTTGGAAGTAAACTTCTTCAAATGGGTGGTTATTTTGATATGTTCTTGAAAGAGTTTTCTTATGGTTTTTAAGGCTTGTAATTGAAGCTAAATGATGGGGAAAATACTTGGAGATGATCAAGTATGAAGTTAGGAGTATTTTGAGAGAGAAATGAGGGTGTAGGTATGAGAAAATGGAGTGAAGAAATGGTGTTCATTTATAAAAACGTTTTTAGTTTATAAAGAAAGAAAAGGATTCCTAATTTTATTTTCTTACTAATAATTCATACTACTTGACAAATCCTAGTTACCTCATATCTAGGGCAGTAATAATGTTGATTAGGATGTTGATTTGATGTGTATATACTAATAGTAAATAGGTATAGAAGTTGGGTATGATACGGGTACATATACCCTAGATATACGTATAGAAATCTTGAGAAAACGGAACGAGAATTCAAATATAGCTATCTTTTGTGAATATACTTATATTGTTTTATGTATTTAAGTCCTTAAAAAGTGATTAAATACATTATATATACGATACATGTATAAGCATTATAGATTATAAGTATATATATCAAAGAATGTTACGTATAGTTATCGTTTTGAAAACTTAAGTTAGTAGTTTCAAAATATACTTATAACTCATTGTCATTAGTACACAATGAGATGTTAAACCATCCTTAGATCATGTTAAATATATATAAATACATATATATACACAAACGTATAATTATCGTATGTTATATAGTTCGTGATATCATCGTTCATATTGGACGGTCAAACGTTGTGTAAAACTCTTTTCAAAAACACAAGTATCAACAATTTGGATTGCTTATCATGTTGGTATGGTTTAATTTATGTAAATATTAATCTCATAAGTATAATTTGGTCAGAAAATTCCGGGTCATTACAGTACCTACCCGTTAAAGAAATTTCGTCCCCGAAATTTGATAGAGGTTGTTATGGATAACCATAAGAAGGTTTCCATGACAAATATAAGGTGATAATGGAGTTTTATCATCATTGAGTAATGTAGATAAAATGATTCGATTATGCGAAGAATATAAATGAGACTATCGTAAAAGAGTGAGATGAGTAAAATATATTCGTCTTAATCGATGACGTAGTTATGATTGATTTCCGGGATTTAAGGGATTTAAAGAGAATCTTACGTAATAAGATTTGCTTCTTTGGTGATTAAGGAAATCAGGATCTTCTTTGATTATATGCAATAATCTGTTTCGATTGCTCTGTCGAATATTTCACTATAAATTCACCCCTTCGTTTCCTTATTTTCCACGACTCACACCTTCTATTCTTTCTCCCTTGATTCTTACTTTAAAGCATTCATCAATATGCTCCATCCAGTCCTGATTCTTGATATACTCCTAACTTTTATATCTGTCATTCTTCTTTTTCATCTACCACCAGAAGAATCTATTTACTTCTACTATACTCTTGTGTTTATAGTGTTTCTAATTCTCCCGTGTCTCTATATTGTTATCTGCATCGATATACACGGTTTGTAATTTCGGGGTTATTATCGAAGTTTATATTCTTCATTATTTTTCGGAGCTTCATGCTTTCGTTTTCTCTTCCCGACTTCGAGTCAAGCGAGTAATGGTCCGGAATTCGTAGATATGAAATTCAGAATGAACATAGCTAATGCTCTAAGAAGAAAATGGTAATAGAACGATTTTGATTTGTTAAATTACCAGAATACCCTGGAGAAGACCGAGTCATCCAGAAAAATATTCTCTTGATATGTTTAGAGATTAGATAGAATGTAAGAGTCGTGTAAATGGCACATGATGACGGTACTGTGAATCATCATGCTTCATTAGAAACTCAGCATGACTTACTGTAATATAATGACGTTGATCAAGTGTCATTATATTATACTAATCCATGCTTCAGTTCCCAACACTACTTCAAAACATTCATATTTTAAACTTGAAGATTTCAGAATTTAGAAACTAACCCAGTTTCTTTTATGTTGCAGATATTACGGAGAGATAAATGATCTCAGATAAGAATAGTTGTGAAAATATCGCCAGAAATATGGAGGATATTTATAATAGAACATACGAGAATATCTTAGAATTTCTAATATCAATGGATGATGAAGAAGATTTGTCTGTGAAGGTTTAGAATGAGAAATAAGATGTTTGCTAACGATTTTAGCAGGCACAGAACCATTTGGATTCTTTGAAGGCAAACTTATTCTTTGTGATTTCTCCACGGTTTTCTTCATAGTTTTGCATAATTCGCTTTTCGGTACTAAATTTTCTATCGAGCCTTCCTAATACTCCTTTCTTTATCATCAAACTTTTGGCCATTAAGATCATCTACAACATGCTGCTTCGTCAGCATTTTCAAAGTTAACTGATCTGGGTTATCGGTTATCAAACCGAGGTAGTTTCAGGAGAATTGTGTTTTTAGAATGATTAATCGCTGATGGTAATATTGTGGAATATAAAAGGTTCTCCAGTAACAATAAAGAGTACGCATATATATCGCGGTTATAATAAAGTTGTTTCAGATGAAAAGTCGGAGTTGACTTGCTGGAGCTATGACAAAATTAGCTACTTTGGAAAGGGATTGCAAAATGATCTTCGGTAATAATAATGTCAAAGGAACTAGAACCGATACGTGTCAAACGTTTACTCAGTTTTCGAGGGTTTTTCAGGTGCATAACTATATGCATCAATCTTTTCTTCCGTAGATGAAGTGCGGTTGGTTTATCCTCTCGATTGAGGTGTTTTTAAGAATCATGATAGATTTGAACGCTGATTGTAATCATCGAGATACAATGAGATTTAAGATGAAATCAAGTGGCAATCTTGAAGAAATGTTTAGTTTCATATGTTATAATCAATATTTTAATTCATTTTAATTGTCCAATGTCATTAGTCCACAGTCGATAGTCCACAGTAACAGTCCAATAATTCATATATAGTTTAATATATAATATACGAATTAATTAATACGTGTCGTGACCCGTATACGTCTCAGACTCGATCACAACTCAAACTATATATATTATTGTAGAATCAACCTTAACCCTGTATAGAGAACTCAATCATTACTGCATATAGAGTGTCTATGGTGATTCTAAATAATATATATAGATGCGTCGATATGATACGTCAAAACATTGTATACGTGTCCCGATATTTAAAGTGCGTAAAATAATTATAGAAATTAAATGACGATAAATAAAAGTGATAATTAAATTACGATAAATAAACTGCGATAAATAAAATGTAATCAGTTAGCTAGGAACAGTTAGCTGGAACAGTTAGCGTGGATTCTTAACAAAATTTTTCATAGTTAATTTGTTTGTTTCTAACAGATTTTATTTTGTCATATGTTTTCTTCATATGCCACTTGTTGGATTTTGAGAAGTCAAAATCCAAATATGAAATTGAATGAAAATGGTTATTCTGCGGTGAACGGATACGTATATCGGTGGTTGTAAGTAGGATAGTAAATGACTGTTGAATCAGCTTCGACGAATGTACAATGTAACTTATTAAGATGAAATCTAATTATTCCTCGGGTATTACCTACCCGTTAAAAAAAATTTTCACCATTAATATTTTGTGCAAAAGAACTTTTAATTACAATCTTTATGAAAACATATATACATATATATTTTCTTCAGATGAAATCATGAATTTAATGAGTTAATATGATATTAATCTCATTTGCTTTTCGGTTTGAGCTAGAATAAGAAATCTCTAAAACTTTTTGAAACCACATATTCTTCGCAGAATATCAATGAAGTTATGGATCAATACTTCATCGTTCATTATTGTTGGTACTCCTTGATATCTATGGTGCGTATGATGTTGATGTTTGTGGGACAGATTATGATGTCGAGACGTGTGATGCGGATGTTGTTTGTTAGTGGTGATGATGGTATTGTTGATGTTATTGATGGTGGTGCTGATTATACTGCTGGTGCTGCTGCTGGTGTTTGCAACCTTCGCACCATGTTCTCCAAAGCCGTCACGCGAGCGCGAAGTTCGTTAACTTCTGCTAGTACACCGGGATGATTGGCGGTTGGAGCGAGCGAATGAACAAGATTTGTAATATGGGATAGTATAAAATCGTGACGAGATACTCTAGAAATGAGAGAGAAAATGGTGTTTTGAATAGGTTCGCCGGTAAGTGCTTCAGGTTCATCGCCAAGAGGGCAATTTGGTGGATGGAATGGATCACCTTCTTCTTGTCTCCAGTGATTTAGTATATTATGAACCCATCCCCAATTCATCCAGAATAGATGATGGGAAATTGGTTGATCCATTCCGGTGACGCTGCTTTCGGAGCCCGAATGGAAATCCATATCGGCATAACTGTCGGAATCTGAAGAATTCGAACTAGATGCGGAATCCATCTTGTATAATGGGGAAAATGAATTTTTGGTATGGAATAGATTATAGGAGTTAGATTTGGTACTCTTCAATACATAATTTACATATGTACATATAATACCAAAATTCCGTAAATTACGGAGAATCTTTGAAAAGATATCAGTCAAAGTTCGCAATAACAGATATGCTAAGATAAGAATTCGTCTATACACTATCAATGCAGTAAATGCAGTAAAACGTGTCTAGACTTATGAATGATTAGCAGGTAATTTCCTAAGGATGATAAGCAGATGATTTCCGACTAGAAATGATAAGCAAAACTTTTGACATGTAGACACGGTCGAAGTCCAGACTCATTAATGCATCCTAACAACTACTAGTTAGACACACTAATGCAAGACCTGGTTCGCTACGACCACCGCTCTGATACCAACTGAAATGACCCGTCCTAATCCACCTGGACGAAGTCATCAACATTTGGTCCCATTGCGATGATCGGCTCCAAGTAATGTCCTTATATTGAGCAAATGCACAGCGGAAGACTTAATTCGTACCTGAGAATAAACATGCTTTAAAGTGTCAACCAAAAGGTTGGTGAGTTCATAGGTTTATCATAACAATCATTTCAATATGTTAATAGACCACAAGATTTCATAATCATAAACATAATACACTCGCAAGTGTATGTAAAGCATTCTAAGTGGTTGAGCACTTGGTAACCATACTTAACATTTAATCAACGTCGCATATTCCCTTTATTATGAAATCTCACTACACCGTACCAAGTGTAGTCACCAAAACGAAGTACTGTGCAACCGTTGAATACTGGTCGTCCAGTCCGGTTGGGGTTGTCAGGCCCGATAGATCTATCAACAGGATTCGCGTTTACAATACCCATGTAAATAGTAGTTACCAAGCTACAGGGAAATATGCCAGTGGTACAACTCAACGTAGAATATATTTTTAAGTACTTGTGTCTATTTTGTAAACATTTATAAAAGCAGCGCATGTATTCTCAGCCCAAAAATATATATTGCAAAAGCAATTAGAAAGGGAGCAAATGAAACTCACATTTGCCTTGAAGGTATTTAATTCGACTTGGTCTCCGATAGATATCATGAACCTCAAGTTACTTGGACAAAGTTACTGTAAAAGATAAGAAATAATCTTGGAATCAAAGAGTGGTGGAGTTAGATCAAAAGGTTGGAAGTAAACTTCTTCAAATGGGTGGTTATTTTGATATGTTCTTGAAAGAGTTTTCTTATGGTGTTTAAGGCTTGTAATTGAAGCTAAATGATGGGGAAAATACTTGGAGATGATCAAGTATGAAGTTAGGAGTATTTTGAGAGAGAAATGAGGGTGTAGGTATGAGAAAATGGAGTGAAGAAATGGTGTTCATTTATAAAAACGTTTTTATTTTATAAAGAGAGAAAAGGATTCCTAATTTTGTTTTCTTACTAATAATTCATACTACTTGACAAATCCTAGTTACCTCATATCTAGGGCAGTAATAATATTGATTAGGATGTTGATTTGATGTGTATATACTAATAGTAAATAATATTGATTAGGAACGAGAATTCAAATATAGCTGTCTTTTGTGAATATACTTATATTGTTTTATGTATTTAAGTCCTTAAAAAGTGAGTAAATACATTATATATACGATACATGTATAAGCATTATAGATTATAAGTATATATATCAAAGAATGTTACGTATAGTTATCGTTTTGAAAACTTAAGTTAGTAGTTTCAAAATATACTTATAACTCATTATCATTAGTACACAATGAGATGTTAAACCATCCTTAGATCATGTTAAATATATATAAATACATATATATACACAAATGTATAATTATCGTATGTTATATAGTTCGTGATATCATCGGTCATATTGGACGGTCAAACGTTGTGTAAAACTCTTTTCAAAAACACAAGTCTCAACAATTTGGATTGCTTATCATGTTGGTATGGTTTAATTTATGTAAATATTAATCTCATAAGTATAATTTGGTCAGAAAATTCCGGGTCATTACAATTTACAAACTATTTCATGTTATAATCTTTGTCCAAAACGAGCTCAAAAGTGAAATCATTTTTTTTACTTTTCCTTCTTGAATCGTCGCACAGCTGCTCTCTATATTTTTTTATTTTTTTTTTACCTTTTAATCACTCATTACTTGTTTGTGTATTTATTTTAAGTCCTAAAACCGACCAAACAATCACTTGCTATGAGAAAGTAATCCTTGGTTGATTAGTTCAAAGAAGAAGAAGATGAGAAGGAGGATAGAAATATAAACTGGGTGAATATAATTGGGTTTCATATATATTCAGAAAAATAGTCATGGTAGAACGGTTAAGGTTGTGTGTAGTGGAAGGAGAGGTCTCGGGTTCGAGCTCGGTTCGGGGCGTTTTCTTTTTAGAAAAGATCTTGAGGTAGTTTTCAAATTTTAAAAATTAGTGTTATTATTACTGTTATTATTATGATTGTTAATATTATTTTTATCATTATTATTATTGGTATTATACTTATTATTGTTAGTAATATCATTATTGTTTGTATTATCATTAAGTATGAGAAATCCTAGGGTTATTATTATTATTATCATTATCAATTATTGTTATTATTACAAATATTATAAGTATTAATACTATAATTATTACTAATATATGTATCATTATTATTGTTAATATTAGTAGGATTATTATTAATATTATGATGAAAATAATAAAAGTTACTATTAGTTATATTAATGTTAGTACTAGAATCATTTTTGAATTATTATTATTATTATTAAGCATTATGATAAAATTTTCATGATTATAAATACAAGTATGAATATTATTATTTTATTATCACTAATGGTTGTATTATTATTATTATTATTATGATTATGATTATTATTATTATTATTATGAAAACAATACAAGTTATCATTATTTTCATTGATATTAGTATTAGTATCACTTTTTTAACTACTAGTATTTTTATTATTATTATTAGACAAAAGTATTATTATTAACAATATCATTATTATTATTAATATTATCATTTTTAATAAAGTTATTATTATTATTATTAGTAAATCATTAATATCAAAACTATCATTTTTAAACAAATAAATATTTTGTACGTAAAAGATACTTATTACATATACTACAATTATATTAAAATTCCATCTAACTATATAAAAATCATATTACATTACTTATATAAAAGGTTACATGCAACAAATTAGGTATTTTAATATAATACTAAATATATATAGGTATTAATATAACTATATTAATCACTTTAGATACAGATACAAAATAAATGTATATAATATATAATTTAAGATATAAAATAAAATATATGCTTTTAAATGGAATCTAGTATAAACCTCATATAACTACAAAATATATATAAATAATATATATAATAATAAATGAAATTATGATATTTCTATTATATGTTTTAATAGAAATACAAATGATATAGGTTCGTGAATTCGAGGCCAACCCTTCATTGTTCAGTTTCGTCGTATGAATATTTTTACTACAAAATATTGGATATTGAGTTCATTTGATTCCCTTTTACTCTTTACATTTTTGGGACTGAGAATACATGCGCTGTTTTTATAATTACTTTGTTAAATGCTTTTGAAATATATTTTGAACTGAGAATACATGAAATGCTTTTATAAATATTTGACGCGATATGACACAAGCAAAACATTCCTTGAATGAATTATTATGCAGACAGAAGTTCTGTGGATTATTATTGAATTAGTTGTACGTTATAATTGCCACTAATTGTTGTGAATATTTCCCCTGATTATTATTGCTTGGTAACCTAAGGATTAGAAATGGGTATGGCCCTAATTCACGCGAATCCTAAAGGTAGCTACCGGTTTTAACACCCCCACCCAGAATGTTCACTAGACGGAAGAGCTAGTGAGCGTGGTGTTTAGTACTTCGAAGTTTATATATTATACATACGAGATGTTCTGTTTTTTGGGATATTATTGATGCGCATTATATGTTAAGGTCGGTTACCATGTTGAGCAATGAAATCAAAGTGAATGTTATGTATCGAGAGAATGATTTTTATACACGGGTTATGTGTATTATTTTTGTGCACGAGATATGTGTACGGTTATTAAAAATCATGAGACAACCTACGGGGGAGAAAAGGATACGAACCTACTCTGCCAAGCATTATGAAAAATGTTTAGTACACGAGATATGTGTACTGTATTTAAATCTTGTGGTCTATCAAAATGATGAATTCTATTGTTTACGATAAACCAATGAACTCACCAACCTTTTGGTTGACACTTGAAAGCATGTTTATTCTCATGTATGAAAGAAATCTTTCGATGTGCATTTGTTCATTTTAGAGATATTACTTGGAGTCATTCATGACATATTTCAAAAAGACGTTGCATTCGAGTCGTTGAGTTCATCAAGAATATTATTAAGTCATTGATAGTTTGATATATTATGAAATGGTATGCACGCCTGTCAACTTTCGATGTAATGAAAGTTTGTCTTTTAAAAACGAATGCAATGTTTATAAAATGTATCACATAGAGGTCAAATACCTCGCGATGTAACCAAATGTAATGTATTCGTCCAGATGGATTAGGACGGGGTCGTCTAAAAATGATAGTCTAAAATATATCGTTTACATACGACCATTACATAATGGTTTACAATAATAATATGTTACATTAAAACAAGTTCTCGAATGCAGTTTTTAAACAATATTATACAAGCATGGTGACTCCAAATCTTGTCTTTATTTAGCATGCAGTAGCTGAAGCTCTTAATAATCACCTGAGAATAAACATGCTTTAAACGTCAACAAAAATGTTGGTGAGTTATAGGTTTAACCTGTATCATAAATCGTAATAATAATAGGCCACAAGATTTCAATATTTAACCGCACACGTAACCCGTGTACAAAACATGATACACATAACCTGTGTATAAAAATCATTCATATGGTGAACACCTGGTAACCGACATTAACAAAATGCATCTAGAATATCCCCATCATTCCGGGACTCTCATCGGACATGATAAAATTGAAGTACTAAAGCATCCGTAACCTGGATGGGGTTTGTTAGGCCCAATAGATCTATCTTTAGGATTCGCGTCAATTAGGGTTTCTGTTTCCTAATTCTTAGATTACCAGACTAAAAAGGGTGATATCCGGTATAATAATCCAACCATAGAATTTAGTTTCAAGTACTTGTGTCTATTTTGTAAAACATTTATAAAACTGCATGTATTCTAATCCCAAAAATATTCGATAGTAAAAATGGGACTATAACTCACTTTCACAGATTTTTACTTCGTCGGAAAAAGACTTGGCCACGAGTCGATTCACGAACCTATAACAAATATATACATATATATCAAAGTATGATGGATATATATTCATATCAATTTTTATTTACGTTTTAACGTATTAAGTTGTCAAGTTAACAGTCCAACGTTAGTAGTCCACAATTAGTAGTCCATAATAATCCAATAATATATATATATATATATATATATATATATATATATATATATATATATATATATATGTACATATATATGTATATGTATATGTATATCGTGTTAGAATTAACTAACACTATTATATATTGTCTTAATATAATTAAGACACATAATATATATATATATATATATATATATATATATATATATATATATATATATATATATATATATATATATATATATATATATATATTGTCTGAATCACCCCACGACCCATTATATATATGTCTCAGACTCTATCACAACCCATGGTATATATATTATTTTAGAATCAACCTCGACCCATTATATGCTAACTCGAGCATTACCGCATATAGTGTCTTATGGGTTATTCAAAATAATATATATAGATGATGTCAACATGATATGTCAAAATATTGTATACGTGTCTATGGATATCAAGTCATATATATATATATATATATATATATATATATATATATATATATATATATATATATATATATATATATATAGTGTCTTACGATTTTTATTAAGACTATAATATATTGTCGTAGAATTAACCCCGACTATTATAATTTGTATTTTTACTAATAAGGGATCAATACATGTATAAATACATTTAGGATATAGGATAAGTTAGCTAGGATATGGTTAGTATAAATTTGTTATAAAAATTTTCGTAGCTAAAACTAGTAATTCTATCCAATTTTGTTTTACCCATAATTTCTTCATTACAAATCCTTTTTGAGTGAATCAAATTGCTATGGTTTCGTATCGAACCAAAATTTAATAATCTAAATAGAAAAAGTATAGGTTTGTAGTTGGAGTTACAGGTTACAAGTCGTTTTTGAAAGAGGTAGTCATTTCCGTCGAAAGAACAACATCTTGATGACCATTTTGAAAAACATACTTTTACATTGTGTTAAACCATGATTTTTGGATATAGTATCATGTTCATATGAAATATCATTTTTCCAAAAAATAAACTTTAAATTCAAAGATTAAGATAGTTTTTATTTTTCCAACCGAAAACAGCCCCCGGTTTTACTACAACGGCGTATGTCCGGTTTTACGGTGTTCTTCGTGTTTTCAAGTTTTAAATCATTAAGTTAGCATATCATATAGATATAAAACATGTGTTAGGTTATTTTTAAGAGTCAATTTAGAAGGATTAACTTTGTTTGCGAACAAGTTTAAAATTAACTAAACTACGTTCTAGTGATTACAAGTTATATTCTTCGAATAAGATAGTTATATAAGTATGAATCGAACGATGTTATGAACATCATTACTACCTCAAGTATAGTAGGTAAACCTATTGGAAAAGACAAGAAATAATCTTGAACTTGAATGGATCTTTGATAGCTTGGAAGTTCTTGAAGTAGAATCATGACACGAAAACAATTTCAAGCAAGATTACTACTCGAATTAAGATAGTTATAGTTATAGAAATCGAATGAAAGTTTGAATATGAATATTACCTTGAATAAGAAATATAACCTACTTTAAATAACAAAGGTTTCTTGTTCTTAGATGATTACTTGGAATGGATTTGAAAGTTTGGAAGTAATCTTGCAAACTTGAAAGTGTTCTTGATGTGTTCTTGAGTAGTTGTTTTGTAGGTTGATCAAAGGTTGGATTTATGAGCTAGATTGATGTAGTTTTTAATGAATATGATGAAGAACACTTAAAACATAATTATAGAACAAAATAGAGATCAAATAGATGAAAGAAAATTGAAAAATGCAAGTGTGTGTGTGTGTGAATGAAGAAAACGTGAACCATGGTGTCCATATATGGTCACATTATTTTGATTTTTAGTGTAATAATTCATGCTAGTTTCCAAATTATGGTTTCCACATGTTTTATGAATCATTAAGGCAGCTAAGGAGCTGATCATTGAGTGTATATACCAATAGTATATACATTTAGAAGCTGGGTATTATACGAGTACGAATACCGAACCAATATGAGTAGAATTCTTTGATGAAAATGTATGAGAATGCAATTGTAACCAACTTTGTTAAGTACAAGTATTTTGATATATGTCTTGAAGTCCTTCAAAAGTGCATTAATACATCATAATAAACTACTTATATATACATTTTAATTAAGTCGTTAAATCAACATTAGTCGTTACATGCATGCGTTGTTTTGAAACCTTAAGTTAACGATCTCGTTAAATGTAATTAATCCCATTGTTATTATATCTAATGAGATGTTAAATTGTTATGTTATCATGATAACATAGTGTGTTAATATATATTAATATGATATATAAATATTAAGACGTTATTACAACGATAATCGTTACATATAGATATCGTTTTGAATTCCTTAAGTTAGTAGTCTTGTTTTATGGGTATAGTTTGTTGTTAATATACATAATGAGATACTTAAATATCATTTCATCATGTTAAACATATATATATGTCCATATATATGTTATCATGTCATATACAAGCTATAACGTTCGTGAATCATCGGACAACTGGTTGGTCAAACGTTTACATAAAAACCGTTTCAATTAATCAAGTCTTGACAAGTTTGATTGCTTAACATGTTGGAAACATTTATTCATGTAAATATTAATCTCATATAATATATAATCATGGAAAAATCCGGGTTATGACAGTACCTACCCGTTAAATAAATTTCGTCCTGAAATTTTAAGCTGTTGTAGGTGTTGTCTCTTCTTCTGGAAATAAGTGTGGTATTTCTGCTTCATCTGATCTTCACGCTCCCAGGTGAACTCGGGTCCTCTATGAGCATTCCATCGAACCTTTACGATTGGTATTTTGTTTTGCTTAAGTCCTTTAACCTCACGATCCATTATTTCGACGGGTTCTTCAATGAATTGTAGTTTTTCGTTGATCTTAATTTCTTCTAAAGGAATTGTGAGATCTTCTTTAACTAAGAATTTCTTTAAATTCAAGACGTGGAAGGTATTATGTACGCCGGCTAATTATTGCGGTAATTCAAGTCGATAAGCTACCGGTCCGACACGATCAATAATCTTGAATGGCCCAATGTATCTCGGGTTTAGTTTTCCCCGTTTACCAAATCGAACAACGCCTTTCCAAGGTGATACCTTAAGCATGACCATGTCACCAATTTTAAATTCTAAATCTTTTCTATTAATGTCTGCGTAGCTCTTTTGCCGATTCTGGGCGGTTTTCAACCGTTGTTGAATTTGAATGATTTTCTCGATAGTTTCTTGGATAATTTCTGGACCCGTGATTTGTTTATCCCCCACCTCGCTCCAACAAATCAGAGACCTGCACTTTCTATCATAAAGTGCCTCGAACGGTGCCGCATCAATACTCGAGTGGTAACTGTTGTTGTAGGAAAACTCTGCTAATGGTAGATGTCTATCCCAACCATTTACAAAGTCAATAATACATGCTCGTAGCATGTTTTCAATTGTCTGTATCTTTCTTTCACTTTGTCCATCAGTTTGTGGATGATAGGCAGTACTCATGTCTAGACGAGTCCCCAATGCTTGTTGTAGCGTCTGCCAAAACCTTGAAACAAATATGCCATCCCTATCAGAGATAATAGAGATTCGTATTCCATGTCTGGAGATGACTTCCTTCAAGTATAGTCGTGCTAACTTCTCCATTTTGTCATATTCTCTCATTGGTAGGAAGTGTGCTGATTTGGTAAGACGATCGACTATTACCCAAATTGTATCATAACCACTTGTAGTCCTTGGCAATTTAGTAATGAAATCCATGGTAATGTTTCCCATTTCCATTCCGGGATTTCGGGTTGTTGAAGTAGACCTGATGGTTTCTGATATTCAGATTTGACTTTAGAACAAGTCAAACATTCCTCTACGTATGTGGCAACATCGACTTTCATACCCGGCCACCAAAAATGTTTCTTGAGATCTTGGTACATTTTCCCCGCTCCGGGATGTATTGAATATCTAGTTTTATGTGCTTCCCTAAGTACCATTTCTCTCGTATCTCCAAACTTTGGTACCCAAATTCTTTTAGCCATATACCGGGTTCCGTCTTCCCGAATATTAAGATGTTTCTCCGATCCTTTGGGTATTTCATTCTTCAAATTCCCTTCTTTCAAAAATCCTTGTTGCGCCTCCTTTATTCGAGTAGTAAGATTAGTATGAATAATTATATTCATAGCTTTTACTCGAATAGGTTCCCTGTCCTTTCTACTTAAAGCGTCGGCTACCACATTTGCCTTTCCCGGGTGGTAACGAATCTCGAAGTCGTAATCATTTAACAGTTCAATCCACCTACGCTGCCTCATGTTTAGTTGTTTTTGATTAAATATATGTTGTAGACTTTTGTGGTCGGTATATATAATACATTTGACCCCATATATGTAGTGCCTCTACATTTTTAATGCAAAAACAACAGCGCCCAATTCCAAATCATGAGTCGTATAATTCTGTTCGTGAATCTTTAATTGTCTAGACGCGTAAGTAATTACCTTCTTTCGTTGCATTAATACATAACTGAGACCTTGCTTTGAAGCGTCACAATAAATCACAAAATCATCATTCCCTTCAGGCAATGACTATATAGGTGTCGTAGTTAACTTTTTCTTCAACAATTGAAACGCTTTTTCTTGCTCATCCTTCCATTCAAATTTCTTCCCTTTATGCGTTAATGCAGTCAAGGGTTTTGCTATTTTGGAAAAATCTTGGATGAATCTTCTGTAGTAACCAGCCAATCCTAAAAATTGGCGTATCTGCGTCGGAGTTTTCGGGGTTTCCCACTTTTCAACGGTTTCAATCTTTGCCGGATCAACCTGAATACCTTCTTTGCTCACTATGTGACCGAGGAATTGAACTTCTTTCAACCAAAATGCACACTTTGAAAACTTAGCGTACATTTTTTCCTTCCTCAATAATTCTAGAACCATTATCAAATGTTCTCCGTGCTCTTGGTCATTCTTTGAGTAAATAAGTATGTCACCAATGAAAACAATGACAAACTTGTCAAGATATGGTCCACACACTCGGTTCATGAGATCCATGAACACGGCTGGCGTGTTAGTCAAACCAAATGGCATAACCATAAACTCATAATGATCGTAACGCATTATAAAAGCAGTCTTTAGAATATCATCTTCATTTACCCGCATTTGATGATAACCAGAACGTAAATCGATCTTCGAATAAACCGACGAACCTTGTAGTTGATCAAATAAGTCATCGATTCTCGGTAGTGGATAACGATTCTTGTTGGTAAGTTTCTTCAACTCTCGGTAATCGATACACAACCTGAATGTACCATCCTTCTTTTTGACAAACAAAACAGGAGCTCCCCACGGTGATGTACTTGGTCGAATGAAACCACGCTCTAAAAGTTCTTGTAAATGACTTTGTAATTCCTTCATTTTGCTGGGTGTGAGTCTGTATGGAGCACGAGCTATCGGTGCAGCTCCGAGTACAAGATCTATTTGGAATTCAACGGATCGGTGTGGAGGTAGTCGCGGTAATTCTTTCGGAAATACATCGGGAAATTCTTTTGCGGTAGGAACATCATTGATGTTCTTTTCTTCAAAATTGATTTTCTTGACGTGTGCAAAAACGGCATAGCAACCTTTTCTTATTAGATTTTGCTCCTTCAAGCTACTAATAAGATTTAACTTCGCGTCGCTCTTTTCTCCGTACACCATTAAGGGTTTTCCCTTTTCGCGCAGAATACGAATCGCATTCTTGTAACAAACGACCTCTGCTCTCTCCTTTTTCAACCAGTCCATGCCGATTATCACATCAAAACTCCCTAACTCTACTGGTATTAAGTTGATCTTAAACGTTTCGCTGACCAGTTTAATTTTTCGATTCCAGCATATATTATCGGCTTTAATTAATTTACCGTTCGCTAGTTCGAGTAAAAACTTATTATCCAAAGGCGTTAATGGACAATTTAATTTAGCACAGAAATCTCTAATCATATAGCTTCTATCCGCACCCGAATCAAATAAAACATAATCAGGTTTTTCATCAATAAGAAACGTACCCGTAACAAGCTCCGGGTCTTCCTGCGCTTCAGCCGCATTAATATTAAAGACTCTTCCACGGCTTTGACCATTATTATTCCCCTAGTTTAGACACATAATTTTGTAATGGCCCTTCTTCCCACATCCGAAACAAGTAATGTCGGCATTTTCTGTTCCTTTAACCCCTGGTCCGTAAACTTCACACTTTGCTGCACCATGCCCCTTTCTATTACACTTGGTACATGATACCGAATAGTAAGTAGTCGGATGGTACCCTTCACACCTTTTGCACGGAATTTTCTGGTTTTCGATGCCATTGTTGTTATTGAAATGGTTGTTGTTGTGATTGTTATTGTTGTTGGGACGGTTGTTGTAGTTGTTGTGGTTGTTATTGTATTTGTTGTTGGGATTGCGATTGTTGTTGTTGCGATTGATATTGCGGTTGTTATGATTGTTGTTGCGATTATGGTTGTGATTGTTGTTGTTGTTGTTGTATTGGTGACCCTTGTCACTGTTTTCTTCCCACTTTCTCTTGACTTGTTTCATTTTGGCCTCCTCGACCGTCTGCTCTTTAATTCTTCCCTCAATCTGGTTTATGAGTTTGTGAGCCATTCTACTTACCTTTTGCATTGATGTGGGTGCGCTTGAACTCACATCCTCCTTAATCCTCTCCTGTAACCCTTTCACAAATGCATCGATCGGCTCTTCTTCATCTTCGAACACTCTTGGACACAATAGGCACAACTCGGTGAATCGTCGTTCATATGTGGTAATATCGAATCCTTTCATTCGTAATCCTCTAAGCTCTACCTTGAGCTTATTGACCTCGTTTCTGGGACGGTACTGCTCATTCATCATGTGTTTGAATGCTGACCACGGTAGTGCGTAAGCAGCATCTTGTCCTACCTGCTCGAGATAGGTGTTCCACCATGTTAACGCAGTACCTGTGAAGGTATGCGTAGCGTACTTTACCATGTCTTCTTCAGTACATTTACTTATGGCAAACACCGATTCGACCTTCTCGGTCCACTGTTTTAATCCGATTGGTCCTTCAGTTCCATCGAACTCAAGGGGTTTACAGGCAGTAAATTCCTTGTAGGAGCATCCTACATGATTTCTTGCGGAATTTGTTCCACTGCTGGACCCTGAATTATTGTTATTTTGCATTGCAGCCTGTACTGCGGCTATGTTTGCTGCGAGAAAAGTACAGAATTCTTCCTCGCTCATATTCAAGTTTTGTCGAGTCGTCGGTGCCATTTCCTTCAAAAATAGCCAAAAGAGTTAAGTTAATCATATAGAATATTAGGAGTAGTCAACAGTATTTCGTAGCATAATATGAACTTATTTATAAAAGCCTTTTCTTCATATTAGCATTTTATAATTTTAATTCGGGTAGTACCTACCCGTTAAAGTTCATACTTAATAGCTAGCGCAAAAATTAACTACTACTATCGAAATAATATTCTATCATGAAAAACTTAATTCATTAATATTTCACGCTTAAACTTTTGATACAATATTTTACAATCATACCATACCGCTATTTTACATATAGCATAAAAGTACAAGCACGTTATCATACATATATTACAAGATATTGTAAGAGTAAATGACTTCAACTCTTTTATTCAGACTTGTTTGCTTCATGTTCCTCGGACTCGGTTCGTTTTGCTAATTTCCTAGGGATAAACGGGCCAGTACTCATACGAGGAGTCCTTTTCACAAATGTTTTGGAAAAATCAGTTCCCTTAGATATTCCCGGGCTATAGTTAAAGTTTATGAAATACGGGTGTTTACGGTATATTCCGTCAGGGTATTTCATGTTAACATATAGTTCATCGGGTTTGGGGATCGGGTTTCTCTATTTTCATAGCTTTTCCCTTATTGTTTTCTTTTCCTTTATTAAATTGGGCCGCGGTAATTTCTATTACTTCATCGGAATCCTCATCGGGATCCGATTCATCAGAAAATTGGTAATTTTCCCAATATTTTTCCTCCTCAGCGGAGACACCATCGGCCATTTTTAACTTTGGTCCATTGGTTGAGGATTTTCTTTTATTTAACTGTTTTTCTTTGATTTTTAACACTTCCTCCTCCGGATCTTCTTCTTCCGGTTCTTCTTCTTCCGGAATTTGTGAATCATCCCAAAATGTATTCGACTCATCATTGTTATTAGGTGAGTCGATGGGATTGGTACTAGAAGTAGACATCTAACACACAATAGCAAGCACGTTAAGAGATTAATATATCACATAATATTTACATGTTAAAAATATATAGTTTCCAACAAAAGTGTTAAGCAATCATTTTTAAAACAGACATGGTCGAAGTCCAGACTCACTAATGCATCCTAACAAACTCGGTTAGACACACTAATACAAATTTCTGGTTCTCTAAGACCAACGCTCTGATGCCAACTGAAATGCCCCGTTCATATCGATTATAAACGTTTCATATTAATTAGTTTTATTGCGAGGTTTGTGATGGAATTTGACAATCTTTTAAACAAACATGTTCTACACATTAACAAAGTTCATAAAACCCATTTTATGAAGATTAAAGTAAGCGGAAGCATGTAAAGTTCATGTTATATAACAACCATTTTAAAAGACAAATTCCATAAATATATCAAGTCTTGAATAATATGCTTACATACAACAAGTGGGTTTAGAGTTTTACCTCCTCAAGCTAGTTGAGGGTTACTACAAGATGATGAAGAAGATGATAGAGAATATAGCTTCTAACTTGAAGCCTCAAGTGTGTAATACCCCAAGCTTTTGATGCACCAACACAACCTTTGAATTGTTAGGACTTTAGACACTTGAATGTGTTAAAATAGCTAGCAAAGAACTCTCCTACTACCCCTAAATATTTCGGCCAGAAATATGGACTGCAGCAGAATTTTTGTTGCTTATTTTACTTGTATTATCACCCTCTCACTTGAGTCAATGAGTCTTACTTTGGTCTAAGAGTTTTCACATGCATATATGGACATGTGTATCTTAAAAGTAACAATTAAAACAAGCATGGGAGAGCATGGGAGTCCCCAAAATCTGCCCATCCTTTTTTATAAAACAATGTTTTTTAACATATATATATAAATATGTTATATATATATATATATATATATATATATATATATATATATATATATATATATATATATATGTATAAAACATGTATTTGTTTGTTACTTTCACATTTTATAAACCTTTTATAAAATATAACACAATATAATCATTTAAACTTATAAACAATTATATATAAATTATCCAAATAATTTATCTCAAGTGATAACATTTTAGAAAACCGATTTTCAAAAATCCAAGTGTCGCGTATTTATTTAACGACCCAATCGTTAAGATTAAATACATATAAAGTGTCGGTAAGCTTGTTATTGGGTATGACCCGACTTGGATCATAACACATTAGCCACATTAATTTAATATGTCTCTCGGGCATTCGAAATACCTTCAATCTCTCACTTGCACGAGAAACATAAGAAATTAATGCAAGTGATGGATACCACCTAACGACCGTCCATCACCCCCAATATGTTATGACTTTGTGCCATTCAATAACATCATCCTTTTCGAGTTCCCATCTCGAATATGAATAGGTGAATCTTTTCATTTTATCCTTTCGTCCTAGATGTCATGTTAAATCCAAGAGACACAGAGTGATCACTCTCTTCTAGATTTAACTTTATCAGGCCTTAGACATCTGACTCTCAACGAATAAGAGGGACAAATTCCATCTTGACTACACACATCCTAAATATATACCTTGCATTATACCTGAGCTCTTCCTTATGAACTACCATTTTTCAGAATAGCGAAGGAAAGAATCAAGGCACAATACTTGGTAAATATCCGAACCCAATATGTATCTCAGGTCAGAGGATACAATGATATTCGCCTTTACTCAAGATTACATGTGATCAACCACAAAGGCTCCATTTAGTAAATCTTGAGGGCAGGTCTTCCAATATTTGTATCCCACAAATATCTATGAACCTTGGTTGCAACCTTGCCCCACATTCATCCCGTGAATGTATACCAATCCAAGTTCATAATAGTCTGAACCTCACACTTGTTCCCACAAATGTGATCGACTACGGAATTTAGAATAACTTCTTATTCATGGATAAAATATGCAAAATAGGAACATGACTCAAAATAAATTAATACCATAATTATATTAATGAGTTTGAACAATTTCGTTCCGTTACAATACTTAAAACAGATCATGACCAATCACTAGAATATCGAAGCCCTAATGCACAAACATGTCCTGCATGTTTTGATCCATGTAAGAGCTTCGTGAGAGGATCCGCTATATTAAGATCTGTGTGAACTTTGCAAATACATATCTTTCCCTTTTCAACTTCATCCCTTATGTAATTGAATCTCCGCTCAATGTGACGGGTCTTTTGATGAGCACGAGGTTCCTTGATTTGAGCAATCGCACCCTCGTTGTCACAAAAGATCTCAAGAGGGTCCTGAATGGAAGGGACTACTCCTAAGTCGTCGATGAATTTCTTCATCCATGCAGCTTCCTGAGCTGCCAATGATGCGGCGATGTACTCCGACTCTGTAGTGGATAGAGCAACAACATCCTATTTTGAACTCTTCCAAGAGACCGCACCTCCATTTAATGTGAAGACATAACCGGATTGTGATCGAGAATCATCACGATCAGTTTGGAAACTCGCATCCACGTAACCTTTTACAGCGAGTTCCTCCTCACCAGACCCATATATCAGAAACATATCCTTAGTCCTCCTAAGGTATTTCAATATACTTTTAACAGCAATCCAATGACTGTTTCCTGGGTTATTCTGGTATCTACTTGTCAGGCTAAGAGCGCATGACACATCCGGTCTAGTGCATATCATTGCATACATGATAGACCCAATGGCAGAAGCATATGGGACTTTCTTCATTCTCTCATGTTCATCTTTCGTGGTGGGGCACTGAGATGAACTGAGAAGTGTTCCCTTTTGAATAGGTACCAAACCTTTCTTAGAGTTCTCCATCTTGAACCTTTTCAAGATCTTTTCAATGTATGCACTTTGATTTAAACCTATCAATTTCTTGGATCTATCCCTGTAGATCCCAATCCCCAAAACGTATTGTGCTTCTCCAAGATCCTTAATGGAGAAGCATTTGCTTAACCAAGTTTTAACACCTTTCATTGCCGGAATATCATTTCCAAATAACAATATATCATCCACATATAGTACAAGGAACATGATAGTGCTCCCACTAGCTTTCTTGTATACACAAGCTTCATCACCATTTTTAATGAAGCCAAATTTCTTGGCCTCCTCATTAAAACGATGATTCCACATTCTAGATGCTTGTTTCAATCCGTAGATTGACTTCTTTAACTTGCATACCTTTTTAGGATATTTCGGATCAACAAAACCCTCAGGCTGAACCATATAGACATCTTTCTCAAGATGTCCGTTTAGGAAGGCGGTCTTGACATCCATCTGCCATATTTCATAATCATAATGAGCAGCAATGGCAAGTAATATCCTAATAGACTTTAGCATCGCCACAGGCGAAAAAGTTTCATCATAGTCAACCCCTTGAGTTTGAGTGAAACCTTTTGCTACAAGTCTAGCTTTATATGTATCCAAGTTTCCATGTATGTCGGTTTTCATTTTGAACAGCCATATACAATCAACTAGCCTAGAGCCAGGAGGTTGCGCAACAAGTTCCCAAACTTGGTTGTCATACATGGATTGCATCTCAGCGTTCATGGCTTCCTGCCATTTATCTTTATCAATCCTTGATAAAGCATCTTGGTAGTTTATTGGTTCATCCAAATCAACCACATAGCAACCATCCATGAGAAACCCATATCTCTCGGGAGGATTACTAATCCTACCAGATCTGCGAACGTCTTGTGTATTTTGATCATCCATCTGATCACTCTCAACATTTTCATGTTGAGTGCTAGTGTCAGCCAATTGTGTATCATCTACTTGATCTTGAACCTCTTCAAGATCTATCTTCCTTTCACTATTTCCTTCCATTAGGAACTTAGTTTCAAGGAATTCCGCCTTTCGAGCAACAAATACATTTTGCTCGGTTGGATCATAGAAATAGTATCCCATATCATCCTTGGGATATCCTATGAAGATACACTTCGTGGATCGAGCATTCAACTTATTAGGGACGTAACGCTTAGGATAAGCTTCACATCCCCATACCTTTAAGTATGATATAGATGGAGGTTTTCCAAACCACATCTCATGAGGTGTTCGTTCCACTTTCTTGGTTGGGGCCATATTTAAAATACGAGCCGCGGAGCATAGACAATAACCCCAAAATGATAGAGGTAACGAGCTTCTAGCCATCATAGATCGAACCATATCCATTAGGGTTCGGTTCCTCCTTTCGGAAACTCCATTAAGTTGTGGTGTCCTGGGTGGAGTAAGTTGCGAGATAATCCCACAACTTCTAAGATGATCTTGGAAGGCATCGCTCAGGTATTCACCTCCTCTATCGGTACAAAGTACCTTGATTGTCTTATTGAGTTGATTTTGTACTTCGCTTTGATATTCTTTGAATGCTTCAAAAGTTTCGTCCTTATGTCTTAACAAGTAGACATCCAAAACGACTGAAGTCATCAATGAAAGTAACGAAGTATCTTACACCATTCCTAGCTATGGGCTTAAAGGGTCCACATACATCCGAATGTATTAATCCCAATAAGTCCTTAGCCCTTTCATAGGTCCCTTTGAAAGGTGCTTTAGTCATTTTGCCTTGTAAACAAGATTCACACACATCAAACGAGTCCATCTCATTTGATTTCAAGAGTCCATTCTTTTGAAGTGTATGCATTCGGTTCTTGTTTATGTAACCAAGGCGACAATGCCATAAGTAGGAATCACTCAAATCCCTTTTGAGTTTCTTGGTGCTAGTATGGTATATTGAGCTACTAGATGATGTATCATCATGAACCAATTCATAAATTCCATTTGCAGGCGAAGCCTTAAAATAGAATACATTATCTAAATAAACATGGATATCATTATTAACAAAATTAAGATAAAAACCACATTGTTTTAAACGGGAAACTGAAATAATGTTTCGACATAAATCCGGTGCATACAAAACATTGTTCAAAATAAGTTCCAAACCACTTGAAAGCTTTTATACAAAGTCTCCTTGAGCCTTCACTTGCACTTTGGCTCCATTACCCATAAAGAGACTTGATGTTCCCGTTTGCTTGCTACTTCTTTTGAACCCCTGCAAAGAATTGCAAATGTGAGTTCCACATCCAGTGTCTAATACCCATGTATTAGAAGAAGTAATACTAAGCTCTATATATACCATATATATGTTACCTGAGGATTGCCCCGCATCCCTCTTTTCCTTCAACTCCTTAAGGTAGACCGGGCAATTGCATTTCCAGTGACCCATTTCACCGCAACCGAAGCACGGGTCTTCCTTGGGGTTTGCTTGTCCGGCAACCTTTTGCTTCTTGTTCTTGTTTTTGGTTGGGGTAACCATCCTCCCCTTTCCCTTAACTTGATGGGCGGGTCCTTTCCTCTTAGCCGCCTTTGGCTTAGAGGTGTTGTTACCTTTGGACCCACCATCATTGATCATTAGCACGGGTGAAGCCCTCTTACCCATGCTAGTTTCCGCCGTCCTGAGCATGCCATGAAGTTCGCCAATGGTCTTATCCATCCCATTCATATTGTAATTAATTACAAATTGGTCAAACCTCTTTGACAAGGAGTTTAGGATAAGATCGGTGGCTAGCTCATTAGATATGTTGAGGTTAAGACGGTTTGCGCGATCAATGAGGCTTTTCATTTTGAGGACATAAGAGGATATGGATTGGGTGTCATCCATACGACATGCATGTAGTGCTCGAACCGTTTCGAAGCGCTCGACACGTGCTTATTGAAGGAACATCTCCTTCAATTGCGTAATCATGTCATGTGCACTATGATGTTCGAAATCCTTTTGGAGTTCAGGTATCATAGTGTCAAGCATTAGGCAAGCGACTTGAACCGAATCGGCGCAATACTTGTCATAATAAGCCATGCCCTCTAGATCTTCCTCATCCGGTTGGTCGGGAATAGGGTCCTCCAATACATACGCTTTATCCTCAAGTTTGAGGACAATCCTAAGATTACGGAACCAATCCATAAAGTTCGTATGGTTGAGTTTGTCTTTCTCGAGGAGAGACCTTATCGATAGGTTGTTTAGGTTAAGTGGTGCATTTTGCATGTTGTTGTTATTGGTGGCCATCTACAAAATTAACAAAGTTCATTTAAGTATTGATTTTAAATTTAATAAACAATACCCTTTTATAATTAATTGATTCATTAAATATTAGAATCCAACGGTAAATTAAATTTCGGTTAGGTGACCTTTATCCCGTTATTTGATTTAGCTAGGTAGTCATTTATATGACAATTGCAATCCTTTTGCAACTTCTAAATTATGGGATCATGCAATCCTTTTGCATGGCATATTATCCCATCAACGCCTATTTGTTCATCATGCTTCGGTGTCCCTAAGTTCATGATTTCCAAATCAAGTCGTCCTACTTGTGTAAACGTGCAAACTTAACATACAAGTGGTTAGGTGACCTTTATCCCACAAGCATGCGAAGTTCACCTTAATCGTATTAGTTTGTTCATGACGGTTAGGTGACCTTTATCCCATCATGAGTTCCCTAATATGTCTAAATGTCACATAAAAAGATGGCGTTTAACTTGTTTATATTGTTTTAGTAAAGGGATTTTAAGTTTTCATTAATTCTAGTTTAAGAAAACATTTTGCCATATACCAACATGCATTTGGTGTATAGCACAATATGAAAAACCAATTTTCATGTCTTATTAGTAAAATCAATTACATGATATAAACCATTTTATATTCAATGTCATTTATGTCCTTAATAACCATTTATTAGTGACCTTTGTTGTTTTAATTATAACCAATTATAATGTCATTTTGCAAGTTGTAAATATGTGATAAATTGTAGCAACCAAACATACAAACACAATAAACATGCAAAACAACCAAGTTCACAATCAAGCCAATTTGGTAGACATTTGTTTAGCCAAAACAAATGTCACCTTCTAAGGGTTATGACAAAGTAGGAGATTTACAAATCTCCCACTAGCTCTTGCATCCATCTTGTGTTCTTCATTCATCTTGAATCTTCATTCTTCATTCTCTTTACAAAAAATATATCCTAATACATTTTTCTAGAAAATGAAATTGCAACCTAATCTATTTTACATACCAAATATAAAATAAATTACAAATGAATAAATATTACAAATTATTACAAACCAAATGAATGAATTAATATTACAAACCATAAGAATGAATAAAACAACCACATCATACACACATGCAACCACATGGCCAAGGCTTGATTGTGAACAACAACTAACAATAAAACTTGACCAAACTTGAAGTTCCAAACCCATTTTGGAACCCCTAAAATTCGGCCAAAATTAAACCCCACCCAAAATCCAAAATTTTTACATTCTAGTTTCATGCATGTTACTAGATTGTAAGATTAGTGGATTTAAAAGTCATAAACAAGAAGCATATTTCAAAGACCTTGGCTCTAGATACCATTGATGGAATTTGACAATCTTTTAAACAAACATGTTCTACACATTAACAAAGTTCATAAAACCCATTTTATGAAGATTAAAGTAAGCGGAAGCATGTAAAGTTCATGTTATATAACAACCATTTTAAAAGACAAATTCCATAAATATATCAAGTCTTGAATAATATGCTTACATACAACAAGTGGGTTTAGAGTTTTACCTCCTCAAGCTAGTTGAGGGTTACTACAAGATGATGAAGAAGATGATAGAGAATATAGCTTCTAACTTGAAGCCTCAAGTGTGTAATACCCCAAGCTTTTGATGCACCAACACAACCTTTGAATTGTTAGGACTTTAGACACTTGAATGTGTTAAAATAGCTAGCAAAGAACTCTCCTACTACCCCTAAATATTTCGGCCAGAAATATGGACTGCGGCAGAATTTTTGTTGCTTATTTTACTTGTATTATCACCCTCTCACTTGAGTCAATGAGTCTTACTTTGGTCTAAGAGTTTTCACATGCATATATGGACATGTGTATCTTAAAAGTAACAATTAAAACAAGCATGGGAGAGCATGGGAGTCCCCAAAATCTGCCCATCCTTTTTTATAAAACAATGTTTTTTAACATATATATATAAATATGTTATATATATATATATATATATATATATATATATATATATATATATATATATATATATATATATATATATATATATATATATATATATATATATATATATATATATATGTATATAAAACATGTATTTGTTTGTTACTTTCACATTTTATAAACCTTTTATAAAATATAACACAATATAATCATTTAAACTTATAAACAATTATATATAAATTATCCAAATAATTTATCTCAAGTGATAACATTTTAGAAAACCGATTTTCTAAAATCCAAGTGTCGCGTATTTATTTAACGACCCAATCGTTAAGATTAAATACATATAAAGTGTCGGTAAGCTTGTTATTGGGTATGACCCGACTTGGATCATAACACATTTGCCACATTAATTTAATATGTCTCTCGGGCATTCGAAATACCTTCAGTTTGACCTCTATATGAGACGTTTTTCAAAGACTGTATCTTTTTTTAAAACACACCATAACCTTTATTTTATCAACAAAGGTTTAGAAAAACATAGCATAGATTATCAAGAAATGATAATCTAAAATATATCGTTTACACACGACCATTACACAATGGTTTACAATAATAATATGTTACGTTAAAACAAGTTCTCGAATGCAGTTTTTAAACAATATTATACAAGCATGCTGACTCCAAATCTTGTCTTTATTTAGCATGCAACAGCGGAAGCTCTTAATAATCACCTGAGAATAAACATGCTTTAAACGTCAACAAAATTGTTGGTGAGTTATAGGTTTAACCTGTATCATAAATCGTAATAATAATAGGCCACAAGATTTCAAATATTTAACCGCACACGTAACCCGTGTACAAAACATGATACACATAACATGTGTATAAAAATCATTCATATGGTGAACACATGGTAACCGACATTAACAAAATGCATCTAGAATATCCCCCATAATTCCGGGACTCTCATCGGACATGATAAAATCGAAGTACTAAAGCATCTGTAACCTGGATGGGGTTTGTTAGGCCCAATAGATCTATCTTTAGGATTCACGTCAATTAGGGTTTCTGTTCCCTAATTCTTAGATTACCAGACTAAAAAGGGTGATATCCGGTATAATACTCCAACCATAGAAAGTAGTTTCAAGTACTTGTGCCTATTTTGTAAAACATTTATAAAACTGCATGTATTCTCATCCCAAACATATTCGATAGTAAAAATGGGACTATAACTCACTTTCACAGATTTTTACTTCATCGAAAAATGACTTGGCCACGGGTCGATTCACGAACCTATAACAATATATATATATATATATATATATATATATATATATATATATATATATATATATATATATATATATATATATATATATATATATATATATATATATATATATATATCAAAGTATGATGGAAATATATTCATATCAATTTTTATTTACGTTTTAACGTATTAAGTTGTCAAGTTAATAGTCCAACGTTATAAGTCCACAATTAGTAGTCCATAATAATCCAATAATATATATATATCGTGTTAGAATTAACTAACACTATTATATATTGTCTTAATATAATTAAGACACATAATATATATATATATATATATATATATATATATATATATATATATATATATATATATATATATATATATATATATATTGTCTGAATCACCCCACGACTCATTGTATACATGTCTCAAACTCGATCACAACACATGGTATATATATTATTTTAGAATCAATGTCACGACCCGAATAATTTCGACTAATTTTAAACCAAACTCTTGATACGATTTAATATTTTTGACACAATAATCCAAGTCTATTAGGTTGAGTCTCAAAAAAATTTTGAACTGTTTCATATATTCAATTGACATTCGACTGTTCTCCATGGTTCACGAATAACTATTTGCAAATAGATAACATATATATTTAAATAAGTATTTATAATTTGAAATATAATTTAGAATATTATATAATATGATTATTAGGATTTATATTGTAAACTAAATAAAATAAAATACGATTAATGGAAACTATATTTGAAAATATATAGATATATATAAATATGTATATAAATATTACTTGTAAATATATAAGGTTATATTAAGTTTATTTGTTCAAAAATATATAATATATTTGTTTTAAGTAATTAAATTTGCTATTTTAAACCTATTAATATATAGAAAGGTAATATAAATGATTCCGAGTTTAATTAGTAAATGTCAGTAATACTCGGTTGACATTCCGTTAACGTTCATATAGATTTAATATAAGTTTATGAAGGATTGAAATAAAAGTTGAACTGTAAATCGATTACGAAGATTTTAGATTTGTTAGATGTATTTTTTCCTTTTTAAGTTTAAATATTAGTACTCCGTACATATAAATTGGAACAGAAAATAAATAATTATTGAACCTTTTTGATCAGGTTTCAAACAGTTAATGAGTGAAATAATTAAATATATTTAATCTAAAAATTTGGGATTTTTAGGAACACTTTCATACATCAACTGTTTAGCAGTGGACACGATATAACACTCCGCGAAGTAAAAATATCTAAGTGTCGGTAGATGATGACAATTCAGTGGCTGTTTTCCTATTTGTTTACTATTCGACAAATTGATTAATCATTTTAAATTACTGTTTGGTTTTTGTTTTTATCATCCACAATCTATCTTTTATGTGATATAAATATACATATACATATACATATGCATATAAACCACATACACTTACATATGTACTATCATTTCCTCCTGATCAACCACCTCACCGTGCACCATTTTTATCACCACCATGGTCACGCCACTACCATCACAATCCACCATGGGTCACCATGAACACCCATCTATATCTCCTGGTCCTTCCTATTTCTTTGTTTGTCGAGCACCTCTTTCCTCATCCTTACGAAACCACCATCAAACCACACACCACCACCACCTTAAATCTCACAAGCCATGACCACACCATAGTGATTCACCACACCATCGCCACTATAACCTATCACCCGCATCACCACACCACCTTCTACTTGTATTTCTTTTGTTTCTGTTTTGTTCCTCAAAAATCAACACCGTAAACCACCAAGAACCATCCCAACCGCCACCTTCATCGATCATTATTAATTTTTGTTATGAAGAACAAATAGCCTGTTAATACCATTTTCATTTTCCTACAACACCAATTTACTAACCCATCGTCTTCATCATTCTTAAACACCACCCTCCTTCATGCTCTTCCCTGTTCTTGTTTGCAAGCCACCAACAACCACCACCACATTGCAACTATGCTACTGTACGCGAAAGTTTCTATTTCTTGTTTCAAGATTAAAAACACCAATTCACTGTTCATCATCTTCTTCACAACCCATTAAAAATCAAGTGTTTCTGCTGCTTCATTATTTCTGTTTCGATTAGAACCCAACGAAACAGTCTATTCCTAATACTCCTACTGTTCGAACAAGCCGTATGGCTGCTACGGTTTCTTTTTCTGTTTTAATCGCACATCCATCTGCAATTCCTATCGTGCTACAGCAAACTGCCTTTTAGTTTTTTAGAAAATCCAACCAAAACCTCGTATGCTACAGTAAACCTGCAAAACCTTTTTCTCGTTACTACTTCGATGCTGTTTAGTATTTATGTTTCTGTTTTGAATCGGTGATGATAATGAGGAAGCAATGGAGATTTTGATGATGATAGAAGATGAAAGAGAATGATGATAATGAAATATTGATTAGGGCATGCGGTTTTATCCATTTATTTATGTGTCTGCCTTTCGCAATTTGTTTATCAGATTCAGAATGCCCCGAAATTTGTTTAGGCTGTTAAGATTTGGTGTGTCTTAATTGGGCTACCAGGTTTGTATTGTTGGGCCAAAGTCATTTATCACAATTGGGCCGAGAGGTTGATAATGAGTGCTGATATGGATATCGCACTTAGAGATGAAGATGTAACGTTATAGGGTTCTATATATATATATATATATATATATATATATATATATATATATATATATATGTATATATATATTTAAGTGGAGTGTAAAACAGATAAATCGAAACAGATCAATGGTTGGGGTGCATGTTGGGTTAGCAACCTCGGTTTGAGCCTAGGCTGTGACAATTTTTTTTTATTTTGAAACTTGTTACTTTGAGGTAGTTTGCTATTATTATTACTATTATTATTATTATTATTATTATTATTATTATTATTATTATTATTATTATTATTATTATTATTATTATTATTATAATAAAATTAAAAGTTTTAAAACTTACAAAAAATTAGTGGGAAGCCTAGAGACAATCTGGGCCCCCACACCTCTAGCAATAGCAAAACCTATCCTAGTAAAAATATGAGCAGCAGCACCGACACCAATATCTTGCGCCATCGAACTCTTCTGAACCCGCTTAAGAAAAGAAATAGCCTCCTTCTCTAATTCCCCAAGGGAAGAAAATGAGAAAGGAATGAAACCATAACCAATCGCCTGACAGCAAGATTCGTACTTGACCCGCTTTCGACGAGCCGCCTCAACCACAGCACGTCCAGGGACAAAGTCAGAAAGCCCAGACTGTGTCAAAGGAGAAGACCCTGTCAAGTCAACACAGACATCGCGACCACAATCCCAGGAATAAAGTAACACATCTGCAGGTCTGAGGGCCCTGTCGTTCCCTCCAGACAACCCAATGTCAACCTCCTTTCTCGCAGAAATCCCAGATCGATAACAAACATCAACAAGGGAATCCCGAACAATATTATGTCGATGCTTAATACCCACCATACCAGCACAAGACACAGCGTGATCCCCAAAAATATCCCCAGTAAAAACCCTTGAACAGGCAGAGCATGTCGTCGAGATAGAGAACAATGGAATACCTAACCGGTAGCACAACACACATCGGTAAGTCTTTGCATTCATCGTCTGACCCAACCCCAAAATAGGGACTGCCCTTAGCCAAGCAGAGGTGTGAACACCCTGCTGTGATTTCCATAAGGGCGATTGTCGGGGAGATAACGAAAAAGTGGATTCTACAGAAGTGGTAACCTTTGTGAAATAAACATCTGCCAATTTCTTCATGCGTATTAGGGCAGCGACCTCACTCGGATTACCTAAAATATCAAACCCAACTGTATTATTAAACAGACTCAATGCATCTTCAAAAGCATGACTAAGACCAACAATACCCGCATGACGTAGGAGCTTGGTCTGCAACCCAGCAGACTGTAACCGAGAAGCCAGAAAAGCATAATGACGAACATCTTTCGCAGAATAAACACCAAGCCCTCCAAATGCAAATGGCAAGGTGGCAAGCCGCCACTGCCAATCACCAAACCCAGGCCCTGAAGCAGTAACAACACGCTCCAAGGAAGATCAAAGGGCTCCATCGAAAGCGCGTTGAGCCGCCTCTAATATACTAGGAGGACAAGTACGCAAGGTAAAGTAGAGTTTAGAAACTCCCGTACATGCCCTAAGCAACAACAACTCACACTGAGGATCATCAAGTTTAGCAACCTTATCCATAAGCGCAATGGACTTGGTCACCCTTAGCATCACCAGTTCACTACTAAAACCAGGATCGGAACTTGCGGGGGCCCCCAGCAACTTAACACCATTTAAAGGCCGAGCAATATTAGGAGGAAAGACACCTACTTGCCTGCTGCGAGGGTCCTCCGTAGGCCAGAAAATTTCTGTTTTTTCAACGTTGAGATGTAGCCCAAAACGAGGCCCATCCTCCATAATCAAATGCAAAACCTTCCCCACCACCAAAGTGTCTCCAATAATAGTGCCATCATCCAAATACCACGCCTGAAGACAAACCTCAAAATTATCACTGATTTTAGAAACCAAGGGTTATTATTATTATTATTATTATTATTATTATTATTATTATTATTATTATTATTATTATTATTATTATTATTATTATTATTATTATTATTATTATTATTATTATTATTGTTAAGATTACTACTTTTACAACAAATAAATATTTTTTTATATAAGTGTATATATATTCCAACTACCATAATATTACATATAATTACATGAATAAAGATTATTTATATAAACATTTACATATAACAAATTATTGATTTTTAAATATAATATTAAACTATATAAATATTAACTATTTTAAATATATACAAATTAAATATATAAGATATATAATTTAAGATATAATATATGAATTTATTTGATTACACGTATATGTATTAATATATATATGAATGATATAGGTTTGTGAATTCGAGGTCAACCCTACACTTATTAAATGACGTCATATGTATTTTTACTACAAAATACAGTATGGTGAGTTTCATTTGCTCCCTTTTTAATTGCTTTTGAAATATATATTTTTGGGCTGAGAATACATGCGCTGCTTTTACAAATGTTTACGAAATAGACACAAGTACTTAAAAATATATTCTACGTTGAGTTGTACCACTGGCATATTTCCTTGTAGCTTGGTAACTACTATTTACATGGGTATTGTAAACGCGAATCCTGTTGATAGATCTATCGGGCCTGACAACCCCAACTGGACTGGATGACCAGTATTCAACGGTTGCACAGTACTTCGTTTCAGTGACTACATTTGGTACAGTGTAGTGAGATTTCATAATAAAGGGAATATGCGACGTTGATTAAATGTTAAGTATGGTTACCAAGTGCTCAACCACTTAGAATGCTTTATATACACTTGCGAGTGTATTATGTTTATGATTATGAAATCTTGTGGTCTATTAAAATATTGAAATGATTATTACGATAAACCTATGAACTCACCAACCTTTTGGTTGACACTTTAAAGCATGTTTATTCTCAGGTACGAATTAAGTCTTCCGCTGTGCATTTGCTCATTTTAAGGACATTAGTTGGAGACGATCATCGCAATGGGACCAAATGTTGAAGACTTCGTCCGGATGGATTAGGTCGGGGTCTTTACAATCAACCTCGACCCATTATATGCTAACTCGAGCATTATCGCATATAGTGTCTTATGGGTTATTCAAAATAATATATATAGATGATGTCAACATGATATGTCAAAACATTGTATACGTGTCTATGGATATCAAGTCATATATATATATATATATATATATATATATATATATATATATATATATATATATATATATATATATATATATATATGTATATATATATAGTGTCTTACGATTTTTATTAGGACTATAATATATTGTCGTAGAATTAACCCCGACTATTATAATTTGTATTTCTACTAATAAGGGATCAAGACATGTATAAATACATGTAGGATATAGGATAAGTTAGCTAGGATATGGTTAGTATAAATTTGTTATAAAAATTTTCGTAGCTAAAACTAGTAATTCTATCCAATTTTGTTTTACCCATAATCTCTTCATTACAAATCCATTTTGAGTGAATCAAATTGCTATGGTTTCGTATCGAACCGGAATTTAATAATCTAAATAGAAAAAGTATTGTTTTGTAGTCGGAGTTACAGGTTACAAGTCATTTTTGAAAGAGGTAGTCATTTCCATCGAAAGAACGACATCTTGATGACCATTTTGAAAAACATACTTTTACTTTGTGTTAAACCATGATTTTTGGATATAGTATCATGTTCATATGAAATATAATTTTTCCAGAAAATAAACTTTAAACTCAAAGATTAAGATAGTTTTTATTTTTCCAACCCAAAACAGCTCCCTGTTTTACTACAACGGCGTATGTCCGATTTTACGGTGTTCTTCGTGTTTCCAAGTTTTAAATCATTAAGTTAGCATATCATATAGATATAAAACATGTGTTAGGTTGTTTTTAAGAGTAAAGTTAGATGGATTAACTTTGTTTGCGAACAGATTTAGAATTAACTAAACTATGTTCTAGTGATTACAAGTTATATTCTTCGAATAAGATAGTTATAAAAGTATGAATCGAACGATGTTATGAACATCATTACTACCTCAAGTATAGTAGGTAAACCTACTGGAAAAGAAAAGAAATAATCTTGAGCTTGAATGGATCTTTGATGGCTTGAAAGTTCTTGAAGTAGAATCATGACATGAAAACAATTTCAAGTAAGATTACTACTCGAATTAAGATAGTTATAGTTATAGAAATTGAATGAAAGTTTGAATATGAATATTACCTTGAATAAGAAAGATAACCTACTGTAAATAACAAAGGTTTCTTGATCTTAGATGATTACTTGGAATGGATTTGAAAGCTTGGAAGTAATCTTGCAAACTTGAAAGTGTTCTTGATGTGTTCTTGAGTAGTTGTTTTGTAGGTTGATCAAAGGTTGGATTTATGAGCTAGATTGATGTAGTTTTTGATGAATATGATGAAGAACACTTAGAACATAATCATAGAACAAAAGAGAGATCAAATGGATGAAAGAAAATTGAAAAATGCAAGTGTGTGTGTGAGTGAAGAAAACGTGAACCATGGTGTCCACATATGGTCACATTATTTTGATTTTTAGTGTAATCATTTATGCTAGTTGCCAAATGATGGTTCTCACATGTTTGATGACTCACTAAGGCTGCTAAGGAGCTGATCATTAAGTGTATATACCAATAGTATATACATTTAGAAGCTGAGTATTATGCCTTCACTCTCATGTGATCGCATGGAGTGCAGGTTCAGATCAAATGCAGGTCGAAAAATTACAGGTTCAGTTTTTTTTTTTTTACTTTATAATTTTACAAAATTTAAAATAAGTAATTAAAATACATTTATATTTTTAAGATCTAAAAAAAATACTTTTATACTTTATATATTTTCGTTTTACTCTTTTTTATGTTTTAAATTTTTATTTTTAATATTTAAAACGTATTTTTATGACAATAAATTAAAACTTAATAAAACTTTTTTTTTTAGAAAATAACGTTTCGCTTCGGCGTTAAGGTTCCCCGGCAGCGACGCCAAAAACTTGATGTGCGAGCGGAGGTGTACGAAATAATATTATATTTTTCTACAAAATACGATATAATTTACACAACTTTTATTTATTTATATAGATGGGATATACTTAAACATTGCTACAACACTTATAGGCAGTGTACCTAATCGTAGAGTAGTGTAGTTTTTAGTAAGTCCGGTTCGTCCACAGGTAACTAGCCAAGTTTAACGCTATATTTTTTTAAAACTATATTTGTATAAATATATAAATATACAAATAATATTATTATTATTATAAAAAGTGGGTTTTTACCGTTTAATGACCGGTTTATCGATTTTAAAACTTAAGTCACAATTAAAACCTAATGTAAAATAATAAAAATAACTTAATTTAAAGCGTAAAGTAAATGACGATAATTAAAATGCAATAATTTAAAGTGCGATAAATAAAATGACGATAAATAAAATTGCGATAATTAAAAAGTACGATAATTAAAAGTGCGATAAATAAAATGACAGTAAATAAAAGTGCGATGAAATATGAAATAAAAGAATTATGCTTATTTAACCTTCCGTAATCATGATGTTTGACGTATTGATTTTAGTTTATTACCATGGGTTAATTGTCCTTTGTCCTGGATTATTCAATATGTCCATCTGATTTTTGTCCATAACAGTCCATCAGTCATAAATATAAAGTGCGAGTGTCCTCGTCAATTTATCCTTATATCCAAAGTCAAATATTCCAACTAATTGGGGACTTAAACTCTAATAAGGTTTTAATACATTGTTAATGATTACACCAGGTTATCGACTGTGTGCAATTCAAGGTTTTAATACTTTATTATCAATTACGCCAAGTGTCCTTGTACATAATTCATCCCTGTTTTAATGAGTCCATTGACTATTAATCCATTCCCGTGTCCGGTTAAATGAATGATTATTAGTACTTATAAATATCCCGCCCATCGTATCCGATCGAGTGTATATGGTTATTTATAGGTACGTCCTGTAGTGACCCGAACTTTTCCATGTTTATATATATTAATTGAGATTGATATTTACATGATTAAATGTTTCCAACATGTTAAGCAATCAAACTTGTTAAAACTTGATTAATTGAAATAGGTTTCATATAGACAATTGACCACCCAAGTTGACCGGTGATTCACGAACGTTAAAACTTGTAAAAACTATATGATGACATATATATGGATATATATATATATATATATATATATATATATATATATATATATATATATATATATAGTTAACATGATATTATGATAAGTAAACATATCATTAAGTATATTAACAATGAACTACATATGTAAAAACAAGACTATTAACTTAATGATTTTTAAACGAGACATATATGTAACGATTATCGTTGTAAAGACATTTAATGTATATATATATATCATATTAAGAAATATTCATACATGATAATATCATGATAATATAATAATTTAAAATCTCATTTGATATTATAAACATTGGGTTAACGACATTTAACAAGATCGTTAACCTAAAGGTTTCAAAACAACACTTACATGTAACGACTAACGATGACTTAACGACTCAGTTAAAATGTATATACATGTAGTGTTTTAATATGTATTTATACACTTTTGAAAGACTTCCATACACTTATCAAAATACTTCTACTTAACAAAAATGCTTACAATTACATCCTCGTTCAGTTTCATCAACAATTCTACTCGTATGCACCCGTATTCGTACTCGTACAATACACATCTTTTAGATGTATGTACTATTGGTATATACACTCCAATGATCAGCTCTTAGTAGCCCATGTGAGTCACCTAACACATGTGGGAACCATCATTTGGCAACTAGCATGAAATATCTCATAAAATTACAAAAATATGAGTAATCATTCATGACTTATTTACATGAAAACAAAATTACATATCCTTTATATCTAATCCATACACCAACGACCAAAAACACCTACAAACACTTTCATTCTTCAATTTTCTTCATCTAATTGATCTCTCTCAAGTTCTATCTTCAAGTTCTAAGTGTTCTTCATATATTCTACAAGTTCTAGTTACATAAAATCAAGAATACTTTCAAGTTTGCTAGCTCACTTCCAATCTTGTAAGGTGATCATTCAACCTCAAGAAATCTTTATTTCTTACAGTAGGTTATCATTCTAATACAAGGTAATAATCATATTCAAACTTTGGTTCAATTTCTATAACTATAACAATCTTATTTCAAGTGATGATCTTACTTGAACTTGTTTTCGTGTCATGATTCTGCTTCAAGAACTTCGAGCCATCCAAGGGTCCGTTGAAGCTAGATCCATTTTTTTCTTTACCAGTAGGTTTATCCAAGGAACTTAAGGTAGTAATGATGTTCATAACATCATTCGATTCATACATATAAAGCTATCTTATTCGAAGGTTTAAACTTGTAATCACTAGAACATAGTTTAGTTAATTCTAAACTTGTTCGCAAACAAAAGTTAATCCTTCTAACTTGACTTTTAAAATCAACTAAACACATGTTCTATATCTATATGATATGCTAACTTAATGATTTAAAACCTGGAAACACGAAAAACACCGTAAAACCGGATTTACGCAGTCGTAGTAACACCGCGGGCTGTTTTGGGTCAGTTAATTAAAAACTATGATAAACTTTGATTTAAAAGTTGTTATTCTGAGAAAATGATTTTTATTATGAACATGAAACTATATCCAAAAATTATGGTTAAACTCAAAGTGGAAGTATGTTTTCTAAAATGGTCATCTAGACGTCGTTCTTTCGACTGAAATGACTACCTTTACAAAAATGACTTGTAACTTATTTTTACGACTATAAACCTATACTTTTTCTGTTTAGATTCATAAAATAGAGTTCAATATGAAACCATAGCAATTTGATTCACTCAAAACGGATTTAAAATGAAGAAGTTATGGGTAAAACAAGATTGGATAATTTTTCTCATTTTAGCTACGTGAAAATTGGTAACAAATCTATTCCAACCATAACTTAATCAACTTGTATTGTATATTATGTAATCTTGAGATACCATAGACACGTATACAATGTTTCGACCTATCATGTCGACACATCTATATATATTTCGGAACAACCATAGACACTCTATATGTGAATGTTGGAGTTAGCTATACAGGGTTGAGGTTGATTCCAAAATATATATAGTTTGAGTTGTGATCAATACTGAGATACGTATACACTGGGTCGTGGATTGATTCAAGATAATATTTATCGATTTATTTCTGTACATCTAACTGTGGACAATTAGTTGTAGGTTACTAACGAGGACAGCTGACTTAATAAACTTAAAACATCAAAATATATTAAAAGTGTTGTAAATATATTTTGAACATACTTTGATATATATGTATATATTGTTATAGGTTCGTGAATCAACCAGTGGCCAAGTCTTACTTCCCGACGAAGTAAAAATCTGTGAAAGTGAGTTATAGTCCCACTTTTAAAATCTAATATTTTTGGGATGAGAATACATGCAGGTTTTATAAATGATTTACAAAATAGACATAAGTACGTGAAACTACATTCTATGGTTGAATTATCGAAATCGAATATGCCCCTTTTTATTAAGTCTGGTAATCTAAGAATTAGGGAACAGACACCCTAATTGACGCGAATCCTAAAGATAGATCTATTGGGCCTAACAAACCCCATCCAAAGTACCGGATGCTTTAGTACTTCGAAATTTATATCATATCCGAAGGGTATCCCGGAATGATGGGGATATTCTTATATATGCATCTTGTTAATGTCGGTTACCAGGTGTTCACCATATGAATGATTTTTATCTCTATGTATGGGATGTGTATTGAAATATGAAATCTTGTGGTCTATTATTATGATTTGATATATATAGGTTAAACATATAACTCACCAACATTTTTGTTGACGTTTTAAGCATGTTTATTCTCAGGTGATTATTAAGAGCTTCCGCTGTCGCATACTTAAATAAGGACGAGATTTGGAGTCCATGCTTGTATGATATTGTGTAAAAACTGCATTCAAGAAACTTATTTTTTTGTAACATATTTGTATTGTAAACCATTATGTAATGGTCGTGTGTAAACAGGATATTTTAGATTATCATTATTTGATAATCTACGTAAAGCTTTTTAAAACCTTTATCTATGAAATAAAGGTTATGGTTTGTTTTAAAAATGAATGCAGTCTTTGAAAAACGTCTCATATAGAGGTCAAAACCTCGCAACGAAATCAATTAATATCGAACGTTTTTAATCAATAAGAACGGGACATTTCAGTTGGCATCAGAGCAGGTATAACGCCGTCCATGTGTGGCGGGTTAGTCGTAAAGTAGGTTCTCACAGTGTTACCTGTGACGAAGCATTGGCTCTTACTCCTTGCGATCCCTTACGAGGGTTGGCAGTAGCCGAGAGGCAGGCCCTAAAATCAGTATCTGAGGTACACTCAGTGGTCACCAGGCGGTTAGCTGGGAAGGCACTGGGTGGGACGGTGGTTGTCCCCAACTGTATTTCAGTTGGTATTAGAGCGTTGGTCTTAGAGAACCAGAATTTTGCATTAGTGTGTCTTATCGAGTTTGTTAGGATGCATTAGTGAGTTTGGACTTCGACCGTGTTTACTTGAAAAATGATTGCTTAACAAATTTTGTTGGAAACTATATATTTTTAACATGTGAATATTATGTGATATATTAATCTCTTAACGCGTTTGATATTATGTGATAGATGTCTACCTCTAGAACAAGTCCCATTGACTCACCTAATAATAATGAAGAGTCAAATGTAAATTGGAATGATTCGTGGACTGATTCACAAGTTCCCGAAGAGGAACCGGAAGAAGAGTCGGAACCAGAAGAAGAATCGGAACCGGAAGAAGAATCGGAACCGGATTAAGAAATAGAACTGGTGGGGGAAATAATAAAACGGTTAAGTAAAAGAAAATCCTCAACCAACCGACCAAGGTTAGTTATGGTCAATGGTGTTTCCGCTAAGGAAACAAAATATTGGGAGGATTACCAATTCTCCGATGAATCGGATTCTGACGAGAATTCCGATGATGTTATAGAAATTACCCCAACTGAATTTAAAAAGGCAAAAGAAAATAATAAGGGAAAGGGCATAAAAATAGAGAAATCTAATTCCAACCCCGATGAACTTTATATGTATCGTCAACCCCCGAAGTCCTTAAGTTGTAACAATGACCCGGGAACCTCTAAACCACCAGGTTTTTCTAAACCAATGTGGAAAACGACGGCTCGAATTAGGGGAACATCATATATCCCTAGAAACTTGGCAAAACGAACCAAAACCGAAGAAGAAGAAACAAGCGAGTCGGAATAAGATAGTTGTATTCGTGTGGTGTAATATATGTAATATAGTGTGCTTATGCTTTATGATATATGTAAAAATTGCTTGTATTAATAAGTATTTTTTTATGAATCTAACTCTTGTCTATTTTACAGTATAAAAACACGAAATGGATAGACAACCCAATATTTTAAGAGACCTACCCGGAGACATGATTGATGAAATCTTGTCTAGAGTCGGTCAGAATTCTTCGGCACAACTATTTAAGGCGAGATCAGTTTGTAAGACATTCGAAGAACGTTCCAAGAATGCCTTGGTTTATAAAAGGCTTTCGTTCGAAAGATGGGGGATATCACATTGGGAAATCCATAAGTTACGATGTGTTTACTTTGACGCATATATTGCGGGGAACCCAAATGCTATTTTACGCAATGGGTTAAGAAATTATTTTGACTCAATATATCCGAATATTGGATTTCGTGATTTAGAAAAAGCGGCTAACATGTAACATAAAGAAGCATGTTATGCTTACGGATTAGTAATGTTCGCTTCTCACCAAAGTGAGAACAAGAACATCGGCCTACAACTATTAAACAAAACGTTCCCACAAGTGACGGAGTCGGTAATTGGGGTAAGAAATGAGGTTTTTAGATTGTTACGGGAGTGTTGGACATTACGTAACCCTCGTCCCTTTGACGACGTTACAACACGCTGTCTTATCAACGGCCATAACGGTTATGTTCCACAAGACCAAGGATGGGAAGTAGTCCTAGTAAAACCAGAATGCATGACTTGTTTCTCGACGTATGAATTACGTGTCTTTATTGCCTTTGCTGAACGACTTGTGTACTAGCTAGAATTATCTTCACAACTATCTTGTATCAAAGTTATTGTGTGCTATATTTCATGCTTTATGTAAAATAAGCGGTATTGTAAGTTTGTAAAATATTGTATAAAAGTTTGAACGCTAAATATTATTATAATCAGTTTTTCATATAGAATTGTAGTAGTTGAATTGTATATTAGCTACTAAGTATGAACTTAACGGGTAGGTACTACCCGAATTTAAACTTATAAAACGCTAATATGAAGAAAAAGCTTTTATAAATGAGTTCATATTATGCTACGAAATACTATTAACTACTCTTAATATTCTGTATGATTAACTTGTTCCATTTGACTATTTTGAAGGAAATGGCACCGACTACTCGACACACCGTGAATATGAATGAAGAGGACAAAGTGAAGTACGCTACGCATACCTTCACAGGTTCTGCGTTAACATGGTGGAATACCTATCTAGAGCAAGTGGGACAAGACGATGCGTACGCACTACCGTGGTCAGCATTCAAGCACTTGATGAACGAGAAGTACCGTCCCAGAACCGAGGTCAATAAGCTCAAGACAAAACTTAGAGGGTTACGAACCCAAGGATTTGATATTACCACGTACGAAAGACGATTCACAGAATTGTGCCTATTGTGTCCGGGAGCATTCGAAGATGAGGAAGAGAAGATCGACGCGTTTGTGAAAGGATTACCAGAAAGAATCCAAGAAGATATAAGTTCACACGAGCCTGCCTCCATACAACAGGCATGTAGAATGGCTCACAAACTAGTGAACCAGATTGAAGAAAGAATTAAAGAACAGACTGCTGAAGAGGCCAATGTGAAGCAAGTCAAAAGAAAGTGGGAGGAAAACGGTGATAAGAATCACCAATACAACAACAACAGCAATTACAACAATAATCGCAACAATTATCCCAACAATCGCAACATCAATCGCAACTACAACAAACGGCCCAACAACAACAACAACAACAACAACAGCAACTACAACAATCATCCCAACAACAATAATAACCGCAACAACAACAACAATCAGAAGCAGCTATGCTAAAGGTGTGAAAAGTATCACTCGGGGTTCTGCACCAAATTTTGCAACAAATGTAAAAGAAATGGTCATAGCGCGGCGAAGTGTGAGGTCTACGGACCAGGGGTTAATAGAACGAAAGGAACAAATGGTGTCGGAACGAGTAATGGCGGAGCAAGTAGTGTCGGAGCAAGTTATGCCAATGTAGTTTGTTATAAATGTGGAAAACCGGGCCACATTATTAGAAATTGCCCAAACCAGGAGAACACGAATGGACAAGGCCACGGAAGAGTTTTCAATATTAATGCGGCAGAGGCACAGGAAGACCCGGAGCTTGTTACGGGTACGTTTCTTATTGACAATAAATCTGCTTACGTTTTATTTGATTCGGGTGCGGATAGAAGCTATATGAGTAGAGATTTTTGTGCTAAATTAAGTTGTCCATTGACGCCGTTGGATAGTAAATTTTTACTCGAATTAGCAAATGGTAAATTAATTTCAGCAGATAATATATGTCGGAATCGAGAAATTAAACTCGTTAGCGAAACATTTAAGATTGACTTGATACCAGTAGAGTTAGGGAGTTTTGATGTGATAATCGGTATGGACTGGTTGAAAGAAGTGAAAGCAGAGATCGTTTGTTACAAAAATGCAATTCGCATTATACGAGAAAAAGGAAAACCCTTAATGGTGTACGGAGAAAAGGGCAACACAAAGCTACATCTTATTAGTAATTTGAAGGCACAAAAACTAATAAGAAAAGGTTGCTATGCTGTTCTAGCACACATCGAGAAAGTACAAACTGAAGAAAAGAGCATCAATGATGTTCCCGTCGCAAAAGAATTTCCCGATATATTTCCGAAAGAATTACCGGGATTACCTCCACATCGATCCGTTGAATTTCAAATAGATCTTGTACCAGGAGCTGCACCAATAGCTCGTGCTCCTTACAGACTCGCACCCAGCGAGATGAAAGAACTGCAAAGCCAATTACAAGAACTTTTAGAGCGTGGTTTCATTCGACCAAGCACATCACCGTGGGGAGCTCCTGTTTTGTTTGTCAAGAAGAAATATGGTACATTCAGGTTGTGTATCGACTACCGAGAGTTGAACAAACTTACCATCAAGAACCGCTACCCACTACCGAGAATCGACGACTTATTTGATCAACTACAAGGCTCGTCTGTTTATTCAAAGATTGACTTACGTTCCGGGTATCATCAAATGCGGGTGAAAGAAGATGATATTCCAAAGACTGCTTTCAGAACACGTTACGGTCATTACGAGTTTATGGTCATGCCGTTTGGTTTAACTAATGCACCAGCTGTGTTCATGGACCTTATGAACCGAGTGTGTGGACCATACCTTGACAAGTTTGCCATTGTTTTCATTGATGACATACTTATTTACTCAAAGAATGACCAAGAACACGGTGAACATTTGAGAAAGGTGTTAGAAGTATTGAGGAAGGACGAATTGTACGCTAAGTTTTCAAAGTGTGCATTTTGGTTGGAAGAAGTTCAATTCCTCGGTCACATAGTGAACAAAAAAGGTATTAAGGTGGATCCGGCAAAGATAGAAACTGTTGAAAAGTGGAAAACCCCGAAAACTCCGAAACACATACGCCAGTTTTTAGGACTAGCTGGTTACTACAGAAGGTTCATCCAAGACTTTTCCAGAATAGCAAAACCCTTGACTGCATTAACGCATAAAGGGAAGAAATTTGAATGGAATGATGAACAAGAGAAAGCGTTTCAGTTATTAAAGAAAAAGCTAACTACGGCACCTATATTGTCATTGCCTGAAGGGAATGATGATTTTGTGATTTATTGTGACGCATCAAAGCAAGGTCTCGGTTGTGTATTAATGCAACGAACGAAGGTGATTGCTTATGCGTCTAGACAATTGAAGATTCACGAACAAAATTATACGACGCATGATTTGGAATTAGGCGCGGTTGTTTTTGCATTAAAGACTTGGAGGCACTACTTATATGGGGTCAAAAGTATTATATATACCGACCACAAAAATCTTCAACACATATTTAATCAGAAACAACTGAATATGAGGCAGCGTAGGTGGATTGAATTATTGAATGATTACGACTTTGAGATTCGTTACCACCCGGGGAAGGCAAATGTGGTAGCCGATGCCTTGAGCAGGAAGGACAGAGAACCCATTCGAGTAAAATCTATGAATATAATAATTCATAATAACCTTACTACTCAAATAAAGGAGGCGCAACAAGGAGTTTTAAAAAAGGGAGATTTAAAGGATGAAATACCCAAAGGATTCGAGAAGCATCTTAATATTCAGGAAGATGGAACCCGGTATAGGGCTGAAAGGATTTGGGTACCAAAATTTGGAGATATGAGAGAAATGGTACTTAGAGAAGCTCATAAAACCAGATACTCAACACATCCTGGAACGGGGAAGATGTACAAGGATCTCAAGAAACATTTTTGGTGGCCGGGTATGAAAGCCGATGTTGCTAAATACGTAGGAGAATGTTTGACGTGTTCTAAGGTCAAAGCTGAGCATCAGAAACCATCAGGTCTACTTCAACAACCTGAAATCCCGGAATGGAAATGGGAAAACATTACCATGGATTTCATCACTAAATTGCCAAGGACTGCAAGTGGTTTTGATACTATTTGGGTAATAGTTGATCGTCTCACCAAATCAGCACACTTCCTGCCAATAAGAGAAGATGACAAGATGGAGAAGTTAGCACGACTGTATTTGAAGGAAGTCGTCTTCAGACATGGAATACCAATCTCTATTATCTCTGATAGGGATGGCAGATTTGTTTCAAGATTCTGGCAGACATTACAGCAAGCATTAGGAACTCGTCTAGACATGAGTACTGCCTATCATCCACAAACTTATGGGCAGAGCGAAAGGACGATACAAACGCTTGAAGACATGCTACGAGCATGTGTCATTGATTTCGAAAAGAGTTGGGATCGACATCTACCGTTAGCAGAATTTTCCTACAACAATAGCTACCATTCAAGCATTGAGATGGCGCCGTTTGAAGCACTTTATGGTAGAAAGTGCAGGTCTCCGATTTGTTGGAGTGAAGTGGGGGATAGACAGATTACGGGTCCGGAGATTATACAAGAAACTACCGAGAAGATCATCCAAATTCAACAACGGTTGAAAACCGCCCAAAGTCGACAAAAGAGCTACGCGGACATTAAAAGAAAAGATATAGAATTTGAAATTGGAGAGATGGTCATGCTTAAAGTTGCACCTTGGAAAGGCGTTGTTCGATTTGGTAAATGAGGGAAATTAAATCCAAGGTATATTGGACCATTCAAGATTATTGATCGTGTCGGACCAGTAGCTTACCGACTTGAGTTACCTCAATAACTCGCGGCTGTACATAACACTTTCCACGTCTCGAATTTGAAGAAATGTTTTGCTAAAGAAGATCTCACTATTCCGTTAGATGAAATCCAAATCAACGAAAAACTTCAATTCATTGAAGAACCCGTCGAAATAATAGATCGTGAGGTTAAAAGACTTAAGCAAAACAAGATACCAATTGTTAAGGTTCGATGGAATGCTCGTAGAGGACCCGAGTTCACCTGGGAGCGTGAAGATCAGATGAAGAAGAAATACCCGCATCTATTTCAAGAAGATTCGTCAACACCTTCAACAGCTTAAAATTTCGGGACGAAATTTATTTAACGGGTAGGTACTGTAGTGACCCGAACTTTTCCATGTTTATATATATTAATTGAGATTGATATTTACATGATTAAATGTTTCCAACATGTTAAGCAATCAAACTTGTTAAAACTTGATTAATTGAAATAGGTTTCATATAGACAATTGACCACCCAAGTTGACCGGTGATTCACGAACGTTAAAACTTGTAAAAACTATATGATGACATATATATATATATATATATATATATATATATATATATATATATATATATATATATATATATATATATATATATATATATAGTTAACATGATATTATGATAAGTAAACATATCATTAAGTATATTAACAATGAACTACATATGTAAAAACAAGACTATTAACTTAGTGATTTATAAACGAGACATATATGTAACGATTATCGTTGTAAAGACATTTAATGTATATATATATCATATTAAGAAATATTCATACATGATAATATCATGATAATATAATAATTTAAAATCTCATTTGATATTATAAACATTGGGTTAACAACATTTAACAAGATCGTTAACCTAAAGGTTTAAAAACAACACTTACATGTAACGACTAACGATGACTTAACGACTCAGTTAAAATGTATATACATGTAGTGTTTTAATATGTATTTATACACTTTTGAAAGACTTCCATATACTTATCAAAATACTTCTACTTAACAAAAATGCTTACAATTACATCCTCGTTCAGTTTCATCAACAATTCTACTCGTATGCACCCGTATTCGTACTCGTACAATACACAGCTTTTAGATGTATGTACTATTGGTATATACACTCCAATGATCAGCTCTTAGTAGCCCATGTGAGTCACCTAACACGTGTGGGAACCATCATTTGGCAACTAGCATGAAATATCTCATAAAATTACAAAAATATGAGTAATCATTCATGACTTATTTACATGAAAACAAAATTACATATCCTTTATATCTAATCCATACCCCAACGACCAAAAACACCTACAAACACTTTCATTCTTCAATTTTCTTCATCTAATTGATCTCTCTCAAGTTCTATCTTCAAGTTCTAAGTGTTCTTCATATATTCTACAAGTTCTAGTTACATAAAATCAAGAATACTTTCAAGTTTGCTAGCTCACTTCCAATCTTGTAAGGTGATCATCCAACCTCAAGAAATCTTTGTTTCTTATAGTAGGTTATCATTCTAATACAAGGTAATAATCATATTCAAACTTTGGTTCAATTTCTATAACTATAACAATCTTATTTCAAGTGACGATCTTACTTGAACTTGTTTTCGTGTCATGATTCTGCTTCAAGAACTTCGAGCCATCCAAGGATCCGTTGAAGCTAGATTCATTTTTTTCTTTTCCAGTAGGTTTATTCAAGGAACTTAAGGTAGTAATGATGTTCATAACATCATTCGATTCATACATATAAAGCTATCTTATTCGAAGGTTTAAACTTGTAATCACTAGAACATAGTTTAGTTAATTCTAAACTTGTTCGCAAACAAAAGTTAATCCTTCTAACTTGACTTTTAAAATCAACTAAACACATGTTCTATATCTATATGATATGCTAACTTAATGATTTAAAACCTGGAGACACGAAAAACACCGTAAAACCGGATTTACGCCGTCGTAGTAACACCGCGGGCTGTTTTGGGTTAGTTAATTAAAAACTATGATAAACTTTGATTTAAAAGTTGTTATTCTGAGAAAATGATTTTTATTATGAACATGAAACTATATCCAAAAATTATGGTTAAACTCAAAGTGGAAGTATGTTTTCTAAAATGGTCATCTAGACGTCGTTCTTTCGACTGAACTGACTACCTTTACAAAAACGACTTGTAACTTATTTTTCCGACTATAAACCTATAATTTTTCTGTTTAGATTCATAAAATAGAGTTCAATATGAAACCATAGCAATTTGATTCACTCAAAACGGATTTAAAATGAAGAAGTTATGGGTAAAACAAGATTGGATAATTTTTCTCATTTTAGCTACGTGAAAATTGGTAACAAATCTATTCCAACCATAACTTAATCAACTTTTATTGTATATTATGTAATCTTGAGATACCATAGACACGTATACAATGTTTCGACCTATCATGTCGACACATCTATATATATTTCGGAACAACCATAGACACTCTATATGTGAATGTTGGAGTTAGCTATACAGGGTTGAGGTTGATTCCAAAATATATATAGTTTGAGTTGTGATCAATACTGAGATACGTATACACTGGGTCGTGGATTGATTCAAGATAATATTTATCGATTTATTTCTGTACATCTAACTGTGGACAACTAGTTGTAGGTTACTAACGAGGACAGCTGACTTAATAAACTTAAAACATCAAAATATATTAAAAGTGTTGTAAATATATTTTGAACATACTTTGATATATATGTATATATTGTTATAGGTTCGTGAATCAACCAGTGGCCAAGTCTTACTTCCCGACGAAGTAAAAATCTGTGAAAGTGAGTTATAGTCCCACTTTTAAAATCTAATATTTTTGGGATGAGAATACATGCAGGTTTTATAAATGATTTACAAAATAGACACAAGTACGTGAAACTACATTCTATGGTTGAATTATCGAAATCGAATATGCCCCTTTTTATTAAGTCTGGTAATCTAAGAATTAGGGAACAGACACCCTAATTGACGCGAATCCTAAAGATATATCTATTGGGCCTAACAAACCCCATCCAAAGTACCGGATGCTTTAGTACTTCGAAATTTATATCATATCCGAAGGGTATCCCGGAATGATGGGGATATTCTTATATATGCATCTTGTTAATGTCGGTTACCAGGTGTTCACCATATGAATGATTTTTATCTCTATGTATGGGATGTGTATTGAAATATGAAATCTTGTGGTCTATTATTATGATTTGATATATATAGGTTAAACCTATAACTCACCAACATTTTTGTTGACCTTTTAAGCATGTTTATTCTCAGGTGATTATTAAGAGCTTCCGCTGTCGCATACTTAAATAAGGACGAGATTTGGAGTCCATGCTTGTATGATATTGTGTAAAAACTGCATTCAAGAAACTTATTTTTTTGTAACATATTTGTATTGTAAACCATTATGTAATGGTCGTGTGTAAACAGGATATTTTATATTATCATTATTTGATAATCTACGTAAAGCTTTTTAAAACCTTTATCTATGAAATAAAGGTTATGGTTTGTTTTAAAAATGAATGCAGTCTTTGAAAAACGTCTCATATAGAGGTCAAAACCTCGCAACGAAATCAATTAATATCGAACGTTTTTAATCAATAAGAACGGGACATTTCACATCCAATTGTAAATCTTTATAGTAAATTAACGAACTATCATTCAATTAAACAAATATAAAGCCCATTAATAGCCCATAGTCCAATTTCTACAATTGTCGGTCTTTTGTCCAAACCCCAATTATGGTACAAAGCCCAATAACCCCGTCTTTAATATTTAATCCAACATCATGATTCCTTCGATTTAAATAAGCATAATAATATCTTAGCTACGAGACATTAATTTAAAAAGGTTGAACATAACTTACAATGAGTATTAATAGCGTAGCGTTACATGTACAGAATTTCGACTTACAACCTTAAAACATTCGCTACCATAACTTTATTATTATTAATCTTAAATTAAAATTAAAATTATAAATATAAATATATATATATATATATATATATATATATATATATATATATATATATATATATATATATTTATATTTATATATATATATATATATATATATATATATATATATATATATATATATATATATATATATTGAAGAGAGTAAGAGATTGAATTCTATTGTACATAACTCGTCCGAAAAACTGACTTTTTATAGAACTTGGCCTGCTACAGTAAGTCATGCGAGTGCATGAGTTTTGTGCCTTCTGGCCATGCGATCGCATGGCCGCCTGGGACAGCTCACATACTTTTGATTTCTTATTTGCCGACGTTTTATTTAATAATATATAATATAATATATATAATTTTATATAATTATATATATATTATATTATATTCTTGTGCATAGTTGACTCGTAATTTTAGGTCCGTTGCATCGCGTGTTGAGAGTTGGCTCTGGTCCCGGTTCCGGATTTTCGAACGTCCTTGCGTACATTTTAATATCTTGTACTTTGCGTTTTGCGGCTCGTACTCTTGTAATTTTTAGACGTTTCTCATCAATAATTTGAACCACTTTGATTGTACTTTGTACTTTTTAGCTTTTTGGTCGTTTGCGTCTTCAAATCGTCGAATCTATCTTTTGTCTTCAACTTTTATTATTTAAACGAATATCCACTTGTAAATAGAACAATTGCAACTAAAAGCTTGTCTTTCTTGAGTGATAATGCTATGAAATATATGTTCGTTTATAAAATTATCAAATATTCCCACACTTGAGCGTTGCTTGTCCTCAACCAATATATTCTTGAAATAAAAATACTAGAATCACTTCTTTATTCTTCACACTTTGTACATCAGTGATTTCGATTTGGCGGTATGAACAATGATAGTAACGTTGTGGTTTACAGTCCCACATGACTATGAAAATTTAGATCCTTTAAGGAAATTGTATATTTATGAAAACATTTGATTTTTTAAAATTCATTCTAGCTTTTACCCTAGATAAGTTTTCCGGAATAACCCCTCACCAGTGTTTGCAAAATGTTTTTGTGGGTTTTGTGGGTTTCAGATTTTAAAATTTTAGTTCAAAACTTGCGGTTTTGTGTCACCCACTTGCTAACCTTGTATTAGGAAAGCAACACCTCCAGTATACTTGCTCCGTATATTACCTTTCGGTAAACTACCGTCCGGTTTTAAAGGAAAGCGTTGAACAAGCAACTGTTAAGGCAATGTCCCGTGACATGCTTTTGATTATGGTCTATAACATGTCGAATGCAATTACTATCCTTTGTAGGAGCAATAGTAAAGATCACCCTATAGTTTTTCGGTCTGGCACAAGGTCCTGTCTTCGACCATGCTATGCAACCACCGTTCTTACGGTTGACACCCAATTTGGTTCAGGTGACCTAATGAATTTCGGTAAATTCTTAGGATTTTACGTTCAATGGTAATGAACGCATTGAAAATAGGTTTTCAGAAAATAAATCGGTTTTAATTTGATCAAAATATTTTCTCGTTCAAACTCGAGTTTAGATATCATCGAATTCCATGAGTTTGTAATTCTCAATCTTTAAGGTCAATCTCAAGGATTGAGTAATATCAGTCTTAAAAGCTGATTTTTGATCTTTAAGGAGATTATCCTTTCTGGAGATCTGATTCATTAGTCTTATAAGCTAATTTGCACGGTGCCCCCTATTGTACAAGACAGATCCTCTCATGGTTAGGATAAGTCTGACCACTTGGCGACCCTGTTTGATGCTGAGGTCCGTGGATTTCCAGCTGATTTTCGAGAAAACTTTTCAAGGTTTTTCGTAGACTCTACAACTGGTCTGGACGACAACTTCCTGACCTAAATCAAGAAGCGCGTGTCTTTTTCGGAAGACTTTACTTCCTTTTAATGATGTAATTGATTCATCGTGTAGATCCATCTTTCTTTCAAAGATATTACAATAAATTGGGTAAAACTGATTAGTTTAGTCCAAAGCAAAAGTACCTGCAATAATCTGTACCAAATATGTGATATGTGTTTTAAAGAAATTGGTAAATTCTTCCCACACTTAGCTTTTATTTATTTTTTTCTTTGCCTTTTTATTCTCCTCTATTCCATTTTAAATGAATTCTAACGTTTTGGGTTGTTTCTCCATTTATGTTCTCTCCGAGGTAACAATACTTTCAGCATTAACACCTAGTTTTATCGTTCATAAATATGTATAAACATGATTTTGAATTCATTTAGTTGAAAATTTTTCAAATTTTCACAAAATTTGGCAATTAAACTAAGTGTAAACCCGAGAGAATTTGTAACCCTTTCCCACACTTGAGATCATGCAATGCCCTCATTTGCATGAAATTAGACTATAATTATAAATTCATGAGGGTGATTAGTGTAGAAAAGTGATTAAAAATACCGAGTTCGCAAACATATTATTTTATATCACATTTGATATTTTGCGTCTTGTCGTCAAAATTAGTAGCTTTTGCTGAACTTAATATCAGTCTTTGAAAGTGCGATGTTTTACCCTGTTTTGTACATAAGATAAACTATAAACATACATAATATTTTTATTATTATTTTTTTTATAAAATCTTTAGTTATTAAAACAATTTAAATGAATAAATTTTTAAAATTTTGTTTCCTTTTACTTTAGGTAGTTTCGGTATGTTTACCTAGTCCGTCCCTCGACAAAATTTAAAATTTGTCGTTAAAGCGATTGTTTTAAAAGCAAAGATTTTTGGATTTTTAAATTTTTTTTTTTTGTGTACTTTAGATCAATAAAATTAAAAATAATGATAACAAAATTTTTCGCCCCGCCCTCGGGTAAAGCAATTTCGGTTCCATGACCTAGTCTTCAACTTACGATGAATTTTAGAAATCATTTTTTTAAACTTAATGAAATAAAGTAATTTTTGTTTTTAAAATCACACAAAACTTAAATTTAAAAATGCATATAAATTTCATATAAAACCTATAAAATAAAAAAATTTAGAATGGGGGGAGAAAACTAGTTCTTTAGTGTCTGCTAGTTGAAAAGACCAATCGGATTCCATTCTCGGAACTACACGAGAACAGAACAACAAACTCTAGACAGTATTTTCTTTTTAGAACATTTGAATCTCCTCACACTTAGGTAGCTGTGGTGTCGAAATTGTGATTAACCTCATCGTCAATTTCTCTTGGACCATAATCAACTTGCATATCTGTGACTTTTGCTTTAAGCCATTGGTCGGATTCCTGTGTAATATCCACAAATTCAACTAGTTTTGCCTTTTTTTTAGGCGATAGATTGGATACTAACCGGTTACATAACTTAAAGTTCCCCTTAATTCTAGCATCGCGAATCCGTTTAATAAGTTTCTTCATTGAACTATTAATAACGGGGTCATTTAATTTCGTATCAACAACGGGGTTCTTTGTTATCAGGTCATCATTAGGTGTTGCTTCATCTTCCCCACACTTAGGCGTTTTATTATTGTTAAGCACTACCGTTGGAGTTGGTAAATCAATATAGTTTTTACCAATCGTTTTTGTTGGTTCAACGGTTTTAGTTGGTGGAGATTTAGACTTTCGACTTACAAAGGTGATCGATTTTTCATCATTACTAAGTGTCATTCTACCTTCTCTTACATCAAATAACGCCCCGGTGGACGCTAAGAATGGTCGACCTAAAATTAGAGGAATGTTTGAGTCCTCTTCTATGTCAATGACAATGAATTTGACTAGACAGGTTAAATTACCCACTTGAACGGGTAGGTTGCCAGCAATTCTAACTGGGTGCCTAATGGTTTGATCAAAGAGTCGGACACTCATCTCTGTTGGACTTAACTCACCTACTCCTAATCTCTTATATAATGAAAGAGGCATAACACTCACACTCGCACCTAAATCTGCTAGTGCATCATACATGACACAATCACTAAGTAGACAAGGAACAATAAATTCACCTGGATCACCCAACCTGGGTGGAGGTTTTGGTGGAACTGTCTTCACAGGTTTACTTTTACGGTTTTTATTTGTTGCACTTTCTTATTCTTCTTCTTCTTTCCAGAGGTATCACAAACTTTATTACCTATCACTTGCTCATACTCAACTCCTTTTCTTGGAAACGGGATGGGTGGTCTGTATGGTGTCACCACTGGCTTTACATACTCGGGTGGTGGTGGTGTTGTAACTTCTTCATTGTTACTCACATCTAAAACCTTCCCATCTTCTGGTGTTGGTTTTTCAGAATTTGTTGAAACCATATTAACATTCTCATTCCGAGGATTTACTTCAGTATTACTCGGTAGCTTTCCTTGTTCCCTCTCACTCATCATGCTAGCAAGAGTACCTACGTGTTTTTCTAGATTCAAAATGGAAGCTTGTTGAGTTCTTAATGAATGATCAAACCTCTCATTTGTTTGGGTTTGAGATGTAATAAATTGTGTTTGAGATTCCATTAGCTTTGTCATCATTTCTTCCAGATTTGACTTTTTCTCTTCGGTTTGTTGTGGTGGTTTATACAAGATAGGTTTTTGTTGATTGAAAGTGTTGTTTTGAGTTGGTAGGTTATTCGGACCTTGTTAGTTATACGAGTTATTGTTTGGCCCATTTGGATTGTAAAGAATGTTTTGATTTCGATTGAAGTTTGGCCTTGGCGGTTGATAATTATTTTCATAATTATTTCCCTGCCTTTGGTTCATGTAGGAAACATTCTCTCGTTGTTCCATCGTTTGCTCAATGTGACAATCTTTTGTTAAGTGTGGTCCACCGCATTGCTCACAACTAATTCGTATTGCGTGAATATCTTTATTCATCTTTTCCATTCGTCTCTCGAAAGCATCTATTTTTGCGGAAACGGAATCAAAGTCATGGCTAGAATCGGCTCTAGCCGCTTTAGATGAACGAAAGATATCTTTTTCCTGGTGCCACTCATGCGAGTGGGAGGCTGCGTTATCAATGATTTTGTAAGCTTCAGTAGCAGTTTTCTTCATAATAGAACCACCAGCTGCTATGTCGATGTCTTTTCGTGTAGCAATGTCGATACCTTGGTAGAATATTTGTACTATTTGATAAGTGTCTAAACCGTGCTGAGGACATCCTCTCAACAACTTTTCAAATCTTTTCCACGCCTCATATAGAGTTTCATTTGGCTTTTGTGTGAACGTAACAATTTCTCCTTGAAGTCTCACGGCTTTGGATGCCGGGAAGAATTGTTTAAGAAATTTCTCAACTAAAACATCCCATGTGTCAATCGCCCCTTCAGGTAATGATTCTAACCAATCTTTGGCTTCTCCCTTTAAAGTCCAGGGAAATAACATGAGATAAATCTGTTCATCCTCAACTTCTCTGATTTTAAATAGAGTACAGATCCTATTAAAGGTACGAAGATGTTTGTTTGGATCTTCTTTTGGCGTACCACAAAATTGGCATTGATTAGTTACCATGTGTAGGATTTGTCCCTTGATTTCATAATCTGGCGCATTAATATCTGGCTTAATAATGGCGTGACCTTGGCCCGTGCTTGTGGCTCTCATTCGGTCTTCCATGCTTAGAGGTTCAGTTATTTCTATATTTGAATTTGTTGAATCTGAATCACTAGAGGATTCTGATTTAATGGTTTCTTCCTCAACAATCTCTGAATGAGTAATTTGTGGCTCCGGAGGAATGATTATTGGTTCAGGATCTCTGAATTTTCCTTGAATATCCTCCGGGTTCTCAATTGTGAGGTCGGGTTCAAAAAATAGATTATCGAAAATTTGAATTGGAGTACTTGGTCGACTTGATGACGATTCTAAAGAAAAATCAACGGCGACAATATTAGCTAGATGTCTTGATCGAGTTACAGGTGGTGAACGTATGAAAGGTGGTGAACGTTTTGCTCGGTGCATTCACTGAATATCCTATTAGTTATAAATATAAAAATTATATAAGTTATCAAATTAATATACTTTTCTGATTTTGCCCATGTTTCGAATAGCCAATAGATGCAGCAGGTAACCAGGACCCTTTAAATCGGAAGCCCACAACTCGCCACTAACAAATCCAACTATTACTACGAATCAGAAAATTTGGATATCTATCAATTTAACTGCTTAAAATAATTTTTTGTCAAAATTTTGAAATAAAAATCTATGTCCTAAAACTAGAGCGTCGAGAAATAAGAAAGAAAAAGAGTGCGTCGAAAAACGTCGAAAAATAAAAGGTCAAAAAATAAATGCAGCGTCGAAACTTAAAAGTCTAAAAAAACTAAAAATTAAAACTTACGTCTAAAGGTATTAAAGCTTAAAGGAATTCTAAATCCAAAACGGCAATAACTTAAAAAGTACTAAAATCTTAAAATGGCGTCGCAAAATTCTAAAGCACCTAAATCTTAGTCTAAAGAAAAAGCACTTAAGGGATTTTACGGCAAAGCCTAAAAATCTAGAAATAAAGTAACTACGGCAAAATACTAGTCTTAAAACTAATTACGAACGATAAATTACAAATTACGAATTAAATTATAAAAATACGAAATATAGAAATAAAACTTAAAGTTATAAAAACAGAATTTTTATAAAAATATTATTTTTATATTATTATTTTTTTTAAATATTAATTTTATATATTAATAAAACTAATTAGAACTTAATATTACAAATTAAATAATAAAACTAAAACTAATATTAAAAACTAATTAATTAATTAAACCCTAATTAGGTTAAATAATAGTAATAATTAATAATACTCCGTAATTAATGTTGTACTATGATCAGACCAGGCGTGTCAGAATAAGCCATGCGGTCGCATGGGTTTATGCCTTCACTCTCATGCGATCGCATGGAGTGCAGGTTCAGATCAAATGCAGGTCAAAAAATTACAGGTTCAGTTTTTTTTTTTTTTACTTTATAATTTTACAAAATTTAAAATAAGTAATTAAAATGCACTTATATTTTTAAGATCTAAAAAAAATAATTTTATACTTTATATATTTTCATTTTACTCTTTTTTTTATGTTTTAAATTTTTATTTTTAATATTTAAAACGTATTTTTATGACAATAAATTAAAACTTAATAAAAAAAAATTTTTTTTTTAGAAAATAGCGTTTCGCTTCGGCGTTAAGTTTCCCCGGCAGCGGCGCCAAAAACTTGATGTACGAGCGGAGGTGTACGAAATAATATTATATTTTTCTACGAAATACGATATAATTTACACAAGTTTTATTTATTTATATAGATGGGATATACTTAAACCTTGCTACAACACTTATAGGCAGTGTACCTAATCGTAGAGTAGTGTAGTTTTTAGTAAGTCCGGTTCGTCCACAGGGAATTAGCCAAGTTTAACGCTATATTTTTTTTAAAACTATATTTGTATAAATATATAAATATACAAATAATATTATTATTATTATAAAAAGGGGGGTTTTTACCGTTTAATGACCGGTTTGTCAATTTTAAAACTTAAGTCGCAATTAAAACCTAATGTAAAATAATAAAAATAACTTAATTTAAAGTGTAAAGCAAATGACGATAATTAAAATGCAATAATTTAAAGTGCGATAAATAAAATGACGATAAATAAAATTGCGATAATTAAAAAGTACGATAATTAAAAGTGCGATAAATAAAATGACAGTAAATAAAAGTGCGATGAAATATGAAATAAAAGAATTATGCTTATTTAAACTTCTGTAATCATGATGTTTGACGTATTGATTTTAGTTTATTACCATGGGTTAATTGTCCTTTGTCCTGGATTATTCAATATGTCCATCTGATTTTTGTCCATAACAGTCCATCAGTCATAAATATAAAGTGCCAGTTTCCTCGTCAATTTATCCTTATATCCAAAGTCAAATATTCCAACTAATTGGGGACATAAACTATAATAAGGTTTTAATATATTGTTAATGATTACACCAGGTTATCGACTGTGTGCAATCCAAAGTTTTAATACTTTATTATCAATTACGCCAAGTGTCCTTGTACATAATTCACCCCTGTTTTAATGAGTCCATTGACTATTAATCCATTCCCGTGCCCGGTTAAATGAACGATTATTAGTACTTATAAATATCCCGCCCATCGTATCTGATCGAGTGTCTATGGTTATTTATAGGTACGTCCAATTGTAAATCTTTATATTAAATTAACGAACTATCATTCAATTAAACAAATATAAAGCCCATTAATAGCCCATAGTCCAATTTCTACAAGTGTCGGTCTTTTGTCCAAACCCCAATTATGGTACAAAGCCCAATAACCCCGTCTTTAATATTTAATCCAACATCACGATTACTTCGATTTAAATAAGCATAATAATAACTTAGCTACGAGACATTAATTTAAAAAGGTTGAACATAACTTACAATGAGTAATAATAGCGTAGCGTTACACGGACAGAATTTCGACTTACAACCTTAAAACATTCGTTACCATAACCTTATTATTATTAATCTTAAATTAAAATTAAAATTATAATATATATATATATATATATATATATATATATATATATATATATATATATATATATATATATATATATATATATATATATATGTATATATATATATATATATTGAAGAGAGTAAGAGATTGAATTCTATTGTACATAACTCGTCCGAAAAACTGACTTTTTATAGAACTTGGCCTGCTACAGTAACTCATGCGAGTGCATGAGTTTTGTGCCTTCTGGCCACGCGATCGCATGACCACCTAGGACAGCTCACATACTTTTTTTTTCTTATTTGCCGACGTTTTATTTAATAATATATAATATAATATATATAAATATGTATTGTATTATATTCTTGTGCATAGTTGACTCGTAATTTTAGGTCCTTTGCATCGCGTGTTGAGAGTTGGCTCTGGTCCCGGTTCCGGATTTTCGAACGTCCTTGCGTACATTTTAATATCTTGTACTTTGCGTTTTGCGGCTCGTACTCTTGTAATTTTTAGACGTTTCTCATCAATAATTTGAACCACTTTGATTGTACTTTGTACTTTTTAGCTTTTTGGTCGTTTGCGTCTTCAAATCGTCGAATCTGTCTTTTGTCTTCACCTTTTATTATTTAAACGAATATCACTTGTAAATAGAACAATTGCAACTAAAAGCTTGTCTTTCTTGAGGGATAATGCTATGAAATATATGTTCGTTTTTAGCATTATCAATACACTACTTATATATACATTTTAATTAAGTCGTTAAATCAACGTTAGTCGTTACATGTATGCGTTGTTTTGAAACCTTAAGTTAACGATCTCGTTAAATGTAATTAATCCCACTGTTATTATATCTAATGAGATGTTAAATTGTTATGTTATAATGATAACATAGTGTGTTAATATATCTTAATATGATATATAAATATTAAGACATTATTACAACGATAATCGTTACATATAGATATCGTTTTGAATTCCTTAAGTTAGTAGTCTTGTTTTATGTATATAGTTTGTTGTTAATATACATAATGAGATACTTAAATATCATTTCATCATGTTAAACATATATATATGTCCATATATATATTATCATCTCATATACAAGTTATAACGTTCGTGAATCATCGGACAACTTGGTGGTCAAACGTTTACATAAAAACCATTTCAATTAATCAAGTCTTGACAAGTTTGATTGCTTAACATGTTGGAAACATTTATTCATGTAAATATTAATCTCATATAATATATAATCATGGAAAAATCCGGGTTATGACAACATTGAAATGTCGGGCCTTTAGAAGTCAAGAATGACATCTCGCGTAATATAACTCAAACGTTATATACATAACCATAATAGATGACATAGAAATGTCGAGAATTTCTGAAGTCAAGAATGATATCCCTCGGTTTCACTATCCGAGGTGTTCTTATAAAGATGAACTCGCATGAGTTGGAGAATACATTTAAATCGGAATGGGAGTTCCTCCCGATTTCAGAACATAATAGAGATGTATGTATGGTAACGATATTCCTAATTATAGGATACAAATAACCACATATAATAATACGCTATAGGTCGGACTGTAGACTAGACTCACTAATGCACCCTATTGACTCGGGTAACGACATCAATGCAGCCTAATTCCCTACAACCAAGGCTTTGATACCAACTTTAACGACCCATCAAAGTACACTTGACGACCATCATTATCTTGGTCCCACAGCTTGATCATAACTCTATATGGATTTGATAAATAACCTTGCATTATTTATTTAAAAATGATTTCCTATAAAGGAAACCTACCCAAAATATGTAAGTTTAAAAAAACCATACATAAATTCTTAACCAAAAGTTGACCAAAACAAAGTCAACAAACACCCACAATTTAATGTTTCAAAATAGAATGCAAGTTAATGTTAAACAAAAGCTGCCATCAAAATTATGCAGACTCTCTAAGTACAGCAGAAGCAATCAATCATGAACCTGAGAATAAAACATGCGAGTAACTGTCAACAAAAATGTTGAGTGAATTATAGGTTTAATATAGCAAACAATATTTAAATTAAACCATAAAAATTTATGTTTGAAAACATAAAAAATCATTTTGGACCACAAAATTATATGCTAGAAAACATATAAAAACATTATTTCATTATCCGTGAGCCACCTGGTAACCACTTAACCAATTCCACCCTTACCAAACAACAATATACACTGAACAGGTGTATCTTCAAATAATTACGAAGTACTAATACATTTCGATTATAACTTGCTAGTGCGACTAGCTCGAAATGGGGTTGTCAAACCCGGTAGATCTATCCATAGGATTCGTGTTCACCAGTAGAAACCAGTGATTACAATTACCAGATTAGAAAATATTTTTGTTCGACTCACAATGAACAATTTAAACCAACTTCCACTTGTGTCCAATATGAAAAATAAAATGCATGTATTCTCATCTCAAAAGATTTAAAATAGAAAAATTGGACTATAACTCACCTTAATGTAAATGAAGTAATAACACAGAAAACGTGAACTGCAGGAAGTAAAGTGAATAAGAATGATCACAACGCCGACCTATAAATAAAGCAGGTCGATATAAATAACTAACTTAGGTCAAGTTTTAATATGATAGCTATAGTACTTGTTACAAGTAAACATAGAACAACACTCCGTATGCTACGGTTTGATTAGGACAGTGTAAAAACACGTACTTTCTATTTTTAAAAAGTTTCTATTTTTGGAAGGTTTCCATTTTCGGAAAAATTTCTATTTTTGGAAAGTTTCTATTTTAGGAAAGTTTCTATTTTAGGAAAGTTTCTATATTTAAAAAGTTTCCATATTTAGAAAGTTTCTATTTTTAGAAAGTTTTTAAGTTAGGAAAGTTTCTTTAATTAGAAAGTCAACAAAAGTCAACTGAAAGTCAAAGTCAACCGAAAGTCAACTCAAAAGTCAACCTTGGTCAAACGTAGTCAACATTAAATTTTAAAGTATAAGTTATAGTAATAATATAAGTTATATTGTTATTTAAAGTCATATATGTATAATTATTGATAATGCTAAAAACGAACATATATTTCATAGCATTATTCCTCAAGAAAGACAAGCTTTTAGTTGCAATTGTTCTATTTACAAGTGATATTCGTTTAAATAATAAAAGGTGAAGACAAAAGACAGATTCGACGAATTGAAGACGCAAAGGTCCAAAAAGCTCAAAAGTACAAAATACAATCAAAGTGGTTCCAATTATTGATAAGAAACGTCTTGAAATTACAAGAGTACAAGATTCAAATCGCAAAGTACAAGATATTAAATTGTACGCAAGGACGTTCAAAAATCCGGAACCGGGACCAGAGTCAACTCTCAACGCTCGACGCAACGGACTAAAAATTACAAGTCAACTATGCACATAAATATAATATAATATTTAAATAATTCTTATAATTATTTATATATTATATAATATATTATAAACCGTCGGCAAGAAAGGCTCCAAATTGGAGTGAGCTGTAAAAACGAACTCCGCGAGTTGCGGAGTTTGAAGAAGGAAAGGGCCGCGAGTCACGGAGCCCCTAATTTTGAAAATCCCTATAAAAGCCAGCGCAATTCGACGAGTTTTAATATCCATAATCTATCTCTCTCGATATATATACGTAAATATATATATATATAATTTATATTATAATTTTAATTTTAATTTTAATTCTAATAATAAGGGTATGTTAGCGAATGTTGTAAGGGTGTAAGTCGAAATTCTGTCTGTGTAACGCTACGCTATTTTTAATCATTGTAAGTTATGTTCAACCTTTTTAATTTAATGTCTCGTAGCTAAGTAATTATTATACTTTTTTAATACCGAAGTAATCATAATGTTGGGCTAATTACTAAAATTGGGTAATTGGGCTTTGTACCATAATTGGGGTTTGGACAAAAGAACGACACTTGTGGAAATTAGACTATGGGCTATTAATGGGCTTTATATTTGTTTAACTAAATGATAGTTTGTTAATTTTAATATAAAGATTTACAATTAGACATCCCTATAAATAACCATATACACTCGATCGGACACGATGGGCAGGGTATTTATATGTACGAATAATCGTTCATTTAACCGGACACGGGAATGGATTAATAGCCACTAGAATTATTAAAACAGGGGTGAAATTATGTACAAGGACACTTGGCATAATTGATAACAAAGTATTAAAACCTTGTTACAGTTTAAGTCCCCAATTAGTTGGAATATTTGACTTCGGGTATAAGGATAATTTGACGAGGATACTCGCACTTTATATTTATGACTGATGGACTGTTATGGACAAAAACCAGACGGACATATTGAATAATCCAGGACAAAGGACAATTAAGCCATGGGCATAAAACTAAAATCAACACGTCAAACATCATGATTACGGAAGTTTAAATAAGCATAATTATTTTATTTCATATTTAATTTCCTTTATTTTATATTTAATTGCACTTCTAATTATCGCACTTTATTTTATTGTATTTTATTTCATCGCACTTTTATTTATCGCAATTTCAATATTTTTATTTACTTTACGCTTTAAATTAAGTCTTTTATTTATTTAATATTTTACATTTGGTTTTAACTGCGACTTAAGTTTTAAAAATTGACAAACCGGTCATTAAACGGTAAAAACCCCCCTTTATAATAATAATATTACTTATTTATATATTTGTATTTTTATAAAATAAAACTAATATATCGTTAAGCTTTGTCTAAAAGATTCCCTGTGGAACGAACCGGACTTACTAAAAACTACACTACTGTACGATTAGGTACACTACCTATAAGTGTTGTAGCAAGGTTTAAGTATATCCATTCTCTAAATAAATAAATATCTTGTGTAAAATTGTATCGTATTTAATAGTATTTCCTTATAAAATTTATAAGCTATTTTATATACACCTCGCATAACATCAAGTATTTTTGGCGCTGCCGGGGAACTTAAAATCTAGCTTAAACGCCGGAAGCGCAACGCTAATATAAAAAAAAATTAGTTTACTAATATAAAAAAATACGTTTTTGTAAAAATACGTTTTAAATATTCGAAAACATAAAAAACAAAAACAAAAATATTAATATTTTTAAGAGTTTGTTAAATATTTAAGTTTTATAAAGTTTCTTTATTTTTATTTTATAAAAAATATAAGTTTTATTTAAATATTTTGTGTTTATTTAAAACATAAAAAATTTTAAAACCAAAAAAAAATATTAACTTAATTTTAAGATTTTTATTTTTAATAAGTATTTTTATTTTAAGTTTTTGAAATATATTTTATATAAATTATATATCTATTATTTTATCAAATTATTATAAAAAAAACGAAACTGGGCCGAACTGTTTCAGCCCAATCTGAGCCCAGTATTATCAAACCCCGCGACTTGCGAAGTTTTCCAGCTGGGAGTACCGCGACTCACGGAGTTCTCTCTGACAGGCTACACAGAACCCTAATCCTGCATTAATTACGGGTTATTATTATTATTATTTAAATTAAACCCTAATTAGGGTATTTTTATTATATAATTTAGTTTTTATTTTTATTTTGTATTTTTAGTTAAATTAGTGTAATTAATATATAAAAATTAATAGTTTTATAAAATAAATAATATAAAAATAATATTTTTATAAAAATTTTACTTTTTACAAATTTTAGTATATTTTTATATTTTGTATATTTTTATTTGTTTATTCGTAATATTTGTATTTTTCGCTCATATTTAGTTTTAAGCTTAGTTTTTGCCATACTTATTTTTACTTTTAGATTTTTAGGCTTTGCCGTAAAATCCCTTAAGTGCTTTTTCTTTAGACTAAGATCTAGGTGCTTTAGAATTTTGCGACGCCTTTTTAAGTTTTAGTGCCTTTTTAAGTTATTGCCATTTGGGAGATAGTTTTTCTTGTAAGCTTTAATATTTTTAGACGCAACTTTTAATTCTTTTAGTTCTTTTACCTATGTATCAATTATCACTCCAATTAGTAATCTCAATTTGCAATTTTAATTTTAAGTTAGTGATAGTAATAAGGTTGGGTTAGTCGAGTGTTTTAAAGTATTATAAGTCATCTCTTTTTCTTTCTTATTTTTTTGACGCCTTTTATTTTTCAATTCTTTTCTTTTTCGACCTTTTTCGACGCGCTCTTTTTCTTTCTTATTTCTCGCCATTCTAGTTTTAGGACATAGATTTTTATTCTACTTCTTATCTAAATTTCTTAAAATTACGAAAATTTATTTTAAGTGGTTAAATTGATAGACATCAAAATTTTCTGGTTCGTAGTAATAGTTGGATTTGTACGTAGACCGGGTTATTGGAGCCAAACAGTCCTCTATTATATTGAGACCAAACGAATCCTGCCCCTCTGCTGCATCTTTTGGCTATTCGAAACGTGGGCAAAATCAGAAAAGTCTATTAATTGGATAACTTATATAATTTTTCTTTCCTTTTAAAAACTAATAGGATATTCAGTGAATGCACCGAGCAAGACGTTCACCACCTGTCTTTGACCATGCTCTGATACCATATTTAATAAGGCTAAAAAGGAACATATATTTCATAGCAATGTCCCTCCTAAATAATAGGTTTTCATATGTAATTGTATTATATTTTCATTGTAATTGTTTAAATAAATAAGCGCGAAGACAAAAGGCAAAAATGACGATTTGAAGACGCAAATGACCAAAAAGCTCAAATGTACAAGATACAATCCAAGTGGTTCAATTTATTGATGAAAAATGTCTAAAAATGACAAGAGTACAAGTTACAAAACGCAAAGTACAAGATATTAAATTATACGAAAGGACGTTCGAAAATCCGGAACCGGGACATGAGTCAACTCTCAACGCGCGACGCAACGGTGCAAAAATTACAAGTCAACTATGCACATAAATAAAATATAATATATAAATAATTCTTAAAAATTATATATATATTATATTATTATTTAATAACGTCGACAAGCAAAGATCCAAAATGATGTGAGCTGGAAAATCAAACTCCACGACTCGCGGAGTTTGAAGGCCAAAAACTCCACGACTCGCGGAGCAGCCAGATTCCAAAATGCCTATAAAAGGCCACGAGCTTCTGCAGTTTTAAAAATATATATATATACATAATAAAAATAATAATAATAATACTCTGTAATAAATAAATAAATATATATATATATATATATATATATATATATATATATATATATATATATATATATATATATATATATATATATATAATATATATAGTATAGGGTAGTTTTATATTAGATTAGTTCGGGTTATGTAAAGGTTATTTTACGGGTTTTTGAAGTCGAAATTCTGTCCGTGTAACACTACGCGATAAATACTCAATGTAAGTTATGTTCTCCTTTTTAAATTAATGTCTCGTAACTAAGTTATTATTACGCTTATTTAATACCGAAGTAATCATGATGTTGGGCTAAAAATATTAAAATTGGGTAATTGGGCTTTGTACCATAATTGGGGTTTGGATAAAAGAACGACACTTGTGGAAATTAGACTATGGGCTATTAATGGGTTTTATATTAACTAAACAATACCTTGTTAATTTAATATATAAACTTATAATTTGACGTATTTATATATAACCACATACGCTTGACTGGGTACGGTGGGCGGGATATCTATAAATTCCAATAATTATTCATTTTACCGGACACGGAACTGGATTAATAGTTAATAGACTTGTTGAAATAGGGGTGAATTACATTCAAGGGTAATTGGTGTAATTGTTAACAAAGTAGTAAAACTTTGGTTTACACGCAGTCGATAACCTGGTGTATTCATTAACCAAAGTATTAAAATAATACCTTGTTACAATTCGAATCCCCAATTAGTTGGAATATTTGACTTCGGGAATAAGAATAATTTGACGAAGGCTTTCGCACTTTATATTTATGACTGATGGACTATTATGGACAAATCCGTATGGACATATTAAATAATCCAGGACAAAGAACAATTTATCCATGGGAATAAACTAAAATCAACACGTCAACCATCATGGTTACGGAAGTTTAAATAAGCATAATATATTTTATTTCATATTTCCTCGTACTTTTATTTATTGTCATTTTAATTATTGTTATTTATTTTATATTGTTAGTTAAATAACGTCATTTACTTTACGCTTCGCTTAAAATATAAAATCGACAAACCGGCCATTAAACGGTAAAACCCCCTTTTATATATTATTAATATAATATATTTTATACGAATATAATTGTTTAAAATATAGTGTGAAATAAGCCAGCTCCCTGTGAAACGAACCGGACTTACTAAAAACTACACTACTCTACGATTAGGTACACTGCCTATAGTGTTGTAGCAAGGTTTAGGTATATCCCATTTGTAAATAAATAATTAAAACTTGTGTAATAATTTGTAACGTATTTCGTAGTAAAATATAGTACTATCACGTACCCCTTAGCTTTAACATCAAGTTTTTGGCACCGCTGTCGGGTGTCAACTGTAAGAACGATGGTTGCATAGCATGGTCAAAGACAGGACCTTGTGCCATACCGAAAAATTATAAGGGTGAGCTTTACTATTGCTCCTACCAAGGATAGTAATTGCGTCCGACACGTTATAGACCATAATTAAAAGCATGTCAGGGGACATTGCCTTAACAGTTGCTTGTTCAACGCTTTCCTTTACAACCGGACGGTAGTTTATCGAAAGGTAATATACGGAGCAAGTATACTGGACGTGTTGCTTTCCTAATACAAGGTTAGCAAGTGGGTGACACAAAACCGTAAGTTTTGAGCTAAAATTTTCAAATCTGAAACCCACTAAACCCACAAAAAGAATTTGCAAACACCGGTGAAGGGTTATTCCGGAAAACTTATCTAGGGTAAAAGCTAGATTTAATTTTCAAAAGATCAAATGTTTTCATAAAGATCCAATTTCCTTAATGGATCTAAATTTTTATAGTCATGTGGGACTGTAAACCACATCGTTACTACCATTGTTTATACCGCCGTAAAGAAATCACTGATGTACAAAGTGTGAAGAATAAAGAAGTGATTCTAGTATTTCAAAGACTATATTGCTTGAGGACAAGCAACGCTCAAGTGTGGGAATATTTGATAATGCTAAAAACGAACATATATTTCATAGCATTATTCCTCAAGAAAGACAAGCTTTTAGTTGCAATTGTTCTATTTACAAGTGATATTCGTTTAAATAATAAAAGGTGAAGACAAAAGACAGATTCGACGAATTGAAGACGCAAACGACCAAAAAGCTCAAAAGTACAAAATACAATAAAAAAGGTTCCAATTATTGATGAGAAACGTCTCAAAATTACAAGAGTACAAGATTCAAAATGCAAAGTACAAGATATTAAATTGAACGCAAGGACGTTCGAAAATCTGGAACCAGGACTAGAGTCAACTCTCAACGCTCGACGCAACGGACTAAAAATTACAAGTTAACTATGTATATAAATATAATATAATATATAATTAATTATATAAATTATATATATATTATATTTATATAATAAACCGTCGGCAGACTAAGATCCAAATTGGAGTGAGCTGGAATTTCAAACTCTGCGACTCGCGGAGTTTGAAGAGCAAAAATGCCGCGAGTTGCGGAGCAGCCAAATTCAAAAATCCCTATAAAACCCAACGAATTCTGATCGTTTTTAATATCCATAATCTATCTCTCTCTCAATATATACGTAAATATATATATATAATTTATATTTTAATTTTAATTTTAATTTTAATTTTAAATCCTAATAATAAGGGTATGTTAGCGAATGTTGTAAAGGTGTAAGTCGAAATTCTGTCCGTGTAACGCTACGCTATTTTTAATCATTGTAAGTTATGTTTATATTATTTTCATTAATGTCTCGTAGCTAAGTTATTATTATGCTTATTTAATACCGAAGTAATCATGATGTTGGGCTAATTACTAAAATTAGGTAATTGGGCTTTGTACCATAATTGGGGTTTGGATAAAAGAACGACACTTGTGGAAATTAGACTATGGGCTATTAATGGGTTTTATATTAACTAAACAATACCTTGTTAATTTAATATACAAACTTATAATTCGATGTATTTATATATAACCACATACGCTTGACGGGGTACGGTGGGCGGGATATCTATAAATACCAATAATTATTCATTTTACCGGACACGGAACTAGATTAATAGTTAATAGACTTGTTGAAACAGGGGTGAATTACATTCAAGGGTAATTGGTGTAATTGTTAACAAAGTAGTAAAACCTTGGTTTACACGCAGTCGATAACCTGGTGTATTCATTAAACAAAGTATTAAAATAATACCTTGTTACAATTCGAATCCCCAATTAGTTGGAATATTTAACTTCGGGAATAAGAATAATTTGACGAAGGCTTTTCGCTCTTTATATTTATGACTGATGGACTATTATGGACAAATCCGTATGGACATATTAAATAATCCAGGACAAAGAACAATTAACCCATGGGCATAAAACTAAAATCAACATGTCAAACATCATGATTACGGAAGTTTAAATAAGCATAATTCATTTATTTTTATATTTAATTGCACTTCTAATTATCGCACTTTTATTTATTGTATTTAATTTCACTTTTAATTATCGCATTTTTTAATTATCGCAAGTTTATTTTATCGAACTTTTATTTATCGCAATCTCATTATTGTTATTTACTTTACGCTTTAAATTAAGTTATATTTATTTTTATTATGTTACATTAGGCTTTAACTGCGACTAAAGTTTTTAAAATCGACAAACCGGTCATTAAACGGTAAAAACCCCCTTTATAATAATAATATTACTTATATATATATTTGTATTTTTATAAAATAAAACTAATATAGCGTTAAGCTTTGATTAAAAGATTCCCTGTGGAACGAACCGGACTTACTAAAAACTACACTACTGTACGATTAGGTACACTGCCTATAAGTGTTGTAGCAAGGTTTAAGTATATCCATTCTATAAATAAATAAATATCTTGTATAAAATTGTATCGTATTTAATAGTATTTCCTAGTAAAATATAAGCTATTTCATATACCCCTTAGCGAAAACATCAAGTATTTTTGGCGAAAACATCAAGTATTTTTGGCAGCGGCGCCAAAAACTTGATGTCGTAGCGTGGGGATACGAAATAGTACTATATTTTACTACGAAATATGTTACGAATTACACAAGTTTTAATTATTTATTTACAGATGGATATACCTAAACCTTGCTACAACACTATAGGCAGTGTACCTAATCGTAGAGTAGTATAGTTTTTAGTAAGTCCAGTTCGTTCCACAGGGAGCTGGCTTATTTCACACTATATTTAAATAACTATATTTGTACAAAATATATATAATTATATATAATAATATATAAAAAGGGGGGTTTACCGTTTAATGACCGGTTTATCGATTTTATATTTTAAACGAAGCGTAAAGTAAATTTAATTAACAAAATAAAATAAATAACAAAAAATATAAATGACGAATAATTAAAGGTGCGATAAAATATAAAATAAAATAATTATGCTTATTTAAACTTCCGTAATCATGATGTTTGACGTGTTGATTTTTAGTTTATTCCCATGGGTTAATTGTTCTTTGTCCTGGATTATTTAATATGTCCATACGGATTTGTCCATAATAGTCCATCAGTCATAAATATAAAGAGCGAAAGCCTTCGTCAAATTATTCTTATTCCCAAATTTAAATATTCCAACTAATTGGGGATTCGAATTGTAACAAGGTTTTAATACTTTGTTTAATGAATACACCAGGTTATCGACTGCGTGTAAACCAAGGTTTTACTACTTTGTTAACAATTACACCAATTACCCTTGAATGTAATTCACCCATGTTTCAACAAGTCTATTAACTATTAATCCAGTTCCGTGTCCGGTAAAATGAATAATTATTGGTATTTATAGATATTCCGCCCACCGTACCCAGTCAAGCGTATGTGGTTATATATAAATACGTCAAATTATAAGTTTTTATATTAAATTAACAAGGTATTGTTTAGTTAATATAAAACCCATTAATAGCCCATAGTCTAATTTCCACAAGTGTCGTTCTTTTATCCAAACCCCAATTATGGTACAAAGCCCAATTACCCAATTTTAATATTTTTAGCTCAACATCATGATTACTTCGGTATTAAATAAGTATAATAATAACTTAGTTACGAGACATTAATTTAAAAAGGAGAACATAACTTACATTGAGTATTTATCGCGAAGTGTTACACGGACAGAATTTCGACTTCAAAAACCCGTAAAATAACCTTTACATAACCCAAACTAATCTAATATAAAACTACCCTATACTATATATATTATATATATATTTATTTATTTATTTATTACAGAGTATTATTATTATTATTTTTATTATGTATATATATATATTTTTTTTAAACTGCAGAAGCTCGTGGCCTTTTATAGGCATTTTGGAATCTGGCTGCTCCGCGAGTCGTGGAGTTTTTGGCCTTCAAACTCCGTGAGTCGTGGAGTTTGATTTTCCAGCTCACATCATTTTGGATCTTTGCTTGTCGACGTTATTAAATAATAATATAATATATATATAATTTTTAAGAATTATTTATATATTATATTTTATTTATGTGCATAGTTGACTTGTAATTTTTGTACCGTTGCGTCACGCGTTGAGAGTTGACTCATGTCCCGGTTCCGGATTTTCGAACGTCCTTTCGTATAATTTAATATCTTGTACTTTGCGTTTTGTAACTTGTACTCTTGTCATTTTTAGACGTTTTTCATCAATAAATTGAACCACTTGGGTTGTATCTTGTACATTTGAGCTTTTTGGTCATTTGCGTCTTCAAATCGTCGTTTTTGCCTTTTGTCTTCACACTTATTTATTTAAACAACTACAATGAAAATATAATACAATTACATATGAAAACCTATTATTTAGGAGGGACATTGCTATGAAATATATGTTCCTTTTTAGCCTTATCAAATATCCCCACACTTGAGCGTTGCTTGTCCTCAAGCAATACAGAACTTGAAATAAAAACATACATGAATCACTTTTTTATTCGTCATACTTTGTACATTAGTGATTTTGATATGGTGGTATAAACAATGATAGTAACGATAGAACCATGGTTAAATTTGGGTGTGTCATCCACAGTTGCCTCGGGTTTAGGTCAACGACACTTGCAATCAAATAGCCGATTTACTTTCGGTTTCCAAAGCAAAGTGCACATTTGAAAGGCGGTTTACAGTCTCACATGACTATGAAAATGTAGATCCTTAAGGAAATTGGATCTTTATGAAAACATTTGAACTTTGAAAATTCAATCTAGCTTTTACCCTAGATAAGTTTTCCGTAATAACCCTTCACCGGTGTTGCAAAATATTTTTGTGGGTTTTGTGGGTTTCAGATTTGAAAATTTTAGCTTAAAACTTATGGTTTTGTGTCACCCACTTGCTAACCTTGTATTAGGAAAGCAACACGTCCAGTTTACTTGTTCCGTATATTACCTTTCGATAAACTACCGTTCGGTTGTAAAGGAAAGCGTTGAACAAGCAACTGTTAAGGCAATGTCGCCTGACATGCTTTTAATTATGGTCTATAACGTGTCGGACGCAATTACTATCCTTTGTAGGAGCAATAGTAAAGCTCACCCTTATAATTTTTCGGTCTGGTACAAGGTCCTTTCTTCGACCATGCTATGCAACCACCGTTCTTACGGTTGACACCCGATTTGGTTCATGTGACCTAAGGAATTCCAGGTGAATTCCTAGGATTTTACGTTCAATGGTAATGAACGCATTGAAAATAGGTTTTCAGAAAACAAATCGGTTTGTAATTTTGATCAAAATATTTTCTCGTTCAAGCTCGAGTTTAGATATCATCGAATTCCATGAGTTTGTAATTCTCAATCTTTAATCTCAATCTCAAGGATTGAGTAATATCAGGCTTAAAAGCTGATTTTTAATCTTTAAGGAGATTATCCTTTCTGGAGGTCTGATTCATTAGTCTTATCAAGCTAATTTGCACGGCGCCCTCCCCATTTTACGAGACAGATCCTCTCATGGTTAGGATAAGTCTGACCACATGGCGACCCTGTTTGATGCTGAAGTCCGTGGATTTCCTGCTAATTTTAGTGATGACTTTTCTAGATTTTTCGTCAACCTACAGCTGGTCTGGACGACAACTTCATGACCTAAATCAAGAAGCGCGTGTCTTTTTCGGAAGACTTTACTTCCTTTTAATGATGGAATTGATTCATCGTGTAGATCTATCTTTTCTTTCAAATATATTACAGTAAATCGGGTAAAACTGTCAATTTAGTCCAAAACAAAAGCACCTGCAATAACTTTACAGAAACATGTGATAGATAGTTTTTAATTGAATAACTTGGTACATTCTCCCCACACTTGGCTTTTTTCATGCGTCTTTTTATATCTTAATAAATAAATTCAAGCGTTTTAGTTGTTTCTCAATTTATGTCCTTTTCGAGGTAACGATAATTTCGGTATTAACACCTAGTTTTCATCGTTCATAAATATGTATAAACATGATTTTGAATTCATTTAGTTGAAAATTTTTAAAATTTTCACAAAATTTAGAAAATAAACTAAGTGCAAACTCGAGAGAATTTATAACCCTTCCCCACACTTGAGATCATGCAATGCCCTCATTTGCATGAAATCAGACTATAATTATAAATTCATGAGGGTGATTAGTGTAGAAAAGTGATTAAAAATACCCAGTTTGTAATTACAAAGCTCGTCGAATGATAGATGGCGCGCCTCATCATTCATTCCTTCTTGTTTTATCACACATGTTTTTTTTCAAAAACGGCTGCTTTTCTGAACTGTTTACTAATATTTGAAAAAGCGTCTTTTACCCTAATCATGCATTTTTATTAACGAGTTATGCACTAACCCGAACCCCTAATTTAACATTAAGAGGGGTTAGACTTCCCCACACTTAGCTGACGACATGTGAAGTCGGTAGAATAAGTTCCACGAATTAAAATAGTGAGCCAGTTATTTACATCTCGGGTGGTGTATAATATATCAATGGGTTTAAAGTTTAGACTCACCCGATCGTCACTACTTAATTCTTTTTTAAGTGTAGCTTTTAGTAAATGGATATGTCTCTTTTCTGGTTCTTGGTCAAATGGATCGATATACACCGACATACATATTTCTATAGGGTGGACAATTCCTAACATTTCCTTCCGTTTATTCTCGGAATCAAAGTTTTCACCTCTATTACCCAATTGGGTGAAATTCGAGGTGTCAATATCTATTATAGCTTGTAGGTCATCTTTGGTAGATGACTCGTCTATTGAGAATATTGGGTTGGAAGGTTGTGGCTGGATTGAAGCAAATTCTTCTTCATTAACGGTACTTATCGGTCCCACCATTTTGGTCTCGGGGGTAAAATTTTCAATGTTATCGTTTTCCCAAGAGTACAAATTTGTCTTCCTTACTTCTTCTTCATCCATAGATGGATCGATGATTTCGTCGGTAGAGGCTAATGTGTCGATATGTTGTGAAATTGGTAAAGCTGAATAAAAAGTATCATCGGGATAGTTGGTGATTTCGGAGCTCTCGAATTCATCAAAATTCGATGATATGAGATTTTCTTGCAAAATACTCCTCAGATCGACAGGTGTGTAGTCTGATAGAGTTTCAGCTTGCCGGTTTACAAACTCTCTTATTTGTTCATTTTGAGCATTGAGTTCTTCGAGTTTGATTTTCATATTGTCTAATAAATTTTCAGACAGGTAATTTTCCTCGTCTACTGGTTGTTGAGTTTGGAAATATTCTTGGGAATAATCCCAATTTGAATTGTATTCTTCATAATCGTTCCATTCAGGTTCCGTGGGTGCGTAATTTTCCATAGGAATGTAATAGTAACATTCCCATGTTGAGTGATAATCTCCACAGATTTCACAACCAGTTATTATTTCGTCATTCGTGATCCAAGATTGACCGAACGAATTGTCATCAACACCCGTTTGAGAGTATTGATTTAATTGATTTTGGATATCAAAAAGAGTTTCCATAGCCTTGTTTTCAAAATTTTCCATTTTATTGCGATGGCCAAATTTTAACTACAATGTGGTGCATTTACTAATTATCCTATTAGTTATAAAAATAGAAAAACTTATATAAGTTGTCCAATTAATAGACTTTTCTGCTTTTGCCCACATTTCGAATAGCCAAAAGATGCAGCAGGGAGCCAGAACCCTTTAAATCGGAAGCTCACAACTCAGCCACTAACAAATCCAACTATTACTACGAAGCAGAAAATTGTCAACGTCCATTAATTTAACCACTTAAATAATTTTTCTTTCCGTTTGAGATATTAGATAAGAAATAGAGAAAATTTCTAAGTCCTAAAAACTAAAGCATCGAGAAATAAGAAAGAAAAAGAATGCGCGTCGAAAAACGTCGAAAAATAAAAATAAGAAAGTAGCGAGTCGTGACTTAAAAGGCACTAAAATTTTAAAATCGTCGCAAAATTCTAAAGCACCTAAATCTTAGTCTAAAGAAATAGCACTTAAGGGATTTAACAGTAAAGCCTAAAAATCTAAAAATAAAAATAAGCTACGGCAAAATACTAGAACTTAAAACTAGCTACAAACAATAAAGATACAAATATTACACTAAAAAAAATACAAAATATAAAAATAAACTTAAAGTTGTAAAAAGTACAATTTTTATAAAAATATTATTTTTATATTTTTATTTTATAAAAGTATTAACTTTATATATAATAAAACTAATTAAAAGTAATTATTACAAATTTAATTAAAACTAAAAATTAAATATTAAATTAATTAAACCTAATTAGGGTTTTAAAATAATAATAATTAATATTATTCCGTAATAAATGCGAAGTAGGGTTCCTGGGTGCGCCTGTCAGCGGACTAGGACATCGATCTGAAACGACCTCATTCTAAAAACAAAGGAAAACAAAATTTTAAATTTATTTTATATTTGTTTTATAAGTTAAGGATTATTAAAAAAAAAAAAAAAAGGAAGGCCGCGACTCGCGGAGTATGAAAGACTTAAGTACCGCAAGTCGCGGAGGACAAAAATTCCAGAAAAAAATATAAGGGCCGAACAGATCAGTCCCCAAACACCCACACCAAAATATACTGCAAAAATACCCGAAAATTACCTCTAAAATCCGAATTTTTTCACCAAAAATCATCACATTTTTTACTAAAATCATGTTGAGAAGGATACTATCAAGGAATTACTCAAGAAAAACGGTAAATTTCTACACCTAAACACCATTTAATCCGAAAATTAGTGTTCTTGAGCAAATTTATACCCAATTCGATTTTGATGCTTTTTAGTGTAATTATGCTTAAATTGTTTGTGTATTATGCTTGTATAACCTAGATTGATGCTATTTAACATGATTAGAAGCCTTAAAATTCAAATTTTGAGTAATCTAGGGTTTGTGTTCTTGAGCAATTTGGGGCTTTTTGATATAAACAGGTTATGGCCGATTTTTATCATGAATTATTGCTAAATTAAGTAGTGTAACATGTTTAGGTAGTTAAATGATCCAAATTTTGAGCCTAAACATGATTTTTGAGAATTAAAGTGGACTTTTTCAAGTCTAAAATTCATGAACTTGATTTTTGAGAGATAATGCCATTTGAAACTTGTTTAATTGCTAGTAATGAATATTTTGACATTTTATTTGAGTTGAATGCTTATGAACTTGACGAACATTTTCGTATATGCTTATTTGGAAAAGTGTAGATTTGATAAAAATATGAAAATGAGCATAAGTTTGATATAATTTGAACATGTCATTGTAATTATTTTGATTGATGATTTTGCTGACACTAATGCATATTTGGATGCACAAAAATTGTGTTTGATGTGTTTTGCAGACTGAAAGGGGTGAATCTTCATCCCAAGCTCGCAATGCTCCTCCCGAGAATGAGGAACAACAAGATGTTGATAACTATTACAAACAAGATATACCTCATCCAGTTATGACATTTTCAGATATGCACTTGGAAGATTTGCACCCGAACTTGAGATTTGACAGACTTTAGATAGATTATCCAAAATACCAAAGGGGCTTGCATACTCTTCATTCTAAAGCTGTTGAAGTACCTAGGGTAATAGAATGGGGACCACCAGAAGCTGTAGAATTGGCCGAGCCAATTAGAGAATTACTTACACAGAGGTATGGTAATTCTACTTTTAACAATTGGGTACGATTATTCAACATGCGTAGACCTGTATATAAAGTATGGTGTGAAGAATTATTGTGTAGTATAGAAATAAATGATCGGGTAGCTAGTTTAACCGATCGTTCTTTTATTAGATTTTTGTTAGGAGGTTCGATGCGCCACATGTCTCTAGTAGACATGGCTCAGGCCTTACGTATATATACGCCTAAGGAGCTAGCATCTGCCGATTGTCGAGGGTTGATACTAAATGGTAGGAAAATTGATGAAAATTTTGATACGCATGGTGTATGGAGTCAAATGACTAGCCATCACCGATTTAAAGGGGGAAATTACTCTTATTTGGATATAGATAGAGCTGAATTAAGAGTAATTCACAGGTTTTTAGCCAATTCGATTACACATCGAGGTAAAAATAAGGAAAAGGTAAATGAACCGGATTTGTTTTACCACATGTGTATTCGAGACCCACAAAGCGCTGTAAGTATACCTTATTGTGTGGGTTATTATTTATCAGCTATGGTTAAGGGGATGAGACCGCACAGTATAATAGGAGGTGGTATATTTATTACATTAATTGCTGAGTATCTCAATGTGGATATAAGTCGGGGGGATTATTAATCGAAGAACCAGAACCCCGCGATACAATTAGTTTAAATGTATATCATGGTGCTAAGGTTTTGAAGAGGCGAAATAACGCCGCAATACGATATAATGGTAGACATCCACAGGTTGAGAGAAATCAACAGCCAGGTAATGTGGGAGGGGGAAATGAAATGACAGAAATGTAAAGGTTTATAGCTTCACAAGAGTATGAAAATGCTAGACATCGAGCATTTGAAGATTGGCAAATTCATCAAAACTAAATCATAGCTCATTGCCAACATATAGGTAGAAACTATATTCCTACTCCAACACCCATATTTCCTCCCTGGTCTATAGAGATGCAACCACCGTATCCTACTTATAACCCAGCTGAAGCATTTTATAACACATACGGTTATGCATGGAACCCCTACTGGTATCAGTAACAACCCTAGTTTATTTAGTTTTATTTATTTTATTTTTGTAATATTACTACATTTAAGCACTTATGTTGATATTGTAATAGTTTTTATAATTTTCTAACTTTTATTTTTAGATTTTAATAATTTTTGAATGTGGGGTAATATACCAAACTTCAAAAATATGTATATATGTTTGCAGTTTATCTTATGTACACAACAAGGTAAAACAACGCATTTTCAAATACTGGCATTAAGTTCAGCAAAAGCAACTAATTTTGACGACAAGATGCAAAATATATGTGAAATAACAACAAGACGGAATGAACAAATGATATGCACCATTTATCATTCAGAAAACAAACGCCAATATGTTTGGAAACTTTGGTAAAATTTAATCATTTTTCTACGCTAATCACCCTCAATAATTTAAATTGTTACTGATTTCTTGCAAATGAGGGCATTGCAAGATCTTAAGTGTGGGAAGGGGTTAAATTCTTTCGGATTTCTACAAATTTTTATCTTAAACACTTGGTTACCATTAAAAATACTAGTAAAGCAGTAGTTGTATTAGAATCTAGTGCTCTCTGATAATAAAGAACAGCCCTAGTCTTATATACTGACTTCCCACTTCTAGTAAAAATTTTCAAAATTTTCAATTAAATGAACTCAAAATCATGTTTATACATATTTATGAACGATAAAACTAGGTGTTAACACCGAAATTATTGTTACCTTGGAAAGGACATAAATTGAGAAACAAACCAAAATGTTAAAATTCATTTAAAATGGAATAGAAGAGAATAAAAAGGCAATAAAAAGGAAAATAAAAGCCAAGTGTGGGAAAAATTACCAAGTTATTTTAAACAAATGTCACATATTTCTGTAACAAATAACTGAAAATACTTTTGCTTTGGACTAAACTAAACAGTTTTACCCGATTTACTGTAAGAAAGATGGATCTACACGATGAATCAATTCCATCATTAAAAGGAAGTAAAGTCTTCCGAAAAAGACACGCGCTTCTTAATTTAGGTCATGAAGTTGTCGTCCAGACCAGCTGTAGGTTGACGAAAAATCTAGAAAAGTCATCTCTAAAATCAGCAGGAAATCCACGGAACTCAGCATAAAACAGGGTCGCCAAGTGGTCAGATTTATCCTAACCATGAGACGGATTTATCTCGTACAATGGGGGGCACCGTGCAAATTAGCTTGATAAGACTAATAAATCAGATCCCCAGAAAGGATAATCTCCTTTAAAGATCAAAAATCAGCTTTTAAGACTGATATTACTCAATCCTAGAAATTGACCTTAAAGATTGAGAATTACAAACTCATGGAATTCAATGATATCTAAACTTGAGCTTGAATGAGAAAATATTTTGATCAAATTATAAACCGATTTGTTTTCTGAAAACCCATTTTCAATGCGTTCATTACCATTGAACGTAAAATCCTAGGAATTCACCTGGAATTCATTAGGTCACCTGAACCAAATCGGGTGTCAACCGTAAGAACGGTGGTTGCATAGTATGGTTAAAGACAGGACCTTGTGCCAGACCGAAAAATTATAAGGGTGAGCTTTACTATTGCTCCTACAAAGGATAGTAATTGCGTCCGACACGTTATAGACCATAATTAAAAGCATGTCAGGGGATATTGCCTTAACAGTTGCTTGTTCAACGCTTTCCTTTACAACCGGAGGGTAGTTTACCGAAAGGTAATATACGGAGCAAGTATACTGGACATGTTGCTTTCCTAATACAAGGATAGCAAGTGGGTGACACAAAACCATAAGTTTTGAGCTAAAGTTTTCAAATCTGAAACCCACCAAGCCCACAAAAACAATTCGCAAACACCAGTGAAGGGTTATTTCAGAAAACTTATCTAGGGTAAAAGCTAGATTTAATTTTCAAAAAGATCAAATGTTTTCATAAAGATCCAATTTTTTAATGGATCTAAATTTTTATAGTCATGTGGGACTGTAAACCATATCGTTACTACCATTGTTTATACCGCCTTATAGAAATCACTGATGTACAAAGTGTGAAGAATAAAGAAGTGATTCTAGTATTTCAAGACTATATTGCTTGAGGACAAGCAACGCTCAAGTGTGGGAATATTTGATAATGCTAAAAACGAACATATATTTCATAGCATTATTCCTCAAGAAAGACAAGCTTTTAGTTGCAATTGTTCTATTTACAAGTGATATTTGTTTAAATAATAAAAGGTGAAGACAAAGACAGATTCGACGAATTAAAGACGCAAAGGTCCAAAAAGCTCAAAAGTACAAAATACAATCAAAGTGGTTCCAATTATTGATAAGAAACGTCTCGAAATTACAAGAGTACAAGATTCAAATCACAAAGTACAAGATATTAAATTGTACGCAAGGACGTTCGAAAATCCGGAACCGGGACCAGAGTCAACTCTCAACGCTCGACGCAACGAACTAAAAATTACAAGTCAATTATGCACATAAATATAATATAATATTTAAATAATTCTTATAATTATTTATATATTATATTTATTTATATATTATGTCGGCAAAGCTAAGATCCAAATTGATGTGAGCTGGAAAATCAAATTCCACGACTCGCGGAGTTTGAAGGCCAAAAATTCCACGACTCGAGGAGCAGTGAAATTCAGAAATGCCTATAAAAGGCCACGAATTCTGCGAGTTTAAAAAATATAAATAATAATAATAATACTCTGTAATAAATAAATAAATATATATATATATATATATATATATATATATATATATATATATATATATATAATATATAGAGTATAGGGTAGTTTTATATTAGATTAGTTCGGGTTATGTAAAGGTTATTTTACGGGTTTTTGTAAGTCGAAATTCTGTCCGTGTAACGCTACGCTATTTTTAATCATTGTAAGTTATGTTCAACCTTTTTAATTTAATGTCTCGTAGCTAAGTTATTATTATGCTTATTTAAAACGAAGTAATCATGATGTTGGGCTAATTACTAAAATTGGGTAATTGGGCTTTGTACCATAATTGGGGTTTGGACAAAAGAACGACACTTGTGGAAATTAGACTATGGGCTATTAATGGGCTTTATATTTGTTTAACTAAATGATAGTTTATTAATTTTAATATAAAGATTTACAATTGGACGTCCCTATAAATAACCATATACACTCAATCGGACACGATGGGCGGGATATTTATATGTACGAATAATCGTTCATTTAACCGGACACGGGAATGGATTAATAGTCACTAGAATTATTAAAACAGGGGTGAAATTATGTACAAGGACACTTGGCATAATTGGTAACAAAGTATTAAAACCTTGGGTTACACGCAGTAGATATCTTGGTGTAATTATTAAACAAAGTAATAAAACCTTGTTACAGTTTAAGTCCCCAATTAGTTGGAATATTTAACTTCGGGTATAAGGATAATTTGACGAGGACACTCGCACTTTATATTTATGACTGATGGACTGTAATGGACAAAAACCAGACAGACATATTAAATAATTCAGGATAAAGGACAATTAACCCATGGGCATAAAACTAAAATCAACACGTCAAACATCATGATTACGGAAGTTTAAATAAGCATAATTCTTTTATTTCATATTTAATTTCCTTTATTTTATATTTAATTGCACTTCTGATTATCGCACTTTTATTTATTGTTATTGTATTTAATTGCACTTTTAATTATCGTACTTTTTAATTATCGCAATTTTATTTTATCGCACTTTTATTTATCGCAATTTCATTATCATTATTTATTTTACGCTTTAAATTAAGTTGTATTTATTTTTACATTAGGTTTTAACTGCAACTAAAGTTTTAAAATCGACAAACCGGTCATTAAACGGTAAAAACCCCCCTTTAAAATAATAATATTACTTTTATATATATTTGTATTTTTATAAATTAAAACTAATATAGTGTTAAGCTTGTTTAAAAGATTCTCTGTGGAACGAACCGGACTTACTAAAAACTACACTACTGTACGATTAGATACACTGCCTATAAGTGTTGTAGCAAGGTTTAAGTATATTCATTCTATAAATAAATAAATATCTTGTGTAAAATTGTATCGTATTTAATAGTTTTTCATAGTAAAATATAAGCTATTTCATATACACCTCGCATAACATCAATTATGTCATAGCATAAGTTTAATTAAATTAAATTGAATTATTAACGTTAACATAAGTTTAAATGATATAAATAATTTAACATAAGTATTTAATTAATTAATTAAATATTAATCATAAAATAAGTATTATTAATTAATAATAAATTTTTAATCATACCATAAGTATTAAATTATAATTATTAAACCATAAGTATTTAATAATTAAATTATAATTAAATAATAACTAAGCCTTATAATAATTAAATAATTATTTAATCTTTATTATAAGTCCTATAATAATAATCTCATAACATAAGTTTAATACTTACTATAAGTATTTTTCATTAATAATAAAAGTATTATTAATCATAAGTTTAATTAAATGTTTAATTAAATCATAAAGTGATTAATAAATGATATAATAAATATATATCATAAGTCTCAAATTAAATTAATTACTTTTATGTCATAAGTAATTTTAATAATAATGCAAATCATTATTTATATCATAAGTTAAATGTTATAATCATAAGTTTTAATTAAAACGTTCGCCAGGTCATAACTTGAGCCTCGGGTGTCGGTTTTTGACGAGTCTTATATATATCCTCGTCTAACCAAACCACCTGACACATTAGTGAACTCAAGAACACCCTAAGAACAGCCCCCAAGTCATGACCAACAGCCATAATTCAACTTGAGACTTTAATCCGATCAAAAATAAGTTTTAGTCATAACGGGTGACCCGTGGCTCGAATTTCGATGACCCGAACATGAAAGTTCATCCAATCATCAATCCTAACATACTAGTACACCTTAGAGACTCCAAAAGTGGTCACAAAGTTTGACAAAACCTGAACACATTCGTTTTTACATTTTAATTTCATGAAAACACCATTTTAATCATAACTTGAGTTCCGGGAATCGAAATAACATGAATCCGGAGTCTAAAATCAATGTCTTGATGAGAGGAACACATATAGACACTTTATTTTAACAAAAATATCAGTTAAGTTCACTGAAATGGTCAATTAGTCTGCTGTCCACAATCAATCAAACCGAAAATATGCAATAACGAGTGATTCTATGCATACAATCAATAATCCAACAACATACAAGCACTATACTATCATATTAAATATCAAATACATACATAATCAGTAGAAATGAATAAGAATTGAAAAATTAGGGTTCATAGGTATACCCAAATCGAAGAACAAAGGATGTAATCGCGTAGAGAACGAAGCGTAGAATCCGGAAACAACAAAAGCCCCAAATCTTCAAAGCAAAAATGTTGAAGAAGATGATGATGAATGTAGGTATATGGGACGGCCAAGGAGGAAGGAAAAAGGAGGAGAAAAAGTTTGTAGGTTTAAAATGAAAAGATAATGAGAAGATTAGGTTTAAGATAATTAGGTTTGCAAAATAACAAGTTCACCCCTCCCTCTAGGGGATTTTGGTCGAGACTTGCCAAAGGGTGGGCCCACATGGCCCATTTTGATATAATGTGAAGTTACTTTTGGCCCGAACGCCCGATCGAAGCCCGAAACGCGAAAACGCTAATACGCGATTAATTTTTCGGAGAAATAACATATACGCGATAAATAAAATATATAAACACTATATATAATCATATGACATCAAAATATCATATTTAAAATAATTTGGCTTTAAATCTCCCAAAAGTTTGACCGTTGGTTCGAAAACCGAAAAGATTCGCCGGATAGAAATCCGCGACACGTAGAAACGTACAACTTTAAATATGAATACAAATATTCACATAACACATAATAATTAATATATTATTACAAAAACAATAATATAAGTCATAGAAATGACGTGGCATGAATAACAATTGACGAACGTTAAATAATAAACGGTAAAAGATAACGGAAAAAGTAGGGTCGTGACACATTTCTTCAGGTTGGATACATGGAAAGTGTCGTGTATTCCACTAAGTGCTTGTGGCAGTTCCAATTTGTAAGCCACTGGTCCAACCCTTTCAGTTATCTCGAACGTTCCAACATATCTAGGATCAATTTACCTCGTTTTCCAAACCGTACTACACCTTTCCAAGGTAATACTTTAAGCATGACTTTGTCGCCAATTTGAAATTCTAAATCTCACCTTCTAACATCGGCATAACTCTTTTGATGACTCCGAGCCGTTTTCAATCATTCTTGAATCTTTACGATTTTCTCCGTTGTCTCCTGAATAATCTCAGGACCTGTCAACTAACTATCCCCCAATTCGCTCCAACACACGGGAGATCTACATTTTCTTCCGTACAACGCTTCGAAAGGTGCATCTTTAATGCTCGTATGGTAGCTGTTGTTGTATGAGAACTCAGCTAGTGGTAAATACTTATCCCATCCGTTTTCGAAATCAATGACACATGCTCGCAACATGTCCTCTAGAGTTTGAATAGTTCGTTCACTTTGGCCATCTGTCTGGGGGTGATATGCCGTACTCATATCTAAACGAGTCCCCATTGTTTTCTGTAATGTCTACCAGAATCTAGAAGTGAATCTGCTGTCGCGATCGGATATAATGGATACAGGCACTCCATGCCTAGAGATGACCTCCTTAATGTAAATCTGAGCCAACTTCTCCATTTTATCAGTTTCTCTTATCGGTAAGAAGTGTGCATACTTAGTGAGACGATCCACGATAACCCAAATGGTGCCATAACCTCCCACGGACTTCAGCAGTTTCGTGATGAAGTCCATTGCAATACATTTCCATTTCTACTGGGGAATCTCTGGTTGAGTCAGTAGCCCTGATGGCTTCTGGTGTTCAGCCTTGACCTTAGCACAAGTCAAGCACTTTCCGATATAGGTAGCAATGTCGGCTTTCAGATTTGGCCACCAATAAAATGCCTTCAAATCTTGGTACATTTTAACTGATCCAGGATGAATTGAGTACCTTGACTTGTGTGCTTCCTCCAACACTAGTTCTCTCAATCCGCCAAACTTTGGTACCCAAATTCGGTTAGCAAAATATCATGTTCCATCCTCTTTTATGTCGAATTTCTTATCCAATCCCTTTATAAATTCAACATCAACGTTCTCTTGTTTCACGGCTTCCAGTTGTGCTTCGCGGATCTGTGACGTAAGGTTCGTACGTACAATCATGTTAAGAGTTTTAACCCTGAGAGGTTTCTCTCTCTTTTCTGCTTAAAGCATCCGCTACAACATTCACTTTTCCAGGATGGTATTGAAGTTCACAATCGTAATCGTTAAGTAATTCCATCCAACGTCACTGTCTCATGTTGAGCTGCTTCCGATCAAATATGTGATGTAAACTCTTATGGTAGGTGAAGATAGTAAACTTGGCTCCATATAGATAGTGTCTCTACATTTTGAGTGCAAAGACCACAGCTCCTTTCAAGATCGTGTGTTGTGTAGTTCTGCTCGTGAATCTTTAACTGTCGAGATCCATATGCAATAACCTTGTTTCGTTGCATAAGCACGCAACCCATTACTTGTCGTGAGGCATCACAATAAATAACAAAATCTTTATTTCCTTCTAGCATAGATAATACCGGTGCAGTTGTCAGCTTCTCCTTCAACAACTGAAATGTAGTTTCTTGTGGTTCTGACCACTCATACGTCTTGCCTTTATGAGTCAACGCGGTTAATGGTCGGGAAATCTTAGAGAATCCTTCGATGAATCTCCTGTAGTAACTAGCTAGACCCAGAAATTTTCGGATCTGAGTTTGTGTCTTTGGGGTTTCCCAATTCTTAACCGTTTCGATTTTTGCCGGATCAACTTGTATTCCATTGGCCCCTACTACATGACCAAGGAATTGAACCTCATGCAACCAAAAAGTCATATTTTGAGAACTTCGCATACAAATGCTCTTCTCTAAGCATTTTCAGTATCGAACGTAAATTCTGATCGTGCTCTTCTTTGTTCTTGGAGTACACCAATATATCATCAATAAACACAATGACGAATTTATCTAGATATAGCTTACACACACGGTTCATGAGGTCCATGAACACTGTTGGTGTGTTCGTCAAACCAAACGGCATCACTCTAAACTCATAATGTCTATAGCGTGTTCTAAACGTCGTCTTCGGGACATCAGCTTCTTTGACCCTCAATTGGTGATAACTGGATCTCAGATCAATCTTCGAGTAACAAATAGATCCCTTTAATTGATCGAATAAGTCATCAATCCTCGGCAGTGGATACCGATTCTTGATTGTTAACTTGTTCGACTCTCTATAGTCGATACATAATCTCATCGACCCATCATTCTTCTTAACAAACAAGACCAGAGCTCCCCAAGGTGAAGAACTCGATCGTATAAATCCCTTGTCAAACAACTCTTGCAGCTGACTAGACAACTCTTGTAGCTCTGGAGGTGCAAGTCTATACGGTGCGCGAGCCACCGGTGCTACTCCTAGCATTAAATCAATCTGAAACTCGACTTCTCGATGCGGTGGGAGACCAGGTAACTCCTCCAAAAAAACTTCAAGAACTTTCAGGTTCAACTTGGCTTACGTGAGCCATAAACGCGATACATCCCTTTCTCACATACTTATGAACTTTCATGCAGTTAATGAGATGTAGTTGTGAGCCGCTGTCTTCTCCATATATCATCATAGGTTCACCGTTTGCAATAGGAATACGAATAGCCTTTAAGTCGCAGACCACCTCAGCTTTGTTGTCAGATAACCAGTCCATTCCGACTACAAGGTCAAAACTTTCCAGTTTAATAGGTATCACATCAATGTTAAAGGACTTACCCTCTAACTTTAAAATACAACCACGATAAATCTTATCAGCTCTCATCAAGTTACTGTTCCCTACTTCTACCGAATACGCGTTATCTAAGGGAGAAACAGGGTTCTTCACGCGGTGACAAATATCCTTAGATATAAAACTTCTATTAGCACCAGTGTCAAACAAAACATAAACATGTTGATCATTGAGTGAAAACGTACCCGTGGCTAGCTTCGAATCATCACGAGCTTCTGCAGAGTTGATGTTGAACGCCCTGCCTCGAGCAGTTCTAGTGTTGTTGTTCTTAGGGCAATCCTTCTTAAAATGACCCGGCTGTCCGTGTAGCGACCCGACAAAATCGTCATTGACGGCGCCGCTAACTTAGGTCCCGTTACGTGGTCGTAGTCCCTATATGAGACACGTTTGACCAAAATTATGTCGCATTCATTTGAAACGTACAAGATTTACAAAGTTCAATTTACCAAATGGTTCGACAACAAGTTTAAGTTTACAAAAGTAGTAATGTATAAATGAAATAACTTGCGACATAATTAGTTGAAAATCACGGTTGCTATAAATAGCGTAAGTATGTAAAAAAATGTTTGAAACCAAAAGTGCTATCACTAGCGTATGCATGTATGTATGCTTGACTCCAAGCAAGAAACCAGAGTGTATGCATGTATGCTTGACTCCAAGCAAGTATAAGTGTACGCGGAAGCATGTATCAAATAGCCATGTATGAACCTGAGAAACATATAGAAAACTGTCAACGAAAAATGTTGGTGAAATCATAGGTGTTTGTAAACGTTGTTTTTGAACCACAAGATTTAATATAAGATGATTATCAAAATCATTTGCATTCCAAAGTTGTTATTTGTATCGTGGGCACCCAATTATCAAACTTAACTGTTTTGCACCCTTTACGTAGTTTTAGAACATACACTAGACCCGAAAATATATTTCATCCGCTAACGGAAGCGAACCGTCCGAATGAGGCTCGTCAAGCCCATGTGATCACATAATATAAGTTCACGTTTACACCCTGCAAGTGTAACTAATGATAATTGAATTGAGGATTTTTGTTCAAACCCGTACGTGGAATGTTCGTTTTCATACTTGTGTTCAAAGTGTAAAAGTATGATACGTATATGTTTCTCATCCCATAGTTTAAAGCATAAAAGTTGTTTGAAAGATGGGACTATGATCTCACCTCGAGTGCGCGAGTATAAATGTACTTCACAAAGTAAACGTATGCATGAAAGTTACTTAGCCTTGACCTAAACAAGTAAGTTGTATCAATTAACCGGTTACGATACAAAGTCGGGTGAAATGTGTTCAATTAGTCCTATGGCTCGTTACAACTCGATTAGTATAGCATGTGAATCACGTTGTCAAGTTCCATGCAAGATACAAGTATAGAAACAAGTTAGAAAGATTGCATAATCATTTGGTTAAGTTTGACAAAAAGTCAAACTTTGGTCTGGTCAAAGTCAACAAAAAGTCAACACGTTCGGGTCGGGTCCCGAACTATTTTTCTGTGCTACTTATTCATATATAAGCATGTTAGAACAAGTTTCATGTGAATCGGAGGTCCATAGCATAGCAAGCATTTTGCGTGAAATTGAAAAGTGAAACAGATTCTGGAACAAGGCATATGCCGCACCACGGCCAGAGGTATCGCGTCGCGCCACTTGGCGTGGCCTGATGCCTGGTCAGTTTCAAAAGTTCAAGTCTTGATCCAAAATTCATTTTAGCATAAATCACAAACCGTAAACACTTAGAACACGCATCTTATGTCGTTGGAAAGCTCTTTTGACAAAGGACACAACTAAGAGCATATCGTCAACCAAAACTAGCATTTAAAATAATCAATTTCTCGTCAAATGTTCAATGAACGTTCATAATCAAAGTTTCAAGTTCACAAAATGCATTTTAAGTTTCAGGAATCCAATTCACACATACTGTAGTGACCCGAACTTTTCCATGTTTATATATATTAATTGAGATTGATATTTACATGATTAAATGTTTCCAACATGTTAAGCAATCAAACTTGTTAAGACTTGATTAATTGAAATATGTTTCATATAGACAATTGACCACCCAAGTTGACCGGTGATTCACGAACGTTAAAACTTGTAAAAACTATATGATGACATATATATGGATATATATATAGTTAACATGATACTATGATAAGTAAACATATCATTAAGTATATTAACAATGAACTACATATGTAAAAACAAGACTACTAACTTAATGATTTTTAAACGAGACATATATGTAACGATTATCGTTGTAAAGACATTTAATGTATATATATCATATTAAGAGATATTCATACATGATAATATCATGATAATATAATAATTTAAAATCTCATTTGATATTATAAACATTGGGTTAACAACATTTAACAAGATCGTTAACCTAATAGTTTCAAAACAACACTTACATGTAACGACTAACGATGACTTAACGACTCAGTTAAAATGTATATACATGTAGTGTTTTAATATGTATTTATACACTTTTGAAAGACTTCAATACACTTATCAAAATACTTCTACTTAACAAAAATGCTTACAATTACATCCTCGTTCAGTTTCATCAACAATTCTACTCGTATGCACCCGTATTCGTACTCGTACAATACACAGCTTTTAGATGTATGTACTATTGGTATATACACTCCAATGATCAGCTCTTAGCAGCCCATGTGAGTCACCTAACACATGTGGAACCATCATTTGGCAACTAGCATGAAATATCTCATAAAATTACAAAAATATGAGTAATCATTCATGACTTATTTACATGAAAACAAAATTACATATCCTTTATATCTAATCCATACACCAACGACCAAAAACACCTACAAACACTTTCATTCTTCAATTTTCTTCATCTAATTGATCTCTCTCAAGTTCTATCTTCAAGTTTTAAGTGTTCTTCATAAATTCCAAAAGTTCTAGTTTCATAAAATCAAGAATACTTTCAAGTTTGCTAGCTCACTTCCAATCTTGTAAGGTGATCATCCAACCTCAAGAAATCTTTGTTTCTTACAGTAGGTTATCATTCTAATACAAGGTAATAATCATATTCAAACTTTGGTTCAATTTCTATAACTATAACAATCTTATTTCAAGTGATGATCTTACTTGAACTTGTTTTCGTGTCATGATTCTGCTTCAAGAACTTCGAGCCATCCAAGGATCCATTGAAGCTAGATCCATTTTTCTCTTTTCCAGTAGGTTTATCCAAGGAACTTAAGGTAGTAATGATGTTCATAACATCATTCGATTCATACATATAAAGCTATCTTATTCGAAGGTTTAAACTTGTAATCACTAGAACATAGTTTAGTTAATTCTAAACTTGTTCGCAAACAAAAGTTAATCCTTCTAACTTGACTTTTAAAATCAACTAAACACATGTTCTATATCTATATGATATGCTAACTTAATGATTTAAAACTTGGAAACACGAAAAACACCGTAAAACCGGATTTACGCCGTCGTAGTAACACCGCGGGCTGTTTTGGGTTAGTTAATTAAAAACTATGATAAACTTTGATTTAAAAGTTGTTATTCTGAGAAAATGATTTTTATTATGAACATGAAACTATATCCAAAAATTATGGTTAAACTCAAAGTGGAAGTATGTTTTCTAAAATGGTCATCTAGACGTCGTTCTTTCGACTAAAATGACTACCTTTACAAAAACGACTTGTAACTTATTTTTCCGACTATAAACCTATACTTTTTCTGTTTAGATTCATAAAATAGAGTTCAATATGAAACCATAGCAATTTGATTCACTCAAAACGGACTTAAAATGAAGAAGTTATGGGTAAAACAAGATTGGATAATTTTTCTCATTTTAGCTACGTGAAAATTGGTAACAAATATATTCCAACCATAACTTAATCAACTTGTATTGTATATTATGTAATCTTGAGATACCATAGACACGTATACAATGTTTCGACCTATCATGTCGACACATCTATATATATTTCGGAACAACCATAGACACTCTATATGTGAATGTTGGAGTTAGCTATACAGGGTTGAGGTTGATTCCAAAATATGTATAGTTTGAGTTGTGATCAATACTGAGATACGTATACACTGGGTCGTGGATTGATTCAAGATAATATTTATCGATTTATTTCTGTATATCTAACTGTGGACAACTAGTTATAGGTTACTAACGAGGACAGCTGACTTAATAAACTTAAAACATCAAAATATATTAAAAGTGTTGTAAATATATTTTGAACATACTTTGATATATATGTATATATTGTTATAGGTTCGTGAATCAACCAGTGGCCAAGTCTTACTTCCCGACGAAGTAAAAATCTGTGAAAGTGAGTTATAGTCCCACTTTTAAAATCTAATATTTTTGGGATGAGAATACATGCAGGTTTTATAAATGATTTACAAAATAGACACAAGTACGTGAAACTACATTCTATGGTTGAATTATCGAAATCGAATATGCCCCTTTTTATTAAGTCTGGTAATCTAAGAATTAGGGAACAGACACCCTAATTGACGCGAATCCTAAAGATAGATCTATTGGGCCTAACAAACCCCATCCAAAGTACCGGATGCTTTAGTACTTCGAAATTTATATCATATCCGAAGGGTGTCCCGGAATGATGGGGATATTCTTATATATGCATCTTGTTATTGTCGGTTACCAGGTGTTCACCATATGAATGATTTTTATCTCTATGTATGGGATGTGTATTGAAATATGAAATCTTGTGGTCTATTGTTACGATTTGATATATATAGGTTAAACCTATAACTCACCAACATTTTTGTTGACGTTAAAGCATGTTTATTCTCAGGTGAATATTAAGAGCTTCCGCTGTTGCATACTAAAATAAGGACAAGATTTGGAGTCCATGTTTGTACGATATTGTGTAAAAACTGCATTCAAGAAACTGATTTCGATGTAACATATTTGTATTGTAAACCATTATGTAATGGTCGTGTGTAAACAGGATATTTTAGATTATCATTATTTGATAATCTACGTAAAGCTTTTTAAACCTTTATTTATGAAATAAAGGTTATGGTTTGTTTTAAAAATGAATGCAGTCTTTTAAAAACGTCTCATATAGAGGTCAAAACCTCGCAACGAAATCAATTAATATGGAACGTTTTTAATCAATAAGAACGGGACATTTCAGTTGGTATCAGAGCGTTGGTCTTAGAGAACCAGAATTTTGCATTAGTGTGTCTTATCGAGTTTGTTAGGATGCATTAGTGAGTCTGGACTTCGACCGTGTTTAGTTGAAAAATGATTGCTTAACAAATTTTGTTGGAAACTATATATTTTTATCATGTGAATATTATGTGATATATTAATCTCTTAACGCGTTTAATATTATGTGATAGATGTCTACCTCTAGAACAAGTCCCATTGACTCACCTAATAATAATGAAGAGTCAAATGTAAATTGGAATGATTCATGGACTGATTCACAAGTTCCCGAAGAAGAACCGGAAGAAGAGTCGGAACCGGAAGAAGAATCGGAACCGGAAGAAGAATCGGAACCGGATGAAGAAATAGAACCGGTGGGGGAAATAATAAAACGGTTAAGTAAAAGAAAATCCTCAACCAACCGACCAAGGTTAATTATGGTCAATGGTGTTTCCGCCAAGGAAGCAAAATATTGGGAGGATTACCAATTCTCCGATGAATCGGATTCCGACGAGAATTCCGATGATGTTATAGAAATTACCCCAACTGAATTTAAAAAGGAAAAAGAAAATAATAAGGGAAAGGGCATAAAAATAGAGAAATCTAATTCCAACCCCGATGAACTTTATATGTATCGTCAACCCCCGAAGTCCTTAAGTTGTAACAATGACCCGGGAACCTCTAAACCACCAGGTTTTTCTAAACCAATGTGGAAAATTACGGCTCGTATTAGGGGAACATCATATATCCCTAGAAACCTGGCAAAACGAACCAAAACCGAAGAAGAAGAAACGAGCGAGTCGGAATAAGATAGTTGTATTCGTGTGGTGTAATATATGTAATATAGTGTGCTTATGCTTTATGATATATGTAAAAATTGCTTGTATTAATAAGTATTTTTTTTATGAATCTAACTCTTGTCTATTTTACAGTATAAAAACACAAAATGGATAGACAACCCAATATTTTAAGAGACCTACCCGGAGACATGATTGATGAAATCTTGTCTAGAGTCGGTCAGAATTCCTCGGCACAACTATTTAAGGCGAGATCAGTTTGTAAGACATTCGAAGAACGTTCCAAGAATGTCTTGGTTTATAAGAGACTTTCGTTTGAAAGATGGGGAATATCACATTGGGAAACCCATAAGTTACAATGTGTTTACTTTGACGCATATATTGCGGGGAACCCAAATGCTATTTTACGCAACGGGTTAAGAAATTATTTTGACTCAATATATCCGAATATTGGACTTCGTGATTTAGAAAAAGCGGCTAACATGCAACATAAAGAAGCATGTTATGCTTACGGATTAGTAATGTTCGCTTCTCACCAAAGTGAGAACAAGAACATCGGGCTACAACTATTAAACAAAACATTTCCACAAGTGACGGAGTCGGTAATTGGGGTAAGAAATGAGGTTTTTAGATTATTACGGGACTGTTGGACATTACGTAACCCTCGTCCCTTTGATGACGTTACAACACGCTGTCTTATCAACGGCCATAACGGTTATGTTGCACAAGACCAAGGATGGGAAGTAGTCCTAGTAAAACCAGAATGCATGACTTGTTTCTGGACGTATGAATTACGTGTCTTTATTGCCTTTGCTGAACGACTTGTGTACTAGCTAGAATTGTCTTCACAACTATCTTGTATCAAAGTTATTGTGTGCTATATTTCATGCTTTATGTAAAATAAGCGGTATTGTAAGTTTGTAAAATATTGTATAAAAGTTTGAACGCGAAATATTATTATAATCAGTTTTTCATATAGAATTGTAGTAGTTGAATTGTATATTAGCTACTAAGTATGAACTTAACGGGTAGGTACTACCCGAATTTAAACTTATAAAACGCTAATATGAAGAAAAAGCTTTTATAAATGAGTTCATATTATGCTACGAAATACTATTAACTACTCTTAATATTCTGTATGATTAACTTGTTTCATTTGACTATTTTGAAGGAAATGGCACCGACTACTCGACACACTGTGAATATGAATGAAGAGGAATTCCGTACTTTTCTAGCTTCAAACATAGCCGCAGTACAGGCTGCGCTACATACCAACAATAACCTTGGATCTAGCAGTACAGGAAATCGTGTAGGATGCACCTACAAAGAATTCACTGCCTGCAAACCTTTGGAATTTGATGGAACCGAAGGACCGATTGGATTGAAACGGTGGACCGAGAAGGTTGAATAGGTGTTTGCCATAAGTAAGTGTACTGAAGAGGACAAAGTGAAGTACGCTACGCATACCTTCACAGGTTCTGCGTTAACATGGTGGAATACCTATCTAGAGCAAGTGGGACAAGATGATGCGTACGCACTACCGTGGTCAGCATTCAAGCACTTGATGAACGAGAAGTACCGTCCCAGAACCGAGGTCAATAAGCTCAAGACAGAACTTAGAGGGTTACGAACCCAAGGATTTGATATTACCACGTACGAAAGACGATTCACAGAATTGTGCCTATTGTGTCCGGGAGCATTCGAAGATGAGGAAGAGAAGATCGACGCGTTTGTGAAAGGATTACCGGAAAGAATCCAAGAAGATATAAGTTCACACGAGCCCGCCTCCATACAACAGGCATGTAGAATGGCTCACAAACTAGTGAACCAGATTGAAGAAAGAATTAAAGAACAGACTGCTGAAGAGGCCAATGTGAAGCAAGTCAAAAGAAAGTGGGAGGAAAACGGTGATAAGAATCACCAATACAACAACAACAGCAATTACAACAATAATCGCAACAATTATCCCAACAATCGCAACATCAATCGCAACTACAACAAACGGCCCAACAACAACAACAACAACAACAACAACAACAGCAACTACAACAATCATCCCAACAACAATAATAACCGCAACAACAACAACAATCAGAAGCAGCTATGCCAAAGGTGTGAAAAGAATCACTCGGGGTTCTGCACCAAATTTTGCAACAAGTGTAAAAGAAATGGTCATAGCGCGGCGAAGTGTGAGGTCTACGGACCAGGGGTTAATAGAACGAAAGGAACAAATGGTGTTGGAACGAGTAATGGCGGAGCAAGTAGTGTCGGAGCAAGTTATGCCAATGTAGTTTGTTATAAATGTGGAAAACCGGGCCACATTATTAGAAATTGCCCGAACCAGGAGAACACGAATGGACAAGGCCGTGGAAGAGTTTTCAATATTAATGCGGTAGAGGCACAGGAAGACCCGGAGCTTGTTACGGGTACGTTTCTTATTGACAATAAATCTGCTTACGTTTTATTTGATTCGGGTGCGGATAGAAGCTATATGAGTAGAGATTTTTGTGCTAAATTAAGTTGTCCATTGACGTCTTTGGATAGTAAATTTTTACTCGAATTAGCAAATGGTAAATTAATTTCAGCAGATAATATATGTCGGAATCGAGAAATTAAACTGGTTAGCGAAACATTTAAGATTGATTTGATACCAGTAGAGTTAGGGAGTTTTGATGTGATAATCGGTATGGACTGGTTGAAAGAAGTGAAAGCGGAGATCGTTTGTTACAAAAATGCAATTCGCATTATACGAGAAAAAGGAAAACCCTTAATGGTGTACGGAGAAAAGGGCAACACGAAGCTACATCTTATTAGTAATTTGAAGGCACAAAAACTAATAAGAAAAGGTTGCTATGCTGTTCTAGCACACGTCGAGAAAGTACAAACTGAAGAAAAGAGCATCAATGATGTTCCCATCACAAAAGAATTTCCCGATGTATTTCCGAAAGAATTACCGGGATTACCCCCACATCGATCCGTTGAATTTCAAATAGATCTTGTACCAGGAGCTGCACCAATAGCTCGTGCTCCTTACAGACTCGCACCCAGCGAGATGAAAGAACTGCAAAGCCAATTACAAGAACTTTTAGAGCGTGGTTTCATTCGACCAAGCACATCACCGTGGGGAGCTCCTGTTTTGTTTGTCAAGAAGAAAGATGGTACATTCAGGTTGTGTATCGACTACCGAGAGTTGAACAAACTTACCATCAAGAACCGCTACCCACTACCGAGAATCGACGACTTATTTGATCAACTACAAGGCTCATCTGTTTATTCAAAGATTGACTTACGTTCCGGGTATCATCAAATGCGGGTGAAAGAAGATGATATTCCAAAGACTGCTTTCAGAACACGTTACGGTCATTACGAGTTTATGGTCATGCCGTTTGGTTTAACTAATGCACCAGCTGTGTTCATGGACCTTATGAACCGAGTGTGTGGACCATACCTTGACAAGTTTGTCATTGTTTTCATTGATGACATACTTATTTACTCAAATAATGACCAAGAACACGGTGAACATTTGAGAAAGGTGTTAGAAGTATTGAGGAAGGAAGAATTGTACGCTAAGTTTTCAAAGTGTGCATTTTGGTTGGAAGAAGTTCAATTCCTCGGTCACATAGTGAACAAAGAAGGTATTAAGGTGGATCCGGCAAAGATAGAAACTGTTGAAAAGTGGGAAACCCCGAAAACTCCGAAACACATACGCCAGTTTTTAGGACTAGTTGGTTACTACAGAAGGTTCATCCAAGACTTTTCCAGAATAGCAAAACCCTTGACTGCATTAACGCATAAAGGGAAGAAATTTGAATGGAATGATGAACAAGAGAAAGCGTTTCAGTTATTGAAGAAAAAGCTAACTACGGCACCTATATTGTCATTGCCTGAAGGGAATGATGATTTTGTGATTTATTGTGATGCATCAAAGCAAGGTCTCGGTTGTGTATTAATGCAACGAACGAAGGTGATTGCTTATGCGTCTAGACAATTGAAGATTCACGAACAAAATTATACGACGCATGATTTGGAATTAGGCGCGGTTGTTTTTGCATTAAAGACTTGGAGACACTACTTATATGGGGTCAAAAGTATTATATATACCGACCACAAAAGTCTTCAACACATATTTAATCAGAAACAACTGAATATGAGGCAGCGTAGGTGGATTGAATTATTGAATGATTACGACTTTGAGATTCGTTACCACCCGGGGAAGGCAAATGTGGTAGCCGATGCCTTGAGCAGGAAGGACAGAGAACCCATTCGAGTAAAATCTATGAATATAATGATTCATAATAACATTACTACTCAAATAAAGAAGGCGCAACAAGGAGTTTTAAAAGAGGGAAATTTAAAGGATGAAATACCCAAAGGATCGGAGAAGCATCTTAATATTCGGGAAGACGGAATCCGGTATAGGGCTGAAAGGATTTGGGTACCAAAATTTGGAGATATGAGAGAAATGGTACTTAGAGAAGCTCATAAAACCAGATACTCAATACATCCTGGAACGGGGAAGATGTACAAGGATCTCAAGAAACATTTTTGGTGGCCGGGTATGAAAGCCGATGTTGCTAAATACGTAGGAGAATGTTTGACGTGTTCTAAGGTCAAAGCTGAGCATCAGAAACCATCAGGTCTACTTCAACAACCCGAAATCCCGGAATGGAAATGGGAAAACATTACCATGGATTTCATCACTAAATTGCCAAGGACTGCAAGTGGTTTTGATACTATTTGGGTAATAGTTGATCGTCTCACCAAATCAGCACACTTCCTACCAATAAGAGAAGATGACAAGATGGAGAAGTTAGCACGACTATATTTGAAGGAAGTCGTCTCCAGACATGGAATACCAATCTCTATTATCTCTGATAGGGATGGCAGATTTATTTCAAGATTCTGGCAGACATTACAGCAAGCATTAGGAACTCGTCTAGACATGAGTACTGCCTATCATCCACAAACTGATGGGCAGAGCGAAAGGACGATACAAACGCTTGAAGACATGCTACGAGCATGTGTTATTGATTTCGGAAACAGTTGGGATCGACATCTACCGTTAGCAGAATTTTCCTATAACAACAGCTACCATTCAAGCATTGAGATGGCGCCGTTTGAAGCACTTTATGGTAGAAAGTGCAGGTCTCCGATTTGTTGGAGTGAAGTGGGGGATAGACAGATTACGGGTCCGGAGATTATACAAGAAACTACCGAGAAGATCATCCAAATTCAACAACGGTTGAAAACCGCCCAAAGTCGACAAAAGAGCTACGCTGACATTAAAAGAAAAGATATAGAATTTGAAATTGGAGAGATGGTCATGCTTAAAGTTGCACCTTGGAAAGGCGTTGTTCGATTTGGTAAACGAGGGAAATTAAATCCAAGGTATATTGGACCATTCAAGATTATTGATCGTGTCGGACCAGTAGCTTACCGACTTGAGTTACCTCAACAACTCGCGGCTGTACATAACACTTTCCACGTCTCGAATTTGAAGAAATGTTTTGCTAAAGAAGATCTCACTATTCCGTTAGATGAAATCCAAATCAACGAAAAACTCCAATTCATCGAAGAACCCGTCGAAATAATGGATCGTGAGGTTAAAAGACTTAAGCAAAACAAGATACCAATTGTTAAGGTTCGATGGAATGATCGTAGAGGACCCGAGTTCACCTGGGAGCGTGAAGATCAGATGAAGAAGAAATACCCGCATCTATTTCCAGAAGATTCGTCCACACCTTCAACAGCTTAAAATTTCGGGACGAAATTTATTTAACGGGTAGGTACTGTTGTGACCCGAACTTTTCCATATTTATATATATTAATTGAGATTGATATTTACATGATTAAATGTTTCCAACATGTTAAGCAATCAAACTTGTTAAGACTTGATTAATTGAAATATGTTTCATATAGACAATTGACCACCCAAGTTGACCGGTGATTCACGAACGTTAAAACTTGTAAAAACTATATGATGACATATATATGGATATATATATATAGTTAACATGATACTATGATAAGTAAACATATCATTAAGTATATTAACAATGAACTACATATGTAAAAACAAGACTACTAACTTAATGATTTTTAAACGAGACATATATGTAACGATTATCGTTGTAAAGACATTTAATGTATATATATCATATTAAGATATATTCATACATGATAATATCATGATAATATAATAATTTAAAATCTCATTTGATATTATAAACATTGGGTTAACAACATTTAACAAGATCGTTAACCTAAAAGTTTCAAAACAACACTTACATGTAACGACTAACGATGACTTAACGACTCAGTTAAAATGTATATACATGTAGTGTTTTAATATGTATTTATACACTTTTGAAAGACTTCAATACACTTATCAAAATACTTCTACTTAACAAAAATGCTTACAATTACATCCTCGTTCAGTTTCATCAACAATTCTACTCGTATGCACCCGTATTCGTACTCGTATAATACACAGCTTTTAGATGTATGTACTATTGGTATATACACTCCAATGATCAGCTCTTAGCAGCCCATGTGAGTCACCTAACACATGTGGGAACCATCATTTGGCAACTAGCATGAAATATCTCATAAAATTACAAAAATATGAGTAATCATTCATGACTTATTTACATGAAAACAAAATTACATATCCTTTATATCTAATCCATACACCAACGACCAAAAACACCTACAAACACTTTCATTCTTCAATTTTCTTCATCTAATTGATCTCTCTCAAGTTCTATCTTCAAGTTCTAAGTGTTCTTCATAAATTCCAAAAGTTCTAGTTTCATAAAATCAAGAATACTTTCAAGTTTGCTAGCTCACTTCCAATCTTGTAAGGTGATCATCCAACCTCAAGAAATATTTGTTTCTTACAGTAGGTTATCATTCTAATACAAGGTAATAATCATATTCAAACTTTGGTTCAATTTCTATAACTATAACAATCTTATTTCAAGTGATGATCTTACTTGAACTTGTTTTCGTGTCATGATTCTGCTTCAAGAACTTCGAGCCATCCAAGGATCCATTGAAGCTAGATCTATTTTTCTCTTTTCCAGTAGGTTTATCCAAGGAACTTAAGGTAGTAATGATGTTCATAACATCATTCGATTCATACATATAAAGCTATCTTATTCGAAGGTTTAAACTTGTAATCACTAGAACATAGTTTAGTTAATTCTAAACTTGTTCGCAAACAAAAGTTAATCCTTCTAACTTGACTTTTAAAATCAACTAAACACATGTTCTATATCTATATGATATGCTAACTTAATGATTTAAAACCTGGAAACACGAAAAACACCGTAAAACCGGATTTACGCCGTCGTAGTAACACCGCGGGCTGTTTTGGGTTAGTTAATTAAAAACTATGATAAACTTTGATTTAAAAGTTGTTATTCTGAGAAAATGATTTTTATTATGAACATGAAACTATATCCAAAAATTATGGTTAAACTCAAAGTGGAAGTATGTTTTCTAAAATGGTCATCTAGACGTCGCTCTTTCGACTAAAATGACTACCTTTACAAAAACGACTTGTAACTTATTTTTCCGACTATAAACCTATACTTTTTCTGTTTAGATTCATAAAATAGAGTTCAATATTAAACCATAGCAATTTGATTCACTCAAAACGGATTTAAAATGAAGAAGTTATGGGTAAAACAAGATTGGATAATTTTTCTCATTTTAGCTACGTGAAAATTGGTAACAAATATATTCCAACCATAACTTAATCAACTTGTATTGTATATTATGTAATCTTGAGATACCATAGACACGTATACAATGTTTCGACCTATCATGTCGACACATCTATATATATTTCGGAACAACCATAGACACTCTATATGTGAATGTTGGAGTTAGCTATACAGGGTTGAGGTTGATTCCAAAATATGTATAGTTTGAGTTGTGATCAATACTGAGATACGTATACACTGGGTCGTGGATTGATTCAAGATAATATTTATCGATTTATTTCTGTATATCTAACTGTGGACAACTAGTTATAGGTTACTAACGAGGACAGCTGACTTAATAAACTTAAAACATCAAAATATATTAAAAGTGTTGTAAATATATTTTGAACATACTTTGATATATATGTATATATTGTTATAGGTTCGTGAATCAACCAGTGGCCAAGTCTTACTTCCCGACGAAGTAAAAATCTGTGAAAGTGAGTTATAGTCCCACTTTTAAAATCTAATATTTTTGGGATGAGAATACATGCAGGTTTTATAAATGATTTACAAAATAGACACAAGTACGTGAAACTACATTCTATGGTTGAATTATCGAAATCGAATATGCCCCTTTTTATTAAGTCTGGTAATCTAAGAATTAGGGAACAGACACCCTAATTGACGCGAATCCTAAAGATAGATCTATTGGGCCTAACAAACCCCATCCAAAGTACCGGATGCTTTAGTACTTCGAAATTTATATCATATCCGAAGGGTGTCCCGGAATGATGGGGATATTCTTATATATGCATCTTGTTATTGTCGGTTACCAGGTGTTCACCATATGAATGATTTTTATCTCTATGTATGGGATGTGTATTGAAATATGAAATCTTGTGGTCTATTGTTACGATTTGATATATATAGGTTAAACCTATAACTCACCAACATTTTTGTTGACGTTAAAGCATGTTTATTCTCAGGTGAATATTAAGAGCTTCCGCTGTTGCATACTAAAATAAGGACAAGATTTGGAGTCCATGTTTGTACGATATTGTGTAAAAACTGCATTCAAGAAACTGATTTCGATGTAACATATTTGTATTGTAAACCATTATGTAATGGTCGTGTGTAAACAGGATATTTTAGATTATCATTATTTGATAATCTACGTAAAGCTTTTTAAACCTTTATTTATGAAATAAAGGTTATGGTTTGTTTTAAAAATGAATGCAGTCTTTTAAAAACGTCTCATATAGAGGTCAAAACCTCGCAACGAAATCAATTAATATGGAACGTTTTTAATCAATAAGAACGGGACATTTCACATACGATATGCCGTTTTGAAGGTAATGAAACATACATTACAACTATACACTTACAATTAACATTTCATGGCATTCAAGCATCAAAAAGTTTTTTTTAAGTCTATCATACCCTAACCAAAAATCCACAAAAATCAATATTCATATTTTTGAAGTTTTCTTAATCAACCTACGCATCAAAACGAAGCTAGTTATACTAGTAACACAATTAAAACATGAACTTTAGCATTTAAACACCATTTAATCTTCCAAAATCAAAGATTAAACACACCCATTTCAAATGTTCAAACTAGTTACTCAAAACAACGAATCGAACAAACAAAACATATATTCATGTTATACACGAGCCATAGACACTAACTAATACCATTTCAAGTCAAAAACACGAATTTAGAGAAATCTAGAGTTTTAGAAATGTTACCCAAATGTGATGAAATTGGTACCAAAATGTAGAGGATGACGAGAGGATCACGAAAATGTAATTTGTTTTGATGTTTGCCTCTTGATCCGTATTTAGATGATGATTTTGTGATGAAGGTGAAAAGGATGTAAGCTTGGAAGAGATAAATGAAAGAAAATCAAAAAGAAAAGAAATGAGGAGGAAATGGTGGGAGGTGATGACTAGTTGACCCCAAATTGGTCAAATGACAAGATTAGTCCCTCAAGTTGTAGTCGGGTGCGGAAATTAACCGAACGAATATTTTAAAATGCTCGAGTAAACGAGTGATGTTATAATTAAATAACGGGAATATTATGAATGTTAATCAACGGAAACTACGAATTTAAATAACGAAAGATATTATCTAAAAAAAAGACGGTGTTAAAAATAAATTTAACAGAAAAACGCGGGATGTTACATTACCTACACCTTAAAAGAAATCTCGTCCCGAAATTTAGTTGGAAGTAGTAGTTGTTGTTTCTTCTTCAAAACCTTGCGTTGCAAATTCTACGGATATGTGAAGGTACTTCCTTGGGCATTTCAACGAACTTTGACAGTCGGGATTTTACGTTGGTTTAAAGTTTGGTTTCAAGATTTATAGTTTCAACCGATCCTCCTAGGAAGTGAAGTTTATCATTGATAGTAAGTTCATCGAAGAGGATAACAAGTTCTTGTTTCGCAAAACACGCCTTTAAGTTTGATACACGGAATTTGTTTGAGTCGGAAGTTCGAAACGGTAAGCAACGGGTCCAAAACGCCCCAAGATTTCAAAAGGATCAAAATATCACGGATTTAACTTTCTACGTTTCCCGAAATGGATTACACCTTTCTAAGGTGCGACTTTTAACATTACGCGGTTACCCACTTAGAATTCGAAAGGTTTACGTCTAACGTCGGTATCGCTCCTTTGGCAACTACGGCCGTCTTGAGTCCTTTTGGATTTGAACAATTTCTCGGTTGTTTCATTAATGAGTTCGGGTTCGGTGACTTGATTATCATTTACTTAGTTCAACAAAAGTAGAATGACGTTTCCGGTCATATAAGGTTTCAAAAGGTGTGACGATAAGACTTGAATGATAACTACTGTATTAAGAGAATTCGGTTAAAGGTAAAGGCTTTTCCCAAGAAAATTTGAAATTGATAACACAAATTTGTATTATGGTTTCCGAGGTTCGAATCGTACCTTTGCTTTGTACGTCGGTTTGTGAGTGATGCGCGGTACTCATATCTAAAGGTGGTCCCGAGACTTTTTGTAAGGCACTCCGAAATTCAGAAGTGAAACGAGGATCTCGATCCGAAACGAAGTATATCGCCTCAAGATATATTTTGTACAAGTTTTTGTTTCTCAAGAATTTCGCGCCGCGAAAGATTTATCGGTTTTCGAAAACGTTCGTTAGGACTATTCACCCTAGAGGCGAATACTAGTATAACGTGAAGAGACTCTCCCTCCATGGAGAATTTAGATAAAGATTTCCTTATACGGGAGTACGGGTGTGATGTGAGAGAAGTTTCCACCTCGATATGAGCATAATAAGCCTATTGTAGTTCGTCGATAAAACTGTGCGAAAACGAGATAGTATACACGTATAACATATGTTTGAAGTCGGAAGAATTTGTCATTCATTCGGAAGCATAACTATGGTTCGATAATAATTGAAGGTGTGTCCCTGGTATGGTTGTTATCAGTATTCTCGGAGTTTTCGGATGTTCAAACAAGAAAAATGAAGTCATGTACATGGCACATGGTGTGATTAGGTTGATCGAGTCTAACCACCATCACGTGTCATTAGAACTTTGGTATGAATTACCGTAATATAACCACGTTGATCGAGTGTCGTTATATTACGCTAACTCATACCTCCATTCCCACATCACTCCATAGATTCAAGTTCGTGTAACCGTGAAGATCTAAAATGAACAAAGTGTAACGGCATCTCTAACGTGACTCGTATTGAATAGAAAGAATTTATGCAACTCTAAAGAAGCGTTCCCCGAGGAAAGTGTATAAATGATTGTTCACATCAATGAGGTTTGAGTCAAACAATGATGTCTTTAGGCACGAAAAGAGTAATGAATCATGATAACGAGTAGTACGCAACCGTAGCGATAAGTAGTGACAACGATACTCAACGAGAGTAGTGATGGTAGTAACACGAAATGGTAGATAGTAAGGAACACCGGTGTGACACCGATACTAAATTGAGACGGTTGGCAAATAACAACGTGGAAGACGGAGTTCCCGAACTAAAGTGACTAACGAAGTCGTCGCCATCCTTACGCGTATGAATCTTGAATTTACGTATGTTACCAGAGAGTGGCAGAATACGGATTCGCATGATGAAAGTTTGATACCATTAAAAAAAATTCACCTAAGGAAGGTTCAAGTATAATGCACAAGTAGTCAAGTAAGTGCTATCTATAGCAAATGTATGTCAGAATGCAATGGCTAACTATCCAGTTGTAGTCTAGACTCACTAATGCGTCCTAACGACTCTGTCAGACACACTAATGCACGTCCTAGATCCCTACAACCAACGCTCTGATACCATCTGTAGCGACCCGACAAAATCGTCATTGACGGCGCCGCTAACTTAGGTCCCATTACGTGGTCGTAGTCCCTATATGAGACACATTTGACCAAAATTATGTCGCATTCATTTGAAACGTACAAGATTTACAAAGTTCAGTTTACCAAACGGTTCGACAACATGTTTAAGTTTACAAAAGTAGTAATGTATAAATGAAATAACTTGCGACATAATTAGTTGAAAATCACGGTTGCTATAAATAGCGTAAGTATGTAAACAAATGTTTGAAACCAAAGGTGCTATCACTAGTGTATGCATGTATGTATGCTTGACTCCAAGCAAGAAATCAGAGTGTATGCATGTATGCTTGACTCCAAGCAAGTATAAGTGTACGCGGAAGCATGTATCAAATAGCCATGTATGAACCTGAGAAACATATAGAAAACTGTCAACGAAAAATGTTGGTGAAATCATAGGTGTTTGTAAACATTGTTTTTGAACCACAAGATTTAATATAAGATGATTATCAAAATCATTTGCATTCCAAAGTTGTTATTTGTATCGCGGGCACCCAATTATCAAACTTAACTGTTTTGCACCCTTTGCGTAGTGTTAGAACATACACTAGACCCGAAAATATATTTCATCCGCTAACGGTAGCGAACCGTCCGAATGAGGCTCGTCAAGCCCATGTGATCACATAATATAAGTTCACGTTTACACCTGTAAGTGTAACTAATGATAATTGAATTGAGGATTTTTGTTCAAACCCATACGTGGAATGTTCGTTTTCGTACTTGTGTTCAAAGTGTAAAAGTATGATACGTATATGTTTCTCATCCCATAGTTTAAAGCATAAAAATTGTTTGAAAGATGGGACTATGATCTCACCTCGAGTGCACGAGTATAAATGTACTTCACAAAGTAAACGTATGCATGAAAGTTCCTTAGCCTTGACCTAAACAAGTAAGTTGTATCAATTAACCGGTTACGACACAAGGTCGGGTGAAATGTGTTCAATTAGTCCTATGCCTCGTTACGACTCGATTAGTATAGCATGTGAATCACGTTGTCAAGTTCCATGCAAGATACAAGTATAGAAACAAGTTAGAAAGATTACATAATCATTTGGTTAAGTTTGACAAAAAGTCAAACTTTGGTCTGGTCAAAGTCAACAAAAAGTCAACACGTTCGAGTCGGGTCCCGAACTATTTTTCTGTGCTAATTATTCATATATAAGCATGTTAGAACAAGTTTCATGTGAATCGGAGGTCCATAGCATAGCAAACATTTTGCGTGAAATTGAAAAGTGAAACAGATTCTGGAACAAGGCATATGCCGCGCCGCGGCTAGAGTTGTCGCGCCACGCCACTTGGCGTGGCCTGATGCCTGGTCAGTTTCAAAAGTTCAAGTCTTGATCCAAAATTCATTTTAGCATAAATCACAAACCGTAAACACTTAGAACACGCATGTTATGTCGTTAGAAAGCTCTTTTGACAAAGGAAACAACTAAGAGCATATCGTCAATCAAAACTAGCATTTAAAATAATCAATATCTCGTCAAATGTTCAATGAACGTTCATAATCAAAGTTTCAAGTTCACAAAATGCATTTTAAGTTTCGGGAATCCAATTCACACATATGATATGCCATTTTGAAGGTAATGAAACATACATTACAACTATACACTTACAATTAACATTTCATGGCATTCAAGCATCAAAAAAGTTTGTTTTAAGTCTATCAAACCCTAACCAAAAATCCACAAAAATCAATATTCATATTTTTAAAGTTTTCTTAATCAACATACGCATCAAAACGAAGCTAGTTATACTAGTGACACAATTAAAACATGAACTTTAGCATTTAAACAACATTTAATCTTCCAAAATCAAAGATTAAACACACCCATTTCAAATGTTCAAACTAGTTACTCAAAACAACGAATCGAGCAAACAAAACATATATTCATGTTATACACGAGCCATAGACACTAACTAACACCATTTCAAGTCAAAAACACGAATTTAGAGAAATCTAGAGTTTTAGAAATGTTACCCAAATGTGATGAAATTAGTACCAAAATGTAGAGGATGACGAGAGGATCACGAAAATGTAATTTGTTTTGATTTTTGCCTCTTGATCCGGATTTAGATGATGATTTTGTGATGAAGGTGAAAAGGATGTAAGTTTGGAAGAGATAAATGAAAGAAAATCAAAAAGAAAAGAAATGAGGAGGAAATGGTGGGAGGTGATGACTAGTTGACCCCAAATTGGTCAAATGACAAGATTAGTCCCTCAAGTTGTAGTCGGGTGCGGAAATTAACCGAACGAATATTTTAAAATGCTCGAGTAAACGAGTGATGTTATAATTAAATAACGGGAATATTATGAACGTTAGTCAACGGAAACTACGAATTTAAATAATGAAAAATATTATCTAAAAAAAAGACGGTGTTAAAAATAAATTTAACGAAAAAATGCGGGATGTTACAGTCCGCAACCAAAACAATTCTTAACATTACCAGTATTATTTGCATTGTTCACAGTGTTGTTGTTGGTGTTGTTGTTGAGGTTAACTTTGCAATCCTTGGCCAAATGGCTAAACTTCTTACACCGGTCACAAATTACAGTAGTACAGGTTTCAGAGTGATGCTTGCCACACCTTTGACATTTTGGCTTCTTACCCTTATACCCAGAGTTCACTCCAGTAACCCCAGTGTCGTTTCGGTAAGGATCCTACTTTTTGAACGGTTGCTGGTTATGGTTCTTATCTTGCCCACCGTTCCACTTTCTCTTTCCATCATAAGACTTAACCTCATTAACAGTAGTAACCTTTCCTCTCTGAGCGATATGATCTAGTAACAAACTTGCCATATCAATAGCTGCTGCACAGTAGTGGGTTTGGAAGTAGTAACCCCACCTTGAATATTCTCACTTAGACCTTCAATATACTACTCGATCTTACGAGTCTCAGGAGTGACCATTTCGGGACACATTAAAGCCAACTAGAAAAACCTCTTGTTATATCCAGTGAGATTAGTGCCAACTAACTTCAGCCCACGGAACTCACGATCCATCTTCTTAATCTCATTGCAAGAACAATACTCCTCTATCATTCTCTGCTTCCAAGTTTCCCAGGGTAGGGCATAAGCTTGATCATGACCCAAGGATTGTGCATAATTATTCCACCAAGTGATCGCACTGTCAGACAGTGTGCCCGTAGCAAATCCTACTCGATCATCATCATTACACCCGCGAGACTCTAATTTCTCGAACCAACGATTGAGACCAACGGGTCCCTCAGTCCCACTAAAGGAGTATGGGTTGCAGCTAGTGAATGTCTTACATGAACATCCACCACGGGCTTAGTTGCCGTTGTTGTTATTATTGCTTGAGCCACCACGATCATTGTTGTTGCGTGTGTTGTTGAACTCCCTAAGCAATTCAACTCTTTCTGCCGCGATACCTTCGGCGACGAGTCTCCTGATTTGAGCAGCTGTGGATTCCTTCGGAGGCATGATCTTCATCACAGAAAAATACACCAGGTCAGCGTCAAAACAACGCTATATAAAAATATACTAGCAACGAGTGTTGAATATTAGTAAAGAATAATAATACGGAAAGATTCTTTGTAGTGAGAAGTAGCGTTAAGTAACACTAGTAGTAGTAGGCAGTGACAGTAGTGACAGTAGTGACGGTAGTGATAATAAGTGTAGCGACCCGACAAAATTGTCATTGACGGCACCGTCTACTTAGGTCCCGTCACGTGGTCATAAGTCTTTAAAATAACGTTTGACCAAAGATATGTCACATTCATTTCAAAAGTAAGAGTGTTTCAAAGTTTACAAGAATTGTTCAACCAAAAGTTACGTTACAAAGTTATAAGTACAAATGAAACCTATGCAACACAGTTTTAAATAAAGTCAAAAGACGCTCCATGTATGCACATATACTCGACATCCAATGCAAGTATCAAAATAATGAGCGGAAGCATGTATCACATATCGTTCAAAGACCTGACAAAAACATAGAAATCTGTCAACGAAAACGTTGGTGAAATCATAGGTTTAAGTAAGTAAGTGAGTAAAAAGGTAAGTTGAACCACAAGATTTGCAACATTGATATAATAGTAATACATTCTAAAAGTTAATATTCACGAGCACCCAATTATCAAGGCTTAACATTCCTTCCATAGAACCCCATCACAATAGTGTTAGAACATACACTGTTTCTCGAAAATATATTTCATTCGTAGACGGTAGCGAACCATCTGAATGAGGGTTTGTCAAACCCATATGGATCCATACAACATAAGTTCTCGCTTACACCCAGCAAGTGTAACTAATGATAATCGAATTGAGAATTTTGTTCTAAACTCGTATGTAGAATGTTTATTTTCCTGTACTTGTGTTCACTTAGTAAAAAGAAACATTTATGTTTTCTCATCCCAAATGTAAGTTCAAAAGAGTAAAAGTGGGACTATGATCACACCTTGAGTGAAAGAGTAAAAAGATACTTCAACAAGTAACTTGCAAAGAACAAACGCTAGTCTTGACCTAAACAAATAAGTTGTATCAATAATGGTAAACACGATTGGTCAAAGTTGTTCAATTAGTCCTATGGCTCGTTACGACTCGATTATGTAGCATGTGAATCAAATTGTCAAGTTTCATGCAAGATACAAGTATAGAAACAAGTTAGAAAGGTTGCATAAGTATTCGGTTAAGTTTGACTAAAAGTCAAACTTGGTCGGGTCAAAATCAATGAAAAAGTCAACACATTCGGGTCGGGTCTCGAACTATTTTTCTGAGGTTTCTAATCATATATAAGCATGTTAGAACAAGTTACATGTGAATCGGAGGTGCGTAGCATAGCAAACATTTTTCGTAAAATGACCAAACAAAACAGCACCTGGCAGTTCATTGGGACGGCGTCCCAATATGCTGGACGGCGTCCAGTATTGAAGGACTAGATAGCGTCCCAATATCTGGACGACGTCCAAATGTGTACCCAGGTCCTGTTTGCTGAAACTCTTAAGTGCACGAACCAAAACTCAACCATTCCCAATTTATGACCCGTAAACAATCAAAACATGTATCTTATATCATCGGAAAGGTATTTTGATGAGGAAAACAACTAAGCACTTTTCATCAATCAATCTACCACTTACAACAACCAAAACCGCATTTAATGTTCATCATTTATCACATTCAAGTTCATAAATCTCATTTCATGATTCGGGTAACTAATTTACAAGTATGATATGCCGTTTCGAAGGTAATCAAGCATACAATCCAAATAAACACTTGTTAACAACATCTCATGTCATTCAAGGCATCAAAAGTTCATTTCATGTTCATCAAACCCTAACCCAAAGTTCACCAAATCAATAATCATGTTTATGAAGTTTTCTTAATCAACCTACACATCAATTTGAAGCTAATGATGCTAGTAACACATTTAATACATGTACTTTTAATATCTAACAACATATAAACAACCAAATCACTAAATCAAACACACCAAACTTCAAATTCATGCTAGTTACTTAAAATCACAAGATCGAGCATATAAATCACATATTCATGTTAGACTTGAGCCATAGACACTAATTAACACTTTTATAATTCAAAAACATCAAGAACACAAAATCTAGTGATTTAAAAAAGTTACCCAAATGAGGTGAAATTGGTATCAAGTTGTAGAGGATGAAGAGAGGATTCCAAATATGTAATTTGTTTTGTAAAACACTTGCTAAATCGGATTTGGATGATGAATGTATGAATTTGAGTTTGAGAGAAAAGTTGAAGTATTGAAAGAGAAGGAGATGAAATGAATGGATGAGGAAGAGTGTTGACTCTTTGATCTAGTCACCTCTTTGCCCATTTAACAACCTTAGTGTAGTGACCCAAACTTTTCCATATTTATATATATTAATTGAGATTGATATTTACATGATTAAATGTTTCCAACATGTTAAGCAATCAAACTTGTTAAGACTTGATTAATTGAAATATGTTTCATATAGACAATTGACCACCCAAGTTGACCGGTGATTCACGAACGTTAAAACTTGTAAAAACTATATGATGACATATATATGGATATATATATATAGTTAACATGATAATATGATAAGTAAACATATCATTAAGTATATTAACAATGAACTACATATGTAAAAACAAGACTACTAACTTAATGATTTTTAAACGAGACATATATGTAACGATTATCGTTGTAAAGACATTTAATGTATATATATCATATTAAGAGATATTCATACATGATAATATCATGATAATATAATAATTTAAAATCTCATTTGATATTATAAACATTGGGTTAACAACATTTAACAAGATCGTTAACCTAAAGGTTTCAAAACAACACTTACATGTAACGACTAACGATGACTTAACGACTCAGTTAAAATGTATATACATGTAGTGTTTTAATATGTATTAATACACTTTTGAAAGACTTCAATACACTTATCAAAATACTTCTACTTAACAAAAATGCTTACAATTACATCCTCGTTCAGTTTCATCAACAATTCTACTCGTATGCACCCGTATTCGTACTCGTACAATACACAGCTTTTAGATGTATGTACTATTGGTATATACACTCCAATGATCAGCTCTTAGCAGCCCATGTGAGTCACCAAACATATGTGGGAACCATCATTTGGCAACTAGCATGAAATATCTCATAAAATTACAAAAATATGAGTAATCATCCATGACTTATTTACATGAAAACAAAATTACATATCCTTTATATCTAATCCATACACCAATGACCAAAAACACCTACAAACACTTTAATTCTTCAATTTTCTTCATCTAATTGATCTCTCTCAAGTTCTATCTTCAAGTTCTAAGTGTTCTTCATAAATTCTACAAGTTCTAGTTACATAAAATCAAGAATGCTTTCAAGTTTGCTAGCTCACTTCCAATCTTGTAAGGAGATCATCCAACCTCAAGAAATCTTTGTTTCTTACAGTAGGTTATCATTCTAATACAAGGTAATAATCATATTCAAACTTTGGTTCAATTTCTATAACTATAACAAGCTTATTTCAAGTGATGATCTTACTTGAACTTGTTTTCGTGTCATGATTCTGCTTCAAGAACTTCGAGCCATCCAAGGATCCGTTGAAGCTAGATCCATTTTTCTCTTTTCCAGTAGGTTTATCCAAGGAACTTAAGGTAGTAATGATGTTCATAACATCATTCGATTCATACATATAAAGCTATCTTATTCGAAGGTTTAAACTTGTAATCACTAGAACATAGTTTAGTTAATTCTAAACTTGTTCGCAAACAAAAGTTAATCCTTCTAACTTGACTTTTAAAATCAACTAAACACATGTTCTATATCTATATGATATGCTAACTTAATGATTTAAAACCTGGAAACACGAAAAACACCGTAAAACCGGATTTACGCCGTCGTAGTAACACCGCGGGCTGTTTTGGGTTAGTTAATTAAAAACTATGATAAACTTTGATTTAAAAGTTGTTATTCTGAGAAAATTATTTTTATTATGAACATGAAACTATATCCAAAAATTATGGTTAAACTCATAGTGGAAGTATGTTTTCTAAAATGGTCATCTAGACGTCGTTCTTTCGACTGAAATGACTACCTTTACAAAAATGACTTGTAACTTATTTTTCCGACTATAAACCTATACTTTTTCTATTTAGATTCATAAAATAGAGTTCAATATGAAACCATAGCAATTTGATTCACTCAAAACGGATTTAAAATGAAGAAGTTATGGGTAAAACAAGATTGGATAATTTTTCTCATTTTAGCTACGTGAAAATTGGTAACAAATCTATTCCAACCATAACTTAATCAACTTGTATTGTATATTATGTAATCTTGAGATACCATAGACACGTATACAATGTTTCGACCTATCATGTCGACACATCTATATATATTTCGGAACAACCATAGACACTCTATATGTGAATGTTGGAGTTAGCTATACAGGGTTGAGGTTGATTTCAAAATATATATAGTTTGAGATGTGATCAATACTGAGATACGTATACACTGGGTCGTGGATTGATTCAAGATAATATTTATCAATTTATTTCTGTACATCTAACTGTGGACAACTAGTTGTAGGTTACTAACGAGGACAGCTGACTTAATAAACTTAAAACATCAAAATATATTAAAAGTGTTGTAAATATATTTTGAACATACTTTGATATATATGTAAATATTGTTATAGGTTCGTGAATCAACCAGTGGCCAAGTCTTACGTCCCGACGAAGTAAAAATCTGTGAAAGTGAGTTATAGTCCCACTTTTAAAATCTAATATTTTTGGGATGAGAATACATGCAGGTTTTATAAATGATTTACAAAATAGACACAAGTACGTGAAACTACATTCTATGGTTGAATTATCGAAATCAAATATGCCCCTTTTTATTAAGTCTGGTAATCTAAGAATTTGGTAACAGACACCCTAATTGATGCGAATCCTAAAGATAGATCTATTGGGCCTAACAAACCCCATCCAAAGTACCGGATGCTTTAGTACTTCGAAATTTATATCATATCCGAAGGGTGTCCCGGAATGATGGGGATATTCTTATATATGCATCTTGTTAATGTCGGTTACCAGGTGTTCACCATATGAATGATTTTTATCTCTATGTATGGGACGTGTATTGAAATATGAAATCTTGTGGTCTATTATTATGATTTGATATATATAGGTTAAACCTATAACTCACCAACATTTTTGTTGACGTTTTAAGCATGTTTATTCTCAGGTGATTATTAAGAGCTTCCGCTGTCGCATACTTAAATAAGGACGAGATTTGGAGTCCATGCTTGTATGATATTGTGTAAAAACTGCATTCAAGAAACTTATTTTGTTGTAACATATTTGTATTGTAAACCATTATGTAATGGTCGTGTGTAAACAGGATATTTTAGATTATCATTATTTGATAATCTACGTAAAGCTTTTTAAACCTTTATTGATGAAATAAAGGTTATGGTTTATTTTAAAATGAATGCAGTCTTTGAAAAACGTCTCATATAGAGGTCAAAACCTCGCAACGAAATCAATTAATATGGAACGTTTTTAATCAATAAAAATGGGACATTTCAGTTGGTATCATAGCGTTGGTCTTAGAGAACCAGAATTTTGCATTAGTGTGTCTTATCGAGTTTGTTAGGATGCATTAGTGAGTCTGGACTTCGACCGTATTTACTTGAAAAATGATTGCTTAACAAATTTTGTTGGAAACTATATATTTTTAACATGTGAATATTATGTGATATATTAATCTCTTAACGCGTTTGATATTATGTGATAGATGTCTACCTCTAGAACAAGTCCCATTGACTCACCTAATAATAATGAAGAGTCAAATATAAATTGGAATGATTCGTGGACTGATTCACAAGTTCTCGAAGAGGAACCGGAAGAAGAGTCGGAACCGGAAGAAGAATCGGAACCGGATGAAGAAATAGAACCGGTGGGGGAAATAATAAAACGGTTAAGTAAAAGAAAATCCTCAACCAACCGACCAAGGTTATTTATGGTCAATGGTGTTTCCGCCAAGGAAGCAAAATATTGGGAGGATTACCAATTCTCCGATGAATCGGATTCCGACGAGAATTCCGATGATGTTATAGAAATTACCCCAACTGAATTTAAAAAGGCAAAAGAAAATAATAAGGGAAAGAGCATAAAAATAGAGAAATCTAATTCCAACCCCGATGAACTTTATATGTATCGTCAACCCCCGAAGTCCTTAAGTTGTAACAATGACCCGGGAACCTCTAAACCACCAGGTTTTTCTAAACCAATGTGGAAAACGATGGCTCGTATTAGGGGAACATCATATATCCCTAGAAACTTGGCAAAACGAACCAAAACCGAAGAAGAAGAAACAAGCGAGTCGGAATAAGATAGTTGTATTCGTGTGGTGTAATATATGTAATATAGTGTGCTTATGCTTTATGATATATGTAAAAATTGCTTGTATTAATAAGTATTTTTTTTTATTAATCTAACTCTTGTCTATTTTACAGTATAAAAACACAAAATGGATAGACAACCCAATATTTTAAGAGACCTACCCGGAGACATGATTGATGAAATCTTGTCTAGAGTCCGTCAGAATTCTTCGGCACAACTATTTAAGGCGAGATCAGTTTGTAAGACATTCGAAGAACGTTCTAAGAATGCCTTGGTTTATAAAAGGCTTTCGTTCGAAACATGGGGGATATCACATTGGGAAATCCATAAGTTACGATGTGTTTACTTTGACGCATATATTGCGGGGAACCCAAATGCTATTTTACGCAATGGGTTAAGAAATTATTTTGACTCAATATATCCGAATATTGGACTTCGTGATTTAGAAAAAGCGGCTAAAATGCAACATAAAGAAGCATGTTATGCTTACGGATTAGTAATGTTCGCTTCTCACCAAAGTGAGAACAAGAACATCGGGCTACAACTATTAAACAAAACGTTCCCACAAGTGACGGAGTCGGTAATTGGGGTAAGAAATGAGGTTTTTAGATTGTTACGGGACTGTTGGACATTACGTAACCCTCGTCCCTTTGACGACGTTACAACACGCTATCTTATCAACGGCCATAACGGTTATGTTCCACAAGACCAAGGATGAGAAGTAATCCTAGTAAAACCAGAATGCATGACTTGTTTCTGGACGTATGAATTACGTGTCTTTATTGCCTTTGCTGAACGACTTGTGTACTAGCTAGAATTATCTTCACAACCATCTTGTATCAAATTTATTGTGTGCTATATTTCATGCTATATGTAAAATAAGCGGTATTGTAAGTTTGTAAAATATTGTGTAAAAGTTTGAACGCGAAATATTATTATAATCAGTTTTTCATATAGAATTGTAGTAGTTGAATTGTATATTAGCTACTAAGTATGAACTTAGCGGGTAGGTACTACCCGAATTTAAACTTATAAAACGCTAATATGAAGAAAAAGCTTTTATAAATGAGTTCATATTATGCTACGAAATACTATTAACCACTCTTAATATTCTGTATGATTAACTTGTTCCATTTGATTATTTTGAAGGAAATGGCACCGACTACTCGACACACCGTGAATATGAATGAAGAGAAATTTCGTACTTTTCTAGCTTCAAACATAGCCGCAGTATAGGCTGCACTACATACCAACAATAACCTTGGATCTAGCAGTACAGGAAATCGTGTAGGATGCACCTACAAAGAATTCACTGCCTGCAAACCTTTGGAATTTGATGGAACCGAAGGACCGATCGGATTGAAACGGTGGACCGAGAAGGTCGAATCGGTGTTTACCATAAGTAAGTGTACTGAAGAGGACAAAGTGAAGTACGCTACGCATACCTTCACAGGTTCTGCGTTAACATGGTGGAATACCTATCTAGAGCAAGTGGGACAAGACGATGCGTACGCACTACCGTGGTCAGCATTCAAGCACTTGATGAACGAGAAGTACCGTCCCAGAACCGAGGTCAATAAGCTCAAGACAGAACTTAGAGGGTTATGAACCCAAGGATTGGATATTACCACGTACAAAAGACGATTCACAGAATTGTGCCTATTGTGTCCGGGAGCATTCGAAGATGAGGAAGAGAAGATCGACGCGTTTGTGAAAGGATTACCGGAAAGAATCCAAGAAGATATAAGTTCACACGAGCCCGCCTCCATACAACAGGCATGTAGAATGGCTCACAAACTAGTGAACCAGATTGAAGAAAGAATTAAAGAACATACTACTGAAGAGGCCAATGTGAAGCAAGTCAAAAGAAAGTGGGAGGAAAACGGTGATAAGAATCACCAATACAACAACAACAGCAATTACAACAATAATCGCAACAATTATCCCAACAATCGCAACATCAATCGCAACTACAACAAACGGCCCAACAACAACAACAACAACAACAACAGCAACTATAACAATCATCCCAACAACAATAATAACCGCAATAACAACAACAATCAGAAGCAGCTATGCCAAAGGTGTGAAAAGTATCACTCGGGGTTCTGCACTAAATTTTGCAACAAGTGTAAAAGAAATGGTCATAGCGCGGCGAAGTGTGAGGTCTACGGACCAGGGGTTAATAGAACGAAAGGAACAAATGGTGTCGGAACGAGTAATGGCGGAGCAAGTAGTGTCGGAGCAAGTTATGCCAATGTAGTTTGTTATAAATGTGGAAAATCGGGCCACATTATTAGAAATTGCCCGAACCAGGAGAACACGAATGGACAAGGCCGCGGAAGAGTTTTCAATATTAATGCGGCAGAGGCACAGGAAGATCCGGAGCTTGTTACGGGTACGTTTCTTATTGACAATAAATCTGCTTACGTTTTATTTGATTCGGGTGCGGATAGAAGCTATATGAGTAGAGATTTTTGTGCTAAATTAAGTTGTCCATTGACGCCTTTGGATAGTAAATTTTTACTCTAATTAGCAAATGGTAAATTAATTTCAGCAGATAATATATGTCGGAATCGAGAAATTAAACTGGTTAGCGAAACATTTAAGATTGATTTGATACCAGTAGAGTTAGGGAGTTTTGATGTGATAATCGGTATGGACTGGTTGAAAGAAGTGAAAGCAAAGATCGTTTGTTACAAAAATGCAATTCGCATTATACGAGAAAAAGAAAAACCCTTAATGGTGTACGGAGAAAAGGGCAACACGAAGCTACATCTTATTAGTAATTTGAAGGCACAAAAACTAATAAGAAAAGGTTGCTATGCTGTTCTAGCACACGTCGAGAAAGTACAAACTGAAGAAAAGAGCATCAATGATGTTCCCATTGCAAAAGAATTTCCCGATGTATTTTCGAAAGAATTACCGGGATTACCCCCACATCGATCCGTTGAATTTCAAATAGATCTTGTACCAGGAGCTGCACCAATAGCTCGTGCTCCTTACAGACTCGCACCCAGCGAGATGAAAGAACTGCAAAGCCAATTACAAGAACTTTTAGAGCGTGGTTTCATTCGACCAAGCACATTACCGTGGGGAGCTCCTGTTTTGTTTGTCAAGAAGAAAGATGGTACATTCAGGTTGTGTATCGACTACCGAGAGTTGAACAAACTTACCATCAAGAACCGCTACCCACTACCGAGAATCGACGACTTATTTGATCAACTACAAGGCTCATCTATTTATTCAAAGATTGACTTACGTTCCGGGTATCATCAAATGCGGGTGAAAGAAGATGATATTCCAAAGACTGCTTTCAGAACACGTTACGGTCATTACGAGTTTATGGTCATGCCGTTTGGTTTAACTAATGCACCAGCTGTGTTCATGGACCTTATGAACCGAGTGTGTGGACCATACCTTGACAAGTTTGTCATTGTTTTCATTGATGACATACTTATTTACTCAAAGAATGACCAAGAACACGGTGAACATTTGAGAAAGGTGTTAGAAGTATTGAGAAAGGAAGAATTGTACGCTAAGTTTTCAAAGTGTGCATTTTGGTTGGAAGAAGTTCAATTCCTCGGTCACATAGTGAACAAAGAAGGTATTAAGGTGGATCCGGCAAAGATAGAAACTGTTGAAAAGTGGGAAACCCCGAAAACTCTGAAACACATACGCCAGTTTTTAGGACTAGCTGGTTACTACAGAAGGTTCATCCAAGACTTTTCCAGAATAGCAAAACCCTTGACTGCATTAAGGCATAAAGGGAAGAAATTTGAATGGAATGATGAACAAGAGAAAGCGTTTCAGTTATTGAAGAAAAAGCTAACTACGACACCTATATTGTCATTGCCTGAAGGGAATGATGATTTTGTGATTTATTGTGACGCATCAAAGCAAGGTCTCGGTTGTGTATTAATGCAACGAACGAAGGTGATTGCTTATGCGTCTAGACAATTGAAGATTCACGAACAAAATTATATGACGCATGATTTGGAATTAGGATCGGTTGTTTTTGCATTAAAGACTTGGAGGCATTACTTATATGGGGTCAAAAGTATTATATATACCGACCACAAAAGTCTTCAACACATATTTAATCAGAAACAACTGAATATGAGGCAGCGTAGGTGGATTGAATTATTGAATGATTACGACTTTGAGATTCGTTACCACCCGGGGAAGGCAAATGTGGTAGCCGATGCCTTGAGCAGGAAGGACAGAGAACCCATTCGAGTAAAATCTATGAATATAATGATTCATAATAACCTTACTACTCAAATAAAGGAGGCGCAACAAGGAGTTTTAAAAGAGGGAAATTTAAAGGATGAAATACCCAAAGGATCGGAGAAGCATCTTAATATTCGGGAAGACGGAACCCGGTATAGGGCTGAAAGGATTTGGGTACCAAAATTTGGAGATATGAGAGAAATGGTACTTAGAGAAGCTCATAAAACCAGATACTCAATACATCCTGGAACGGAGAAGATGTACAAGGATCTCAAGAAACATTTTTGGTGGCCGGGTATGAAAGCTGATGTTGCTAAATACTTAGGAGAATGTTTGACGTGTTCTAAGGTCAAAGCTGAGCATCGGAAACCATCAGGTCTACTTCAACAACCCGAAATCCCGGAATGGAAATGGGAAAACATTACCATGGATTTCACCACTAAATTGCCAAGGACTGCAAGTGGTTTTGATACTATTTGGGTAATAGTTGATCGTCTCACCAAATCAGCACACTTCCTGCCAATAAGAGAAGATGACAAGATGGAGAAGTTAGCACGACTGTATTTGAAGGAAGTCGTCTCCGGACATGGAATACCAATCTCTATTATCTCTGATAGGGATGGCAGATTTATTTCAAGATTCTGGCAGACATTACAGCAAGCATTAGGAACTCGTCTAGACATGAGCACTGCCTATCATCCACAAACTGATGGGCAGAGCGAAAGGACGATACAAACACTTGAAGACATGCTACGAGCATGTGTTATTGATTTCGGAAACAGTTGGGATCGACATCTACCGTTAGCAGAATTTTCCTACAACAACAGCTACCATTCAAGCATTGAGATGGCGCCGTTTGAAGCACTTTATGGTAGAAAGTGCAGGTCTCCAATTTGTTGGAGTGAAGTGGGGGATAGACAGATTACGGGTCCGGAGATTATACAAGAAACTACCGAGAAGATCATCCAAATTCAACAACGGTTGAAAACCGCCCAAAGTCGACAAAAGAGCTACGCTGACATTAAAAGAAAAGATATAGAATTTGAAATTGAAGAGATGGTCATGCTTAAAGTTGCACCTTGGAAAGGCGTTGTTCGATTTGGTAAACGAGGGAAATTAAATCCAAGGTATATTGGACCATTCAAGATTATTGATCGTGTCGGACCAGTAGCTTACCGACTTGAGTTACATCAACAACTCGCGACTGTACATAACACTTTTCACGTCTCAAATTTGAAGAAATGTTTTGCTAAAGAAGATCTCACTATTCCGTTAGATGAAATCCAAATCAACGAAAAACTTCAATTCATCGAAGAACCCGTCGAAATAATGGATCGTGAGGTTAAAAGACTTCAGCAAAATAAGATACCAATTGTTAAGGTTCGATGGAATGCTCATAGAGGACCCGAGTTCACCTGGGAGCGTGAAGATCAGATGAAGAAGAAATACCCGCATCTATTTCCAGAAGATTCGTCAACACCTTCAACAGCTTAAAATTTCGGGACGAAATTTATTTAACGGGTAGGTACTGTAGTGACCCGAACTTTTCCATGTTTATATATATTAATTGAGATTGATATTTACATGATTAAATGTTTCCAACATGTTAAGCAATCAAACTTGTTAAGACTTGATTAATTGAAATATGTTTCATATAGACAATTGACCACCCAAGTTGACCGGTGATTCACGAACGTTAAAACTTGTAAAAACTATATGATGACATATATATGGATATATATATAGTTAACATAATACTATGATAAGTAAACATATCATTAAGTATATTAACAATGAACTACATATGTAAAAACAAGACTACTAACTTAATGATTTTTAAACGAGACATATATGTAACGATTATCGTTGTAAAGACATTTAATGTATATATATCATATTAAGAGATATTCATACATGATAATATCATGATAATATAATAATTTAAAATCTAATTTGATATTATAAACATTGGGTTAACAACATTTAACAAGATCGTTAACCTAAAGGTTTCAAAACAACACTTACATGTAACGACTAACGATGACTTAACGACTCAGTTAAAATGTATATACATGTAGTGTTTTAATATGTATTTATACACTTTTGAAAGACTTCGATACACTTATCAAAATACTTCTACTTAACAAAAATTCTTACAATTACATCCTCGTTCAGTTTCATCAACAATTCTACTCGTATGCACCCGTATTCGTACTCGTACAATACACAGCTTTTAGATGTATGTACTATTGGTATATACACTCCAATGATCAGCTCTTAGCAGCCCATGTGAGTCATCTAACACATGTGGGAACCATCATTTGGCAACTAGCATGAAATATCTCATAAAATTACAAAAATATGAGTAATCATCCATGACTTATTTACATGAAAACAAAATTACATATCCTTTATATCTAATCCATACACCAATGACCAAAAACACCTACAAACACTTTAGTTCTTCAATTTTCTTCATCTAATTGATCTCTCTCAAGTTCTATCTTCAAGTTCTAAGTGTTCTTCATAAATTCTACAAGTTCTAGTTACATAAAATCAAGAATGCTTTCAAGTTTGCTAGCTCACTTCCAATCTTGTAAGGTGATCATCCAACCTCAAGAAATCTTTGTTTCTTACAGTAGGTTATCATTCTAATACAAGGTAATAATCATATTCAAACTTTGGTTCAATTTCTATAACTATAACAATCTTATTTCAAGTGATGATCTTACTTGAACTTGTTTTCGTGTCATGATTCTGCTTCAAGAACTTCGAGCCATCCAAGGATCCGTTGAAGCTAGATCCATTTTTCTCTTTTCCAGTAGGTTTATCCAAGGAACTTAAGGTAGTAATGATGTTCATAACATCATTCGATTCATACATATAAAGCTATCTTATTCGAAGGTTTAAACTTGTAATCACTAGAACATAGTTTAGTTAATTCTAAACTTGTTCGCAAACAAAAGTTAATCCTTCTAACTTGACTTTTAAAATCAACTAAACACATGTTCTATATCTATATGATATGCTAACTTAATGATTTAAAACCTGGAAACACGAAAAACACCGTAAAACCGGATTTACGCCGTCGTAGTAACACCGCGGGCTGTTTTGGGTTAGTTAATTAAAAACTATGATAAACTTTGATTTAAAAGTTGTTATTCTGAGAAAATGATTTTTATTATGAACATGAAACTATATCCAAAAATTATGGTTAAACTCAAAGTGGAAGTATGTTTTCTAAAATGGTCATCTAGACGTCGTTCTTTCGACTGAAATGACTACCTTTACAAAAACGACTTGTAACTTATTTTTCCGACTATAAACCTATACTTTTTCTATTTATATTCATAAAATAGAGTTCAATATGAAACCATAGCAATTTGATTCACTCAAAACGGATTTAAAATGAAGAAGTTATGGGTAAAACAAGATTGGATAATTTTTCTCATTTTAGCTACGTGAAAATTGGTAACAAATCTATTCCAACCATAACTTAATCAACTTGTATTGTATATTATGTAATCTTGAGATACCATAGACACGTATACAATGTTTCGACCTATCATGTCGACACATCTATATATATTTCGGAACAACCATAGACACTCTATATGTGAATGTTAGAGTTAGCTATACAGGGTTGAGGTTGATTCCAAAATATATATAGTTTGAGTTGTGATCAATACTGAGATACGTATACATTGGGTCGTGGATTGATTCAAGATAATATTTATCGATTTATTTCTATACATCTAACTGTGGACAACTAGTTGTAGGTTACTAACGAGGACAGCTGACTTAATAAACTTAAAACATCAAAATATATTAAAAGTGTTGTAAATATATTTTGAACATACTTTGATATATATGTATATATTGTTATAGGTTCGTGAATCAACCAGTGGCCATGTCTTACTTCCCGACGAAGTAAAAATCTGTGAAAGTGAGTTATAGTCCCACTTTTAAAATCTAATATTTTTGGGATGAGAATACATGCAGGTTTTATAAATGATTTACAAAATAGACACAAGTACGTGAAACTACATTCTATGGTTGAATTATCGAAATCAAATATGCCCCTTTTTATTAAGTCTGGTAATCTAAGAATTAGGGAACAGACACCCTAATTGACGTGAATCCTAAAGATAGATCTATTGGGCCTAACAAACCCCATCCAAAGTACCGGATGCTTTACTACTTCGAAATTTATATCATATCCGAAGGGTGTCCCGGAATGATGGGCATATTCTTATATATGCATCTTGTTAATGTCGGTTACCAGGTGTTCACCATATGAATGATTTTTATCTCTATGTATGGGATGTGTATTGAAATATGAAATCTTGTGGTCTATTATTATGATTTGATATATATAGGTTAAACCTATAACTCACAAACATTTTTGTTGACGTTTTAAGCATGTTTATTCTCAGGTGATTATTAAGAGCTTCCGCTGTCGCATACTTAAATAAGGACGAGATTTGGAGTCCATGCTTGTATGATATTGTGTAAAAACTGCATTCAAGAAACTTATTTTGTTGTAACATATTTGTATTGTAAACCATTATGTAATGGTCGTGTGTAAACAGGATATTTTAGATTATCATTATTTGATAATCTACGTAAAGCTTTTTAAACCTTTATTGATGAAATAAAGGTTATGGTTTGTTTTAAAATGAATGCAGTCTTTGAAAAACGTCTCATATAGAGGTCAAAACCTCACAACGAAATCAATTAATATGGAACGTTTTTAATCAATAAAAACGGGACATTTCACTTAGTCCCTCAAGTTTGAATCGGGGGCGGAAATTAACCGAACGAATTATTTCGAATTATATGAGAGTATGGAAGATGTTATAATCCGATAATGAAAATATTAAGAACGTTAGATAATGGAGGGTTCGAATCTAGATACGAAGGATATTATTTAAAATAAAAAGACGGGCGTTAAAATAATTTAACGGAAAAATTCGGGATGTTACATTACCCACACCTTAAAAGAAATTTCGTCCCGAAATTTTGTTGGAAGTAATAGTCGATGTCTCTTACTCGAGACCTTGTGTTGTCCAATCTACGAATAAGTGAAGATACGTCCTTGGGCATTTCCACGATTCTGGATAGTCGGGGTTTACATTGTATTAAGGCTTGGTTTTGCGATTCACAATTTCAACCGGTCTTTCTACGAAGAGGAGTTTGTCATCGATAGTAAGTTTATATAGAAGAGTAGCACGTTCCTGTTCCGCATGACACGTCTCTAAGTTTGTTACACGGAACATAGGGTAAACGGAAACTTAATTGAGTCGGAAGTTCTAAATGGTAGGAAGCAGTTCCAATACGCTCCAAGATTTCAAAAGGATCAATATTGCAGATATAACTTTTCTAGATTTCCTGAAACGGATTACACCTTTCCAAGGTGCGGTTTTTCAATATTACCCGGTTACTGACTTAGAATTCGGAAGGTTTACGCCTAACATCGGCATAGTCCTTTTGGCGACTACTGGCCATCTTGGGTCCTTCTCGGACTTGAACTATCTCAACGGTTGTTTCTTGAATAAGTTCAGATCCTGTGAATTGCTTGTCACCTACTTCGGTCCATCGAATAGGAGAACGACATTTGCAGTTATAAAAAGTTTCGAAAAGTATGCGTTAACACGCGAGTGGTAACTACTGTTGTAAGAGGGTTCAACTAAAGGTGACAATACAAGTTTATAACATGTCTTTCCAAGATGTAAATCGTTCGTTTACTTGGTTCGTCGGTTTGTGGATGATACGCGGTACTCATGTTTAAACGTGTTCCTAAGGCTTTTTGTAAACTAGATGTGTAACGAGTATTTCGATCCAGGATAATTGATAAATGTACACTGGGTTGGAATAGAATCCTTTAAGATATGTTTGAACAAGTTAGTTAGGGCTCGAAAGCGTTTGTTGGTACAAGTTTCTTATCGGCTACCGAAAACGTTCGTCGGGGATATTCACCCTCGTGGCGGGCACTAGTAATACGTGAAGAGTTTCTCTCTCCATTGAGAAATTATATAAAAGATTTCCTTATACGGAAGAACGAGCGAAAAGATAGGAGTGAATTGAGAACTTAGAATAGGATGAGTTTTATACCTTGAGGTAGCCATATCGCGCATCTAGTGGCCAAATGTTGAGACTTGGTGGGAGACGAGACAGCACACATAGTCGTATAGTTCGGGGTTGAGTGGTATATGGCCAATTATCATAAGCATAAGGACGATAAGTCAAGGAAGAAAGAGGTATCCTTGGATTGTGTGTTATCTTGGGTCCCAGTAATATCAAACGGTAATAGTGAAAAAGCAGAGTTATGTAACGTGGTACGTGATGACGAGGAGATTGATGGGGTCCATACATAAGTGTTCCAATTTTTTAGGCATAATAACGAATTTTAGTTTCCTTGATTTCGAGTCAAGAGGGTATGCCTTTCAGGCGTCCACGTAGAAAGATTTCTATATTGTGCTACACGAATTTAGCTAGTAAGGTTGGTGTAAAAATCACGTTCAAAGTTCGGACACGGAGAGGTTTAATTCTTTCCTCAGTGAGTTAACGGGGTTAAAGGACGAGCAACACGAGAAAAGTCGGAAATGAATCTGTGGTAATGACTGGCGAGTTCTAAGATTTTACGAATACAAGTCAGAGTCGTGAGGGTTTCCCGATTACGTGGGGCTTCGATTTTTTCAAGGTTTACTTCAATACCTGGACCACTAACAACGTGGTTTAGGAAATTGACTTCGTTTAGCCAAATTCACACTTGGAGAATTTGGCGTAGAGTTGCTCTTTTCTCAAGAGTTCGAGTGTATAACGGAGATGTTGTTCGCTTTTCTTCCTTATTGTTGAATATCATCTATAAACACGATAACGGATTTGTCTAGATACGTTTGCATACGCGGTTCAGGAGGTCTATGAATACGAACGGAGCCGTGGATAAACTGAACGGTTACTAAAAGAAATTCATAACTATCGCAACGAGTTCGGAAAGCGGTTTTGGAGACATCTTCTCCCTTAACCCTCATTTGATGATAACCGGAATGGAGGTCGACTTGGAATACACACATGATCCTTGCAATTGACCAAGAGGTCATCGGTATGGGGAAGACGATATCGGTTCTTGACCGGAAATTACTTAGTTCACAATAATCTATACAAAATTGTAGGGAAACATTTCTTCTTAACGAATAGGTTTTGAGCTCCCTAGTTCTATAGGTATCAAGTCAAAATTTAAATTATCCACCTAATAAGTTTAACGTACACCCTCCGATAAAATTTATCGGTACGCAATAGTTTTCCGTTAGTCACTTGAATGGTCTAAGTAATATCTAGGGGGAGTTGTGGAGTGCAAAGGGTAGGCTCCAAAGCCTTGGATACAAAATATTTTATCGGCACCCGAATCGAATAAATATGAAACATAAGAGTTGTTGAGAAGAAACGTACCCGTGACTAGTTCATTGTCATCTCGGGCATCCTAGGTGTTAAGGTTGAAAGCTCATTCGCGTACATTGGTGTTTGCTTTCTTCTTTGGACATGCATTCTTAAAATGACCCAGTTGGCCACATTCGAAACAAGCACCCCTTCTGCGTGTACTGGGCACCTTTTTAGCGATGGGGGCGGCACCTTTACAACCATGGGCCACATGGCCACTTCTTTGACACTTGTTGCAAAATGGTCGAGTTCTGGCATAACTTTTCCTGCCGCTGGGGGTGAAAGGCTTCTTGTTGGAGTCGTGGTGGTTGTGGTTGCTTGATGGAGAGGCTTCCCATTTTCTTTTGTTTTTATTCGGTTGGTCCTCTGTCGTTTGTGCCGGTGCTTCAATTTCGTCCACCGTTTTTATAAATCGGCGGCTATCATCATAGCCTCTTGTAGGTCGGCGGGTCTTGATGGCATTACCCCGTGTGGAATGCTCTTAGGGAGGCCATCCATGTAAAATTAAACTCCTTGGGGCCCGGGGGCCCGGGGGACATGAGGTTTGGACAAATTGGGGCTAGTTCGGGAAACCGTTGATTATAAGCTTCGAGGTCATTTCGAGCCATTTTTAAATCTCTCGGCCCCTGTTCGAGCCTTCGAGTCTCGTCGCACGGGAAGTATTCGGTGATCAATTTTTCTCCTAATTTGGCCCAAGAGAGTGTAAGGGCTTCATCGATACCCACCGATTGTACATACATGTTCCACCATGAGAGAGCAATACTTGTGAGAGTGAGGGTGGAAAACTTGACCTTATCTTGGTCCCGACAACCTCTTATGCTAAAAACGGCTTCTGTTTGTTTGAACCATCGGGTGAGAGCAACCGGTCCCCCGGTTCCATCGAAAGTGAGAGGGTTGTACTTCATGAAGTTTTTGTAGGAGCACCCCTCGTTTGAATTACCGGCTCCCTAATTGTTGTTGTGGTTGGAGAAGTGATCGGCCATAGCCTCACCCACGGCGATGGCTATCATTCGTTGAAGAGCTTGTTCGAGAGTTTCGGAAGGAGTATTGTGTTGACCTTGGTGAGCCATTGTTCCTTCATGACACAAGAATACCGTTGATTAGTATTATCAATAATACTAATCGTGATATGGAATCAAGATAAAGAGAAAAAATTTCCTTGACTCGCCTTAAATTCTTTATGTCATAATGTCGGAACGTTCATATGAGTCACCGTAATATAATCTCGGAAATTATATTACCCTGATTCATATGTGCATTCGACATCATTTCATATAGTCAAGGTGGCGTGTCAATCAAATCAACCACGTGAGATTAAGGTAGAATAAGAGTTAGATGTGAATAAAAGAGTTCGAGTATAAATGCACAAGTAGTCAAGTAATTCCTACTTCAAGTCTATATTCTGGTTGTAGTCTAGATTCACTAATGTACCCTATGACTCGGGGTTGACACCAATGAAGTCTAAATCCCTACAACCAATGCTCTGATACCATCTGTAGCGACCCGACAAAATCGTCATTGACGGCGCCATCTACTTAGGTCCCGTCACGTGGTCATAAGTCTTTAAAATAACGTTTGACCAAAGATATGTCGCATTCATTTCAAAAGTAAGAGTGTTTCAAAGTTTACAAGAATTGTTCAACCAAAAGTTACGTTACAAAGTTATAAGTACAAATGAAACCTATGCGACACAGTTTTAAATAAAGTCAAAAGACGCTCCATGTATGCACATATACTCGACATCCAATGAAAGTATCAAAATAATGAGTGGAAGCATGTATCACATATCGTTCAAAGACCTAAGAAAAACATAGAAATCTGTCAACGAAAATGTTGGTGAAATCATAGGTTTAAGTAAGTAAGTGAGTAAAAAGGTAAGTTGAACCACAAGATTTGCAACATTGATATAATAGTAATACATTCTAAAAGTTAATATTCACGAGCACCCAATTATCAAGGCTTAACATTTCTTCCATAGAACCCCATCACAATAGTGTTAGAACATACACTGTTTCTTGAAAATATATTTCATTCATAGACGGTAGCGAACCGTCTGAATGAGGGTTTGTCAAACCCATATGGATCCATACAACATAAGTTATCGCTTACACCCGGCAAGTGTAACTAATGATAATCGAATTGAGGATTTTGTTCTAAACTCGTATGTAGAATGTTTGTTTTCATGTACTTGTGTTCACTTAGTAAAAAGAAACATTTATGTTTTCTCATCCCAAATGTAAGTTTAAAAGAGTAAAAGTGGGACTATGATCTCACCTTGAGTGCAAGAGTAAAAAGATACTTCAACAAGTAACGTGCAAAGAACAAACGCTAGTCTTAACCTAAACAAGTAAGTTGTATCAATAACGGTAAACACGATTGGTCAAAGTTGTTCAATTAGTCCTATGGCTCGTTACGACTCGATTATGTAGCATGTGAATCAAATTGTCAAGTTTCATGCAAGATACAAGTATAGAAACAAGTTAGAAAAGTTGCATAAGTATTCGGTTAAATTTGACTAAAAGTCAAACTTGGTCGGGTCAAAGTCAACGAAAAAGTCAACACGTTAGGGTCGGGTCTCGAACTATTTTTCTGAGGTTTCTAATCATATATAAGCATGTTAGAACAAGTTACATGTGAATCGGAGGTGCGTAGCATAGCAAATATTTTTCGTAAAATGACCAAACAAAACAGCACCTGGCAGTTCATTGGGACGGCGTCCCAATATGCTGGACGGCGTCCAGTATTGAAGGACTGGACGGCGTCCAAATGTGTACCCAGGTCCTGTTTGCTGAAACTCTTAAGTGCACGAACCAAAACTCAACCAATCCCAATTTATGACCCGCAAACAATCAAAACATGTATCTTATATCATCGGAAAGGTATTTTGACGAGGAAAACAACTAAGCACTTTTCATCAATCAATCTACCACTTACAACAACCAAAACCGCATTTAATGTTCATCATTTATCACATTCAAGTTCATAAATCTCATTTCATGATTCGGGTAACTAATTTACATGTATGATATGCCGTTTCGAAGGTAATCAAGCATACAATCCAAATAAACACTTGTTAACAACATCTCATGTCATTCAAGGCATCAAAAGTTCATTTCAAGTTCATCAAACCCTAACCCAAAGTTCACCAAATTAATAATCATGTTTATGAAGTTTTCTTAATCAACCTACACATCAATTTGAAGCTAATGATGCTAGTAACACATTTAATACATGTACTTTTAACATCTAACAACATATAAACAACCAAATCACTAAATCAAACACACCAAACTTCAAGTTCATGCTAGTTACTTAAAATCACAAGATCGAGCATATAAATCACATATTCATGTTAGACTTGAGCCATAGACACTAATTAACACTTTTATAATTCAAAAACATCAAGAACACAAAATCTAGTGATTTTAGAAAGTTACCCAAATGAGGTGAAATTGGTATCAAGTTGTAGAGGATGAAGAGAGGATTCCAAATATGTAATTTGTTTTGTAAAACACTTGCTAAATCGGATTTGGATGATGAATGTATGAATTTGAGTTTGAGAGAAAATTTGAAGTATTGAAAGAGAAGGAGATGAAATGAATGGATGAGGAAGAGTGTTGACTCTTTGACCTAGTCAACTCTTTGCCCATTTGACAACCTTAGTCCCTCAAGTTTGAATCGGGGGTGGGAATTAACCGAACGAATTATTTCAAATTATACGAGAGTACGGAAGATGTTATAATCCGATAATGAAAATATTAAGAACGTTAGCTAACGGAGGGTACGAATCTAGATACGAAGGATATTATTTAAAATAAAAAGACGGGCGTTAAAATAATTTAACGGAAAAATGCGGGATGTTACAATAAGCAATTCACAACAGTCATTAATATCTCATCATGCATCACAGAATAATAGTACACCTACCACTTTAAGAAGCAAACTATTCATTTATTATTCATGCATTAATAAAGAATTAGAATATCCCAAAAGTTATTACGTAAAAACCATGAATAGTAGAAAAATCACATTAAGCAATGTATGGGTAAACACCAAGTATAAGTGGTAATACGAAATAGTATCTAGTAATGTGGAACAAGTTCAATAAGCAGTTCTACTTAGGTTTCCGAAGTTCATTCAACAGATACTCGGCGATCTTCTCTAGGTTCTCAACTCTCGGCTTAAGATCATCGGTATCATTGTTATTGGTAGCAGCAGTGGAGGTGTTAGGTTTAGAAGTAGATGCATCATAAGGGTGGAAACGACAACACTCTTTAAGTGTTCGATTGTCATATGAAAAGCTCTTCCAAAACGGATTATTGCCTCTGGCGGGTCCCTTCGGTATCCTACGGTGGCCTCTCAGTCTGTAGGGGTTATCAAAATCTGGGTCCCTGAAAGGTGATTTGGTGTCAGTAGGTGAATCGGGTAATTCGGGTTTGGGTTCGGATTCGGGTTCCGGGTTCTCCTCGGGTTCCTCCTCCGGTTCTTCCTCCGGATCCTCTTCGGGTTCCTCTTCGGGATCCTCCTCGGGTTCAAACTCCATCTTAGGTTCGAACATAACCTCATCCTCGAACTCAAATATAGTGTTTCCCTGTGCCTGTACTGTTTCCTCGGATTCCGTATCGGAGTCGGTAAGAATTATGAGATTAGAAGAAGTCATCTAGCACTCAAAAGAAACACAAGTTAGTACACTAGCGACTATTTTATTTAGGTTAGATATAAATCAAGTAAAGTAGCAAGTAGTGTAACTATAGTCTATGTAGCTTAACAGGTCTATGGTTATAATTTAGACTCAAAAGGTGTCCAAAAGTCCGACATCTAATGCAGCCTAATCCTAGGTAACCGTAAACTCTGATACCAACTATAACACCCCGCCAAATTCTAATCTAACGACGTGTTAATCATAGGTCCCACAGTTAACAGTTACGCCCTCTATATGAGACGTTTCAAAGCATTCGCATTTAATTTTTATTAAAAACGGTTGACTTTCAAAACATAAGTCAATAAACAAATTAAGTAATACTATTGTGATTGTAACCACATGCCAATAGTATTATACATATGCAAAAGTTTAAATTTGAAAGTAATAATTGTCTTTATTAAATCATGCTGACTCCAAAGCCAGACCAAAGCATCAAACAAACAGCGGAAGCTATACCCCTTATGGACCTGAGAATACAAGCACGCAAAAACAGGTCAACAACTAGTGTTGGTGAATCTACAGGTTTAAATATGTAAACAGTATCTGAAAAACAAAATTTAGAAAAATAATTCATTTGCATTTGACCATGAGATTTCAATAAGCACAACCCGGCGTTGCAAAATGTTACATAATCCATGAGCACCTGAATACTAGCATAAAGACCTCCTTTATCCCATAAAAACGTATACACTTGTTCGAGTGTACATAAAGTTCAAAATAAATACACCACAGTTATAGTAGGGTGGGGTTTGTCTAGCCTAACGGATTCGTCCATCTAAATTGTGCTTACCCGAAGGTAATAAAAGTATTCAAGCTACGAGCTTTGTGAACAAAACTCAATATGTTTAATAAGTACTCATGTCAAACATAAAAGAATTTGTAATAATGTAAAAGTAATCAGCGTGTATTCTCATCCCAGAAAATATGTAAAAAGCGGGACTGTAGACTCACCTTTGAAGAGCTCGGAATGAAAGTAAGCAAAATAACTTGTACGGTTTACTGTCAAGTAACGCAACCTAAGTATACGTATATAGGTTGGTCAATACATGTATCATATCCAATAGTGGTGTCATAGAGTAAGTTGTCCTATTGCTCGACTCGACGCGTTTCAAAGTAAAAGTCAACACATAGTCAACTAGTTCATGCTAGTCAACTAAGGTCAAATCAAAAGTCAAACTTGGTCAAAGTAGTCAACTAAAGTCAACCATATCAGTAAGTCATGCAATCTTAGTCAACATGTCAATCCTAAGTCAACTAACATGTTTTAGTTCACAGTTTGTCAAGTACGCGTTCGCAGTTTATCGTTTAGCATATAATTTATGCACAAGTTGCAAACAACGCACATAGTTCATAGCACATAATTTATGGTAATATGACAAACTCCATATCTAAACTAGACTCATAAAAGTTTCCAAAAAGCATAGCCTGGGTCTCATATGATGTCTACAAGTCGGATTTCAGATAAGGTGCAGTTAAGGTTTACTAAATCAGTTTCAATCTGTGCACCAATATCGAAATGGTCATAACCGGAGCTAGGAACATGCAATTAATGCAAGGTCAGTGGCCATGGTTCAAGGACAAGTCAAATTACCACATATCAAAAGATGAGACATTTTTGTTTATCCATTTAGTACAGTTTATTCATGCATGTTAGACGTTTCGTTTCAGCTCAAATCAGAAGTTACCAAAACTACGGCCTTAGTGTGGACAATGCATCAGGTTTCAAGGTTTGCAATAAACTATACTTTTATCACATAATATACAAAGATTCAATATCCAGAAGATAAAGTTCTCAAACTATACACAAGTCGACTTATATAGCTAAAGGTGCATACGTAGCAGATTTGGACAGAATACAGGTTACCGTTTTTGCACGCACATTACTTAAGATATACAAATCCATATAACACAAGGCCTAGATGAAACGTTATCTACATCATATGAATTTTTCAGATATGCAAGGACTTGATTCAATATTTCATTTCAAATAGCCTTTAGAATTTATTTTAAGTTACCGAGCAAATCAGTTTCGTCATGAACGTTCGATTAAGCATAACGTGAGCATTACAACTTTAAATAACGTGATATCCTAGTCTAACTTGAGTGTTTTTGAATTCTATACACATTTATGATCAGTATATAACTGAATTTCATGCACGTTTTTCCAGAATTCGGATAATTCGCAGATTCATTAACAAAACTTCATTTAATCATAACTTACGCATATGGTAACGAAAATACGCAAATCTAAAGCCTAAAAATATTAGTTTTTCGAGAGGATTCTAAATATGTAATAATATTTAAAATTCAACAAAGTAAAGTTTCTGTAATCATGCAAAACAAATTCGTGACTAACCCTAATCGCATCAAACAATCAAATTAACGCAAACAATTAACGATAACGCATATAGAGTTGAGCAATAGACCTCTTACTCTATCAAACACTAAAAAAATTAGATCTATATCAATTAGGGTTTAGAGAATTATACCTTAGATCACTAAATCGCTTATACCAATGCGTAGATAACGATGTGAATTGCAATCTTCGTATAGAACGTTTAATCTAAAAATCAAAAATTGAAGGTGCTAGGTTGGTGATGGTGATCGATGATGAGGCAGGAGAGGGAGGGAGGGATCGACTGAATTAGGGTTGGGGTTTATGGCAGTGTAATTTGTTTACTATTATAATTATAGTTAGGCCCTAATTACACTAAGTTACAAGCAAAAGCCCAAAGTAGAAAATAAAAGGGGGGAGTGGGTGTGTTCGGCCGAATGGGGCCCACATGGGTATCCCCGGCTCGTGTTGTCCATTAACGGGTAATCGTGGTCCGTTTCAAGTGCCGTTTACAGGTACCGAAGGCCCGAAACGCTAAACCAATCGTTAAAACGCAACCAACAAGTTTAATTTATTTAAAATACCAATAAATTAAATATTTTACAAAGTAAATAATTATTAAAATAATTATTAAAAATAAACTCGAGCGTTTCGTTACTCGATACATAGTTTTGCATTTATTTAAACCGTATCGTTTTTATCGTATTTCATTAACCGAAATAAGTTTATTAATTAATATTAACTCATATTAATTCACGTAACCCACCAGGGATCAAGTATGCATTTATTACACGTAAACACATATAAAATAAAGTAATCACCGTTAAAACGATTAACAGACAGTTAACGGCAGTGGCGGAAAAAGCAGGGTTCTTACATCCTAGCAGACTCTAAAAGTGTTTTGTGATGGATCTATAGTGACAAGAAGTGACCAATCTATTTTGATCGCTAATTTGACTTAGTGATCAGTTTCGTATTGTTAGTAACGCTATAACCCTTGTCATTAAAACTAATTTTTCACCAAGAGGCGGTCATTGGTCCAACGGTATCGAGATGATCTTTCCAACCTGGAAGATGAGGGTTCGAGTCACGCTTTGGACAACTTGTATATATTTTGTGGATTAAATCGTAATAGTGGCATATGTGAGTTTGTCTTTCAGAAAGGAAAAAAAAAAAAAAAAAAAAAAAAAACTAAAGCTAGTTTTTTTAAAGTGAAAATATTATTGTATAAAATAACTTTTGTGTATGTTTGAGTCGAGTTACAATATTGTAGTACACTATTATTACTTAACAGTTTTATGTAGTTTATAAAAATTTAATATCCCAAAAATTAATGCATGGTTAGTCATATTTAGAAGTTATAAAATTAAATTGTTTTCAATGTTTTAAGTAAGAATTTTCATGCCACAACTTCTTCTATAAATATAATCACACACTTTAAACTAACATCTTAAAAACAGATACTCCGTAAGAGTATTCGGTACCTATCGTCTGTTTCGCCACCGACCTTAACCGACCTCGGAATCGACAGTCGCTCCGGCACCAGGTTTGCGTCGAGCTCGCCGTCGGTGACTTAGCTTCAGGGGACCTAACGTTGTAATCCAAGCTCTTCATATCGTTAAAAATCAAATTCATATCCGTTGTATCATATTTTCTAATCTTTTCTTTTTTCTTTTTGTACTCTGTATTGATAATTGTAGAATAGGTTTAAATTTTTTGGGAGTTTTTGATGATGAGTTACAGGTAAAGGATGAAGAAAAAAGAATGTAGGTGGAAGAGATACAAATGTACAAGTGTTATATATTAAAATTATTTACTTATTTTCTATATCAATATATGTACTCCGTATTCTATCATTTTTTTATATTTATATATATTATTATACTTCATAAATCAGTAAATTAAATATGAAAAAAATATTAATGAAAGTTTTAAAAGTTTTATTTTGTTTGTTTTTTTCTTTTTACATAATTAACTAATCTATCTATGCATTTTATTATGAATTTTATTTTGTTTAGCTATTTATTTTTCAAAATATATGAAAAACAACATAAAATGTACTCCATGATTCAATATAGTCGAGTACGGGTGTTCATCGGTTCGGTTTTTAGTTTTTCGGTTTATTCAGTTCGGTTTTTTTTCCCGTTTTTAAACTTATAAAATTAAAATCAAAAACCAAGCCGAAACCAAATGTAAATATAAAAAACAAAACCGAATCGAAAACCGAATTGATTTCGGTTTGGTTTCGGTTAAAATTGAAAATCCTTAAAAAAAAAATTCTAACCAGCATATAAGTACTTACATTTAAATTAGGAATAACGGTTGTGGAATTAATTGAAGTATATAGAGTATATAACATGTTTATTGTAAAATAAAAATAAAATAGTACATCAAATATAATATAAATTAAAATATTATAAATAAATAAATATGTTTTAATATATTATTAATTTGAATTCGGTTTCTAATTCAGCTTTCGGTTAACCGAAGTTAAAATTTTCAAAACCGAAACCAACCGAAAATCAAATTACGCATTCAGTTTTGATTCCGATCGATAAGAAAACCGTTTAAAAAATCGATTTATTTTTTTTTCGATTTAATATTTGGTTTGAAACCAAATGGTACACCCCTTTAGTCGAGGATGTCCCCTACTTTTTGTATTTAAAAAAAAAATAAATAAAAATAGCTATGATTTTCGAAAAACAGAAAACTCACACGTGTTATACACAAGAAAGCAACCGTAGGTCCCCCTTATAGTAACAGCTGTACCTAATAAGACATTATCCACTTTGTTTTTTATTTACACTTTTCTAGCTTCAATTCAGTTGCTCACCTTTTCTTTTTCAGTGTGCTCCTTCTCAACACTACAACAAAACTTCTCCGTGTTTTAGCTCATTCCCCCCACCACACACATCATACCCACACATTTCATCATATATAAATATGTGTGTGTCACTTAAAAAACAAACATATTTTCAATTCACTCATCAACTGAATTTCAGTTACAGTTAATAATCAGAAACAGTGTTTATTCTAAATGGATATGAGCAACTATAGTTTTGATTATAATTGTAACAACAATAATGATTATTGTATAGGTCAGTTTAATATTTACGTGTCGGAGGTGGACACCGGAGAAAGTTCCGGTACATCAGAGGAGGTGATGTTAGCGGCAAGTCATCCTAAAAAACGTGCCGGAAGGAAAAAGTTTCAAGAAACGAGACATCCGGTGTACCGGGGAGTTAGAAAACGGAGCTCCGGGAAATGGGTTTGTGAAGTACGGGAGCCGTATAAGAAATCAAGGATTTGGTTAGGGACGTTTCCGACAGCGGAAATGGCGGCAAGAGCTCATGATGTGGCGGCGTTGGCGTTAAGAGGGCGGTCGGCGTGCTTGAATTTTGCGGATTCGTGGAGTTTGCCGATGCCGGTGTCATTGGATCCGAAAGATATTAGAAAGGCGGCGGTGGCTGCGGCGGAGGGGTTTGGTCGGAGTGATGGTGGGACGGCGGAAGTGGTGGGGTATGTGGATGAAGAAGAGGAATTTTTTATGCCGGCGTTGTTGGCGAATATGGCGGAAGGGTTGATGTTGCCACCGCCGCCGTATGGGGATGGTGGGGATGACGTGGAGTATGGTTGTGATATCTCGTTATGGAGCTATTGAGTAATTTTAGTTTTTTTTAAACTATTATTAATTTTGTTTCTGTCTTTTATGTGATTGTATATATCGGAATATACCGTTAGTACGGAACTACGGATGTTAGAAATTTCTTTTTTGATACATTCTCCAATATACTCCGTACAAAGACTTACAAGATCACTTCTTTTGATATTTGATTTTTCAGTTTAGAAAGTGCTCCGTAATATAAAAGGGAAATCTTTTATTTCATTTACTCTGTCCTTAATTTATTGTTCCTTATTTTTTTTGAGATTTTTTAAATTAATCATTCATTTTCATAAATATATATAAATATATAAAAATAGAAGAATAAAGTTATTTTATACCCTTATTTTTTATTTTATATATTTAGAATAAAAATAAAAATGTAGGTAAAAAATAAAGAGTAAAACTATATAGTAAAAAAAAAAAGTAACACTTACTTTTTCTTAAACTGCGTAATTTTTATTTGGAGACAATTAATATTAGACGAATGATGAAGTGTTTTTTTAACCTCTCTTTATCCAGGTGTACAACTTTTTAATTTAGAAATTAAAAAACGCTAGTTAGATATGATATCTAATATCTAATTGATACACGTTATAAACAGTAAAAAGTTCTAACATTTATCTCCATTTAAAGTAGACATTTTGACCGAGACTACTAAAGAATTCAATTTTTATGTAGATAATGGTTCTATTATCAATATTGATGATGAATGATGAAGATTATGAACAAGATCAACTATTTGGTACAATTTCGTGTAAATCAATAAAAGGTTATGTGGATAAATTAGGTTTTAAAGATAATTTTAGGAAAAATTTACTTCACCCAACACATACTTTGGAATTTATTTCAGTTAAACGACTAGCTGTTGGTAATTCGATATTCAAGAAACACCTGTCCGACTTTAACAGTAAACAAATTCTATGATAATAATAATTCTAGGCCCAAACTACCCAAGCCCATATATGGGCATATGCCAAACAACTTTCTCACTAGGGAATATGACCTATAAATAGGGATGCTAGTGAGCGAGAAAAAACCTGTGACCCGCGGGTACTCGATCCGTGATGGGTGGGTAAAGTCATAAAATCTTACCGGCAGACACGGGTACGGGTAAAAATCATACCCGCCAACGGATCGCGGATACATACTATCCATCACGGGTAAAACCTGATCCGCTAATTCATGACTCTTCTTTTAATTTATCCGTGAGTTTATACATATAATTATCAATTTAAAAGGATTTTTGCTTGTAATGATTATCAATAATGATTAAAAATATAATATTACATATAGGTAAAACAAACTTGACTTTCACGTCATTTTACACATTAATTGTACATATTGTTTATAATTAATAAAATTTCTTAACTTTTCAAAAAAATAAAATAACGAAGATGCATATTATTATAACTCGCGGGTTTACCCCCGGGTCACGGGTATCAGCGGGTCACGGGCAGGGGCGAAATTTTTTTACACGCGGACGGGTAATGGGTCTCAATGAGGAAAAAAAACAACCCGACGGGCGGGTTGTGGGTATATAGAACCCGTACCCGTTACCCGCGGGCGCCATCCCTACCTGTAAAGTTGCTTAAGATGAATACATTAGTACATACAACGTTGGAGAACTTGGATCTCGGGAAGATCCCGTTTGAACATCTTTGGGAGATCTCAGCATCTCGGGGAGATTTCGGACGTTAACTTACGTTGACTTTTATAAATTCCTATGGGCTTGATTCCAATTACACTACACTTAGTAAAGGAATTGGGTTTTTAATATAAATATATGTATATTCAAATACATTTTACGAAAATTTATAAGAAAATTCGAGTATTAAGCAAGAAAATTGAGAAATTACAAGACTTCACGAGAAAAAATCCGAGATATGAGCGTGCAAATCCGGAAAATCGTGGTATTGACCAAATTTAAACCCGTTGACCGATAAATCTCGGGAGAGGGGCATCTCGTCGCGGTTGCTTTCCAAAACGAGATCTCGGGAAGATCTCGGAGATAAATAAAGGATAGATTTACAACACTGACTCTCCAGGATGCACATTTTTTTTCAAGATCATATTCCATGTGCTTTCTTTAACCTTGTATTCCAAGTACAGACTAATGGTAAATTGATAGCAACATAATTGGCTACATTTCTCTAATATAGTTTCTGCATTTGCTGTTTGATTTTTCTGTGTACATACATACATACATTGCCAACTGTGTGAATTGTTCTTACCAGAAAATTGGTGGAATTTACAACTTTCTAACCGAAATCCCCCTTCGTAATAATGGGGCTGTACACCACTTTGATACAATATAGAGACAAAATTGGAAACTTTAAGTGCGCAACCAGTGATCGGAGTTTAGGTATGCTCTTTAGCAGTGTAATATGAAAGTAAGTTGCAGTAAATAATGAAATTAGAAATATTAATAATAAAATAAAATTGTACACCTTACCATCTTAAGCTCCTCAATTACTGCTTGCCTATACGGTTGGTTGAGCAGAATGTAGACTTTTTTTCTGCAAGCATTCGTAAGTTGTCTAATAGGCAAGAGTTCATAAGTTCTCGGATAGTCGAACTCTCTTTCTCAATGGAGATTGATATGTACACAACTCATTTTTGATATGTACACAACCAATCTGTATAAAAATATTGTATGGTACAGCACTTTAATGTATATTGCCATATTGGTTGTGTACATATCAAAAATGAGTTATGTACATATTATCACCTTTTCTCAATAGAAGCATCATGACTTGACATCAATCATCTTTCACAACTTGATCGAATTTTTTTCATGGTGTGTTTTTGAAGGGTATTTGTAGAACATCAACAAAAACGTGAATTGCTAAATGATTTGTATGGTTCTATAGAAAAATGAGAAAAACAAAATAAGAAGTCAATATTTTGCCAACACCTGGTTCACCTGTTTTACGAAAAATCCTTAAAAATGCCTTGTTCTACAAACATCTTTCAAAAACACACTATTCATCCAAAAACTTCCAACTTGTACATGAGTTTTCTTGTACTTTCAGATGTTACAACCAACAATCACTACTCAAAAGTGACGGACTATTAATTTTCACAACCAAGGGTAGGTTGCATAACATAACAAATAACAATAACAATAACAAAAATAAACTAAAATAGCTTGCATTCTTGAAATCCCCAGCAGAAAGATGACATAGTATTAGCATCATCACTTAGGAGCTTTTAGTCGGTTTGGTTGCGAGTATTACTCGGTGTTTTGTGTTTAATCTGTTCTTGTAACTTCTTGCATTCTGTATATTTAAAGTTTTCGTTACAGTTACCCACCTCACCCATTCTCCCATGTTTATATAATACTCCACATATAATATATATATATTACTTTAATAAATAAGGATCATATGCAAATAAAAAGTAATTACAATGGCAATAACTATGGAACAAAAACTAGATTCTTATTGATACTGAAAGAAGCATAAACAAAAGCTCCATAAGACAAAAGCCAAAAGGAAAGTCCGCTCTGAGCGGTACAGACACCTTATTAATCCGTAAAAACCAACGACTTGGAGCTTTCAAAAAAAAAATAATATCAACCAAAAACTTCTAAAAAAACACCCCAACCCATATTGACACAACTTTTGATACAAGGAAACTCGCTATGCAGCGCGCTTTTTAAAAACACTAGCATGCAAGCAAAAAAACAACACCACTGCATAAATAAACAGAAAATGACCTGTTTAAGAGTTGGGTATAACCTCCATTTTTGATCTACTTTGCTTTTTTGAGGAGTGCTACCGTTCTATATTCACTATCATCATGAATGAAACTCCACCAGATGTAGGATACGGGAATGGCGATGGCGTGCGAAACGGCATGAGCATCAAAAAAACCCCGAAATGGTGGAAAGTCGTAAATTTGAAAGAATATAATCAGACCTTCACCAGCTACCACCAACCAAATTTTCCAACGTGATGGGTGGTTAGAAACACCCGCCCAAATTCCCCACACGAGTAACTGTGCTACTGCCATGGTAACACAAACCTTCAAATTTAAACCTGAAATACATTTGACATTAGATTTGATATGTTCTTGCATTCTCTTATAATCTTATGAGCACTGTAGTAAAAGTCGGCTGAGTCGTCTGATGCGTCAGTTTCGTAAATACCCGTCCCAATTCGCCCAAAAAAGCCTTAAAAGTCGGTCAACACTAAAAAGTCGGTCAAAGTCGGGTCTGAGTGGGTCAAAGTCGGTCAAAGTTAGGTCAAAATTAATATTTTTTTAAAAATAGATTTTGTGCCATATACTTATGTTTGAAATATTTATGTCTAATATATCTATGTGTGATATATATATGTTCAATTTATTTATTACTAAAAGTCAACGGTGGTCAACACCCGACTCGTCCCCAACTCGCGACTTTTACAGCCTTGCTTATGAGGGGAGGAGGGTAGCTTACCATAATCAAGGTTGTAGCAGTTCAAATACAAGATATGGGTTGTAACAAAAGCAATTAACGGAGCCGAAATCATCACCCGAGTAGCCTCACTTTTAACATCAAAAACTCGTAGTAGAGCTGCTATAAGAGAAAATCCAAGCACTGCTGCAGCAGATGAATAATCTAGTTTTTCCGTTATTTCCACCTCTCTGAAAATCACCCAGTTGGACAATATATATATATATATATCAGCTAATTTATCAGACTTCTTTAAGTTCTACAAACAATAATTAAAATGGCGTTGATTAGGTCAAAACAATGAAATTGGCAGGATTAGCAAGGTTTTTAATGTTTAAAAGCACACACACCATATCTATCTATCAAACTGGCGAACATATGTCCGCAGTAGTGTAACAAAATAAGTATATGCTGATGGTATCGAAAAGAAAAGGTGAACGAGACCAGTCCCTACCTACTGTGATATACAGCGCTCCAAAATAAAAAGTTCATCGATAAAGCCCCATAGATATGCCACAGCCCAATGTATTCATAGTATGACTGACTATTTGGCCTTAAAGGCAGCTTGTAGTTTACGAGGATGAAAAAAGATACCCATCCATGAAATTGCACAGCAAGATTAAGAGCAGAGAGTGCTACGGCAACAGGTTCCTGCAAACAAAATGCATACTCAGCTTCCTCAAACAGCAGCATATAATAATCGAGTATCCGATATTAAGTACCACTGTTGTAAAAGTCGCCCGAGTCGGCCGGCGCATCGGTTTGGGAACTAGCCTGTCCCGACTCGCCCTTAAAAGTCAGTCAACGACAAAAAGTTGGTAAACGCTAAGAAGTCGGTCACTGCTAATTTTTAAATGAGATTGGGATTTTCGTCTATACTAGAACAAGGCCAGACAAAAAGTCGACTTTTGACCAAGTTGACTGACTTTGACCTGGCTTTTGACCGCTGCTCGACTCATTTAAACGTTTTTCTTTGAATCGGGACACGCTAATCACCAAACCGCCACATCGGCCGCCGCAACCGCCAATTTTGCAACCATTTTAAGTACAACAGTTTGTCGCACCTCAATCCCAAAGGCACGCTGGAGCGGCCATTTCCCGTGATACTTGACAGGCTTATCTCCAGCTCTCTCTCTTTCTCCCTCCCTAACAAGCATACATTGATATCGGCAACCGCTAAGACAGTCCCATTTTTTCCATTTTATATACAGTGGCTCTTGTAGATACCATGGTTCACTGATAAGATACCATGGTTCACTGATAGTCTTCTTATCTGATGTCAAATTGCAGTGTTGGAAGCATACATCCCCCACACATCCTGTCTTCTCGCATTGCTCAACGCAAACTCTGATCAAACAAAAATTTCAAGCAATGAATATTAGTGCTTTAACAACATAAACCGATGAATATTACCTTACAATACGTGTTCACATCATGAGCGCAGCTTCTTTGATAAGTCTGAGGAATGTATAGGAAAGTCAAGCAATAGAAAAACAGATTGACTAAAAATGGGATAAGCTTTCCATCTAGGCCAACACATTTCAAAATAATTACAGTATATTCTTCACTTCGATCGTTTTAATTAGGGTTAAAGCTACAAATAGACTATATACTTTCTCAAATGTCCGATGTAGGCCATATACCCATATTTTGTCTCACTGTCGGATATATACTTTCAAAAAGTGTACTAATATAAACGATTATACTATTTAACCTTCAAACAGAAAAGTCGATGACGTGTCATCATATTTATAGCCTACGTTGGAACAAAAAAAAAACTATATAGCCTACATTGGAACAAAAGAGAAACTATATTTAGTCCACGTCACCTTTAAAAAAACAGAAAATTACACGTAATTATTTTGACCGGTCGTTCCGGTAACTGGTAACCAATTGTTGTCATGAGAACACTTTTTGACAGTATGTAGCCGAGAGTGAGACGAAAATGGGTATATAGTCTACATCGGGACATTTGAGAAAATATATAACCTATTTGTAGCTTTAACTATTTTAATTATCTTATTCTGGTTTATCGAGTGTTCAAGTTTCTTGCCACAATTGTCTAGTTCACATTCTCTGTCTAAATCTGAATTTCTTAACTATTAGAGTTCATCGCATTATAATCATGATATACGTCTTAGAATCGAGAAATTGTCCAACCAAAATCCATTGGCAAACACACAAACAGTAATACATATTTACCAAATAAACAACACACAAACACTAATACATATCTACCAGATAAACAATCTCATAAATGGAGATCTTAAACTTCATTTCATAATCTTCTATTGAGTAAAACTTATACATCACCTATCACCTATAATGTAATCCAAAGCTTAAATTCAATTAAATTCGTACTTAAATCCAAAGCTTATCAAACAGTCGCTTTCTATGGCCCATTAATCAAACAATCAACACAAGCAATCAAGCATGCCAGGTGTCAGTATTGCCTTGCCCATAACATGCCTTATAATCCAGGGTGTATTAACTCCATGTGTCCATATCTCATATAATTCAACACCAGGACCACAAAATATTTCCACAAAACCTAACATGTAAATTAGAAATTTACAGTATAATTTTTTCTTTATAACATCAATTAACAAAGAATTTACCCTAAACTAAATCCACAGGAGTTCATAAGTTAGGGTTTCAAACTATGCAAAAGTGAAAAAATAGTACAAACTATTTAATGAATATTAACTAGGATTCATCGAATAAGCTTGAATAAACTGAAATTAGAAAGTAAACTTACATGTATATCGGATCAGAATCGCCATCGCTAGCGGTGATACGTATAACACAACATAGTAATGCGACATAAAACAGCGGTAAACGACGACGTATTGCCATCGAAGAGAGTACAACTAATAATTAAGAAGATTAGAAACAGTAACTAACTAAAATGATTATGATAAAAAGGATTATATATTGACAAGTAAAATATGCGAATCTAAATACGGAGAAGAACGGATCATGAGTAAACGGAAATTGAAAATGATTTTGATTCTGATTGATTTGATTTGATTGGTGTGTATGTGTGAGTTGTTCGTGAGAAAATTATTTATTTATAATACAAATTACAAATAAATTATAATAAAAAGAATTATAAAGAAAAATTGAAAGAAGAAATGAGGACGTGTGATGAACGAAGATAGAGAGGGGTGGGGGATGAAAATTGAAAAGGAATCCCGTGAAGAGCGTTGCAGATGGTGGACACGTGACAATCTCTTATCTGTCAGCGCGTGGCGTCTTGCAAGGCCTGTATTCATTCTGTCCCCAGATGAAATGAACGGTTTTTTTTAATATTCAATTAAATAATTACATGAATGGTCCTGTAGTTGTACCAGATTGCTAGAATAGTCCTGTAATTTTATCACTTCTAATGTCAGTAACTAGAATGAGACCGGGACGCGCAATGTTGCGGCTACTTTTTGATTTGTTGATCTTGGTTTGTTACGTAATTTGTTCCATTTACATTAACAAAATGGTTGTTTTACAGCATTATTGTTTTTTTCGCTATGTAGTTTGGGTTAAATTAACAAAATGACTGCGATCTTAGCTTATCTACCTAATCTTTTTTTTCTTCTGTTCGTTGCATTCGCTCTCTTTCTTGATGTTTGATAGGTGTTGAAGGGTTGGTGTCGATTGATCTTCGGTCTTTTTGGTCTTCGTTTAGAGTACCGCTTTGTTTTACGCCTTTGATGTTTTGAACGCGACCGATCTAGTCTTTTTTCATGAGTTTGTTAGTAATTGTATTGATTCTGTAATGATAGTAAAGGATCAATGACATATATTCAGGTTGTTTCTCTAAATATATGTTTCCTTAAATGTGTTCTATAATGATAGTAAAGGATGAATGACATGTATGTATATATGTTTTTGTGGTGTCTGCTGAGTATTTGTACTGGCATATAAAAGGTAATTAGTTATGAGTTATGGGTCTGTAGAACATAAATATGTTGGAAGTACCTGATATTCGCTAATTTTTTCCTTAAAACTTACAGTATCTAAATTGTTGTAGTGTTACCTACTTACCTTTCATTGTGAAGCCTTTCAGTCGGGTTGAATGACTTGAATTCGAAGTAGTGTTGTGGGTATCCTACTGCCTGTATGCTTTCGAATTCCGTTTGCAACCCCGAATATCATAGAAGTTGGGTTTGCGATTGTCTGGTCCAATTTTTTGGTGGGCTCACATATGAATTTGAGATTCTGCACACCGAGTTTGTTTTTTGTCGTTGTAATTCATATTGGCTTGAATAGCGTTCTTTATCAATAAAACATAATCACTTCATTATAAAAATTTGTGAAGCAAACATATAGCTTTCAAATACCTGTAGCTTTCAAAGTAACTTAAGTGTGAGTTGAAAATCCAAAATATATGAAACATGAGCTGCATATAAGATATGCATGAACATAATCATTAAAAAAGAAGCCAATGAAATCCAATATCACAACTGTAACATCGCACAAAGTAATAAACATACATACGACATTAGATGCCCCAATCATTGGCGATCCGCTATCGTCACAAACAACCGACGCACCTGAAACGGAAGACCCAACACGTCGATTTTAAACCACATAAAATAATTACATAAACACGTCCATAATTTTAAAAAACATGTATTCTATATTTTAAGTAGATGTCATTAGTTTAAAACATTGTACCATAGTATATTAGCATAGTTAAGTAGATTTCATTTATTAACTAATTTTATTTAGAGGGCCATTGTGATCCCATTTGACAATGTAATTAGCTGAGCATATAATTCTTGTTAGAGCTATTAGATCCGATAAGTCAACTATGTTCCCATGTGATGTGTGATTCTTTTATTTTAAAGGATATTAATAGTTAGGACTGATAAGTAGATGCCATTTGATAATTAAACACAAAAATGTCAATCCTATGTTATAGCTTACTGGTAAATGTCAAATGGAATCAATTGAGATCCATATTTAAGCAAAAATAATAGCCTAATCAAACTAACCAGCTCTAACTAAAACCATAGCATACAAAAATTTAATGAGTAAATATTTATAATTTGATTCCGACCTTAGCACTCAGTATTTGTAGAGTTGATTTGGGCAACTACATGCTCCACAGTTCAGTCACAATCATCTCTATGAGTTAATAAGTTGGATTATGTTACTTCATGGTTCTTCATCAATTCAAGCTATGCAGATTAGAGTAATCATAACAATAGAACACAACCTACAAATACAGTATTTCCACAAATTAAGTTTCGAATTGAATTCGATAAAAAATTTATTGACTTCCAGCTGTACTATCCTATATTTATACTGCTACAAATACAGTATTTCCACACATTAAATTCCGAAATGAATTCGCGAAAAAACTTATTGACATCCAGTTGTACTATCCTATATTTATACTAACAGTAAAAAAAATCCAACATATTCAAAAACCCAAGTCTATCAACATAGTCAATACCAAGTGTAACTAAGAAATCCTAAACGGATATATAATAAGAGAATTGAAAGCAACACAGAATGAATCATGTATAACGGAAACATAATAAGCAAAATTGTCTAACTAACAAATCCTAAACAGATATATCATAGAGAAATTAAAGGAACGCGAAATGTATAGATAGGCCTTAAAAATCCAAATAAGTAAAATACCTGCAGTTGGGGTAGAAATGGAGAATCCAACGCCGTTGAAAAACAATTAAATACGGGAGATAATGGGAAAAAAGCAGCGAGGAAGATGGACTTGTTCCCAGTGTGTAGCCGAGTAATTTTGGGCGATGAAGATGAATCAAGTTTTTGCAAAGAATGAATAATTTGAAAAACAAATATGGCTGCTCTTTTTATCATACACTTCTCGAGTCTTCGTAAGGTTCTGATCACGGAAACTGTTCAAATCATTATTTCTACCATCACTACAAATAGTACAGATACAATCAAGTCATTGCATTAACCTATTTTCACTCAAGCAGTATGACAAAAACTTATATGCATCATATACACAACAAAAGCATGAAATACCTTGAATCTGAATAGTGAGATACGAAATCAAACTGTTCCAGCTACTGGTACTGCTGCTATTGTTGAACAACAACCTTCTCATTAACATGTTCCAAACCCTTTTAGTATCAATTACCTTTAAATGCAACAACAATGAGAAACCCAACAAAATTAAAGTCAAATATAGTCACAAACAACAGCAGCAAGAACCTATTGAGCTCCACTTTGTAAAAAACTAACAATATGCAATAAACAATACACTCAAATAACCACTTCAAGCGCCAAAATAGCACATAAAAACTGCAGCAAAAAACTATAAAAAACCAACACAACCTCAAAATCTACAATGAAAGATAAGATTACCTAACAAATCGCAGAAATTGACGAACAAATTGAAAAACATAACCAATGTCAGCAACTGAAAACATAAGCTACAAAAAATACGAAAAACAGTAAAAAAAATATATTGTGACATAGGAAATAATTGTATATGCAATGGACTCTAAGGAGTATATACATAATAATAACAATAATAAAGTGTTTGATATCTGAAAAAGGTGTCAACACATTCCAGTGGCAAATTAACTCTTTAGTCTGAACACCAATTGAACGACAGTAAGTATATCGAACAATAAGATCGTATTTGAGGTGTTTATTTGTGAAGATCGGCTTTTATAATAACAATAATACGGTTATAGTACAAAAACAAACCACCATAGGTAAAGCTTGAGAAAATTCATCAATATATGCAGAAGGCGCTGATGATCTCTCAAAAGCTTACAACTACAAACTTACACAAAAGCTGGTTCATTTGGGCTACTTTGTTCATCTTTTGGATTTGTTAATGCATATCAAGTGAAATAACATAATCGAATGGGTCCAAATGATCAGCTAAAATTAAAGAGTTACCTGCATCTGGGTCTGCTCACGGCTGACCCAAAGCAAATCAGCACCGAGTTTACTAACAGCTTTTTTTTTTATCATGTTTAGTACTAATCATAAACACATTAACACCAAGCGATTTAAGAAACTTTTCAAATATAAGGTATAGCTAAACAAATGATATAGTCAGTACCACATACCCATTACATGATGCATATATTAAAAGACTGAAGACAAAAATATCAATTTATTATTTTTATTAATATGACTTAAAAAAGATTATATAAAAGTTTTTATTAATGAATTTGTTTTTCTTCAGACATTTCATCATACAATTGCTATGCATCCAAATGAAAATAATTTTCAAACAATATGATGCCAGTTATAAAATATAATTATCTTTCTTATCATACCAAAAAGCTTTATGTTGTCAAAAAGTTTCATATAGTTACTCTAACATTGACAAAATGTTCAACAAAAAGAGCATTATCCCCGTCCATTTCATCATATCGCAGTTTCAAACTCATAGTATTAGTTAACAGAATACAATAGGTTTAACATCATTAACGCTTACAAACTATACAGAGTAAATTTCAATCGAAGCAGCAACTTACCAATTGGAAACTCGGGTGAATGAAATTGCAATTAATCTCTAAGTTATCCCTTATCAAGTTATGATAACAAAAAACCTACAGAAAAATTAAATTTACAAATTACATATTATATCTATGCATCAATTAGAAAAATCTTGTAATAACAAAAGCAAAAGTTATCTGGTAGTTCATAAATGAAAATCAGACTACGGTTGTTGCGCCGTGATGAGAAGTCGCTGATGTGAGAGAGATGAAGATGGAGATGGACGTCCATATATCTATACCTGCATCCGGTAAAAAGGGAAACAACAAACCGTCGGAAAAATATAGTTCGGTCGACTGTTTCTGTAATCACCATTGTTATCAACGATTCGACGGTGCAAAAAACGCCCAACGAACAATCATCGGGCCAAAAAATAAGGAAACCAAGGAAAAACCAACCAAGGATCCAAAATCGAAGCGAACAGGCTTTTGGTGTAGAAGATGAGACAAATCGCCAGAAGGATCGAGATGGAATCAATCGTGGGGAATTGGGGAAGAAACCCTACGATGATAGTGCTTGCGATGTCGATGTTGACGGTGGTGGCGATGGAGGTGGTGGTAAAGTCGCCAGAAACCTCTGGCCCTGAACCGTGGGTATTTTTGTAAAAAGGGGGGGGGGGGGGGGGGGGGGGGGGGGAAAGAAAGAAAAAGCTACAGTGTAACAGTAATAGGGGGTGGTTTTAGCCGGTGGGGATGCAGGGTCTTTACAGGATTTAGTGCGAATGTATAAATATAAATATGTCAGTAACGATAGTAATTTTTTCGCCAACTTCAGTTAGATGTCAATAACGATGGTAATTATCAGAATCACCTCGACGGAGCTGTGGAGATGTAACTAAAAATTTGTCTCCAATTAACCTTCGAATAGTCCTGTCGACGAAGCTAGAGTTTGAACATGGAGGTTCAGGTGCGGAAGATAGTAAGGACAGGGTTTAACGACCCGTCAAAGTACACTTGACGACCATCGTTATCTTGGTCCCACAGCTTGATCATAACTCTATATGAATTTAATAAATAACCTTGCATTCTTTATTTAAAAATGATTTCCTATAAAGGAAACCTATCAAAATATGTAAGTTTAGAAAAAAACCATATATTATTACTAATCCAAAAGTTGACAAAAACAAAGTCAACAGCATCCACTATTAAATGTATCAAAAGAGAATGCAAGTTATTGTTTAACAAAAGCTGTCATCATAAATATGCAGACTCTCTAAGCATAGCGGAAGCAATCAATCATGAACCTGAGAATAAAACATGCGAGTAACTGTCAACAAAAATGTTGAGTGAATTATAGGTTTAATATTGCAAACAATATTTAATTTAAACCGTAAAAATTTATGTTTGAAAACATAAAAACTCCTTTTTGGACCACCAAATTATATGCTAGAAAACATATAAAAATATTATTTCATTTACCGTGAGCCATCTGGTAACCACTTAACCATTTATTTACCCTTGCCAAAAACAATAAATAATATACACCGAACAAGTGTATCTACAACAAATTACGAAGTACTAAACATTCCGATTATAAATTGATAGCGCGACTAGCTCGAAATGGGTTTGTCAAACCAGATAGATCTATCCGTAGGATTCGCGTTCACCAGTAGAAACCAGTGATTACAGTTACCAGACTAGGGAATATTTTTGTTCAACTCACAATGAATAATTTAAACCAACCTCCACTTGTGTTCAAAATATAAAATAAATTGCATGTATTCTCATCCCAAAAGATTTAAATAGAAAAATGGGACTATAACTCACCTTAATAGCAAACGAAGTAACCACACAAATATGCGAACAGCAAATGAAGTAAAGTGATCAGGAATGATCACAACGCCGACCTATAAATAAAGAAGGTCGATATAAATAACTAACTTAGGTCAAGTCTTAGTATGATAGCTATTGTACATGTTGCAAGTAGTCATAGGACAATACTCAATATGCATCGGTTTGATAGGAACAGCTTACGGACACACACTTTCTATTTTTAGAAAGTTTCTATTTTTAGCAGGTTTCCATTTTTGGAAAGTTTCTATTTTTGGAAAGTTTCTATTTTTGAAAAGTTTCTATTTTGGAAAGTTTCTATTTTTGGAAAGTTTCTATTTTTGGAAAGTTTCCAAATTTAGAAAGTTGCTATTTTAGGAAAGTTTATAAGTTAGGAAAGTTTCCTTAATTAGAAAGTCAACAAAAGGCAACTGAAAGTCAAAGTCAACCGAAAGTCAACTCAAAAGTCAACCTTGGTCAAACATAGTCAACGTTAATTTTAAAAGTGTAAGTTATAATAATAATGTAAGTTATAACGTTTAATAAAGTTAGATATGTCTAATCATGTCATAACATAAGTTTAATTAAATTAAAATAAATTATTAAAGTTAATATAAGTTTAAATGATATAATTAATATAACATAAGTATTTAATTAATTAATTAAATATTAGTCATAATGTAAGTATTATTAATTTAATAATAAATTTTAAATCATATCATAAGTATTATTAATTAATAATGAATTATTAATCATATCATAAGTTTCTAATTATAATTATTAAATCATAAGTATTTAATAATTAAATTATAATTAAATAATAACTAAGCCTTATAATAATTAAATAATTAATTAATCCTTATTATAAGTCTTATAATAGTAATCTCATAATATAAGTTTAATACTTATCATAAGTATTTTCCATTAATAATGAAGTATCATTAATCATATGTTTAATTAAAATGTTAATTAAATCATAAGTATTAATTAAATGATATAACAAATATATATCATAAGTTGTAAATAATAATAATTATTTTTTTTATCATAAGTAATTAAATGATAATGAAATCCATTATTTATATCATAAGTTTAATAATTAATCACAAGTTTTAAATCAAAAGTTCATCGGGTCGTATCCTGAGCCTCGGGTGTCGGTTTTCGGCGAGCCTTACATATATCTCCGCCTAAGAAAACCACTCGACACTTTGGTGCACTCAAGAACACACCATGAATAGCCCAAAAGTCGTGATATACAGCCAATTCACTACTTGGAACTTCAATTCAACCAAAATCGTGTTTTAGACGCAACGGGTGATTCGTGGCTCGGATTGAGATGACCCGAACATGAAAGTTCTCCCCACCATCAGTCCTAACACACTAAAACACCCTAAAGTCACCAAATATGGTCACAAAGTCAGACCAAACCTGGTTCATACCAAAATCACATTTCAATCTTAACAAAATACCACTTTGATCATATTTAGGGCTCCGGGAATCGAAACGACATGAATCCGGAGTCTAAAATTAATGTCTTGATGAGAGAAACTCATCTAGATACTTTAATTTCACTTTTATATCAGTTACATAACCAGAAATGAACGAATATGCTGCTGTCCCAAATTAATCAAACCAAAAACATGAGTTAACGAGCATTTCTACGCATACAATCAACAATACAATAACATATAAGTATCATACTATCAATATAACATGTAAAAACAGAAAAATAATTGAAAAATTGAAAATCTAGGGTTAGGGTTTATACCCTAATCAACAATCAAGTAATATGAACGCGTAGAGATCGTTGTGTAGAATCCGATAATGATAAAAGCCCCAAATCTTCAAGATGAAAATCAAAAGATGATGATGATGATGTGTTGTGTAGGTGACGGCTCAAAAAAAGAAAAAGGGAGGAAGAAATGAGAGAAAAATGAAGTGAGAGGTTTTAGGTCTTGAATTAGAAAATGGAAAAAATTAATAAAATGAAAGTAAAATGGAAAATGAAAAATGGGATGGTGTATGGCCACGTTCAGCCGAAAATTTGATGGGTGGGCCCCTTAGTGGGCCAATTTCATAAAATGTGTAATTGCTTTTAGCCCGAACGCCCGATCGAAGCCCGAAACGCGAAAACGCTACTACGCGATTGATTTTTCGGAGAGATAACAAATACGCGACGAATAAAATATATAAACATTAAATATAATCATATGACATCAAAATATCATATTTAAAATAAATTGGATTTAAAAAGCCCAAAATCTTGACCGTTGGTTTGAAAACCGAAAAGATTCGCCGGATAGAAATCTGCGACACGTAGAAACGTACAATTAAAAATATGAATACAAATATTCATATAACACATAATAATTAATATATTATTACAAAAATAATAATATAGGTCATAGATATGACGTGGCACGAATAACAGTTAACGGTCGTTAAATAATTAACGGTAAAAGATAACGGAAAAAGTAGGGTCGTTACAGTACCTTCCCGTTACGGAAATTTCGTCCCGAAATTTAAGCAGGTGCAGGGGTTTCCTCGTCATTTGGGAACAAATGCGGGTACTTCTGCCTCATCTGACCTTCACGCTCCCAAGTGAACTCGGGATCGCGTCTGGCGTTCCATCTAACTCGAACAATAGGAATTCTACTCTGCTTAAGAGTCTTAACCTCTCGATCCATAATTTCAACAGGTTCCTCAATAAAATGTAGTTGCTTATCAACACGAAGTTCCTCCAGAGGAATAGTCTTATCGGCCTCGGCCAAACACTTCTTCAAATTCGATACATGATAAACGTCATGAACAGCACTGAGTTCTTGTGGCAATTTCAAACGATAAGCCACGGGTCCAACTCTCTCAATAATCTCAAACGGTCCAACAAAACGAGGATTCAACTTTCCTCTCTTACCAAATTGTACCACACCCTTCCAGAGTGATACCTTTAACATGACAATATCACCAACTTGAAATCCTAAATCTTTTCTTCTAACCTCGGCATAACTCTTTTGCCGACTCCTGGCGATTCTTAACCTTTCTTTGATCTATACGATCTTCTCGGTAGTCTCATGAATAATTTCTGGACCTGTGAGTTGAGCATCCCCAACCTCATTCCAATAGATAGGAGACCTACACTTTCTACCATACAGAGCATCAAACGGTGCGGCTATAATACTTGCATGATAACTGTTGTTATAAAAAAAAAATTCAGCTAGCGGCAAATATCTATCCCACCCATTACCAAAATCAATAAGACACGCTCGTAACATGTCTTCTAACGTTTGAATGGTCCTTTCACTCTAACCATCCGACTGTGGATGATAAGCGGTGCTCATATCCAAACTTTGTTCTCAAAGCTTCCTGTAAGGATTGCCAAAACCTCTATGTAAATCGACTGTCTCGGTCTGGAATAGTATATACAGGAACACCCTGTCTTGAAACAATTCCCTTCAAATACAAACGAGTAAGCTTCTCCATCGAATCTGTTTCCTTAATCGGAAAGAAATGAGCTAACTTTATGAGTCGGTCAACAATAACCCAAATGGTATCATAACCACCCACAACTCTCGGTAGTTTCGTAATAAAATCCGTAGTAATACCTTCCCACTTCCACTCGGGAATTTCAGGTTGCACCAAAAGTCATGACGGTTCTGATGTTCAGCTTTAACCTTAGCACAGGTCAAACACTTAGCCACATACGTAGCCACATCAGCCTTCAAATGAGGCCACCAATACAGCTCCTTAAGATCATGATACATCTTTCCTTAATCAGGATGAATAGAGTACCTAGACTTATGAGCCTCCTCTAGAACAAGTTGTCGCAGATCACCAAACTTCGGAACCCAAAGGCGTCCCGTAAAATACCGAGTACCATCGGTTCGTACCTCTAACTGTTTACTCAAGCCTCGGACCTTCCCGTTACAAAATTCTCCTCCTTCAAGGCTTCTTATTGAGCTGCAAGAATGTAGTGACCCGAACTTTTCCATGTTTATATATATATTAAATGAAATTGTTATTTACATGATTAAGTGTTTCCAACATGTTAAGCAATCAAACTTGTTAAGACTTGATTAATTGAAATAGGTTTCATATAGACAATTGACCACCCAAGTTGACCGGTGATTCACGAACGTTAAAACTTGTAAAAACTATATGATGACATATATATGGTTATATATATAGTTAACATGATTTTAATATAAGTATGTATCTCATTAGGTATTTTAACAATGAGTTATATACATAAAAATGAGACTATTAATTTAAGAAACTCGAAAACGATATATATAACGATTATCGTTATAACAACGTCTTACTAGGTACATATGAATCATATTAAGAAATTGATACACTTGGTTAATTATGTTAAATGATAAGTAAATATATTATTAAGTGTATTAACAATGAAATACATATGTAAAAATAAGACTACTAACTTAATGATTTCGAAACGAGACATATATGTAACGATTATCGTTGTAACGACATTTAACTGTATATATATCATACTAATATATATTATATATCATAATATCATGATAATATAATAATTTAACATCTAATTTGTTATAATAAACAATGGGTTAACAATATTCAACAAGATCGTTAACCTAAAGGTTTCAAAACAACATTTACATGTAACGACTAACGATGACTTAACGACTCAGTTAAAATGTATATACATGTAGTGTTTTAATATGTATTCATACACTTTTGAAAGACTTCAAGACACTTATCAAAATACTTCTACTTAACAAAAATGCTTACAATTACATCCTCGTTCAGTTTCATCAACAATTCTACTCGTATGCACCCGTATTCGTACTCGTACAATACACAGCTTTTAGATGTATGTACTATTGGTATATAAACTCCAATGATCAGCTCTTAACAGCCCATGTGAGTCACCTAACACATGTGGGAACCATCATTTGGCAACTAGCATGAAATATCTCATAAAATTACAAAAATATGAGTAATCATTCATGACTTATTTACATGAAAACAAAATTACATATCCTTTATATCTAATCCATACACCAACGACCAAAAACACCTACAAACACTTTCATTCTTCAATTTTATTCATCTAATTGATCTCTCTCAAGTTCTATCTTCAAGTTCTAAGTGTTCTTCATAAATTCCAAAAGTTCTAGTTTCATAAAATCAAGAATACTTCCAAGATTGCAAGTTTACTTCCAAGTTTTCTAAATCCATTCCAAGTAATCATCTAAGATCAAGAAACCTTTGTTACTTACAGTAGGTTATATTTCTAATACAAGGTAATAATCATATTCAAACTTTAATTCAATTTCTATAACTATAACAATCTTATTTCGAGTGGAAATCTTACTTGAAATTGTTTTCGTGTCATGATTCTGCTTCAAGAACTTTCAAGCCATCCAAGGATCCTTTGAAGCTAGATCTATTTTTCTCATTTCCAGTAGGTTTATCCAAGGAACTTGAGGTATTAATAATGTTCATAACATCATTCGATTCATACATATAAAGCTATCTTATTCGAAGGTTTAAACTTGTAATCACTAGAACATAGTTTAGTTAATTCTAAACTTGTTCGCAAATAAAAGTTAATCCTTCTAACTTGACTTTTAAAATCAACTAAACACATGTTCTATATCTATATGATATGCTAACTTAATGATTTAAAACCCGGAAACACAAAAAACACCGTAAAACCGGATTTACGCCGTCGTAATAACACCGCGGGCTGTTTTGGGTTAGTTAATTAAAAATTATGATAAACTTTAATTTAAAAGTTGTTATTCTGGGAAAATGATTTTTATTATGAACATGAAACTATATCCAAAAATTATGGTTAAACTCAAAATGGAAGTATGTTTTCTAAAATGGTCATCTAGACGTCGTTCTTTCGTCTGAAATGACTACCTTTACAAAAATGGCTCGTAACTTATTTTTCCGACTATAAACCTATATTTTTTATGTTTAGATTCATAAAATAGAGTTCAATATGAAACCATATCAATTTGATTCACTCAAAACGGATTTAAAATAAAGAAGTTATGGGTAAAACAAGATTGGATAATTTTTCTCATTTTAGCTACGTGAAAATTGGTAACAAATCTATTCCAACCATAACTTAATCAACTTGTATTGTATATTATGTAATCTTGAGATACCATAGACACGTATACAATGTTTTGACCTATCATGTCGACACATCTATATATATTTCGGAACAACCATATACACTATATATGTGAATGTTGGAGTTAGCTATACAAGGTTGAGGTTGATTCCAAAATATATATAGTTTGAGTTGTGATCAATATTGAGATACGTATACACTGGGTCGTGGATTGATTCAAGATAATATTTATCGATTTATTTCTGTACATCTAACTGTGGACAACTAGTTGTAGGTTACTAACGAGGACAGCTGACTTAATAAACTTAAAACATCAAAATGTATTAAAAGTGTTGTAAATATATTTTGAACATACTTTGATATATATGTATATATTGTTATAGGTTCGTGAATCAACCAGTGGCCAAGTCTTAGTTCCCGACGAAGTAAAAATCTGTGAAAGTGAGTTATAGTCCCACTTTTAAAATCTAATATTTTTGGGATGAGAATACATGCAGGTTTTATAAATGATTTACAAAATAGACACAAGTACGTGAAACTACATTCTATGGTTGAATTATCGAAATCGAATATGCCCCTTTTTATTAAGTCTGGTAATCTAAGAATTAGGGAACAGACACCCTAATTGACGTGAATCCTAAAGATAGATCTATTGGGCCTAACAAACCCCATCCAAAGTACCGGATGCTTTAGTACTTCGAAATTTATATCATATCCGAAGGGTGTCCCGGAATGATGGGGATATTTTTATATATGCATCTTGTTAATGTCGGTTACCAGGTGTTCACCATATGAATGATTTTTATCTCTATGTATGGGATGTGTATTGAAATATGAAATCTTGTGGTCTATTGTTACGATTTGATATATATATATAGGTTAAACCTATAACTCACCAACATTTTTGTTGACGTTTAAAGCATGTTTATTCTCAGGTGAATACTAAGAGCTTCCGCTGTTGCATACTAAAATAAGGACAAGATTTGGAGTCCATGTTTGTATGATATTGTGTAAAAACTGCATTCAAGAAACTGATTTCGATGTAACATATTTGTATTGTAAACCATTATGTAATGGTCGTGTGTAAACAAGATATTTTAGATTATCATTATTTGATAATATACGTAAAGCTTTTTAAACCTTTATTTATGAAATAAAGGTTATCGTTTGTTTTAAAAATGAATGCAGTCTTTGAAAAACGTCTCATATAGGGGTCAAAACCTCGCAACGAAATCAATTAATATGGAACGTTTTTAATCAATAAGAACGGGACATTTCAGTTGGTATCCGAGCGTTGGTCTTAGAGAACCAGAAAATTTGCATTAGTGTGTCTTATCGAGTTTGTTAGGATGCATTAGTGAGTCTGAACTTCGACCGTATTTTCTTTAAAAATGATTGCTTAACATTTTTGTTGGAAACTATATATTTTTAACATGTGAATATTATGTGATATATTAATCTCTTAACATGTTTGATATTGTGTGATAGATGTCTACCTCTAGCACAAGTCCCATTGACTCACCTAATAATAACGAAGAGTCGAATATATATTGGACTGATTCACAAGTTCCCTAAGAGGAACCGGAAGAAGAATCAGAACCGGAAGAAGAATCAGAACCGGAAGAGGAGGAACCGGAGGAGGAAATAGAACCGGTGGGGAAAATAATAAAACGGTTAAGTAAAAGAAAATCCTCAACCAACCGACCAAGGTTAATTATGGTCAATGGTGTTTCCGCCAAGGAAGCAAAATATTGGGAGGATTACCAATTCTTCGATGAATCGGATTCCGACGTGAATTTCGATGATGTTATACAAATTACCCCAACTGAATTTAAAAAGGCAAAAGAAAATAATAAGGGAAAGGGCACAAAAATAGAGAAATCTAATTCCAACCCCGATGAACTTTATATGTATCGTCAACCCCCGAAGTCCTTAAGTTGTAACAATGACCCGGGAACCTCTAAACCACCAGGTTTTTCTAAACCGTTGTGGAAAACGACAGCTCGTATTAGGGGAACATCATATATCCCTAGAAACTTGGCAAAACGAACCAAAACCGAAGAAGAAGAAACGAGCGAGTCGAAATAAGATAGTTGTATTCGTGTGGTGTAATATATGTAATATAGTGTGCTTATGCTTTATGATATATGTAAAAATTGCTTGTATTAATAAGTTTATTTTTTTTTATGAATCTAACTCTTGTCTATTTTACAGTATAAAAACACAAAATGGATAGACAACCCAATATTTTAAGAGACCTACCCAGAGATATGATTGATGAAATCTTGTCTAGAGTCGGTCAGAATTCTTCGGTACAACTATTTACGGCGAAATCAGTTTGTAAGACATTCGAAGAACGTTCCAAGAATGTCTTGGTTTATAAGAGACTTTCGTTTGAAAGATTGGGGATATCACATTGGGAAACCCATAAGTTACGATGTGTTTACTTTGACGCATATATTGCGGTGAACCCAAATGCTATTTTACGCAACAGGTTAAGAAATTATTTTGACTCAATGTATCCGAATATAGGACTTCATGATTTAGAAAAAGCGGCTAACATGCAACATAAAGAAGCATGCTATGCTTACGGGTTAGTAATGTTCGCTTCTCACCAAAGTGAGAAAAAAAACATCGGGCTACAACTATTAAACAAAACGTTCCCACAAGTGACGGAGTCGGTAATTGGGGGTAAGAAATGAGGTTTTTAGGTTATTACGAGACTGTTGGTCATTACGTAACCCTCGTCCGTTTGACGATATTACAACACGTTGTCTTATGAACGGCCATAACGGTTATGTTCCACAAGATCAAGGATGGGAAGTAGTCCTAGTAAAACCAGAATGCATGACTTGTTTCTGGACGTATGAATTACGTGTCTTTATTGCCTTTGCTGAACGACTTGTGTACTAGCTAGAATTATCTTCACAACTATATCTTGTATCAAAGTTATTGTGTGCTATATTTCATGCTTTATGTAAAATAAGCGGTATTGTAAGTTTGTAAAATATTGTATAAAAGTTTGAACGCGAAATATTATTATAATCAGTTTTTCATATAGAATTGTAGTAGTTGAATTGTATATTAGCTATTAAGTATGAACTTAACGGGTAGGTACTACCCGAATTTAAACTTATAAAATGCTAATATGAAGAAAAAGCTTTTATAAATGAGTTCATATTATGCTACGAAATACTATTAACTACTCTTAATATTCTGTATGATTAACTTGTTCCATTTGACTATTTTGAAGGAAATGGCACCGACTACTAAACACACCGTGAATATGAATTAAGAGGAATTTCGTACTTTTATAGCTTCAAACATAGCTGCAGTACAGGCTGCGCTACATACCAACAATAACCTTGGATCTAGCAGTACAGGAAATCGTGTAGGATGCACCTACAAAGAATTCACTGCCTGCAAACCTTTGGAATTTGATGGAACCGAAGGACCGATCGGATTGAAACGATGGACCGAGAAGGTCGAATCGGTGTTTGCCATAAGTAAGTGTACTGAAGAGGACAAAGTGAAGTACGCTACGCATACCTTCACAGGTTCTGCGTTAACATGGTGGAATACCTATCTAGAGCAAGTGGGACAAGATGATGCTTATGCACTACCGTGGTCAGCATTCAAGCACTTGATGAACGAGAAGTACCGTCCCAGAACCGAGGTCAATAAACTCAAGACAGAACTTAGAGGGTTACGAACCCAAGGATTTTATATTACCACGTACGAAAGACAATTCACAGAATTGTGTCTATTGTGTCCGGGAGCGTTTGAAGATGAGGAAGAGAAGATCGACGCGTTTGTGAAAGGATTACCAGAAAGAATCCAAGAAGATATAAGTTCACACGAGCCCGCCTCCATACAACAGGCATGTAGAATGGCTCACAAACTAGTGAACCAGATTGAGGAAAGAATTAAAGAACAGACGGCTGAAGAGGCCAATGTGAAGCAAGTCAAAAGAAAGTAGGAGGAAAACGGTGATAAGAATCACCAATACAACAACAACAGCAATTACAACAATAATCGCAACAATTATCCCAACAATCGCAACATCAATCGCAACTACAACAAACGGCCCAACAACAACAACAACAACAACAACAACAACAACAACAACAACAACAACAACAACAACATTAACTACAACAATCATCCCAACAACAATAACAACCGCAACAACAACAACAATCAGAAGCAGCTATGGCAAAGGTGTGAAAAGTATCACTCGGGGTTCTGCACCAAATTTTGCAACAAGTGTAAAAGAAATGGTCATAGCGCGGCGAAGTGTGAGGTCTACGGACCAGGGGTTAACAGAACGAAAGGAACAAATGGTGTCGGAACGAGTAATGGCGGAGCAAGTAGTGTCGGAGCAAGTTATGCCAATATAGTTTGTTATAAATGTGGAAAACCAGGCCACATTATTAGAAATTGCCCGAACCAGGAGAACACGAATGGACAAGGCCGCGGAAGAGTTTTCAATATTAATGCGGCAGAGGCACAGGAAGACCCGGAGCTTGTTACGGGTACGTTTCTTATTGACAATAAATCTGCTTACGTTTTATTTGATTCGGGTGCGGATAGAAGCTATATGAGTAGAGATTTTTGTGCTAAATTAAGTTGTCCATTGACGCCATTGGATAGTAAATTTTTACTCGAATTAGCAAACGGTAAATTAATTTCAGCAGATAATATATGCCGGAATCGAGAAATTAAACTGGGTAGCGAAATATTTAAGATTGATTTGATACCAGTAGAGTTAGGGAGTTTTGATGTAATAGTTGGCATGGACTGGCTGAAGAAGGTGAAAGCAGAGATCGTATGTTATAAAAATGCAATTCGCATTGTACGAGAAGAAGGAGAACCCTTAATGGTGTACGGAGAAAAAGGCAACATGAAGCTACATCTTATTAGTAATTTGAAGGCACAAAAACTAATAAGAAAATGTTGCTATACTGTTCTAGCACACATCGAGAAAGTACAAACTGAAGAAAAGAGCATCAATGATGTTCCCGTCGCAAAAGAATTTCCCGATGTATTTCCGAAAGAATTACCGGGACTACCTCTACATCGATCTGTTGAATTTCAAATAGATCTTGTACCAGGAGCTGCACCAATAGCTCGTGCTCCTTATAGACTCGCACCCAGCGAGATGAAAGAACTGCAAAGCCAACTGCAAGAACTATTAGAATGTGGTTTCATTCGACCAAGCACATCACCATGGGGAGCTCCTGTTTTGTTTGTCAAGAAGAAGGATGGTACATTTAGGTTGTGTATTAACTACAGAGAGTTGAACAAACTTACCATCAAAAACCGTTATCCACTACCGAGAATTGACGACTTATTTGAACAACTACAAGTCTCGTCGGTTTATTCGAAGATCGATTTACATTCTGGATATCATCAAATGCGAGTAAAGGAGGATGATATTCCAAAAACTGCTTTTAGGACGCGTTATGGTCATTACGAGTTTATGGTTATGCCGTTTGGATTGACTAACGCACCAGCTGTGTTCATGGACCTTATGAACCGAGTGTGTGGGCCATATCTTGACAAGTTTGTCATTATTTTCATCGATGACATACTTATTTACTCAAAGAATGATCAAGAGCACGAAGAACATTTGAGAAAAGTGCTAGAAGTATTAAGGAAAGAAAAACTGTACGCTAAGTTTTCAAAGTGTGCATTTTGGTTGGAAGAAGTTCAATTCCTCGGTCACATAGTGAACAAAGAAGGTATCAAATATGAGTAATCATTTGGCAACTAGCATGAAATATCTCATAAAATTACAAAATATGAGTAATCATTCATGACTTATTTACATGAAAACAAAATTACATATCCTTTATATCTAATCCATACACCAACGACCAAAAACACCTACAAACACTTTCATTCTTCAATTTTCTTCATCTAATTGATCTCTCTCAAGTTCTATCTTCAAGTTCTAAGTGTTCTTCATAAATTCCAAAAGTTATAGTTTCATAAAATCAAGAATACTTCCAAGATTGCAAGTTTACTTCCAAGTTTTCTAAATCCATTCCAAGTAATCATTCAAGATCAAGAAACCTTTGTTACTTACAGTAGGTTATCTTTCTAATACAAGGTAATAATCATATTCAAACTTTAATTCAATTTCTATAACTATAATAATCTTATTTCGAGTGGAAATCTTACTTGAAATTGTTTTCGTGTCATGATTCTGCTTCAAGAACTTTCAAGCCATCCAAGGATCCTTTGAAGCTAGATCTATTTTTCTCATTTCCAGTAGGTTTATCCAAGGAACTTGAGGTAGTAATGATGTTCATACAATGTTTCGACCTATCATGTCGACACATCTATATATATTTCGGAACAACCATAGACACTCTATATGTGAATGTTGGAGTTAGCTATACAGGGTTGAGGTTGATTCCAAAATATATATAGTTTGAGTTGTGATCAATACTGAGATACGTATACACTGGGTCGTGGATTGATTCAAGATAATATTTATCGATTTATTTCTGTACATCTAACTGTGGACAACTAGTTGTAGGTTACTAACGAGGACAGCTGACTTAATAAACTTAAAACATCAAAATGTATTAAAAGTGTTGTAAATATATTTTGAACATACTTTGATATATATGTATATATTGTTATAGGTTCGTGAATCAACCAGTGGCCAAGTCTTACTTCCCGATGAAGTAAAAATCTGTGAAAGTGAGTTATAGTCCCACTTTTAAAATCTAATATTTTTGGGATGAGAATACATGCAGGTTTTATAAATGATTTACAAAATAGACACAAGTACGTGAAACTACATTCTATGGTTGAATTATCGAAATCGAATATGCCCCTTTTTATTAAGTCTGGTAATCTAAGAATTAGGGAACAGACACCCTAATTGACGCGAATCCTAAAGATAGATCTATTGGGCCTAACAAACCCCATCCAAAGTACCGGATGCTTTAGTACTTCGAAATTTATATCATATCCGAAGGGTGTCCCGGAATGATGGGGATATTTTTATATATGCATCTTGTTAATGTCGGTTACCAGGTGTTCACCATATGAATGATTTTTATCTCTATGTATGGGATGTGTATTGAAATATGAAATCTTGTGGTCTATTGTTACGATTTGATATATATATAGGTTAAACCTATAACTCACCAACATTTTTGTTGACGTTTAAAGCATGTTTATTCTCAGGTGAATACTAAGAGCTTCCGCTGTTGCATACTAAAATAAGGAAAAGATTTGGAGTCCATGTTTGTATGATAATGTGTAAAAACTGCATTCAAGAAACTGATTTCGATGTAACATATTTGTATTGTAAACCATTATGTAATGGTCGTGTGTAAACAAGATATTTTAGATTATCATTATTTGATAATCTACGTAAAGCTTTTTAAACCTTTATTTATGAGATAAAGGTTATGGTTTGTTTTAAAAATGAATGCAGTCTTTGAAAAACGTCTCATATAGGGGTCAAAACCTCGCAACGAAATCAATTAATATGGAACGTTTTTAATCAATAAGAACGGGACATTTCAAAGAATTTGCCTTGCAAGGTTTGTTTGAATGGTCATATTTAAGGCCCTAAACCTATGAGGTTCAGTCCTCTCTTTACGACTTAATGTATCGGCCACAACATTAGCCTTCCTCGGATGATATAAAAGTTCACAATCATAATCGTTCAACGTCTCAATCCATCTTCGTTGCCTCATATTCGACTGTTTCTGATCAAGGATATGTTGAAGACTTTTGTGATTAGTGTACACAGTACATTTGCCTCTATATAAGTAATGTCTCCAATTCTTAAGCGCAAACACAACAGCTCCAAATTCTAAATCATGGGTTGTATAATTCTGTTCATGGATCTTCAACTGACATGACGCATAAGCGATGACTTTCTTTCGTTGCATCAAAACACAACCAAAGCCTTGACGTGAAGCATCACAATAAACAACAAAATCATCATTATCATCAGGTAGTGACAATATCGGAGCAGTAGTCAACATCTTCTTCTAAATCTGAAAAGCAGTCTCTTGTTCATCCTTCCACTCATACTTCTTCCCCTTGTGCGTTAAAGCAGTCAGAGGTTTCGCTATACGAGAGAAATCTTGAATGAATCTTCTATAGTAACCTGCCAACCCTAGAAACTGACGAATTTGAGTAGGAGTTTTCGGAATTTCCCACCTTTCAATCACCTTAATTTTAGCAGGATCAACTTGTATTCCCTGTTCACTAACAATATGTCCAAGGAATTGAACTTCTCTTAACTAGAAAGCACACTTAGAGAACTTAGCGTATAACTCTACTTTTCTCAATAAATCAAGCACTAACTTCAAATGTTCTTCGTGCTCTTCATCATTCTTAGAATAAATAAGGATGTCGTCGATGAAAACAATAACGAATTTATCCAGATAGGGTCTACACACACGGTTCATGAGGTCCATGAATACAGCAGGTGCATTTGTCAATCTGAACGGCATAACAAGGAATTCAAAGTGACCATAACGGGTGCGAAAAGTAGTTTTCGGAACATCAGATTCTTTAACATGCAACTGATGATAGCCGGAACGAAGATCAATCTTAGAATAAACAGACGAACCTTGAAGCTGATCGAATAGATCATCGATTCTCGGAAGAGGGTAACAGTTTTTAACAGTAAGCTTGTTCAATTCACGATAATCAATACACCATCGGAACGATCCACTCTTCTTCTTAACAAACAAAACAGAAGCTCCCCAAGGGGACAAACTGGGATGAATGAAATATAGTTGCAACAATGAAGGAAGAAATGTATGGAGTAGTCACATAAGTGGCATATATATTTAAGGCAATTCTCTCAAAGGAGATAACGAGGATCATGGATTTCAAAGTAAATTTTCATTACATTTCCGAAAGGAAGACGTACGAAAAGTGTGATATTTCAACGAGAGTGTACTTCCTTGTACAATGAGCGAGGAAATCTAGGATTCATCCATATTCTTAAATTTATGTGCGGATGAAAAGAACACGAATCATGGGTTATAAATAATGGCCGCCTCCAGGTGAGATGAATCTCCAAAAATAATTTCGTGCACCTCAAAGTATTGAATCCTAGGATTGATGTTTACGAGGGTGTTGTGGTTGACAGCGAATATTGAGAGTAGAAACTCCTCAAACGGTCTAGTGAAATATATATCCATGATACCCACTATAACAACAGTTGGGGTAGAAACCCACATAGCACCTTTTCTACAATAGGGTGACCACCGAGTGTACCCTAGAAAATTGATTTATCGGTGCGCGTTTCGGCCATGTCCAACCATAAGAGGGAAAATTTTATGAGCGCAAAGACTTTCCAACAAATTTTATAAAACCGGCATCCAAAGTGGCGTAAGAGTTTCTATCAATGAACTTAATGGTAAGTTTCATCCTTAAACCGAGGATGAGAAGGACTGTGATCCAGACACTCTGTAGGGTAATGCGAAAAGTTGATAAAATTAATCAAAGGAGTTTTGAAAAAGCTTTAAACGTTTAATGTGACAACATAAACGGAGCGAAGTTCTTAGTAATTTAGAAGTATGTACAATGTGTACCATTTTATATAAAATAATCTGACTTAATTAAACAACTCAATAAAGGTGTGGTTTTAAAATAATTTTGAAGGTATAATTTAGTATGTACTAATCAAAATAGGTTAAGGTAAACTTATTCATTTGAATCTATACGTACATATACGATTTTATAAATTGTATACATGACAAATTATTTCATTACTTCTATTCACCCATAAATCCGTGAGAACCACCCAATTAAACAAATGTGTAAAACTCCCGATGATAAACAGAGTATATGTATTTCAGAGGTTACAAGTTGAAGTAAGATTGTGAAAGATCGAGTAAATGACCTGAATCGTCGTGCGACATTTGACCAACAAATGTTACGAGGTCATGAAAACCAATGAGTTAAATGTTGTTTTGACTATTATCAGGACATAAGTCCTTGAGCCAAAACTGTTCCCGAGCGAAGCTGTTGCTAACAAGCGAGTTATGAAAGGGTAGAGCATGAGATAGATAATCTAGTTAAGACGCGCTCCTCGTATATCAACAAATAAGATAATGAATATTTTCCCTACCCATGTAATACATCGAAATTTCTAAATGAGTAGTGTAAAAATTTTCTTTGACTCGCTTTCTATTCCTCATGTCACAATATTAGGACTTCTTTATGAATTAACGTAATATAATCACGTTGGCCTGACGCCATTATATTTCACTAATTCATAGTTCCATTCCAATAGCACTACATGAGGTCAGGACACGCGATCAACCTCGAATTTCCATACAATTTCTTAAACAATGTGCTAAGGATAGCACAAGAGACAAAAACATCGAAAGTAATGAATAGGAGTAACGATGACATAAAAATGTCTTCGAAGTACCAAGAATCTCTAAAAGTCAAGAATGACGTTTTTTGGTTCAAAAACCAAAGCACATAGGCACGTAATATAACAAGAATGTTATATACCTAAGCATAATAGCTGACATTGAAATGCCGAGCATTTAGAAGTCAAGAATGACATCTCGTGTAATATAATTCAAACGTTATATACATAACCATAATAGATGACATAGAAATGTCGAGAATTTCAGAAGTCAAGAATGACATCCCTCGATTTCACTACCCGAGGTGTTCTTATAAGGATAAGTTCGCATGAGTCGAAGAATACGTTTAAATCAGAATGGGAGTTCCTCCCAGATTCAGAACATAATAGAGATGTATGAATGATAACAATATACATACCAATACGATACAAATAATCACATATAATAATATTTTATAGGCCGGGCTGTAGACTAGACTCACTAATGCACCCTATTGACTCGGGTAACGACATCAATGCAGCCTAATTCCCTACAACTAGAGCTCTGATACCAACTTTAACGACCCGCCAAAGTACACTTGACGACCATCGTTATCTTGGTCCCACAGCTTGATCATAACTCTATATGAATTTAATAAATAACCTTGCATTCTTTATTTAAAAATGATTTCCTATAAAGGAAACCTATCAAAATATGTAAGTTTAGAAAAAAACCATATATTATTACTAATCCAAAAGTTGACCAAAACAAAGTCAACAGCATCCACTATTAAATGTATCAAAAGAGAATGCAAGTTATTGTTTAACAAAAGCTGCCATCATAAATATGCAGACTCTCTAAGCACAGCGGAAGCAATCAATCATGAACCTGAGAATAAAATATGCGAGTAACTGTCAACAAAAATGTTGAGTGAATTATAGGTTTAATATTGCAAACAATATTTAATTTAAACCGTAAAAATTTATGTTTGAAAACATAAAAACTCCTTTTTGGACCACAAAATTATATGCTAGAAAACATATAAAAATATTATTCCATTTACCGTGAGCCACCTGGTAACCACTTAACCATTTATTTACCCTTGCCAAAAACAGTAAATAATGTACACCTAACAAGTGTATCTACAACAAATTACGAAGTACTAAACATTCCGATTATAAATTGCTAGCGCGACTAGCTCGAAATGGGGTTGTCAAACCCGATAGATCTATCCGTAGGATTCGCGTTCACCAGTAGAAACCAGTGATTACAGTTACCAGACTAGGGAATATTTTTGGTCAACTCACAATGAATAATTTAAACCAACCTCCACTTGTGTCCAAAATATAAAATAAATTGCATGTATTCTCATCCCAAAAGATTTAAATAGAAAAATGGGACTATAACTCACCTTAATAGCAAATGAAGTAACCACACAAATATGCGAACAACAAATGAAGTAAAGTGATCAGGAATGATCACAACGCCGACCTATAAATAAAGAAGGTCGATATAAATAACTAACTTTGGTCAAGTCTTAGTATGATAGCTATTGTACATGTTGCAAGTAGTCATAGAACAATACTCAATATGCATCGGTTTGATCGGAACAGCTTACGGACACACACTTTCTATTTTTAGAAAGTTTCTATTTTTAGCAGGTTTCCATTTTTGGAAAGTTTCTATTTTTGGAAAGTTTCTAGTTTTGGAAAGTTTCTATTTTGGAAAGTTTCTATTTTTGGAAAGTTTCCAAATTTAGAAAGTTGCTATTTTAGGAAAGTTTATAAGTTAGGAAAGTTTCCTTAATTAGAAAGTCAACAAAAGTCAACTGAAAGTCAAAGTCAACTGAAAGTCAACTCAAAAGTCAACCTTGGTCAAACATAGTCAACGTTAATTTTAAAAGTGTAAGTTATAATAATAATGTAAGTTATAACGTTTAATAAAGTTAGATATGTCTAATCATGTCATAACATAAGTTTAATTAAATTAAAATAAATTATTAAAGTTAATATAAGTTTAAATGATATAATTAATATAACATAAGTATTTAATTAATTAATTAAATATTAGTCATAATGTAAGTATTATTAATTTAATAATAAATTTTAAATCATATCATAAGTATTATTAATTAATAATGAATTATTAATCATAACATAAGTTTCTAATTATAATTATTAAATCATAAGTATTTAATAATTAAATTATAATTAAATAATAACTAAGCCTTATAATAATTAAATAATTAATTAATACTTATTATAAGTCTTATAATAGTAATCTCATAATATAAGTTTAATACTTATCATAAGTATTTTCCATTAATAATGAAGTATCATTAATCATATGTTTAATTAAAATGTTAATTAAGTCATAAGTATTAATTAAATGATATAACAAATATATATCATAAGTTGTAAATAATAATAATTATTTTTTTTATCATAAGTAATTAAATGATAATGAAATCCATTATTTATATCATAAGTTTAATAATTAATCACAAGTTTTAAATCAAAAGTTCATCGGGTCGTATCTTGAGCCTCGGGTGTCGGTTTTCGGCGAGCCTGTAACAACCCAAACCATCCAACGACAAAACCACGTGAAAACAGCAAAATAAAAAAAAATTTCCTGAACAGCATGTTGCGCGGCGCGCCATATAGGCCGCGCGATGCGCCAAAGTGGACTGTCCAAAAAGTTCTTAAATGCGAAAATGTTTGACTAGTTCCCGACGTATTTAGACAAAACGCTTTTAACCGCATGTTCAATATATGAAAACTAGCGCGTTCCATTAATAAAATTTAGTTTACGAAACGGGGCCCACATCGACCCAAATTACCCTTTAAGTATCAAAATACAATTTTTGACCACAAGACTTTTAATACAAAACAAAGCCGAGCATGGCGATTGGGGATACGCTACCCAATCCTAATAAATCCAAAAGCAAGCCTTCTACGCAAACTATGCAAGTCCTCTAATCCTCGCGCTTACCCGAGCCACCATCCGCATGCAATCTATAAAAAGAGTCAACAACGAGAGTGTAAGCTAACGCTTAGTGAATGATAATATACTACATACATATATATGTATAAAATGAATACGCCACACAAATATCAAATACCGCATACCGAACAACCAAGCATAAAGGCAAGCTAGTCTAGGCGTACCGTACAAACACTAAGCACGAGCTAAGATACAACAACAAATATAAGTTCACCAACGACGATGTGAACCACGCCAAATAGCTACACCCGGAGGGTTAGCTACAACATAACAATACATTAATATATAACAATATAAACGAACAAGGTTAACACCTTAACCCAATACCGAGAACCAAATACCACAATGAAGATTGGCCGAACTACACGAGCCTTAGTAATCCGAAACCACACGAGATTACTATCTTCACAACATCGAGGTTGGCCGAACTACACGAGCCTTAGTAATCCGAAACCACACGAGATTACCACCTCAATAAGATGACCGAACTACACGAGTCATCGTGAATCCGAATACACACGCGATTCACTTCTCAACGTTAAACCCTTCGCCATTGGGGTTATATCAACCACATCACAACCACGTGTGATAATGTACACGCGAACGTGTACTTCGCCAAAGATGGTCAACCAAAACGCACAATCGTGCCAATTGGACTCATGCAAAAGTCCATCAAGTCCACCTACATGTGAAGTGAGCTCTATAGCCGAGAATCACTTCACCCGACCCACACCCATCCTACACATACATATGCACATAGGATATTATCACTCACCTTGAAGTCTTGAAGAAAACTTCCAAGTAAACCGCAACTCGCCAATGGAAAATACCTATTCCATTATCACAATTACAACAATACACTTAGAGTGGATTTACAAATCAACCCAATTCGTCACTTAGTGCAATTTCGACCCAAATGCACTTCCAAGCACAAACCATGCCCAAAACTAACCAATAATCACTAACACAAGTGAGAATGGTCCTAATACGCCAATTAAACCCGAACTCAAGTGTTAAACACGTGTCATACCCATTTTGACACTTAAACCCTAATTTTGACCCATAAGGTCAAAATCTCACTATTTACAAGTTTTGACACCAAAACACATTTAACTTGGTTTTATACTTCAACTTAATCCATTTCAAGTTTATAAACCTCATTAAATCGCCAAATGGGTCATAATCACCACCAAACCCTAATTTGACCCAAAGTCACAATTAGTCAACCAAATAACCTTAAATGGGTTTCAATACTTCCATAATCACTAACTTAAGTGATTAAACTCAATTTCAAGTCCTAAAAATGGCCAATTAGTTCACCAACCCAAAATCCACCAACAATTAACAATAAACCCAATTACTAGCATCACTAAACCCATTTCATCATCTAAAAGGGTTTTTCATCAAACTAACTCAAACCCTGACTTGAATATCAAATCAAATAGATGAAATTCGGAGTTTGAGCTTACCAATACTATCACCGCGTAGCCAAGAATGAGAGGAACAACTTTAGGACTCGAGCTTTGATGAGAATCCTCCTCCTTCTTCTCTAAATCCACCTCTCTCTCTCTCTAAAACTCTTACTCTCTCACTAGATAAGGTTGGGAGTGTTTGATGAGTGAAATGTGATCCAAACTGATCAAAGGATCAGTTTTGATGACCCCAAACCGACCCCAAGTGAAAGTACCCTTCATTTAGACCTTTTAAAAAGGCTGAAAATTGCATCAGACGGGTTCGGCGCGCCGCGCCGAAAGGTGGAGCGCCGCTCCAACCTTCAGGTCAGTTTTCAGTTTCTTGTATCGGCCATAACTTTTTGACCGTAGCACCGTTTTCGATGAATCAAATATCGTTGGAAATGTGATAAGATTTCCTTTCCAATGGTAAGGCTTTGGAACATCAACACAAACTTTATTTGGGGTTGAAAGGATACGTACACACCTTGTCACTTCAGACAACGTCCAGTTTCCTTCGGCTTCCGAGCAAGCAACAAGTAAACTTCATACACGCATCGTACACCATAAATACATTATGTACAATAAATATTTGGGTCTTACAACTCTCCCCCACTTAAACTCAATCACGTCCTCGTGATCTTCTCCACTTAACCAATCCGGACCTACTCAACGATCCTCACTCAAGTCCCAATACGAACTTTCCTAGACAATTCTTCCCAATGGATCACTTTTAACAACTAAAATCGTCAACCGAGATTTATCAAAACCACAATCCGAGCACTAAAACCTCCTCAATTTCCCATATCGGGAAAAACTCAACCAACCTCGTACCGAGATATAAATTCCTTAGCGTACCTTTACCACGGACAACGCTAAAAGTGACCAAGTCTCAACCTAAAGTCAACAATTCGAACGTTGAAAATCGAACCACATGAATCCTCACGGATTACTCTTACCACTAAACATCCTTTATAGTGCGCAATACAACCAATACGCCACTATCCTAACATAATAAGCAATGACTAAAACCAAAAGCGCCCAAAACGACTATGGCAACGCTAATCCTAAGGTGTACAAAATCGACGATCGTCACACCCGTAACAACACGTGAGCGAAACACGGCTATCGCATCACTAATCCCACAACATGGTCCTCACGACCCCACCATCGACGTATAAAATGACCGATAGTTCTCGTAACATGGTCCTTACGACCCTACCATTGGTGTATCAAACAACCAATAGATCACACGACACGAAGGCTGGCCGAAAACACACGCACCCTAGTGAATCCGAACTACACGCGACTCACTACCTTCACCACAACAACAATCGGGAATGACCGAACTACACGCGCCATAGTGAATCTGAACTACACGAGAGTCACTATCCCGGAGGAATGACCGAACTACACGAGTCATTTGTGAATCCGAACTACACGAGACTCACTCCTCAATACAATGACCGAAACCACACGAGTCATTTGTGAATCCGAACTACACGAGATTCACTTCCACAATACAATGACCGAAACCACACGAGTCATTTGTGAATCCGAACTACACGAGATTCACTTCCACAACATCGAGGTTGGCCGAACTACACGAGCCTTAGTAATCCGAAACCACACGAGATTACTACCTCAATAAGATGACCGAACTACACGAGTCACCATGAATCCGAACTACACGAGATTCATTTAGTTAAGATGACCGAAACCACACGCGTCATCGTGAATCCGAAACCACACGCGATTCACAATCTCAACACCGGATGAAGTCAGCGGACCCGAAGATCATGCTTCACCGATATAACACCACGCTCATGATGAAGTCAGCGGACCCCGAAAGTCATGCTCCACCAATCACGTATTCCCATGATGAAGTCAGCGGACCCTAAAGATCATGCTTCATCAAACAACCATACCATAATCGAGCAAGAACCACCTATACTAAACATAGGTACCAAACAATAATTCTCCACAAGAGAACCCGACACACACCTCCCTTAACCGGAGGATTTCACCTTGCTCGCCAAACACGTCCATTATCTCTCAACGAGATTTACCACGTTACCACCTCGGTGATGATTCAAATCCAAACCATAAGTACAATTTATCCGAAATTGTACTCTACCACAAATCGACCCAACCAGGTCTCGACAACATTTTCCAGATCTACCAATAGCATCATCCGAAATCTCACACTAAAACTTCCTCGTGCGGGAGTGTAACTCCCCCACTTAGAACCACGTTCCATATCCACAACTCGTACAACCGCACAATGCTACCACAGGTAGACTTTACCAACAATTGGGCTCACACGACCCATTATCACATCTTGCTCCAACCTTGAGCACACGAAGGATTTTAACCAACCCTTAAACACTTTGTACGAAAAGTGTACCGCAACACAATCGGAGTTGAACACCACGCTAGTAGGTATAAAAGAGGCACCTAATGTCGCGTCATAAAGACTCCATTACCAACACACATCGAGATTTAAAACACTCGATCTCAAGGGTTCCAACCAACCGACGAACCTCATGATTCGTCACTTCAACATAAAAGCGAACACGCGCTTAACAACCAAACACCAAAACCATTTCTGTGGCTTGGTAGAAACGTTTCCCAAATACTAAGGAATGCTTGGTTGCACCAAGTCTTACGCCCTTCGCCCGTCAATCAAACATCAACATAGGGTACTTCCATTAGGAACGTCACCCATAGCATAACATGCACAACAAAGGCACGCAGCTCAAACTCAAACGACATTTAATAAATAATCAAAAGACATATTTATCAAAATTAAACGTACCTTAACGTCTCCTGGCCGCACCCGTCCCCGCTAACTTGGGACATTCCGACTTACGATGTCCTTCTTTTTGGCAATTGAAGCACACCATACCATCACCCTTTGGTACCGAACATTCCCAAGACTTGTGACCCCTCACGCCACAATTGTAACATCTAGCCGCACTAGAATCCGACATACCCATTCGCGTACCACCCGTTCTCACACTCGGACCCTTAGCCCTCTTACTCGGAGCACCATAAGAAACGACCCTTCGTTCACTTGAAGGTTCACCCTTTTTCGATCGTGAATACGACTCGAAACCTCTAGCCAAGTCGAATAATTCCGAAAACGATTTCGCTTGACCCCGGCTAATTTTACTTTTCAAGTCATCATTCAAGGTCCGATAGAAATCTCCCATCAACAAACGATCATTCCCAAAATACTCCGGACAAAAACGAGCCTTCGCCATAAAGGTCGTCTTGAGAGTACTCAAATCCATAGATCCTTGTCGCAAATTTCGCAACTCATTACGCAATTCCCACAAATCGGCCGAAGTCCGGAACTCCTCGAAGAATTCCTCCTTAAAGTCGTCCCACGATAATGCCATAAACGTCTCGCCACCGACAAGATCAATCTTACCATCCAACCAATCCCTTGCCCTACCCCGCAACAAACTCGTAGCGAGTCTCGTCTTTCTCTCGGGAGGGCAATCAATAGTACGGAAACACCCTTCGACGTTCAAAATCCAAGTTGTGCTTACCAAAGGATCCGGCTTTCCGTCATACATCGGGGGTTTAGTCCTCATGAAGCTCTTAAGATAACGCTCCATTTCACCACTACTTTGAAGTTCGGAATACCTCCTTTCCATTCTTTCTTCTAACGCACCCATTTGCTCCGCAACGGCGGCCGCAACCCTAGTGTTAAACTCCGCGCCATTCGCCTCGGTCTCGTTTCGAGTCGTCATTCTAAAGAATGCAAAACGATTAGTCCACGAACGTGACGCATGACACAGCCCCATATTGCTAAACACTCATCGTACATCACTTGTTAGACACGATTTTCACCCGTAATAAGGTTTGCAAGTTCTTATTACTCACACATGCCGCATCTACTCGTTAGTACAACGACCGTCTCGCTCGATGATATACACAAACACAACCAAAATTCTACGCGGTACAAACACACGCGAGAATTATTATCACAACACAACAACATATTAATAATATCCGCATTACTAATATAAACGTTAGTCAACCTATAGCCAAGGCACTAACCAAACCCATTCCGACCCGTAATCCTACAAGTCCCGCAACAATTTAAGCACACACAAGTCTAAGTCTAGGCACCTATCTCAAGTCACCTAAATCCCTTAGACCTTGCTCTGATACCACTTGTAACAACCCAAACCATCCAACGACAAAACCACGTGAAAACAGCAAAATAAAAAAAAAAATTCCTGAACAGCATGTTGCGCGGCGCGCCATATAGGCCGCGCGGCGCGCCAATGTGGACTGTCCAAAAAGTTCTTAAATGCGAAAATGTTTGACTAGTTCCCGACGTATTTAGACAAAACGCTTTTAACCGCATGTTCAATATATGAAAACTAGCGCGTTCCATTAATAAAATTTAGTTTACGAAACGGGGCCCACATCGACCCAAATTACCCTTTAAGTATCAAAATACAATTTTTGACCACAAGACTTTTAATACAAAACAAAGCCGAGCATGGCGATTGGGGATACGCTACCCAATCCTAATAAATTCAAAAGCAAGCCTTCTACGCAAACTATGCAAGTCCTCTAATCCTCGCGCTTACCCGAGCCACCATCCGCATGCAATCTATAAAAAGAGTCAACAACGAGAGGGTAAGCTAACGCTTAGTGAATGATAATATACTACATACATATATATGTATAAAATGAATACGCCACACAAATATCAAATACCGCATACCGAACAACCAAGCATAAAGGCAAGCTAGTCTAGGCGTACCGTACAAACACTAAGCACGAGCTAAGATACAACAACAAATATAAGTTCACCAACGACGATGTGAACCACGCCAAATAGCTACACCCGGAGGGTTATCTACAACATAACAATACATTAATATATAACAATATAAACGAAAAAGGTTAACACCTTAACCCAATACCGAGAACTAAATACCACAATGAAGATTGGCCGAACTACACGAGCCTTAGTAATCCGAAACCACACGAGATTACTATCTTCACAACATCGAGGTTGACCGAACTACACGAGCCTTAGTAATCCGAAACCACACGAGATTACCACCTCAATAAGATGACCGAACTACACGAGTCATCTTGAATCCGAATACACACGCGATTCACTTCTCAACGTTAAACCCTTCGCCATTGGGGTTATATCAACCACATCACAACCACGTGTGATAATGTACACGCGAACGTGTACTTCGCCAAAGATGGTCAACCAAAACGCACAATCATACCAATTGGACTCATGCAAAAGTCCATCAAGTCCACCTACATGTGAAGTGAGCTCTATAGCCGAGAATCACTTCACCCGACCCACACCCATCCTACACATACATATGCACATAGGATATTATCACTCACCTTGAAGTCTTGAAGAAAGCTTCCAAGTAAACCGCAACTCGCCAATGGAAAATACCTATTCCATTATCACAATTACAACAATACACTTAGAGTGGATTTACAAATCAACCCAATTCGTCACTTAGTGCAATTTCGACCCAAATGCACTTCCAAGCACAAACCGTGCCCAAAACTAACCAATAATCACTAACACAAGTGAGAATGGTCCTAATACGCCAATTAAACCCGAACTCAAGTGTTAAACACGTGTCATACCCATTTTGACACTTAAACCCTAATTTTGACCCATAAGGTCAAAATCTCACCATTTACAAGTTTTGACACCAAAACACATTTAACTTGGTTTTATACTTCAACTTAATCCATTTCAAGTTTATAAACCTCATTAAATCGCCAAATGGGTCATAATCACCACCAAACCCTAATTTGACCCAAAGTCACAATTAGTCAACCAAATAACCTTAAATGGGTTTCAATACTTCCATAATCACTAACTTAAGTGATTAAACTCAATTTCAAGTCCTAAACATGGCCAATTAGTTCACCAACCCAAAATCCACCAACAATTAACAATAAACCCAATTAATAGCATCACTAAACCCATTTCATCATCTAAAAGGGTTTTTCATCAAACTAACTCAAACCCTAACTTGAATATCAAATCAAATAGATGAAATTCGGAGTTTGAGCTTACCAATACTATCATCGCGTAGCCAAGAACGAGAGGAACAACTTTAGGACTCGAGCTTTGATGAGAATCCGCCTCCTTTTTCTCTAAATCCACCTCTCTCTCTCTAAAACTCTTACTCTCTCACTAGATAAGGTTGGGAGTGTTTGATGAGTGAAAATGTGATCCAAACTGATCAAAGGATCAGTTTTGATGACCCCAAACCAAACCCAAGTGAAAAGACCAAAGTACCCTTCATTTAGACCTTTTAAAAAGGCTGAAAATTGCATCAGACGGGTTCGGCGCGCCGCGCCGAAAGGTGGAGCGCCGCTCCAACCTTCAGGTCAGTTTTCAGTTTCTTGTATCGGCCATAACTTTTTGACCGTAGCTCCATTTTCGATGAATCAAATATCGTTGGAAACGTGATAAGATTTCCTTTCCAATGGTAAGGCTTTGGAACATCAACACAAACTTTATTTGGGGTTGAAAGGATACGTACACACCTTGTCACTTCAGACAACGTCCAGTTTCCTTCGGCGTCCGAGCAAGCAACACGTAAACTTCATACACGCATCATACACCATAAATATATTATGTACAATAAATATTTGGGTCTTACAGAGTCTTACATATATCTCCGCCTAAGAAAACCACCCGACACTTTGGTACACTCAAGAACACACCATGAACCGCCCAAAAGTCGTGATATACAGCCAATTCACTACTTGGAACTTCAATTCAACCAAAATCGTGTTTTAGACGCAACGGGTGATTCGTGGCTCGGATTGAGATGACCCGAACATGAAAGTTCGCCCCACCATTAGTCCTAACACACTAAAACACCCTAAAGTCACCAAATATGGTCACAAAGTCAGACCAAACCTGGTTCATACTAAAATCACATTTCAATCTTAACAAAATACCACTTTGATCATATTTAGGGCTCCGGGAATCGAAACGACGTGAATCCGGAGTCTAAAATTAATGTCTTGATGAGAGGAACTCATCTAGATACTTTAATTTCACTTTTATATCAGTTACATAACCAGAAATGAACGAATATGCTGCTATCCCAAATTAATCAAACCGAAAACATGAGTTAACGAGCATTTCTACGCATACAATCAACAATACAATAACATATAAGTATCATACTATCAATATAACATGTAAAAACAGAAAAATAATTGAAAAATTGAAAATCTAGGGTTAGGGTTTATACCCTAATCAACAATTAAGTAATATGAACGCGTAGAGATCGTTGTGTAGAATCAGATAATGATAAAAGCCCCAAATCTTCAAGATGAAAATCAAAAGATGATGATGATGATGTGTTGTGTAGGTGACGGCTCAAAAAAAAGAAAAAGGGAGGAAGAAATGAGAGAAAAATGAAGTGAGAGGTTTTAGGTCTTGAATTAGAAAATGGGAAAAATTAATAAAATGAAAGTAAAATGGAAAATGAAAAATGGGATGGTGTATGGCCAAGTTCAGCCGAAAATTTGATGGGTGGGCCCCTTAGTGGGCCAATTTCATAAAATGTGCAATTGCTTTTAGCCCGAACGCCCGATCGAAGCCCGAAACGCGAAAACGCTACTACGCGATTGATTTTTCGGAGAGATAACAAATACGCGATGAATAAAATATATAAACACTAAATATAATCATATGACATCAAAATATCATATTTAAAATAAATTGGATTTAAAAAGCCCAAAATCTTGACCGTTGGTTTGAAAACCGAAAAGATTTGCCGGATAGAAATTCGCGACACGTAGAAACGTACAATTAAAGATATGAATACAAATATTCATATAACGCATAATAATTAATATATTATTACAAAAATAATAATATAGGTCATAGAAATGACGTGGCACGAATAACAGTTAACGGTTATTAAATAATTAACGGTAAAAGATAACGGAAAAAGTAGGGTCGTTACACAGGGCGTGCCACCAGCCCCAGCTGAATTTCGGGAAAAAAAAAATCTATACTAAAAAATAAAGTTTTTAGATTCGATGTCATTCACTTGGATGCCTTATCAGAAGATAGTTTGAACCCATATCTGAGAGCTCTAGTCTCAGCCATCATGTTAGTACCATTGTGATAGAATGAAAAGAAGGAAAAAAAATTTGACTTTAACTCTCTCTCAGGATACCACCACTTGCACTCTCTCCCATAGCAGCTGATACATAGAGTAGCCTCATAGTGGGGTAATTCATGAATTGAATCAAATAGTTTTATTTTAAAGAGTCACGCTCGTTCACTTTAAAGGCCCTAAGCTAAGAAAGAGGCTTAAGTCATTGACCTGCTGTCAATGAAAAATTTAATAAGATTTTCCCCCCGCCCCATTTGTGATCGGGTTCAATTTCCGCCACTGTAGAGGTTTAAAACAATTTAGTATGATTTGTTTGGCCGTAATACATGACCATCAGTGACCTGAAAACGATTATTTGAAGATTATTCTCTTTTATTTATTCATTTATAAAGTTAATACTAGTTTAATATTTATTTAAACGTACTTTCATAATGATTATTAAACGGGTTATTTAATTAAGAATCAAGTTTAATCAGAACCTTTAAATATTTTGAATTATTTAACGTTTAATCATTCTGTTCTATCAAACCTTAAAGTGTTGTTCAAAATTAGTACTGAAGTAGTTTTCCCATATTACAAATACCTGAGTGAGAAAGCAACCCCTTTTGAATGTTTACACCCAAGGTTGCAAAATTCGCTATTCGGAGATTAATCGGTCGGGACTTTGGAAAGATTAATCGGCAATTCGGAGATTAATCGGGGATTAATCGGATTGTACTGTATACATTTAAATATTTTATTTTAAAAATTATATGCGTAAATATACAAAAAACAATATATATAAAAATAAACTTTAACATAATTGTCTAAAATTGTTCATTTTACTCCAAAACTATAGAGTTTTAGTTTAAATTCATGTTAAAATCTTAACCATTTTTTACTTTGACCGATTTTGGTTACCAAATTCGGTTATTACCCATCAATTGACGTTGACCGTTTAATTAAACGGATTTTTAGAAATCGGAACGGATTGCTTTTATAAATGATTAATCGGAGATTAATCGGCGAGTAATCGGGTTTTTCTACAACACTGTACCAACTTGCACTGAGTTGTTATTGCACAGGCTCTGCTAAAAACGCTCATGTTTTGATACTCGATAAGGTAACTTGTTTATTCATTCATGTATATCCATTAAGCTGTTGCATTGTACAAGTACAAGTGGTCTGACTAACTTTGATGTTGGTTTTAATTTCAGGCCACGAACGCTTTAGATAGAGTAAGCGAGACACTCTAAATCATCTAATGAAGGAAAGGATAATGTTGGTGTTGCACACAAATTAATCACAGTTCAAAATGCAGATGTTTTAAGGGCAATATTGTAGCTCTAGGCACACACTCAGAGTTGCTAGCTAAAAAAGGCCCCTACGAGTCTCTTTTTGGCACACAAAGGCTTGCATTGGAGTGAGTAACCATACCAATGCTATGAAAAAAAGGGTTTTAGTGACAATGGGCTATTCGTCACTAATAACACTAAATTGGTCACCAAGTCAAATTAATGATCAAAATAAGTTGATTACTTCTTGTCACTATAAGTTCGTCATAAAACATTATTAGAGACTAAAATACTAAAATCAATGATTACGGGCATAGCCCCCCCCCCCCCCCCCCCCCCCGCGTACTTTGTGTCACGGGATAGGGAGAGATAACGGGTTCGATCCTTAGGGATGACATGATTTTCTTTATATCAATTGAACACCAATAATGGTATATTGACCTTATAGGGAGGTTTTACCGGAATCGTTCACGTACCTCTACCCAGACCACTGCCCGAATGGATATGTTTCCGGGTACCTTCGATCGGGTTCGGGTTTCCGCCCGAATGTGTGTGTTACGTGCAAAAGATGAGGGTCGTTGAAATAAATGATCTACTGATGCCAAAAAATCGTCGTTCAAAAAAAAATTTGTTTGGTCACTAATATCGTTTAGTGATCAACTTGGTGACGAGGGTTATAAAATTTGACGTTAATTATGTTGGTAACTGTTATATTAAAGGGCTGCAGCTAAAGGTAACAATTGTCATCAACGTTTGTTTACACTAAAATAATGTACGGAGTATACTCCGTAGTATTTAGGAGTATAACATTAACAACTTATAACTGATTATATCATAGTAACTAAGTAGCTCAAAAATGGAACTTCTCAAAATGAAAAGTTGTATATCCAAGTGTTATAATGACATCACAAATTTGGAGCTCAAAACGCCACCAGCAGTCCATAAAATCATCTTTATGGGTCACACTGTCACACATTAGAATGGCTGGCCTAGACAGTTATAATAACTTATAAACAAGTATATTCATTGTGATTTCTTAGATTATCAAACAATTAGTCTTTTGAGAACGTAATTGTTGCATTTAAGATGGCAAGACATTCATTTGGAAGATCAAGAAAAGAATTCATTAGAAAATCATCAATCTGCTCAACATTTGCAACTCCAACTAACTTGCACCTTCCTTGTTCATCTAGTCTTTCACCACGTCCGCTCCTTTGAGTTCCTTTCGATTCTTCTGACGTCAATAACGTCTCCACCAACAACGGTGGAGCTTTGTAGATGCTCCCCACCGAGAACCAGAATCTAGCTTTGAATTTTAGATCAACCTACATTAACCACATTACTTTAGCTTTAGTAATGAAACAATACAACATTAGACTTGTTACTAGTTTATGTCATCTTTTTAACTTGGCCCATTTGACCCGTTAAGGGCAAATCATGGCCCACTTTGATTTGTAAATGAGTTGAAATACTAAAAGGCTTCTGGCCTAGCGCAGTGGCGGAAGCAGAAATTTTTTTCACCTAGGGCGAATTTTTTCTTAAAGGCATAACAATTTTTTTTACAAAATATGGAGGTTTTTTTACAAAATACGGAGTCTTTTGGGCAAAATACGAAGGTTTTTGGGTAAAAACTAAAAACCGAGACTTTGGGGCAAAATATGGAGCCTTTTGGGCCAAAAAAATCAACTTGGGGTAAAATTGAAAAATCTAATTTTTTTGCACTGAAAATTACAAATTATTAGGGGCGGGCGCCCCACCCTGCCCCCACATATTTCCGCCCCTGGCCTAGCAGTATCAAGGGAACTCATCAACTTCGAGGTTGTGAGTTTGAGTCCCATCGCGACAAAAAGAGTGTTTAATGTTGTTAAAAAAATGGGTTGAAATTGGCATAAGCAAATAATTATTTATTTTTTTGATCGGCGGTTAGGAGTCACTGACGGGGTCTGAAGCGATGTCAAAACCCACCCACCCGATCATTTACTGAGATGAACTTTATAGTCCTACCGCCTCTCAAAAGGAAACCCCCACGGCGAATTCATAGGGGCATCGCGTGTGGTAAAACCCTCTCGAGTGAGGCTCCAACGCAATACGTCCGAGACCTCTAAGGCCCATGAAATGACCGGGTAACCTCAAAGAAAGTATTTTGCAGCTCATTGGGGTCGAAACCCCAACCTCCCCTCATGATAAGTCGTCACAACCAATGAACCAACACCTTGACATTCATAAACAAATAATTATTGGATCAAACTCTACCTTGCCGGATTCTAAATTGATGATTCCTCTAAAGATTTCAGGAACAATCTCAATTTTCAAAAACGGTGGCAATGGTAAGCCCAAGAACTTGGTTGTTGCAGACGTTAATGATGGAATATAAAGCGTTTTAACATCAAAGTCAACGGAAGTCTCACCATTAAAGTCAACTCCTACCATCTTTTTTCCTATCCCACTACCCTCTCCCCCTTGGGCATTGTATTCGAAATCAGGATATCTTGATATACCAAGTTTGCAAGCTCCTAAAGTCTTGAATTTAACACTATATAAATCCGGTTTTGGCCCATTTTCTTGGATTACAGTTGAAATGAATATGGATGGTTCTTGGTTGTAAGAGGATGATAAGACTAAAGTTTGAAATTTAAGTTTTGGTTGAATATGAGAAAAAGGTGGTTTGCTAATGGGGATTTTGAATAGGATTTGAGGGTGTGAATACTGAATTTGGCAGCCCATTTGGAGCGTGTTTACTAAAATTATGCAGGAAACCAAAGAGAAAACCAGTAGTTTAACTATATCTTAAAGTGGGAATTCTGTGGCTGTGATGAAGTTTTGGCTTCTAAACATTTTCAGCCTTCTCTTTGAACCTTATCACAAACTTTTACAATATAGTTTGGAATATTGCAGTTGCCTCCCCTTATTTATGTTTCGTATAATGTTGGTGATAATGATAATGAAGCTAAAATATTTAGTTAAAAATAGGAACTTATAAGAGTAATAGTTTCTTATATTTTGGTTATCAACTCATTACTTTGCACATAGTTTAAGTTTGATTTTTGTTAATTAAATAGTCTAAATATCACGATCAAAATTCATTGGGAAATTACCCTTTAATATATATATATATATATACTGGTTAAAAACCCGCAATTTCACGGGTATTATGAAATGATAGAGTATTTGTTAGGTTGATTAAAAAGCAAACAATATTAGGTAAACCACAAAGGGTTATGATATATTCAATAACATAAATAGACCTCATATTACGTTTCACATATCTAACCAGCAAATGGTTGTAATAAGAAATGCTTATGAGTAAAAGTACATACGAAGCTGAAATTAAACGATTTTTTTTATCATGGATGAAAATACTATATATATATATATATATATATATATATATATATATATATATATATATATATATATATATATAACTATTTCATTAGCATGAGCGTCTCAAGAATTGAACCATTATATAGACCCACAAATTCGCGGAGATTTTTGAGTGATGAATCACCATTGACTTGTATGAATCACTATATCTTGTATAGTATTTGTTAGTTTATAATAAAATGATTCAGTTGCAATATTAGTGTTACCTGACTTATAATCAATGTAGATTTTTTGAACTTAAAAACAATACATATAAAATAAAATTGAAACTCTAACACTGTAAAAGAGGCTAACATCCATTTCGCTAGGAAAAGACCCGCGAATTCGCGGGATTGGTTAAAAAAATTGTTGTCATAAAGTAAAACATAAGGTTTCATGTACTCGTATATTTTCTTTGATTTTAGAGTATATGATATGTGATAGACATGAAAAAGAATATATGATACACTTCAAACATATCTTTTTTGAGTGTTATGTGGTGGCTTGCATACCAGGTACCTACATACAATAAGTGGCAACAAATACTTTTACCAGCTACAAATACTTTTATCAACATACTGTACTACTACGAAATTTACACAATAATATTATTGGATCGTGCGTTGCACCAGTATTTTGTTAACAATTGCTAATTTGTAGTAAGGGTAATTAAACACAACTAATACTTTTATAAAATTGCATGTAGATGGTAAATATATGTATTACAACATCTTCTGCCTTTTGTCATCTGCCTTTTCGTTTCTGATGTTGGATACATTAATAATCAGTTACTGTTGTTTGTATATTTGCTTCTTCATGTTGCAGAGAAATTGTATGTAATTGTCTAAAATCACAAAAGACCAAAAAATAATGTAATAATAGACACTATATAGCATATTTAATACCTATAAGTGGAGGGCTCGACTTTCAATAGGAATTGAAATGAAAACGGATATTCACTCTGTTGTATACACTTTTTATTCTTACTGTGATATGTTTAAAAACAAAACTTTGACTAACTTAATGACTTAAAAGATCATCAGCAATGTTTTTTCCAACCTTTTTTATGACTTTTCTGGTAGTATGATAAAAGGCGTTATAACAATGGAGATAACTAACTGATAATGCTAAAAACGAACATATATTTCATAGCATTATTCCTCAAGAAAGACAAGCCTTTAGTTGCAATTGTTCTATTTACAAGTGATATTCGTTTAAATAATAAAAGGTGAAGACAAAAGACAGATTCGACGAATTGAAGACGCAAACGACCAAAAAGCTCAAAAGTACAAAATACAATCAATGAGGTTCAAATTATTGATAAGAAACGTCTCAAAATTACAAGAGTACAAGATTCAAAACATAAAGTACAAGATATTAAATTGTACGCAAGTACGTTCGAAAATCCGGAACCGGGACCAGAGTCAACTCTCAACGCTCGACGCAACGGACTAAAAATTACAAGTCAACTATGCACATAAATATAATATAATATTTAAATAATTCTTATAATTATTTAATATATTATATTATTTATAAAACCGTCGGCAGAAGAAAACAACCAAATATGAGCCTCCCCAGCTGGCCATGCGATCGCATGGCCTGGAAGGCATAAATCCATGCGATCGCATGAGCCCCAGTTCCAGCCCACATGCCTATAAAAATCGAGCTTTGGTGCACCACAAATCCATCTATCTTTCTCTTTTCTCCATTCATACGATATATTTATATTTATAATTTATATTTTAATTTTAATTTTAATTATAATTCTAATAATAAGGGTATGTTAGCGAATGTTGTAAGGGTGTAAGTCGAAATTCTGTCCGTGTAACACTACGCTATTTTTAATCATTGTAAGTTATGTTCAACCTTTTTAATTTAATGTCTCGTAGCTAAGTTATTATTATGCTTATTTAAAACGAAGTAATCATGATGTTGGGCTAATTACTAAAATTGGGTAATTGGGCTTTGTACCATAATTGGGGTTTGGACAAAAGAACGACACTTGTGGAAATTAGACTATGGGCTATTAATGGGCTTTATATTTGTTTAACTAAATGATAGTTTGTTAATGTTAATATAAAGATTTACAATTGGGCATCCCTATAAATTACCATATACACTCGATCGGACACGATGGGCGGGGTATTTATATGTATGAATAATCGTTCATTTAACCGGACACGGGAATGGATTAATAGTCACTAGAATAATTAAAACAGGGGTGAAATTATGTACAAGGACACTTGGTATAATTGATAACAAAATATTAAAACCTTGGGTTACACTCAGTCGACATCCTGGTGTAATTATTAAACAAAGTATTAAAATCTTGTTACAGTTTAAGTCCCCAATTAGTTGGAATATTTAACTTCGGGTATAAGGATAATTTGACGAGGACACTCGCACTTTATATTTATGACTGATGGACTGTTATGGACAAAAACCAGACGGACATATTAAATAATCCAGGACAAAGGACAATTAACCCATGGGCATAAAACTAAAATCAACACGTCAAACATCATGATTACGGAAGTTTAAATAAGCATAATTCTTTTATTTCATATTTAATTTCTTTTATTTTATATTTAATTGCACTTCTAATTATCGAATTTTTATTGTTATTGTATTTAATTTCACTTTTAATTATCGTACTTTTTAATTATCGCAAGTTTATTTTATCGCATTTTTATTAATCGTAATTTCATTATCGTTATTTACTTTACGCTTTAATTTAAGTCTTGTATTTATTTTTTATTTTACATTTGGTTTTAACTGCGACTAAAGTTTTAAAATCGACAAACCAGTCATTAAACGGTAAAAACCTCCCTTTATAATAATAATATTACTTAAATATATATTTGTATTTTTATAAAAGTAAACTAATATAGCGTTAAGCTTTGTTTAAAGATTTCCCTGTGGAACGAACCGGACTTACTAAAAACTACACTACTGTACGATTAGGTACACTGCCTATAAGTGTTGTAGCAAGGTTTAAGTATATCCATTCTCTAAATAAATAAATATCTTGTGTAAAATTTTATCGTATTTAATAGTATTTCCTGTAAAAATATAAGCTATTTTATATACACCTCGCGAAACATCAAGTATTTTTGGCGCCGCTGCCGGGGACCAATCTAGCTTAAAAGCCGGAAGCGCAACGCTAATAAAAAAAAAGAATTTTTAGTTTACTTTTATTAAAATTCGTTTTTATAAAAATACGTTTTAAATATTCGAAAATATAAAAAGAAAAACAAAAATATAAATATTTTTTTTAGAGTTTGGTAAATAAATAAGTTTTATAAAGTTTCTTTATTTCTATTTTTTTTAGTTTGTAAAAATATAAGTTTTATTTAATTAATAAATATATTTTATATTTTACAGCAAAAACAGAAAAAAAAAATAATTAATTCGGCCCGAACACTGTAGCAGCCCAGCTCTTGGCCCGAAACCCTAGCCCATGCGATCGCATGGCTGGGCAACTAAGGACTCATGCGATCGTATGAGCCCATCTGACACGCCAGACTGCAGCCTTCATTAATTACGGATAATAATAATAATTATTATATTTAAACCCTAATTAGGGTTATATATAATATATATTAATTTAGTTTTTATTATTAATTTGTATTTTTAGTTTAATTAGTTTATTTAAATTGTAAAATTAATAGTTTTATAAAATAAATAATATAAAAATAATATTTTTATAAAATTGTACTTTTTACAACTTTTTATATATTTTTATATTTTGTCCCTTTTTAATCGTTTTAGCGTAATATTTGTATTTTTCGCTCATATTTAGTTTTAATTCATAGTTTTTGCCATAATTATTTTTACTTCTAGATTTTTAGGCTTTGTCGTAGAATTCCTTAAGTGCTTTTTCTTTAGACTAAGATTTAAGTGCTTTAGAATTTTGCGACGCCTTTTTAAGTTTTAGTTTCTTTTTAAGTTATTTCCATTTGGGATTTAGTTTTTCCTGTAAGCTTTAATATTTTTAGACACCTTTTACTATGTATCAATTATCATTCCAATTAGTAATCTCAATTTGCGATTATAATTTTAAGTTAGTTGTAGTAATAAGGTTAGGTTAGTCAAGTGTTTTAAGTTTTATAAGTTTCTTTTATTTTTCCGTCACCTTTTATTTTTCAACCATTTTTCTTTTTCGACCTTTTTCGACGAGCTCTTTTTCTTTCTTATTTCTCGTTATTCTAGTTTTAGGACATAGATTTTTATTCTACTTCTTATCTAAATTTCTTAAAATTACGAAAATTTATTTTAAGTGGTTAAATTGATAGACATCAAAATTTTCTGGTTCGTAGTAATAGTTGGATTTGTACTTGGACCGGGTTATTGGAGCTAAACAGTCCTCAATTATATTGAGACCAAACGAATCCTGCCCCTCTGCTGCATCTTTTGGCTATTCGAAACGTGGGCAAAATCAGAAAAGTCTATTGGATAACTTATTATAATTTTTCTTTCCTTTTAAAAACTAATAGGATATTCAGTGAATGCACCGAGCAAGACGTTCACCACCTTTTGTACGTTCACCACCTGTAACTAGATCAAGACATTTAGCAAATATTACCACCGTTGATTTTTCTTTAGAAACGTCATCCAGTCGACCAAGTACTTCAGTTCAAATTTCCAATAATCCATTTTTTGAACCCGACCTCACAATTGAGAATCCGGAGAATATTCAGGAACGGTTCGTAGATCCTGAACCACTAAACTTTCCCCCGGAACCACCAATCATTCAAACAGAGATTGTTGAGGAACGAACCATTGAATCAGAATCCTCTAGTGATTCCAATTCAACAAATTCAATTATGGAGAATCTGGAACCTTTAAGTATGGAAGACCAAATGAGAGCTAAACGCACTGGCCAAGGTCACGCAATAACTCATCCAGACATTAATGCGCCAGATTATGAAATCAAAGGACAAATTCTACACATGGTGACTAATCAATGCCAATTTAGTGGTGCGCCGAAGGAAGATCCAAATGAACATCTACGTACCTTTAATAGGATCTGCACACTATTTAAAATCCGAGAAGTAGAGGATGAACAGATATATCTCATGTTATTTCCCTGGACTTTAAAGGGAGAAGCCAAAGATTGGTTGGAATCATTACCTGAAGGGGCGATTGATACATGAGACGTTTTAGTTGAAAAATTTCTTAAACAATTCTTTCCTGCATCTAAAGCCGTAAGACTTCAAGCAGAAATTGTTACGTTTACACAGAAACCAAATGAAAATCTATATGAGGCGTGGACTAGATATGAAAAGTTATTAAGAGGATGTCCGCAACATGGTTTAGACACCTGTCAAATAGTACAAATATTCTACCAAGGATGCGACATCACTACAAGAAAAGACATAGATATAGCAGCTGGTGGTTCTATTATGAAGAAAATCGAAACTGATGCTTACAAAATTATTGATAACACTGCTTCCCACTCACATGAGTGGCACCAAGAAAAAGATATCATTAGATCATCTAAAGCAGCTAAAGCCGATTCTAGCCATGACTTAGATTCCATTTCCGCAAAGATAGATGCTGTGGAGAGACGAATGGAAAAGATGACTAAGGATATTCACTCAATACGAATTAGTTGTGAGCAGTGTGGAGGACCACATTTGACAAAAGATTGTCTCAGTATTGAATTAACAATGGAACAAAGAGAGAATATTTCATACATAAACCAAAGGCCTGGAAATAATTATCAGAATAATTATCAACCGCCAAGACCGATTTACAATCAAAACTAAAATTATAACCGAAATATTCCATACAACAACCAACAAGGTCCTAGCAATCAACAAGTATCCAATAATACTTATAATCAGCAAAGACCTAATTTTCAAAACAAACCACCACAACAAACCGATGATAAAAAGCCGAATTTAGAAGATATGATGACAAAGCTAGTTGAAACTCAAACGCAGTTTTTCACATCTCAGAAACAAACTAATGAACAAAATGCTCAAGCATTTAGAAATCAACAAGCTTCTATTCAAAATCTGGAACAAGAAGTAAGTAACCTAGCAAGGTTAATAGGTGAAAGAAAATCGGGAAGTCTACCTAGTGATACAAATGCTAACTCCCGGAATGAAAGAGCTAAAGCCATTATCACAAGAAGTGGTACAACACTTAAACCACCTGAAATACCTGTAACTTCTGATGAAGCTATTCCTACTCCACAAGAACCACAACCTGATCAAGATAAGGAAAAAGAACCGGTAGTTGAAAAGGTTAATGAAGATAACACAGTTAAGGCTAAACCTTATGTTAAACCATACCAACCACCACTTCTTTACCCGAGTAAAATGAAGAAAGAGAAACTTGAAGCCGAGCAATCCAAATTCTTGGATATGTTTAAACAGATAAATGTAAATCTTCCTTTCATTGATGTGATTTCAGGAATGCCTAGATATGCTAAATTCTTGAAAGATCTAATCTCAAATAGAAAGAAAATGGAAGAACTCTCGGCTGTTACTATGAATGCTAATTGTTCAGCAGTGCTGTTGAATAAGATACCAGAAAAATTATCTGATCCAGGAAGTTTCACAATTCCATGTTTTATGGGTAGTCTTAGTTCAATAGAAGTATTGGCAGACTTAGGTGCTAGTATAAATCTAATGCCGTATTCATTATACGCTAAACTAGACCTTGGAGAATTGAAACCAACCAGAATAAGCATACAACTAGCCGATAGATCAATAAAATATCCTAGAGGGATAATGGAGAACATGCTAGTTAAAGTTGGTACTTTAGTATTTCCAGTAGATTTTGTTGTTTTAGACATGGAAGAAGATTCTCAAGTTCCTCTCATATTAGGAAGACCATTCTTAAACACGGCTAAAGCAATGATAGACGTGTTCGGTAAGAAATTGACCCTAAGTATAGAGGATGAGAGTGTTACCTTTTCAGTTGATAGAGCAATGCAACAACCGCAATCTGCAGATGATACATGTTATTATATTCAAACTATAGATGCACATGCAGAATTATTAGAAGAATTTCCAGAATTACAAGGAACAGGAGAATGTTCTTTAGGAGAAGGTAATGAACCAATTGATGAAGCTGAAATGTTAGCTACACTTATAGCTAATGGATATGAACCAACAACAGAAGAAATTCAAATGCTAAAAGAAGAAGACAGATATCGATATAAATCATCGATAGAAGAACCTCCGAAATTAGAGTTAAAGCCACTTCCAAACCATTTGGAATACGCTTATTTACATGGTGAATCTGAATTACCTGTAATAATATCGTCTTCTCTTACTGAAAATGAGAAATCACAACTCATTTCTGTGTTGAAAGCTCATAAACCAGCCATTGCATGGAAGATTCATGATATTAAAGGAATAAGTCCTTCGTATTGCACACATAAAATCCTTATGGAAGAAGGTCATAAAACGTATGTGCAACGCCAACGAAGACTAAATCCTAATATGCAAGATGTAGTTAAGAAAGAGATTATTAAACTGCTAGACGCAGGTCTAATTTATCCAATCTCTGATAGTCCATGGGTAAGCCCAGTTCAATGCGTGCCTAAGAAGGGTGGCATGACTGTCATTACAAATGAGAAAAATGAGCTTATTCCTACTAGGACTGTAACAGGATGGCGTGTATGTATTGATTATAGAAAATTAAATGACGCCACCAGAAAAGATCACTTTCCCTTACCTTTTATAGACCAAATGTTGGAAAGATTAGCCGGAAATAGTTACTATTGTTTTCTAGATGAATTTTCCGGATATTTTCAAATTCCAATAGCACCTGAAGATCAAGAGAAAACCACATTCACGTGCCCTTATGGTACTTTTGCTTACAAACGCATGCCATTTGGACTTTGCAACGCCCCTGCAACCTTTCAAAGGTGTATGATGGCGATTTTTCATGACATGATAGAAGAATGCATGGAAGTTTTCATGGATGACTTTTCAGTCTTCGGTGATACATTTGAATCATGTCTAGTTAATCTGGAACGAATGCTTATTAGATGCGAACAATCAAATCTAGTACTTAATTGGGAGAAATGCCATTTCATGGTTAAAGAAGGCATCGTTCTTGGACATAAAATTTCAAAAGAAGGAATTGAAGTGGATAGAGCTAAAGTAGATGTAATTGCTAAACTTCCACATCCCACCAATGTTAGAGGAGTTAGGAGTCTTCTAGGGCATGCCGGTTTTTACCGACGTTTCATAAAATATTTTTCTAAAATTGCCACTCCTATGAATAAACTCCTAGAAAAGGATGCTCCATTCATCTTTTCAGATGAGTGTATCAAATCTTTTAATATTCTTAAAGAGAAACTCACTAATGCACCGATCATGATAACACCAAATTGGAATCTACCATTTGAACTAATGTGCGATGCAAGTGATTTTGCAATGGGAGCCGTTTTAGGACAAAGGATTGAAAAACGATTTCAACCTATATATTATGCTAGTAAGACGTTACAAGGAGCACAAACGAACTATACAACTACTGAAAAAGAACTCCTTGCTATTGTCTTTGCTTTTGACAAATTTCGATCATATCTCGTTCTAGCAAAAACGGTGGTCTATACCGACCATTCTGCTCTTAGATACCTATTTTCAAAACAAGATGCTAAACCAAGATTAATCCATTGGATCTTACTCTTACAAGAGTTTGATATTGAAATCCGAGATAAAAGAGGAGCAGAAAATCTCGCCGCTGATCATCTTTCTCGTCTTAAAAATCCCGAATTAGAAATTCAAAATGAATCGGCCATACAAGACAACTTTCCTGATGAATATCTATTGAAGATAGATTATAAAGAAATCCCATGGTTTGCAGACTATGCAAACTACTTAGTTTGTGGATTCCTTGAAAAAGGATTATCGTACCAAAAACGAAAGAAATTCTTCAGTGATATAAAACACTATTTCTGGGAAGATCCACATTTGTTTAAAAGTTGTCCCGATGGAATAATACGCCGATGTGTATTTGGAAATGAAGCCAGTAAAATATTAAACCATTGTCACACAGGACCAACAGGAGGGCATTATGGGCCTCAACTAACAGCAAGAAAAGTTTATGATGCTGGATTCTATTGGCCTACAATTTACAAAGACGCACACGTTCTTTGCAAATCCTGTGATGCTTGTCAAAGGGCCGGAAAAATAAGTCAACGTGATGAAATGCCACAAAATGTCATCCAAGTATGTGAAATATTTGACATTTGGGGTATTGACTTTATGGGTCCATTTCCAAAATCTCATAATAATCTCTATATTCTCGTAGCCATTGATTATGTATCTAAATGGGCGGAAGCACAAGCTCTCCCAACTAACGATGCACGAGTTGTAGTCAACTTTTTAAAACGTCTTTTTGCAAGGTTTGGAACACCGAAAGCTTTAATAAGTGATCGGGGAACTCATTTCTGTAATAATCAACTTGAGAAAGTACTTAAAAGATATGGAGTAACTCATAAAATCTCCACCGCATATCATCCACAAACAAGTGGACAAGTTGAAAATACCAACCGAGCTTTAAAACGTATTCTAGAGAAAACCGTAGGATCAAATCCGAAGAAATGGTCCATTAAATTGGAGGATGCACTCTGGGATTTTAGAACAGCCTACAAAACTCCAATTAGAACCATACCTTTTAGACTTGTTTATGGAAAAGCATGTCATCTTCCAGTAGAAATTGAACACAAAGCGTTTTGGGCTTTGAAGACATGTAATCTTGATTTACATGAAGCCGGACGTCTACGATTAAGTCAACTAAACGAATTAGAAGAATTAAGACATGAAGCATACGAAAATTCGTTAATCTATAAAGAAAGAACGAAGAAATGGCATGATAAAAGAATCAGAAGTTCAAAAGAATTTAAAGAAGGAGACAGAGTTCTTCTTTTCAATTCGCGATTCAAGCTATTTCCTGGAAAATTGAAATCAAGATGGTCTGGACCATTCATAGTCAAAAGAATTTTCCCATACGGAACGATAGAATTAATAAATTCAAATGGGATTGAATTTAAAGTTAATGGTCACAGAGTTAAACATTATATAGATAGTCCGATGGAAGTCGACAACGAAGTTAATCACAATTTCGACACCACAGCTAACTAAGTGTGGGGAGAATCAAGTCTTTAAAAGATAATATGTATTTCTGTTAGAGTTAGATTGTCTGTTTTCGTGTAGTTCTCGAAAATGGAACCTGAATGGTCTTTCCCTAGCAGACCCTAAAGAACTAGTCTTCTCCCCCCATTCTGAATTTTTATTTTTTTTAGTTTTTTACAAAATGAAGACTGCCTGTGAACTAAACCATGGTCTAATGCTACACGCTTTGATCACTAAACGTAATAATGACACACTTCCGAGTGAAATAGTATCAGTAATCAGAGAAAGAATGGACGGAGTTAGAAAAGAATCCAGATGCGAAGATAATAAGTTACAATTTGGTAAAGGAAAATCAAAATCCGCAGCAAAAAGAAGAGCACGACACCTAGAAAGATGTCACAAATGCGGAAAATGGTCACATGGAGGTAAATGTTCAAATAATCAAAACTATTCAAACACCGAATTTGTTACTTTATGCAGAGACGGACCGTTCATATGTTTAGAAGAAAAGACACTAAATGCTCGAGGTTACGCCTATGTAGCTATGGAAAACCAATTAAACCGACTATCTTATGAATGGGATAGATCATATAACTAAGAAATCTATTTCACAGGTATGTTTGTACAGTTTTTATTTTATTTTTTTTTATTTTTAACCTTTTGATAATAAACGCTAATTTGTTCGCTATAAAGTATTAAATTGGTATTGAATAAAATTAGGTTTGGCGACCGAAATTATTGATATCATTCAAAAATTTATTACATCACTGCGAAATTTAACGTTTATTCTTAAGGTATAAATATCTTTAATCAATCAACACAAAATATTTCAAAAATTCGTCATGAGTTAAATTAGGTCTTGGAACCGAAATTACTTTACCGAAAAGAGGGGCGCATATTTTTGATAATATTTGATTGATTAAAGTGGGATAAAAAGGCAAAAAGATTTTTAATTTTATTTTTACCATGTTTTTAAAATTAATATTTAAATCTTAAATTAATATTGTAAACTTTGTAAAAACAATATATTTAAAATTGTAAATACTTGAAAAATTAATATAAGTTTGATGAGAATTTATAATATGAATTTTTAAATTAAGTTTGGTGTGAATTTTTAATTTTTAAAATATGAATTTTTAATTTTATGCATTTCAAATTTTAAGTTTGGTGTGAATTTTTAATATTAATTTTGAATTTTATATTTAAGTTGTGTGAATTTAAAAATAAAAATTTACTTTATCTCATTAAGTTAAAAATATGATTTTTAAAATTCGTCGTAAGTTGAAGACTAGGTCTTTAAACCGAAATTGCTTTACCCGAGGGAGGGACGAGAACTTTTATTATCATTATTTTTAATCTTATTGAATTAAAGTATGCCAAAAACATTTAAAAAACCCAAAAATCTTTACTTTTAAAAAACCGCGCTTTGATTTGACAAATTTTAAAATTTTGTCGAGGGACAGACTAGGACAACGATCCGAAACGCCCTCGCTCCTAAAGGAAACCAAATTTTTAAAATTTAATTAATTATAAGTTTTATAAAGTATAAGGTTTTATATATAAAAAAAAAAAAAGTCAGAAATCACTGTAGCCGGCACCTCATGCGATCGCATGGGGTTTGCACTTGGAACCCATGTGATCGCATGGGGACCAAATGCAGGTCAGAAACAAATACAGCAGCGGGTCTGTTCTTCACACAAAACACACACATACACCCGAAAAAACTCTCAAATCTTCACCAAATTTTGCCAAAATTCACCGTAATTCGTCATTTTTCTTGCTCTAATCATGCCTAGATTCTCATTCTTCAGCAAATTGGTAAAAATTACACACCTAAACTCTATAAATTCCTAGTTTTTGTGATAATTACCAATTTTTTTACCTAATGAAATTTTGTTAATTTCTAATGTAATTAGTGTTAAATTGTTAGTATTTTATGCATGTATAACCTAGATTGATGCTAATTAACATGATTTGAAGCCAAAAACTTCAAAATTTTTAGAAATCTAGGGTTTGTGTTCTTGAGCAATTTGGGGCTTTTTGATATAAACAGGTTATGGCCGATTTTTATCATGAATTATTGCTAAATTGAGTAGTGTAACATGTTTAGATAGTTAAATGATCCAAACAATGATCCTAAACATGAACTTGATTAAAGTGGACTTTTTAAGTCCAAAATTCATGAACTTGATTAATTTGATATATTTGCCATTTGAGACTTGTTTAATTATTAGTAATGAATATTTTGACATGTTATTTGAGTTAAATGCTTATGAATTTTGTATACATTATCATATGTGCTTATTTGAAAAGTGTAGAATTGTGAAAAATTATGAAAATGTGTATAAGTTTAATTTTGATTTAACATGTTATAGTGATTGTTTTAAGTTGTTATTTTGCTAACACTAATGCATATTTGGATGCACAAATTTTGTGTTTAATGTGTTTTACAGAGAGCCGATACTGGAGGTTCAGGAGCATCATCATCTAGACGACCAGCACCAGCACCAGAACCAGAACCAGAAATGCAACACGAACAAGAACCACAATAGGAACAACAACAGCCTGATCAGCACATACCTTATTATGATCCGGTACAGTTTGTTGATGAATTCATAGTATTCCCAATAAGGCCGCCAGTAGAATTCCCAACGATTCCTGAGCACACTCTACATCCTAATCTGGATTTGATAGAAGATGGAGAGATTACGAGACATATCAAAGGAACAAATTCAAATTGGTAACAAAAAATGTAGAGGTGCCAAGGGTAATCGATTGGGCCCCTTTGGAAACGGTCCATCTAGCTGACCGTGTTAGACAGCTTTTAGTTCAAAGGTATGACAGTTCTTCTTTTACAGATTGGGAACGTCTTTTCACCATTCGTAGACCTGTATATAAGGAATGGTGTGTTGAGTTGATGAGTACTGTATCACTTGATACAAATATAGTTAGAATAGATGATAGAAGATTTCTTAGGTTTATCCTTGGCGGTAGGATGTACAGAATGTCCATGCTGGACATGGCCAGCGCCTTACAGATATATACTCCTGGTGAGTTGCTATTACCCGATTGTACAAACTTGATTCATTATGGTGAACGGGTAGATAGTAACTTTGACGCTGACGCCATTTGGAGGCGTATGTCACATTTTGATGTTTTTACACGAGCAGGAGGACACTCCTATACACATATTGACAGAGCCGAGCTTTGTATTATTCATAGATTTTTGGATAACTCGATTACACAAAGAGGTCATAATAAAGAAAAAATTACCTTATATGATTTATTCTACCTAAAGTGTATTCGGGATCCTAGAAGCTTTGTCAATATCCCTTACTGTGTTGCTTTTTATTTATCTAAAATGGTAGAGGGAATGCAGGACGGGAGTATAATAGGAGGAGGTATTTTTGTTACTCTCATTGGAGAGTATTTAGGTGTTGATAGGAACCAAGGGGGTCCATTACAGATTTGTAGAGAACAGGTTGAGCCCTTAGGATTGAAAGTTTATGTGGGTGCTAAGGTATTGAAAAGTAGACGTAACCAGGCAGTACCCTATGAGGGATCTCATCCTCAGGTAGAGAGAGGCTCAGACGAGGAAATGGAGGAGGCGGAAGACATTAGGGATGTCTTTCGAGATGCTATTCTTGACGTCCACGTTCGTATAGATGAGGAAGCAATGACGAACGCGGCAAGACATAGTATGTATGAGCAGTGGAACTCCGAGCGAGTATACGAGGATTATAGGCGACGCCAACACGATAGCTGGTTAGTTCATCAGCACCAAATCATGAGCCAGCTATCATATCAGGTACCAAATAACTATGTACCTACTCGACCTGCTCATTTTCCGCCACATAGCCCCGATATCCGACCACCCTTTAACCGGTATGACTATAACCAAGCCTATCAGAACACCTATAACCAACAATGGAACCCACCCGATGAGATGAACTGGAACCCCTATCCAGACTGATTTAGTTCCATTTGGTTATTTTTATGATTTTTATGTTTTTATCTTTTGACTTTTTCATGTTTAAACTTATGTTATTGGATATATTTGTGTAATTTTTATTATTTTATTATTATTGCGTACTAATATTTCATATTTAGAATTTGAAAGTGGGATATTAAGTCCCATTTCAAATTGCCATGCATAATTATATTTGTATGTATGTATATTGTCGATTGTACAAAACAGGGTAAAACAGCGCATTTTCAAAGACTGGCATTAAGTTCAGCAAAAGCTACTAATTTTGACGACAAGATGACAAATAAATGTGATGTAACAACAGACGAAATGAACAAATGATATGCACCATTTATCATTCAGCAAACAAACGCCAATATGTTTGAAAACTTTGGTAAAATTTAATCATTTCTACGCTAATCACCCTCAATAATTTAAATTGTACTGATTTCTTGCAAATGAGGGCATTGCAAGATCTTAAGTGTGGGAAGGGGTTAAATTCTTTCGGATTTTTAAAAATTTTTATCTTTATACACTTGGTTACCATTAAAAATACTAGTAACGTAGTAGTTGTATTAGAATCTAGTGCTCTCTGATAATAAAGAACAGCCCTAGTCTTATATACTGACTACCCAATTCTAGTAAAATTTTTCAAAATTTTTAATTAAATGAACTCAAAATCATGTTTATACATATTTATGAACGATAAAACTAGGTGTTAACACCGAAATTATTGTAACCTCGGAAAGGACATAAATTGAGAAACAAACCAAAATGTTGAAATTCATTTAAAATGGAATAGAGGACGATAAAAAGGAAAATAAAAGCCAAGTGTGGGAAAATTTACCAAGTTATCTTAAACATATGTCACATATATCTGTAACAAATAACTGAAAATACTTTTGCTTTGGACTAAACTAAACCATTTTACCCGATGAAAGAAAAGAAGAGATGGATCTACACGATGAATCAATTCCATCATTAAAAGGAAGTAAAGTCTTCCGAAAAAGACACGCGCTTCTTGATTTAAGTCAGGAAGTTGTCGTCCAGACCAGCTGTAGGTTGACGAAAAACCTAGAAAAGTCATCACTAAAATCAGCAGGAAATCCACGGACCTCAGCATTAAATAGGGTCGCCAAGTGGTCAGATTTATCCTAACCATGAGAAGGATTTATCTCTTAAAATGGGGGGGCACCGTGCAAATTAGCTGGATAAGACTAACAAATCAGATCCCCAGAAAGGATAATCTCCTTAAAGATTAAAAATCAGCTTTTAAACCTGATATTACTCAATCCTAGAGATTGACCTTAAAGATTGAGAATTCAAACTCATGGAATTCAATGATATCTAAACTCGAGCTTGAACGAGAAAATATTTTGATCAAAATTACAAACCGATTTGTTTTCTGAAAACCCTATTTTCAATGTGTTCATTACCATTGAACGTAAAATCCTAGGAATTCACCTGGAATTCATTAGGTCACCTGAACAAAATCGGGTGTCAACCGTAAGAACGGTGGTTGCATAGCATGGTCAAAGACAGGACCTTGTGCTAGACCGAAAAATTATAAGGGTGAGCTTTACTATTGCTCCTACCAAGGATAGTAATTGCGTCCGACACGTTATAGACCATAATTAAAAGCATGTCAGGGGACATTGCCTTAACAGTTGCTTGTTCAACGCTTTCCTTTACAACCGGACGGTAGTTTATTGAAAGGTAATATACGGGACAAGTAAACTGGATGTGTCGCTTTCCAAATACAAGGTTAGCAAGTGGGTGACACAAAACCGCAAGTTTTGAGCTAAAATTTTCAAATCTGAAACCCACCAAACCCACAAAAATATTTTGCAAACACCGGTGAAGGGTTATTCCGGAAAACTTATCTAGGGTAAAAGCTAGATTGAATTTTCAAAAGATCAAATATTTTCATAAAGATCCAATTTTCTTAAGGATCTACATTTTCATAGTCATGTGGGACTGTAAACCGCCTTTCAAATGTGCACTTTGCTTTGGAAACCGAAAGTAAATCGGCTATTTGATTGCAAGTGTCGTTGACCTAAACCCGAGGCAACTGTGGATGACACACCCATCTTTAACCATGGTTCTATCGTTACTACAATTGTTTATGCCGCCGTATAGAAATCACTGATGTACAAAGTGTGAAGAATAAAGAAGTGATTCTAGTATTTCAAGACGATATTGCTTGAGGACAAGCAACGTTTAAGTGTGGGAATATTTGATAATGCTAAAAACGAACATATATTTCATAGCATTATTCCTCAAGAAAGTTAAGCTTTTAGTTGCAATTGTTCTATTTACAAGTGATATTCGTTTAAATAATAAAAGGTGAAGACAAAAGACAGATTCGACGAATTGAAGACGCAAACGACCAAAAAGCTCAAAAGTACAAAATACAATCAATGAGGTTCAAATTATTGATAAGAAACGTCTCAAAATTACAAGAGTACAAGATTCAAAACATAAAGTACAAGATATTAAATTGTACGCAAGTACGTTCGAAAATCCGGAACCGGGACCAGAGTCAACTCTCAACGCTCGACGCAACGGACTAAAAATTACAAGTCAACTATGCACATAAATATAATATAATATTTAAATAATTCTTATAATTATTTAATATATTATATTATTTATAAAACCGTCGGCAGAAGAAAACAACCAAATATGAGCCTCCCCAGCTGGCCATGCGATCGCATGGCCTGGAAGGCATAAATCCATGCGATCGCATGAGCCCCAGTTCCAGCCCACATGCCTATAAAAATCGAGCTTTGGTGCACCACAAATCCATCTATCTTTCTCTTTTCTCCATTCATACGATATATTTATATTTATAATTTATATTTTAATTTTAATTTTAATTATAATTCTAATAATAAGGGTATGTTAGCGAATGTTGTAAGGGTGTAAGTCGAAATTCTGTCCGTGTAACACTACGCTATTTTTAATCATTGTAAGTTATGTTCAACCTTTTTAATTTAATGTCTCGTAGCTAAGTTATTATTATGCTTATTTAAAACGAAGTAATCATGATGTTGGGCTAATTACTAAAATTGGGTAATTGGGCTTTGTACCATAATTGGGGTTTGGACAAAAGAACGACACTTGTGGAAATTAGACTATGGGCTATTAATGGGCTTTATATTTGTTTAACTAAATGATAGTTTGTTAATGTTAATATAAAGATTTACAATTGGGCGTCCCTATAAATTACCATATACACTCGATCGGACACGATGGGCGGGGTATTTATATGTATGAATAATCGTTCATTTAACCGGACACGGGAATGGATTAATAGCCACTAGAATAATTAAAACAGGGGTGAAATTATGTGCAAGGACACTTGGTATAATTGATAACAAAATATTAAAACCTTGGGTTACACTCAGTCGACATCCTGGTGTAATTATTAAACAAAGTATTAAAATCTTGTTACAGTTTAAGTCCCCAATTAGTTGGAATATTTAACTTCGGGTATAAGGATAATTTGACGAGGACACTCGCACTTTATATTTATGACTGATGGACTGTTATGGACAAAAACCAGACGGACATATTAAATAATCCAGGACAAAGGACAATTAACCCATGGGCATAAAACTAAAATCAATACGTTAAACATCATGATTACGGAAGTTTAAATAAGCATAATTCTTTTATTTCATATTTAATTTCCTTTATTTTATATTTAATTGCACTTCTAATTATCGAATTTTTATTGTTGTTGTATTTAATTGTACTTTTAATTATCGTACTTTTTAATTATCGCAAGTTTATTTTATCGCATTTTTATTAATCGCAATTTCATTATCGTTATTTACTTTACGCTTTAATTTAAGTCTTGTATTTATTTTTTATTTTACATTTGGTTTTAACTGCGACTAAAGTTTTAAAATCGACAAACCAGTCATTAAACGGTAAAAACCCCCCTTTATAATAATAATATTACTTATATATATATTTGTATTTTTATAAAAGTAAACTAATATAGCGTTAAGCTTTGTTTAAAGATTTCCCTGTGGAACGAACCGGACTTACTAAAAACTACACTACTGTACGATTAGGTACACTGCCTATAAGTGTTGTAGCAAGGTTTAAGTATATCCATTCTCTAAATAAATAAATATCTTGTGTAAAATTGTATCGTATTTAATAGTATTTCCTGTAAAAATATAAGCTATTTTATATACACCTCGCGAAACATCACTAACTCTAACATTAGTAACGGGAGTTTGGCTGAGTTATAAGAATAACACTATTCAAATGAATAAACTTACCCAAATAACCCTATAAAAATAAATTAATAAGCATTTTCAATAAACACTTATTTTCTTTTCTTAAAAGAGTTTCCTCACATAATTATTGATCTGATGACCAAACATAATTTGTTTGAATCTAAATACTGTACTGATACATATACATAAGTGTTTGAATCTAAATACTATATATATATATATATATATATATATATATATATATATATATATATATATATATATATATGTGTGTGTGTGTGTGTGTGTGTGTGTGTATGTGTGTGTGTGTGTATGTGTGTGCGCGCACACCATGCTGTCATGCTGTTATCCTTTGCTTTTCTCCTGTTATGCTAGGAAGGGTACCCGAGTAGCGATTGCAACTAAATATGGAGTACTTATAAGTGGTGAGAATTCGATGTTCCCTTATCTCCATCCTTGAAACACTACACCGTCTTCTAATTCTATTCGTAGCCGATCAAACTCTTGAAGTGCAGTCCAATATTTTCCCTTGATAAGTTCCCTAGCTAAATCTCTTTCCATGTATAATCCGTAATTGAGATCTCCAAACTAAAATTACTAGCTATTTCACAAAATAATAAATATTAGAAGAATGCTAGCATAGATGACAAAATGGGCGAATCGAGTAAATATGCTATATTAGGATGATTTAAAACACTCTATCTTTAACATGTTTAGAACTAATTCATATGAAAAATAAGACTAATAATTTTTTTTGTCGTTCCAATGGTAATTTACGAATTTCATGATAAGGCATTACAAAATACACTTTGTGCAATTTCTGATAAGTTGACATGTTTCCCCACTCTCTTATATGAATATACACATGTCCAAGGGGTAATTCTCTTGATTACTTTGTTTGATTTAATTTTCAGACTCTTTTTTACCTTAAACTGTAATGGAGACTTGCTGGCTTCTTGAGATGATGTCCCTGATCCTGTAGATACACATACACAATGCTAAGCGTACATCAACGAATCACAGCAAAGAATGTAACCAAGTCAAACCAACTCAACTCATAAATAATTATAGTAAAAATACATCATAATATACATAATATATAGATTATAGATTTAATTAGTAAAATCAATGTACAGATTACAGATCTCATATGATAATATTAGGTAATCCTGACCTAAACCCTAAACACTATAATCTAAACCATAAAATGTAAACCTTACACCCTTAAAATCTAAACCCTACACCTTAAACCCTAAACTCTTCTAAATCTTTTCATTTAAAAACTAAATCTAAATCCTAACCCTAAACCTTAAGTCCTAAAATCTAAACCCTAGAATTTAAACCCTAAACCTTAACATAAACCCTAAATCTAAACTCTAAACCTAAACTCTAAAACCTAAACCCTAAATCTAAACCCTAAACCCTAACCTAAATACTAAACCCTAAATCTAAACTCAAAACCCTAAACCTAAACTCTAAACCCTAAACCCTAAATCTAAACCCTAATATAAAACCTAAAAACTCTAAACCCTAACTAGGGGTGTGCACCATTTGGTTTGAAACCATTTTAACCGAATATCAAATCTAAACCAAATAAAAAAAAAACCAAACCGAATTTGAAAAATGTTTTTCGGATCGAGAAAAACTGAAACCGAATTTTAATTCGGTTTTTCGGTTTTGAAAATTTTTAATTTGGTTAACCGAAGACCGAATATAAAATCGAATTCAATTATACAATATTAAATAAATATTTTAAGTTATTTATATTATTGTATACATGTACGAGAAATGATTTTGAATAGATATTTTAACTCTTCAAGTCAAATTCGGTTTACTTGGATTGGAATTCTATTTTAATCTTTAATTTCATAATTTTCCTTTTAACTCCACATTTTTGAAACTGTAATCATTTCAAGTCAATTTGCTATTCAGTTCAATTTATGTGTCTTTGCACGTTGAATCAATCAAATTTATATACACTGCTTTACAACAGTTTATTATAAGAAAGTATAAAATATGACTAAAACAGAGAAAGTTTTAGTTTTGTTATTGGTATTGATTTTGTTTATTTTTTGATATAAAATGTATTGTATTATGATATTATATAAGCTTATTTTAATTTCTAAAATTTGTATATATTTTCGATTATATATATTATTTTAGTATGATACTTACCAAGTTAAATAATATAATGTTTATTTATATCGTGAAGAAAAAGTTAAAAAAACGAATCGATGTGGAAGTTAATTTGATTTTAACCGAAACCGAACCGAATTCAAATTTTGTTTTCTGTTCGGTTTTGGTTTTAGTTTTGATATTTGAATTTGGTTTAGGTTTGGTTTTTGGTTTTAATTTTTAGAATTTCAAAACCAAAAAAATCGAACCGAAAAACCAAAAATTGAACCGATGAACACCCCTAACCCTAACCCTAAACCCTAAAATATAAACCATAAACCCTAGAATCTAAACCCTAAACCTAAATCCTAAACCCTAAATCTAAACCCAAAACACTACACCCTAGAATCTAAACCCTAAACCCTAAACCCTAAACCCTATATCTAAACCCAAAACCCTAAACCTAAACTTTAAACCCTAAAATCTAAACCCTAAACCCTAAATCTAAACCCTAACATAAACCCTAAACGCTAAATTTAAACCCTAAACCTAAACTCTAAAACCCTACACCCTAAATCTACTATTTTTCTTATCTCCTTTCCTTCTATTAATCATATTTTTGGCTTTAACCCATTCAAGGTGAAAAATGGTGATAAGCCCGTACCAATAGTACATCGTGCTAATATGATTCCTATTCTATTAGGGGTCTCAACTATTCCCTCTTCAATAATTTCCCCTAAAAACTCCAAACCCTAACCCTAAGCACTAAGCCCCAAAATATAAACAATAAACCCTAGAATCTCTAACCTAAACCCTAATCCCTAAATCTAAACCCAAAACCCTACACCCTAGAATCTAAACCCTAAACACTAACCTAAACCCTAAACCCTAAATCTAAACCCAAAACTCTAAAACTAAACTCTAAACCCTAAAATCTAAACCCTAAACCCTAACCTAAACCCTAAACGTTAAATCTAAACCCTATATATTATATGGCTTCATTATATTTCTTCGTCATATATATATATATATACATACATATATAGATATATATATATATATATATATATATATATATATATATATATATATATATATATATATATATATATATATATATATAATTCCCTCTACATGGTATCTGTTTTTGCCTGCATATATTTCTTCGTCGTTGGTACGGATTTTTTTGTTGGTATGTATATGTATCTACGTATAGTTTTTTGTACCTATGTTTATATGTCTAAGTGTATATGCCTCTGTATCTATGTGTATTTATTTAGGTTATATATAGGTTCCTGTGTATAGGTTTGTATCTGTATATGTATGTATGTACCTGAGCGCATGTATCTAAGCGTTTATATGTGTGCATGTATTTGTACTTAGGTATATATACCTATGAATGTCTTTATATGTATACATATGTAGGTATAGGTATTTATACATGCTTATGTGTATGTGTGTGTGAGTGTATATATAGATATTTACAAATATATATATATATATATATATATATATATATATATATATATATATATATATATATATATGTGTGTGTGTGTGTGTGTGTGTGTGTGGGTGTGAGTGTGTGGTTATATTTTTTGATTGTTTGCATGCCCTACTTGGATCTACATATTTCTTCGCATTATATCTACCATGCTATCTGTCTTACTCTTGTGCAATACTCCTATATGTGTCTTCCTTTATTGCTACTTTGTATGGTTGCATCTTTCTAGGCGCACATAACTCTTACAGGTACGTATGCCCGCACTATTTCATTTTGAGGAGCAATCTTGGCCGGAGGTCCTTTAGGAAGCAATCTCTTGGCTCTTACCACACCCCCCAAAATGGACCAGGGGTAATTGTGACCAATCATATCATAACACAGTTGTATAAACGAGAACGACTTTATATGAGACTTTTTAAATAAAACCTTTGTTAATAAAATAGCGGAAGCAGTAATACATGTTTACATTATTATTAAAACGTAAAATAAATGTTTATGAACTAAAATATAATATGCGATGTGGACTCCATGCAAGCATCAAATCTATCATCACAAAGTTGCAAACAGCTAGCTCAATCATCACCTGAGACAAAACATGCTTAAAGTGTCAACCAGAAAGGTTGAGTGAAATTCACAGGTTTATAAATAATATCCAAAGTTTTAGACCACAAGATTTAGTTTAAAGTTGATTGATATATAAATATCAATCTAAAAGTGTTGCTGCATTTTGTAATATCGCTACTAAACAAGTTTACCCTATGACACCTTGTACTGTCAGTGTCGTGGAATCATTATTATGTAACCAAAGACCAACGGTCGAATGGTTAGAGACGTTACTCTCAATAGGCCTACTCACAATAATTAAGTTTGCATTTAAACGTAGCAATTGACGATATTACGGTAGGGATTTAGCATGAATCAAAGCATGACAGCATAGTTAACAATTTAGTACTTGTGTCTAAGTGTAAAACAGTTATAAAGCAAGCATGTGTCTCACCCCAAAAGTTATAAATTGTTAAGTAAATAGTAAAAGTAGGGCTATGAAAATCACCTTACTAGCATAAAAGAGTATTCCACGAAAGAGTTGAACGGAAGGACGTGACCGAGATCTCAACCTAGAGATAGAATGTATGATCAGACATTGCCTAACAGACAATAGTATATAGTACTATATTGATAGTAATGGTTCACTAAAGAATTTCCATTTTAGGAAGGTTACTATTTATGGAAAGTTTCCACTTATAGTAATTTTCCAATTTTAGAAAGTCCGGTTTAATCTTTAGCAAGACGTTGTATAACTTTACTCAAACTTCGTTGCTATCAAATAAGTCAGGAATGACCAGATGTAACCGGGGGCTCAGGACTCTTGACCAGAATCTAAGTCATGGCATTCGAGATCCACAAGCTTACCCATAAATGGCAACCTAGACATCATTCACTTACGACCGTGAGTAGCGATGAAGTTCACATGAGTTGTACATTATCTTTGATTAACCTTCACTTTAGGTTTATATGTTATTATATATGTTATATTATATTTATTAATGTATTAATAATTTGATTATCTTATATTATATACTACAAGTTATTATTATTAAATTAGTATAGTTATAAAATAAGTGTTTATTAATAATGTATTGTTATTAACTTATATTATAAGCATTATACTTTTTTATATAGTATACTTAGTTATTAACCGTAAGTTATAATAATAATATTAATTTAGTATATGTAATATACTTATGTTAATCGAAAATCATACTAATATATGTTAATTCGAATATTAATTCATTAAATATTATATTTTTAATTTTTATAAACTTAGTTAATTATACAATTCAGTAGGATATTTTATAAAAATAATTTTATCAAGTTTTTGTATTTATTTCTCACTTTTCTTTATATATATACTCGGTTTATATTAATCAAATTTAATTAGGTAATAAATATTAAATCGACCTAAATAAATAATTTTATATTTTTACAGGTTCTATATTATGTAAAAATGTTATAAAAATTATTAAATCAAATTTTATATAAAAATATTATTTATTTAATGTTTTCTAGTTATTTAACCATTTTAATCAGCCTATAATTAAATAAATAGGAAAAATAATTTAAAATTAATTTTTATATTTTTTTTAAAGTATCTAGTGATGCTACTAATCATATAAAAATTTTATAAAAATATTTAATACACGTTTATATTTATTTTGTATTTTCTTTATTATTTCTCTCGGTTTAGAATAATGCAAAAGTAAATTCTTTTTAAATACTAATTGTCCCATTTATTTAATTTTTATAATTTTCACTTGTTTATAAAAGTATAATAATCTCAAAAAAAATTTATAATTATTTTTATTACTATTTAATATTTTATTATGAATATTATATTGTTTTTATGTTTAAATACTACATAATTCGTATTTAATTATAAATAATATTCCATAAATTATAAAAATTATTTTTATACATCATAATACTTATAATACTAATTATAACATGTAAAAATAATTTATATATATTAAATTCGAATTTTTAAAGAATATACAAAAAAATAAAAGCAATTCGATAAAAAATATAGAAAATACCTCAAGTGCTTTCCCAAGTTTGTGAGAGAGTTTTTCCAAAGATTTAATAAAAATTTTTATGAAATGGAAGTGGGTATTTATAGGAAAAAAATGGTTGGTGAAAATAAAAAATATAAATAAAATAAAGGTGCCAATTTTGACAAAAAATAAAAACATGTTAAAAATGTTCTTAATAAGTTTTTGTTTTTGAAAATATTTAGTCAAAATTCATGGGCTCATTATTTAATTTATAAAAAAAATCTCTTTTTTATAAGCTAAAAATATATATATAATGATTAAAATAACTTATCATTTAATTAATAATTATGTTTCATATAGTTTTAAATATAATACACATTAATATTAATATTAACTAAAGTTATTTTATATAATTAGTGTAAACTTTAGTTAATAAAAAGTGTCGACTAAAAATAAATATTTGATCAATGTCAAATTTAATTATATATTACGTATGGATAACAACCCTATAGTCAAATTAGTCAATTCAGGTATGGAAATATGAGAGTTGTTATAGTACCTACCCGTTAAAAGAAATTTCGTCCCGAAATTTAGTTGTTGCCATTAATCGGTGTTGTTCGTACATAGACGAGGATATTTACGTTTTATTTGGTTTTCACGTTCCCAGGTATGCTCGGGACCTTGCGTGAATTCCAACGGATAGAATATTGTTCTGTTTCAAGAATTAAAATCATACAAACCATAATTTCTACAAGTTCTTCTACGAAGTGCATTTTATTATTAATGCGGAGATCATTCAAAATGATGATGTTATACAAGTCATTTCAGTAAATTGGATATATAAAATGTGTTATGAATAATATCGAGCTCATTTAAACCTTGAGCGTTTATGCCACCACGCTAGGGTAGACAAAATAGAGAGGAGTTCATGAAAATTATAGTCGTGAAATTTGATAGAGATTGTCATTCTTTACAACAAGAATGATGAATATGAGTTGAAAATATTGTTTTATCAACATTCGGTAATATGGATAAAACGATTCGATTATAGGAAGAGTATAAATGAAGTTATCTTAAAAGTTTGAAATAAGGAAATATCAGTTTGCCTTAACTTTTGACATAATTAAAGGTGATTTCCGGAATTCAAGGGATTTAAAGGAAATTTTTATAATCTGTATAAGATTTGATTCTCCGGTAATTAAGGAAATTAAAATTGCCTTGATTGTTGTGTCTAGAATTTTTCTATAAATTAGCTTCTTCTGTTTCATTATCTTCACCACTTCTATACTTTCTTTCTCGATTCATACTTCCAAAGATTGTGAAAATGCTCCATCCAGTTCTTATCCTAGATATTTTTCTGACTATCGTTTCTGTCATTCTTCTTTTTCATTTACCCCCAGAGAATCTGTTTACTTCTACAATTACCTTGGGGTTATAGTGTTTTTAATTCTCCCGTGTCTTTATGTTGCTATACGCATTGATATACACGGTTTATAATTTCCGTGTTGTTATCGGGCTTTATATTTTCCCTTATATGTCGGAGCTTTATGCTTTTGTTTCTTCTTCCCAACTTCAAGTCAAGCGAATAATGGTCCAGAACTCGTAGGTATGAAGTTTCGAATGGTCATAATTTATAAAGTAGAAAGGAAAGGTAATAGCACGATTTGATTTGTCAAATTACCAGAATATTCGAAAAAGACCGAATCATCAAGAAAAATATTTTCTTGATATGTTTAGAGGTTAAATAGAATGTAAAAGTAGTGTAACATGGCGAATGGTGATTTATACAGTCTATGAATCATCATCTTCCATTAAAAATTTAGCATGACTTACTGTAATATAATCACATTGGCCTGACGTCATTATATTATACTAACTCATGCTTCAATTCCCAACACTTCTTCAAATCATTCATAATTTAAACTTGAATTTTACAGAATATAGAAACTAATACAGTTTCCTTTATGATGTGATAAAGATATAGCAAAGAGATAATTAATTGCGGACAAGAATCGTTATGATGATATCATCAGAAATATAGAGGATATTTATGATGATATTTTGGAATTTCTAAGTTCGAAAGTTGATGAAGAAAAATTTTCCGCAAGCTTTTAACATGACTTCGGAGCAAGATATTCTCTAAAGAATTCATCGGATCCAGAATTACCTGGATTCTTTGAATATAAGGTTTGGTCCTTGTATTTATCCTTGGTCTCCTCTATGGTTAGCTCAATCCGTTTTTCAGTTCCAAATTTTCTTTTGAGTTTTTTCAACGTACCATTCTTTATTATAAAACTTTTGGCCATTGAGACCATCTACAATTTTGATGTTTCCTCTGCATTTAATGCAGCCATATTTGAATCATTGGTTATCAATCCGAGATGGTTTCAAGAAATTTCGTTTTTAGATGATTAAACGCTGATTGTAATCGTCAACGGATCTAATGGTTGATGAATAGCCGTTGTTGATTTCAAAAGAAATGAACGATAATTTCGGTGGTTTGATGTGATAATTCATCATAGAATACGAATGAATATAATTCATGAATGCAGTGATTTTTTTAGAAGGATAACACCTGCTAAAGCTTTACTCGGATTCTGATATGTCAAAATTAGAATAGATAATTGAATTTGTATGAAGATGGTTGTTCTTTTTAGTGAACGGATACATATATCTTGTGGATGTATAGTTACTGATTATTGAATCAGAATTTGTAGAATGTACGGTGTAACATATTAATGTGAAATCTAAATATTTCTCAGGTATTACCTACCCGTTAAAATATTTTCACAATTAACAGTTTGTACAAAAGAATTACAATCTTTATGAAGATATACGTTCATATATGTATTCTTCAGATAGGTTTAATGAGTAATATAATATTAAACTCATTTAATTTGCTGTTGAAACGAGAGTAAATAATCTCCAAAATCTTAGAGATTTCATAATTGTCGCGAAATATTTCGCTAATGAAGTTATGATTCAATAGTTCATCGTTCATTGTTATAGATATACCTTGGTGTATGATGTTGGTGCTCGTGTAATCCTTGTGAAATTCACAAGACACGAATAATGTTTTTCTAAAAAGTTTCGAGTATATAAAAAATGGAAGTATACAATCAATATTGTACTTGAGTAATACACTTGGTTTATTATGAAACGGAGTTTATTGTGTTGAAGCAGTGATTAACGATTGTTAAGTCGTTAACAAAGGATATACATCATAGCATATTGTGATATGAATTAACCAAGTAGTACATACTAGTTAAGATTCACACGTAATAGCTTAGTACGAAAAGATTTATTATTGTTCCAATCCATATATATAAAGTATACATATATAGTTCTTCAGGAAGAATGAGTCAATACATCTTAACTCATTATTACTAATATTCCTTGGTATCTATGGGGCGTATGATGTTGATGTTCGAGGTACTGAGTGTGATGTTGAGGCGTGGGATGCGGATGTTGTTGTTGGTGAAACTGATACTGTTGGTGGTGATGCTGATGGTACTGGTTATGCTGCTGGTGCTGCTGCTGGTGTTTGTAGGTTTTGCACCATATTCTCCAGAGCCACCACTCGAGCGCGAAGCTCGTTGACTTCTTCTATTATTCCGGGATGATTGGCGGTTCGGACAAGTGGATGAATAAGATCTAGAATTTTAGTTATTATATATTCGTGACTGGATATCCTGGAAATGAGGGTGAAAATAGTGTTCCGAACGGGTTCACCGGTAAGTGCTTCAGGTTCTTCACCAAGAGGTGAATTCGGTTGGTGGAAGGGATTACCTTCTTCTTGTCTCCATTGATTAAGTTTACTACGAACCCATCCCCAATTCATCCAAAATAGATGATGGCTGATTGGTTCGTTTGTTCCGGTTACGCTGCCATTGGAGCTCGAGGAATCGGTTGAGAAATCCATATTATGTGATTTGAATTAGGGTTTGATATGAGATTAGCTTTGAATACTGGATGATATATTCATCTCCTTGAATATGTATATGTAGCAAAAAGATTTTCGTAATTTACGGAGGAAATTTAGGAAAAGTGTTAGACAAAAATTATTGGGATAGATACGATAAGATATAATAAGATATGATGTGTCTATACTCTAATAATGGTAGTATGACGTGTCTAGATGATAAGTATGTAATCTGATAATCTTTTGATTAAAGATTTTCAATTCGTAATGTCCTATTCAGGTCTAGGGCTTGAGCTATAGGATCCTATAAATTGGTAATCCAAACCCTTCCATTCTAGAGTTTCGTAGACGCCATCCGTCAAGAAAATTCAATGATCAAAAATAACGAAAAAACAAAGATTTAAAAGTAACGAATATGAGTAGTGATGACATTATAATATCTTTGAGATTCTCGATAACTCAATGACATTTTCCGGTTCGCAAACCGATGCATAAAGGCATAAAGCATATAGGTACGTGGTATAACAAGGAGGTTATATACGTTTGAGTATGAATAGTAACAAATATTAGAGTTTCAAAAATCATGGATAATATTTCATGTAATACATATGTAATACACAAAACCATGATAGATGACATAGGAATGTCGAGAACGGTGTCGCATTTAAATGTAGTGGCGGAATTGAATAGTACTTAGGAGAATGAGCAGAGTTCTTAGATTGGCTCCACATTCTAAGATAAGTAAAGTTTCTAAAGTGTAGTGTAGCATTTAACAGTTAAAGACAATAATTAAAGGCACTATAGTCAAAGGAAGTTGTAGTCCTACATTGCTAAGGTATCTAATTGTATAAGGCACACTTAAAATGCAATCCTGGTTCTCTACAACAGCCTGCTCTGATACCAATCTGTCACTCCCCCCAAAATGGACCAGGGGTAATTGTGACCAATCATATCATAACACAGTTGTATAAACGAGAACGACTCTATATGAGACTTTTTAAATAAAACCTTTGTTAATAAAATAGCGAAAGCAGTAATACATGTTTACATTATTATTAAAACGTAAAATAAATGTTTATGAACTAAAATATAATATGCGATGTGGACTCCATGCAAGCATCAAATCTATCATCACAAAGTTGCAAACAGCTAGCTCAATCATCACCTGAGACAAAACATGCTTAAAGTGTCAACCAAAAAGGTTGAGTGAAATTCACAGGTTTATAAATATAATCCAAAGTTTTAGACCACAAGATTTAGTTTAAAGTTGATTGATATATAAATATCAATCTAAAAGTGTTGCTGCATTTTGTAATATCGCTACTAAACAAGTTTACCCTATGACACCTTGTACTGTCAGTGTCGTGGAATCATTATTATGTAACCAAAGACCAACGGTCGAATGGTTAGAGACGTTACTCTCAATAGGCCTACTCACAATAATTAAGTTTGCATTTAAACGTAGCAATTGACGATATTACGGTAGGGATTTAGCATGAATCAAAGCATGACAGCATAGTTAACAATTTAGTACTTGTTTCTAAGTGTAAAACAGTTATAAAGCAAGCATGTGTCTCACCCTAAAAGTTAAAAATAGTTAAGTAAATAGTAAAAGTGGGGCTATGAAAATCACCTTACTAGCACAAAAGTGTATTCCCCGAAAGAATTGAATAGAAGGACGTGACCGAGATCTCAACCTAGAGATAGAACGTATGATCAGACATTGCCTAACAGACAATAGTATGTAGTACTATATTGATAGTAATGGTTCACTAAAGAATTTCCATTTTAGGAAGGTTACTATTTATGGAAAGTTTCCACTTATAGTAATTTTTCAATTTTAGAAAGTCCGGGTTAATCTTTAGCAAGACGTTGTATAACTTTACTCAAATTTCGTTGCTATCAAATAAGTCAGGAATGACCAGATGTAACCGGGGGCCCAGGACTCTTGACCAGAATCTAAGTCATGGCATTCGAGATCCACAAGCTTACCCATAAATGGAAACCTAGACATCATTCACTTACGACCGTGAGTAGCGATGAAGTTCACATGAATTGTACATTATCTTTGATTAACCTTCACTTTAGGTTTATATGTTATATTATATTTATTAATGTATTAACAATTTGATTATCTTATATTATATACTATAAGTTATTATTATTAAATTAGTATAGTTATAAAATAAGTGTTTATTAATAATGTATTGTTATTAACTTACATTATAAGCATTATACTTTTTTATATAGTATACTTAGTTATTAACCGTAAGTTATAATAATAATATTAATTTAGTATATGTAATATACTTATGTTAATCGAAAATCATACTAATATATGTTAATTCAAATATTAATTCATTAAATATTATATTTATAATTTTTATAAACTTAGTTAATTATACAATTCAGTAGGATATTTTATAAAAATAATTTTATCAAGTTTTTGTATTTATTTCCCACTTTTCTTTATATATATACTCGATTTATATTAATCAAATTTAATTAGGTAATAAATATTAAATCAACCTAAATAAATAATTTTATATTTTTACAGGTTCTATATTATGAAAAAATGTTATAAAAATTATTAAATCAAATTTTATATCAAAATATTATTTATTTAATGTTTTCTAATTATTTAACCATTGTAATCGACCTATAATTAAATAAATAGGAAAAATAATTTAAAAATAATTTTTATATTTTTTTTAAAGTATCTAGAGATGCTACTAATCATATAAAAATTTTATAAAAATATTTAATACACGTTTGTATTTATTTTGTATTTTCTTTATTATTTTTATCCGTTTAGAATAATGCAAAAGTAAATTCTTTTTAAATACTAATCTTCCCATTCATTTAATTTTTATAATTTTATCTTGCTTATAAAAGTATAATAATCTCAAAAAAAAATTATAATTATTTTTATTACTATTTAATATTTTATTACGAATTTAATATTGTTTTTATGTTTAAATACTACATAATTCGTATTTAATTATAAATAATATTCCTTAAATTATCAAAATTATTTTTATACATCATAATACTTATAATACTAATTATAACATGTAAAAATAATTTATATATATTAAATTCTAATTTTTAAAGAATATATAAAAAAAAAGCAATTCGATAAAAAATATAGAAAATACCTCAAGTACTTTTCCAAGTTTGTGAGAGAGTTTTTCCCAAGATTTGATACAAGTTTTTATGAAATGGAAGTGGGTATTTATAGGAAAAAAATGGTTGGTGAAAAGAAAAAATATAAATAAAATAAAGGTGCCAATTTTGACAAAAAATAAAAACATGTTAAAAATGTTTTTAATAAGTTTTTGTTTTTGAAAATATTTAGTCAAAATTCATGGGCTCATTATTTAATTTATAAAAAAAATCTTTTTTTTATAAGCTATATATATATATATATATATATATATATATATATATATATATATATATATATATATATATATATATATATATATATATATATATATATATATATATATATATATATATATATATATATATATATATATATATATATATTTAATGATTAAAATAACTTATCATTTAATTAATAATTATGTTTCATATAGTTTTAAATATAATACGCATTAATATTAATATTAACTAAAGTTATTTTATATAATTAGTGTAAACTTTAGTTAACAAAAAGTGTCGATTAAAAATAAATATTTGATCAATGTCAAATTTAATTATATATTACGTATGTATAAGAACCCTGTAGTCAAATTTAGAGTCACGGGTTCTATACTCCATATATATATATATATATATATATATATATATATATATATATATATATATATATATATATATATATATATATATATATATATATATTTAATGATTAAAATAACTTATCATTTAATTAATAATTATGTTTCATATAGTTTTAAATATAATACGCATTAATATTAATATTAACTAAAGTTATTTTATATAATTAGTGTAAACTTTAGTTAACAAAAAGTGTCGATTAAAAATAAATATTTGATCAATGTCAAATTTAATTATATATTACGTATGTATAAGAACCCTGTAGTCAAATTTAGAGTCACGGGTTCTATACCCGCGAGTGGAGTAATGACTTCCATCTAATCTAGGGTTCGAGGAATGATTGTCTACACTCCACCTCCCCCATACCCTACATTCGTGGGATTGAGCATTGTTGTTGTTGTTAAATTTAAACCCTAAACCTAAACTCTAAACCCTACACCCTAAATCTAAACCATTAACCCTAACCTAAACCCTAAAAACTCTAAACCCTAGCCCTAAAGCTTAAGCCTTAAAATATAAACCCTAAGCCTTAAAATATAAACCCTAAGCCCTAGAATCTAAACGCTAAACCTAAACCCTAAATCTAAGCTCAAAACCCTACATATTGTAATAAATTACTTTCAATGATAAATCACCACACTACTACAAAAATCGTTAATTAGACGTGTTAAAAAGGCTAATTAGACGTGTTTTTCAACACGTCTAGATGTAATAGCACTAATTGCTGATGACATTGACATATAGTGTGCTCTCTTGAACACGTCCAAAAAAACTTAATTAGGCGTGTCAACACGTTATTTAGACGTGTTCCTCCTTTTTTTTGTGAATTAGACGTGTTCCCGGAACACGTCTAATTGATGAAATTAACACGTCTAATTGAATTATGTAAAAAAGAAAAAGTAGGTTATAGTTGATGTCAGTGGCGGATCCAGAAAATTTTTTCACCGGGGGCGAAATTTTTTCTAAAACGTAGGAATTTTTTTTGACAAAATATAGAGTTTTTTGAGCAAAATTTGGAGGTTTTTGGGCAAAATACGAATGTTTTGGGGAAAATGTGGAAGTTTTGGGGCAAAATATGAAGGGTTTGGGGCAAAAAAAAAATTCCACCGGGGGCAAAATCGAAAAACCGAAAAAATTTGCACTAAAATTTCGAAATCCACCGGGGGCGGGCGCCCCGCCCCCTTATACACTGGATCCGCCTCTGGTTGATGTGTATTCAATTTTAAGCAAATTATAAAGATTAAGTTTAAGATAGTTTATAGAAATGTAAAAATAAAATTAAAATAAGATAAAAGGAAGATAAAAATGATAAGATTAAACCACCACTGTACAAACATGTCATAATTTAGAAGAAGAAAAAAAAAAACATCTACCCCCAAAGTAGGATTATAACATGTTTTGCACTAAATGAATTGCTACAAACAATTGAAAGTCAAGACATAGTTATACCAATAATTAAAAGGATCTCAACTAAAATATACGACATCATTTGATAGTACAAACATGGATTTCCATTGATATAGTACAATAGCTTCAAACTGATTTATGGGATTTTAGTTTCGTTGATGTATACTACAAACATGGATTTCCATTGCTTGGTTCAAATCATTCGAATGTTGGATTTCACCTCATAATTTAATCAAATTGGTATCATAATAGTTGTAGTACTTAAAAGTAACAAAACAACATCACGAATGGAAGATAACTGGAATACCTTCACCAAGCAATTCATTTCTTAAAGATGTTGAAGCATGAACCATAGATCCCAGATCACCTGTATTTGTAATTGATAAGAAGAAAAAACAAGCATATATAAATCTTTCATTCTTTTGTGATAGTTGAAGTCCTTAAGCCATAAGAAATCGATATAAACTCAAATACCTTCATTAAGCAATTCATTTCAATACATTATAGTACGTCGATTATAAATCGATATAAACATTCGAATTGATTATACGATTTCCTGAACCGACTATTCACCTTTCCAATAACAGTAACTACTCGCTCGGCCGTTGTCGATTTAAAATCAATATGAATCGTTTAATGTAAGAGACCGAATCTCGTGTATACAGTATCTGTTTTAACAATTTGGGATTTGCGAGGCTTTAAATTGAGCGGTGATGATGGAACAACCCTAAATATCATATTGTGATTCCCCGTACAAAATCAACGTGTACGGATCATCAACAACGGGATCTTTACACGGTTACAACACTATATGCTGTTTTAAAACAAGTTTTGCATTCATGAAAAGGTAACGTTTTTACCAACGTCAAATGTTTTACAAAAGATGACGTCTTTACCAACGTCGAATTTTTTACAAAAGATGACGTCTTTACCAACGTTAAATGTTTTACAAGGATAACGTGCTTCTACGAATAGAAAGCATTAACATAAGTACGTGACACAAAGGTCATTACAAAATCATTGTTCAAATGTAACGTAAGTTGTGAATGCAAAGTAAAAGTTCCATGATTGAGACATCTCTAAACAATGCAGCGGAAGTCTAACACAGCGAGTCTGTAACAGCAAGTCTATAACACCAAGACTATAACAGCAAGTCTAACAGCGAAAGCAACAACGTCTAAGCACTGAGAAATACATGCTTTAAAAAGTCAACACGAATGTTGGTGAGCTATAGTTTGATTGTAAACAACAATGTAATGTAGACCACGAGGTGTTTCAAATCAGCATTTCAAATCAGTATGATAAAGTATATGCTTATCCGTGGGCACTCGGTAACTAACTTAACGTAAAAATGATATATCACCTCCTAAAAGTACACTTGGTGAGTGCGTATGTTCTCGAAGTATTAAACACCCGTTAAATGTCAGCGCGACTAGCTCGAGTGGGGATGTCAAACCCTATGGATCCATATCTAAGATTCGCGTCTACTGGTTCATAAACTAATAGTTAAACGTTACCGAGCTAAGGGGAAAATTTGTGCCGTTATATCACCCACACATATATAAATTTTAAGTACTCGTGTCTAGTACGTAAAAACATAAAAAGCGCATGTATTCTCAGTCCTAAAAAAAGTAAAGTAGAAAGGGAGCTATAACTCACAATGAACAATGCGGTAAAAGTCGATACGAAAATGTAAGCAAGTAGTAAGTTGGTCCAAACAAGTAAGTTGGTCGATCCAAAACGTCCGCAACCTAAGTCAAAGGTTACTAAGTCAGTATATTGTCCCTAAAAGTTTAAAAATGAATAAATTAAGTCTTAAGTATCATCATCATCATCATTCGTAAAAGATAAAGTAAGTTTTCAACAAGAATAGAGATCGAAACAAAAGGCTGACTTCGGACAGCTGCTACGACCTCTATACAAACTGAAAAGACGCGTGGTCAGTGGCCGAGGCTCCGTATGTGAGTCCTTGTACCGCTATCCAATTTTCAGATCCTAACTCGATGTCGTTTGACAGTGGCGACGGTTCAAGCGCGAGTAGGTCAGAATTTTCAGCACGTAGTTACAAGGGCGTAGTGATTTTCGGAAGGTTATAAATCCTAAACCGTATATCGGATTTAAGTGAGTCTTAAACGAAAAGTCATATACTCGAACCGAACTATCTGAAAATCAACTTTCTAAAAGTCTCAGGTATCTGATCAGACCCCGAAAAACAGTAAACAAGTGCTCTGGTGGGTTTCTTGGTGCTTGATGCTCATCACGGTTCTCATCCTTGATGCGTGTAAGCTTCAAGTGTACAACTATTGATGTTTTAGCATCACTTTGACCAAGTTTCAACCATCAATACACCATGTCAAGACTAAGGAGTAATACAACTCACTTAAGAGTTTTTAGAAGGATGATGAACCAAGGTTACATCATGTTCTTAGTCTTAACATAAATACAAGTTCCATTCAAGATTAAAGCTACAAACTTTGATTCAATCAAACAAGCAAGACATAAATTTGATCAAACAAAGTAGTGAAACCCTAAGCTAGAAAGCTTGGATCCCTTAACATATAATTATGAGATTTCAAAACTAGAAAGCTTGAATCTTTTATGTTCTTGAAGATCTTTAAAGCAACAAGCTAGATCTCCAAGTTTCATGAATACCATAAACACAAGTTTTGATCTTTTAGCAAAAACAAAGTGATCTTAAGCTATAAAGCTTAGATCCATCAAAGTAATGAAGATTCAAAGCTAGAAAGCTTGAATCTTTCATGTTCTTGAAGATCTTTAAAGCAAAAGGCTAGATCTTCAAGTTTCATGAAGATCATAAACACAAGTTTTGATCTTTTAACAAAAATAAAGAGATCACAAGCTAGAAAACTTAGATCCAACAAAGTAATGAAGATTCAAAGCTAGAAAGCTTGAATCTTTCATGTTCTTGAAGGATTCAAATCAAAGTTTGAATCTACAAGATATAACAAGATCAAAAAGCTAAAAAGCTTGATCTTTAGATGATGATGATGTCGTTTTTATGAAGAGAAAAAGAAGAAGAAGAAAATTTAAAACTTACAATTTTTAGTGTGAGAAAGACTAGAGAGAAAATTAGAGAGCATGTGTGTATAAAATGAGAATGAGATCAATTGTGAAATGGGTGAAATAGGCTCGATATTTATGGTTGTGGAGGGTGCATATAGCCGTGGGTTTCATGGGGGGATAAGGGGACAACTTTTTGCTTTTTTGCATGGTGGTGGTCCAAAGGTGGTGCTTATTGTTGGGATCCCATGCAACACGTGTAGTAATGGTTAACAAAAATGCTAGTATGTTGGCTCATCCTAATGGGTTTTTGTCCTACTTCTTAATGGGTCATAATTCCATTAAAATTGGGCTAACTTAAAAGTCCATTAGCTAGAGTAGGGTGGGCTTAAGTCCAATAAGGTAGAAAGTCCAACAAGACTAACTAGTGTGCATTAGTAAATTACTAAGCGTAATTAAGCAACCAATAAGCCAAGTAATTGTCATTAGAAAATAACAATTAGTATTACGTAGTCATAATATTCCAATTATGACAAAAGTTTAACGTGTACAAAGTACATAGCTCGTTCAAAAATAACAAGTGACACTAACGGTCGTAAAAGCATTCGGGGATCAAGTTAAGTGATTAAACACTTAATAACACGCAGTAAGATATTAACGAAAGTAATTAATCATGAAATAAGATCCCAGAGAATAAACTAGCTCAGTACGCACATATACGTAGTTTCGTGAAAGTATAGAGCACAAAAATATAAGTCGAAAAAGTCGGGTCATTACATTACCCACCCGTTAAAGAAAATTTCGTCCCGAAATTTTGAGGAGTGGCCAACAACGGTACCGAATTTAAAGAAGAATGAGCATATCAAAGTTCCGAGAGACTCGTGGGCTCAGAAGTGAGCGATTTACCTTGAAAGGTACTTGGGCGTATAAAAGTAAGAATAGGTATATGCCATTAATTAAGTCTCTTGACCTTAAGATCAACAAATTGATTTCGTTTCTTGTTAACATGAATATGTCATCTGAATATATACCCACAAAAGGAAAGATGATGTTTTTAGCATTACAGGCATCTTCAGTAAGCTGGATGCATGAAATACATCATGGATGTTACCAACTCATCTAAAACATTGAGCGCTTATGTCGCAATACAAAGCTGACAGGTAGAATGGAAAACATGGTGATCACAACCATGCGATTTGATGTCTGGATAGTGTTAGCCACAGATTTTACTAACCCCCTTAATTTCGAAAGGAGACCATAGGCATAAAGAACCCGATGAATTGAAATTTTAGCTGAAAGTGTCTAATCAGACTTACATGCAATGCAAGCCATAATTATTTATAGTGTCTTCAGGATGGTCTGAACGAACAATGAAAGATATTACCCAGTTTAACATACTGCCTGTGAAATTATCCTTGGATGGAATGAAAGCACAGTTCCCTAACGTAACTATATGCTTTCAGTTACATGATGAAGTTGGGGTTAACATCTACTAGAACAACATATAGTTGCAACCAACGAAGGAAGAAATATATAGAGTAACCACATCAGTGTTATAGATGTTTTAAGCAGTCCCTTCCAAGAGGATAACAAGATTTATAGATTTTTAAAGTAATTTACATTACATTTCTGAAAGAAAATCGCACGAAAGGTGTGATCTTTGAACGACAGTTAACTCTTCGTACAACGAGCGAGTTGATATGAAGTTATCCTTATACTTAAGGGGATGCGCGGATGAGAAGATGCGTGAACCCTTGGTCATAAAGAATGGTTTACTCCAAGTGAAAAGAATCTCAACGTACTGGATCATAGAGATGATGTTTACGAGGGTGTTGCAATTAGCCGTGAAATATTGAGAGTAGAAACCCACCTAGTGCCTTTCCTACAATAGGGTAACCACTGAGTGTACCTCAGAAAACTGGTTTATCGGCCCGCGTTTTTGCCATGTCTAACCTTAAAAGGAACATTTTATGAGCGCAAAGACTTCCTAACAAATTTTATAAAACTGCCATCCAAAGTGGCTCAAGAGTTTTTAACAAAGATCTTAATGGTAAGCTTCATCCTTAAACGGAGGACGAGAAGAAGTGTGATCCATACATGGTGTAGTCTAATACGAAAACCTTTAATAAAATCAACCAAGGAAGTTTTGAAAGACCTTTAAACGTTTGATGTGACAACGTAAACGGAATGAAGTTCTTAGTAAATTTAGAAGTATGTACAACGTGTACCATTTTGCACAAAACTTAAGTTAAACAACTCAATAAAGGGGCGATTTTTAAAGAATTTGAAGGTATCACTTAGTATGTACTAACCAAAATCAGTAAAGGTAAACTTGTTAACTTAATTATATACATACATATATGATTTTATAAATCGCACAAGTGACAGAAAAATTTTATTACTTTCATTTGTCCATAAATCTCGTGAGGACCGCATAAATAAACAATGTGTAAAATTTTTGATAAACATAGTTTTTCGTATTTCAGAGGTTACGAGTTGAAAAAGATCGAGTGGAAAATCTTTGAATCATCGGGTGACATGTCACTAGGTAATGAAAACTAATGAATTAAATGTAGTTTTGATAATTATCAGGACATAAGTCTTTGGGCCAAAAATGTTCATGTGCGAAGCCGTTGCTAAAAAGTGAGGTATAAAGGATAGAGCATGAGAACGAGAAGTTAATCGCTTCTTGACTTTGCAAAATGTCAAACAGGTTATGACTAATATTAATAGTCGGAATACTGATGGTGTTAATATCACTAAATGAGAATCTCCTGGAATAAGTCAGGACTTAGAGTTATGTAAGAAAGAGCATCGCTCCAACAGGTGTGGCAAATAAGATCCCTGGGGTGACGCAATAATTTTGAATGGTTTAAGTGTTAGTGGATGCCCAAAGGCTCGGCATGATGTGGCAGTAAGTGTCTTTATCACACACACACACACACACACACACATGAATCTCTCAATTTCGACGGTTGTAAAGTCTTCATGATGACTTGGATACGATTAACACGAAAAATTTTATATAATAAGCAACGAAAATTTTATAGAAATCGTTTAATATAAGAAAAGAAACGAAGTTCTTAGTAAACTAGGGTTATGTACAACATGTACTATTCTAAGTAAAATATCTTTTGAATAAAAGAATTGATTTGTAAAAGTGAAAGTAAAATTTCATATGTACTAGTCAAAAATAAGTAATTATTTACTTTAGTATATATAACATATACGGTTTCGAAAATTTGTACGAATGGCAATAAAATAAATTTATTTTTATAAAACTTTGAGAGGATCGCACAGTAAAATAGTGTGTGTAAAATTTTGGCAAACAAAGTTTTCATATTTAGGAGGTTACAAGTTGGAAAAAGATTGATGAGGATCGAGTAAAAGATTTTTGAAAATTTCGGGTGATATTTGAGCAACAATATCACGAGGTAATGAAAACTATTGAATTTAAATGTGGTTGATGACTATTAGTAGGGTATAAGTCCTTCGACCAAAAGTGCTTAAGTGTGAAGCTGTTGCTTATAAGTGAGATACGAATGGGAGAGTATGAGGATGAGAATTAACCACCATTGATTTTGGAAAATTTTGAACTGGTATGACTAATATTGAAGTAAGAAGGATGATGGTGTGATTATCATCAAATAAGAAATCTCTCGGAATAAGTTAGGATTTAGAGTCGTGTAAGAATGAGTATTAAATAAGATTCTTGGGTAGTCTTTAATATAGAATTTGAATTGCTGAAGTGACGAGATACAATTTCCTTTATGTATCGTTGTGCAAGTTTGTCCATTGTATCGGTTTCTTTCATGGTTAGAAAGTGAGCAGTTTTGGTGAGACGGTCAACAATAACCCAGATAGCGTCATAACCGCCTACCATTTTTGGTAGCCTCGTGATGAAATTCATTGTTATTCCTTCCCATTTCCGTTGTGGGATTTCGGGTTGTTGAAGTAACCCAGATGGCTTTTGGTGTTTGGATTTGACCTTGGAACAAGTCAGACACTTCCCAACATAAGTAGCAATGTCCTTTTTAAGGTTCGGCCACCAATATTGTTCCTTGAGATCGTGATACATCTTACCAGCTCCGGGATGAATCGAATACCGAACTTTTGCTTTCATCCTTGAAATCCAGTCTGTTCCAACTATTTCATCAAAGCTTCCTAACTTGATGAGTATTAGGTTAATCCTAAAGACCATTCCAACTATTACATCAAGCTTCCCAAATTGGTGGGTGTTAGGTTAATCTTAAGGTTCATTCCAACCAAATCTTACTATACTACTATGAAAAATTCTATCAATCTTCTCAAATAACATCTGCTTGTGTGTAGGTAACTAATCCTTTCCAACTACTTCTTTAAAACTTTCAAGTTTTATTGATATGAGGTCATCTTCAAATGACCCACCTGTTAATTTTAAGGTACTACCTTAAATTATTCCTCAATCTCTGCCAGCTTACCATTAGCTTGTCCTATATAATACTTAACTCTCATGGTTGTTAATGGCTTATTAGTCATAACACTAAGGTTCTTAGATATAAGGTTTCTATCGCTCTAGTATTAAACAACTTCGAGACAATAAAACATTATGACGAAACGTACCCTAACTAAAATCAGGATCCATGCGAGTCTCCATAGCTGAGATAACGATTGTTCTACCGCAAGTAAGTCCAAAGTTTTTCCAATTTGAGAACTTTTTCCTTAAGTGTCCAGGGTGTCTATATCTATAACAAATTTTCGGGTCATCAATTCTGCAATCAAGGCCCTCCTTGTACAGTATCTGGGCTACGTGGTTATTCTTTCCATAATGCGTATACTCAAGTAGTTCCTACCAATATTTTCTTTGAATCACTTCATATTCCTTATATAGTAACATTGGGACTTCTGCATGATTTACTTCAATATAATCACGCTGGCCTGGCGTCATTATATTGTACTAAATCGTACGTTCATTCCAATATCACTCCATATGGTCAATGTATCGTGATCACTTCAAGTTCTACTCAGTTTCATCTAACGGTGCTTTATCTATGCTATCTCAAAACAAAATCTACATAATCAATCTCACGGTTTCTCGGTGTGGGTGCGTAGGTTCCGTAGGTCATGCATCAATGCCTAAATGTCCTGAAATTTTCTTCAAAATGTTCGGGTTCAGGTAATGTCGTTAGGTTCCTTTCTAGAAATTCAATCTGGGTCTCGTGTCGAGTTGTACGTGTAGCAAGTAGTAATACGATATGTCTTGAGGCGACTCCCCAGTCTTTGGGTATGGCTGAGCATCAGTAGAAGACATTCTGACCTTGTGAAAGGAGATGCCTTCCCGACTTCTCCAATACCTAAGAGTGTTAGGGACCTAAGTCCAGAAGTGTCGTTAGATCGTCGAGTAGTGGTGAAGAATGAAAGAGATATGTGACGGTCATGAAAGCGTACGGGATACGGGTCAACTTGCGCAAACTGAACAACCTTATAATGTTCATACATGGTACGTGGCTAATTAGGGTGAGCTCGGGGGGTGGGTTGAGGTGCGGTTACTCCGACAAGTCCTCGCATATCTCCTTCTCCGAGGATCAACTTTAGTGGGCATGTAATCCGAGGGGTACTCTTCCTAGATTGCGTGAAGTAATGTCTCGATCTCTGGAACGGTGGAACGGTAGTAACAGGTGGATTACAATACTAGTCCTTAGGGTTAGGCGAGTGAGAAAAGGGTTCAGAAAAACATCTGAACTAGGAAAGATAAATTTTTCAAGTCGGTACAGTGAATAGCAGACATGTAGCAAGAAACAGCATCAACAATAACCTAGGTAGTCTATTGCAGTACACAAAACTGTAGTGGATAGTAGTGTCATGCAGTAGTATTAGGTAACCAGTAGCATGCAGTAGTAATAAGCGGTAACATGCAGTAATATATAACAGTAGCATGCAACAGTTTCGCAGAAACAAGTAAACGAGCAAGTTGTAGATTAGTCCTATTAGTGAATCCTACTCGACTCGGTCAAGACACACTAATGCAACCTAATTCCCTACAACCAATGCTCTGATACCAAATGTGACGCCCCGTACAAAATCAATGTGTGGATCATCAACAACAGGATCTTTACACAGTTACAACACTATATGCTGTTTTAAAACAAGTTTTGCATTCATAAAAAGGTAACGTTTTTACCAACGTCAAATGTTTTACAAAAGATGACGTCTTTACCAACGTCGAATCTTTTACAAAAGATGACGTCTTTTCTAACGTCATATGTTTAAAAAGGATAACGTGCTTCTACGAATAGAAAGCATTAACATAAGTACGTGACACAAAGGTCATTACAAAACCATTGTTCAAATGTAACGTAAGTTGTGAATGCAAAGTAAAAGTTCCATGATTGAGACATCTCTAAACAATGCAGCGGAAGTCTAACACAGCGAGTCTGTAACAGCAAGTCTATAACACCAAGACTATAATAGTAAGTCTAACAGCGGAAGCAACAACGTCTAAGCACATGAGAAATACATGCTTTAAAAAGTCAACACTAATGTTGGTGAGCTATAGTTTGATTGTAAACAACAATGTAATGTAGACTACGAGATTTCGGTGTTTCAAATCAGCATTTCAAATCAGTATGATAAATTATATGCTTATCCGTGGGCACTCGGTAACTAACTTAACGTAAAAATAATATATCACCCCCTAAAAGTACACTTGGCGAGTGCGTATGTTCTCGAAGTATTAAACACCCGTTAAATGCTAGCGCAACTAGCCCGAGTGGGGATGTCAAACCCTATGGATCCATATCTAAGATTCGCGTCTACCGGTTCATAAACCAATAGTTAAACGTTACCGAGCTTAGGGGAAAATTTGTGCCGTTATATCACCCACACATATATAAAGTTTAAGTACTCGTGTCTAGTACGTAAAAACATAAAAAGTGCATGTATTCTCAGTCCCAAAAATAGTAAAGTAGAAAGGGAGCTATAACTCACAGTGAACAATGCGGTAAAAGTCGATACGAAAATGTAAGCAAGTAGTAAGTTGGTCCAAACAAGTAAGTTGGTCGATCCAAAAGGTACGCAACCTAAGTCAAAGGTTACTAAGTCAGTATATTGCCCCCAAAAGTTTAAAAATGAATAAATTAAGTCTTAAGTATCATCATCATCATTCGTAAAAGATAAAGTAAGTTTTCAACAAGAATAGAGATTGAAACAAAAGGCTGACTTCGGACAGCTGCTACGACCTCTATACAAACCAAAAATACGCGTGGTCAGTGGACAAGGTTTGATCAAGGCGACGGTTCAAGTGCGAGTAGGTCAGAATTTTCAGCACGTCGTTACAAGGGCGTAGTGATTTTCGGAAGGCTATAAATCCTAAACCGTATATCGGATTTAGGTGAGCCTTATACGAAAAGTCATCTACTCTAACCGAACTATCTGAAAATCAACTTTCCAGAAGTCCCAGGTGTTTGATCAGACCCTGAAAAACAGTAAACAAGTGCTCCGGTGGGTTTCTTGGTGCTTGATGCTCATCACGGTTCTCATCCTTGATGCGTGTAAGCTTCAAGTGTATAACTCTTGATGTTTTTGCATCACTTTGACCAAGTTTCAACCATCAATACACCATGTCAAGACTAAGGAGTAATACAACTCACTTAAGAGTTTTAGAAAGATGATGAACCAAGGTTACATCATGTTCTTAGTCTTAACACAAGTACTAGTTCTATTCAAGATTAAAGCTACAAACTTTGATTCAATCAAACAAGCAAGACATAAATTTGATCAAACAAAGTAATGAAACCCTAAGCTAGAAAGCTTGGATCCCTTAACATATAATTATGAGATTTCAAAGCTAGAAAGCTTGAATCTTTTATGTTCTTGAAGATCTTTAAAGCAACAAGCTAGATCTTCAAGTTTCAAGAAGACCATAAACACAAGTTTTGATCTTTTAGCAAAAACAAAGTGATCTTAAGCTATAAAGCTTAGATCCATCAAAGTAATGAAGAATCAAAGCTAGAAAACTTGAATCTTTCATGTTCTTGAAGATCTTTAAAGCAAAAGGCTAGATCTTCAAGTTTCATGAAGATCATAAACACAAGTTTTGATCTTTTAACAAAAATAAAGAGATCATAAGCTAGAAAACTTAGATCCAACAAAGTAATGAAGATTCAAAGCTAGAAAGCTTGAATCTTTCATGTTCTTGAAGGATTCAAATCAAAGTTTGAATCTACAAGATATAACAAGATCAAAAAGCTAAAAAGCTTGATCTTTAGATGATGATGCTGTCGTTTTTATGAAGAGAAAAAGAAGAAGAAGAAAATTTAAAACTTACAATTTTTAATGTGAGAAAGACTAGAGAGAAAATTAGAGATCAGGTGTGTGTAAAATGAGAATGAGATCAAGTGTGAAATGGGTGAAATAGGCTCGATATTTATAGTTGTGGAGGGTGCATATAGCCGTGGGTTTCATGGGGGGAACAATGGGACAAATTTTTGCTTTTTGCATGGTGGTGGTCTAAAGGCGGTGCTTATTGTTGGGATCCCATGCAACATGTGTAGTAATAGTTAACAAAAATGCTAGTATGTTGGCTCATCTTAATGAGTTTTTATCCTACTTCTTAATGGGTCATAATTCCATTAAAATTAGGCTAACTGAAAAAAGTCCATTAGCTAGAGTAGGGTGGACTTAAGTCCAATAAGGTAGAAAGTCCAACAAGACTAACTAGTGTGCATTAGTAAATTACTAAGCGTAATTAAGCAACCAATAAGCCAAGTAATTGTCATTAGAAAATAACAATTAGTATTACGTAGTCATAATATTTCAATTATGACAAAAGTTTAACGTGTACAAAGTACATAGCTCGTTCAAAAACGACAAGTGACACTAACGGTCGTAAAAGCATTCGGGGATCAAGTTAAGTGATTAAACACTTAATAACACGCATTAAGATATTAACAAAAGTAATTAATCATGAAATAAGATCCCAGAGCATAAACTAGCTCAGTACGCACATATACGCAGTTTCGTGAAAGTATAGAGCACAAAAATATAAGTCAAAAAAGTCGGGTCGTTACACATATGTCGTATTTGATTTTGAAATCCCTAATTTTTGTTGAAAGCCCCCGGGTTTTTTCTTAATTTAAGGGTATTTTAGGTACATTATGAGAAGTTTTTGATTTATTACTTAATAATGAAGAGGATGAATATGAATATGGACCATTAGATTAAAGGGTATTGTAACGTAATTTTCTAATCTAACGGTGATTAAAGGGGTTTCGCAAATCGCAAATGATTTATTACCTAATAATGACTCTCTTTTAAGGTATAGAGTAATATATATGGGTGATAATCAAGAGGGAAGACACTTTTTTGGGGAAGGTGAAAGTAAAATTTATTTTTTCATTTTTTCCGAATTTTTTTTCCCAACATTAAAAGCACACGAAAATATGACATTTAAAAAAGACACTTTGTGATGAATGTAAATGCTCGAAGAAAAAATTGATTAAATGCATCATGTGTAATGTTATTCATGAATGTTATTCTTCGAGCGTTTTTTTTTTCCCATCATATGTGTTTTTTCAAGATTTAGCCCGATTTAAAGTTTAGGGTTTAGGGTTTATAGTACCCAAAACCCTAAGCCCTAAGCCCTAAACCCTAAACTCTAAACCGTTCGTGTTAAAAATTCAATCTAAACCCTAATTTCTAAACCCAAAACCCTAATTTATTTTACTGTGATCTTAGTAGTCGTAAATCACCATATCCATTAATTTATTTGACTGCTACCCGTGAAAGTAGCTACGATTCTAACCACTACCACCACCGTAGCTACTATTTTCGGCAAACAAATCTACTACCACCACCACCACCACCACCACCACCACAGCTACTAATTCCGACCATAACCGTCTTGTTAATTTTATGAGCCCTGTACATTAAGACGAAAAAGGGCCATTTATCATCCGATGTTTTTCATATATATAATAATATGTTCAATAATACGAAAAAATATGTTACTAATACTTGCATCAGCCAAAACTAAAACATCGATTGAAAATAATAAATCATAATATCAAAGAGTTATATATAATATATCTATCTATTATCTATTATAATAATTATAATAACAAATAATGCATGTAGAAAACGATAGATATAAATATCTATCTATCTTCTATACATATTATAAAGCACGTGCATTTATGCTGACGTGTTACCTCCTGGTTAATTCTATCATATGTCATTCTATCGATTTTTTCATATATTAATTTATTTTTTCAAATAAGAAAAGTATTTGTATTCTAAATTTAATACAATTAATAAAGAAAGTATTCATATATATATATATATATATATATATATATATATATATATATATATATATATATATATATATATATATATATATATATATATATAAGGGGGCAAGGCAAAAACCATTACCAAGCCAAAAAACAACAAAAACATTTACAGCAAAGAACTAAAACACGAATATTTACAAGCCAAAATCAATACATTTAGCATATTCCGGTTCTTGAGTAATTATTACTTCATTATTTTTTAATAAGTATATATAAAAGAATATACTTCGTAAATAAAGTTGGCCCATATAATGAAAAAAAAAATAGTTGGGCCTTTCACCTTTGAATCTAGATATGTTACAAAGTTTAGTTTGTCAGTGTCATTTTTTAAAATATTATATACGTAAAAGAATAATAATTATCTAAAATATTCACATAAAATAATAATAATTATTATATTAATTATATGACTTAATTATCTAAATTTATTTGATTATAATATCATTCGTAATATTTATAAGATGTATTTTCAATACGCATAAATAAAATATTAATTATATTATATTATATTATATTATATTATATTATATTATATTATATTATATTATATTATATTATATTTCAATACTAAAAATTAAAATTGTTACTTGATACTTGAATGCTAAAAGGTGTCAGTCAATAGTTAATGTGACAATGAATTAGATAAATACTTACTTGGCAAATGGGCTCAAAGCAAATGTTACTTATATATACGTTTATACTTCATTTCTTTATAAACAAATGCTAAAATTATAGTTTTGTTTTAGATTATGGTGTCTATAACTTACATTTGTATGTCAGATTATGTATAGATTATTTGTTTTCAATTCATCCGTATCATATTTTGTGTTCATGAACACACACCGAACTTAAAAAGTTTATACCATTTTAAAAAACAAAAATCTATTTATTTATATTGAACTTTATTAAGATCTAATAGTTGTTTTACTTAAAATTAGTTAAATATGTATATCGGGTGATTATAAAGTTTTACGTAGGTATATCAATTTCTTTTTTCGTTTATTTTGCTTTGCTGGTGGATGATCTAAGTTATTATATATGTTTTTCAAGGTCAAATTTAGTATAAAAAATAATAATAATAATAATATAGATAGATGATGGATGACACATATGAAGAAATAAGAACGCGTGGTATTGAATATTATATATTATATATTGGCACTATAGGACAATATCTAATATTGAGATGATGGAATAATTTATGGCGTCAATTTAGCTTAAAAATTAGGTTTCGGGTAAACAATTATTGTGTTGACCGAATAATTCATATAGAGCATTGCTCTTAAAAAAAAAATAATCCATATAGGACATTAAGTCTTATCAATATTTAGTAGAAATAGTGAAACATATATTTTGTATGTTTAATTTGCTACTTACTTAGTTTATTTACATTTGTACTTACTCTCTTTAATTTAAATAGCATTATTTTTTTCAAGTAAAATCATAACTAACTATTTAACCATTTTTACCGATCGTTCATCACACTGGCTTATTGATGTAATAAATGCAATTTATCATAGCTAATATTTTTCGTTAATTTTTCAACGTCCGTGCATCGCACGGGCTAAAGACCTAGTAAAATAATATAATACATACTTTTTTATACTAATATACAAGGTTTTAAACACTAATAATACGAAAGCTTGAGAGCTGTTTAAGCGATTACGTGCATCATTGCATATGGTAATACTTTGTGTTAATCTTTAATTGTTAATATTATTATTATAATAATCTATATATCTATATATATACTTATATAAAAAAGAGTGTGCTAAAGCTGTAACATCCCGCCTCTTTCCGTTTACTTTTCCCTTTAACTATTTAAATCCCGTTATATGTTTATAACATCTCCCGTTAATACGCGTTTTAAAAATATCTCGTTTAGGTAATTCACGCACCCGCAACCGAACTTGAGGGTCTAGTTTCGCCAAAGTGCCAAAGAGGTGACTAGCATTTGACTAGTCAACCCCTTCCTCCCACTTTTTTTCATTTCATTTCTCTTTTTCTTTACTACTTACCAATTTTCTCTCAAACTCCATATCAAAGAATCATCATCTAAATCCAAGCTAGCGGGTGTCTTGCAAAACAAATTACATATTTGGAATCCTTGTAACTTCCTCTTCGATTCCATACCGACTTTATCAAGTTTGGGTAACTTTCTAAAATCACTAGATTTGGTGTTCTTGATGTTTTGAACTTATAAAGTTGTTAATTAGTGTCTATGGCTCAAGTCTAACATGAATATATGATTTATATGCTCGATTTCTTTATTTGAAGTAACTAGCTTGAGTATGAACTTTGGTGTGTTTGATTTGGTGATTTGGTTGTTTTAATGTTGTTAAATGTTATAAATGCATGTATTAAATGTATTCCTAGTATCACTAGCTTCAATTTGATGTATAGGTTGCTTGAGAAAACTCCATGAACTTGATTAGTGATTTTGGTGAAATTGGGTTAGGGTTTGATAAGCTTGAAATGAATATTTGATGCATTGAATGCCATGAATTATTGCTAGTAAGTAGTTAGTTGGATTGAATGCTCGATTACCTACAAAACGGCATGTTGTATGTATGCATTAAATGCCCAAATCATAAATGTGCACTTATCAAATTTGAGTATTAAATGTGTGCATTAATTGATCATTTACTTTGGAAAGTCGATTGTTACAAATAACGTTTTTGGTTGGTGAAATGTATTTAGTTGTGTTTTTTGTCAAATTACCTTTTTAACGATATAAGATACGAGTTCTAAGTATTAGCGGTTTGCGAGTTATGCTTGAAAGAGTTTGGAATTGAGACTTGAACATTTGAGACTGACCAGGTACCAGCTCCCGTGTATTGTCGCGGCGCGACAATCCTGGGTCGCGGCGCGGCCTAAGCCGTGGTCAGGTTCTGACCTCCTTGGTCAAATTATGAAAAATGTTTGGCACCCTATGAACCTCCGATTCACATGAGACTTGTTCTAACATGTTTATATATGAATAAAAACCTCAGAAAAATAGTTCGGGACCCGACCCGAACGTGTTGACTTTTTCGTTGACTTTGATCGACCAAAATTTGACTTTTTGTCAAACTTAACCAAATGATTATGCAACCTCCCTAACTTGTTTCTATACTTGTATCTTGCATGAAATTTGACAATTTGATTTCACATGCTACATAATCGAGTCGTAACGAGCCATAGGACTAATTGAACATCTTTGACCTATCGTGTTTACCGTTATTGATACGACCTATTTGTTTAGGTCAAGACTAGTACTATCCTTCGCACACGTTACTTTGTGAAGTACTTTTCATACGTGCACTCAAGGTGAGATCATAGTCCCATCTTTCAAACAACTTTTATGCTTTAAACTATGGGATGAGAAACATATACGTATCATACTTTTACACTTTGAACACAAGTACGAAAACGAACATTCCACGTACGGGTTTGAACGAAAATCCTCAATTCAATTATCATTAGTTACACTTGCAGGGTGTAAACGTGAACTTATATTATGTGATCACATGGGCTTGACGAGCCTCATTCGGACGGTTCGCTACCGTTAGCGGATGAAATATATTTTCGGGTCTAGTGTATGTTCTAACACTACGCAAAGGGTGCAAAACAGTTAAGTTTGATAATTGGGTGCCCGCGAAACAAATAACAACTTTGGAATGCAAATGATTTTGATAATCATATTATATTAAATCTTGTGGTTCAAATGCAACGTTTACTAAAACACCTATGATTTCACCAACGTTTTCGTTGACAGTTTTCTATATGTTTTCTCAGGTCCTTGAAAGCTACTTGATACATGCTTCCGCACTCTTTTTGATACTTGCTTGGATGTCTAGTATACATGCATAGTTGGAGCGTCTTTTGACTACTTTAAATTGTGTCGCATAGGTTTCATTCGTACGTTAAACTTTGTAATGTAACTAGTCTTTTGAACTACATTTGTAAACTTGAAACATCCTTTTACTTATGAAATGAATGCGACATATTTTGGTCAAACGTCATGTTAAAGACTTATGACCACGTAACGGGACCTAAGTAGTCGGCGCCGTCAAACATGATTTGGTCGGGTCGCTACAGATGGTATCAGAGCATTGGTTGTAGGGATTTAGAGTTCATTGGTGTCAACCCCGAGTCATAGGGTACATTAGTGAGTCTAGACTACAACCAGCATATAGACTTGAAGTAGGAATTACTTGACTACTTGTGCATTATACTCGAACTCGTCTATCATATCTAATTCTTATTCAATCTTAATCTCACGTTACTTAATTCAATTGACGCACCACCTTGACTATATGAATTAGTGTCGAATGCACATATGAATTAGGGTAATATAATTTCCGGGATTATATTACGGTGACTCATATGAACATTCCGAAATTTTGACATAAAGAATTTAAGGCGAGTCAAGGAAAATTTCTCTCTATCCTTATTCCATATCATGGTTAGTATTATTAAGAATACTAATCAACGGTATTCTTGTGTTTTGAAGGAACAATGCCTCCTCGTCGTGTGCCACGCCATGAGACTCCCGAACAAGCACTACAACGAATGATAGCCACCGCTGTGGAAGCGGCCATGGCCGATCACTCCTCCAATAATAACAACAACCACAACAACAACAATGGTGCCGGTAACTCAAACTAAGGGTGCTCCTACAAATCCTTCATGGGGTGCAAACCTCACACTTTTGATGGAACCGGGGGACCGGTTACTCTTACTCGATGGTTCGAACAAACGGAGGCCGTCTTTAGCATAAGCGGTTGTCGGGACCAAGACAAGGTCAAATACTCCACTCACACCTTCGCCGGTGTCGCTCTTACATGGTGGAATACTTATGTACAATCGGTGGGTACCGATGAAGCTCACGCCCTCTCTTGGGCCGATTTAAGGGAAAAGATGGTCATCGAATATTTCCCTCGCGAAGAAACCCGAAAGCTCGAACAAGAGCTAAGAACCTTAGAGGCGGTCGGAAACGATCTCAAGGCCTATAATCAACGATTCGCCGAACTATCCTTGATGTGTCCCAACCTCGTGAACCCCGAATCTCAATGGGTCGAACTTTATATGTATGGTCTTCCAAAGAGCATCAAACAAGGGGTGATGTCATCCAAACCCGCTAACCTACAACAAGCATTGAACATGGCCCACCAATTGATCGAAACGGTTGACGAAATCGTAGTTCCGACACCTAAGGCCGAGGATAAATTGGGCGGCAACAAAAGAAAGTGGGAACCCTCCCAATCAAGCAACAACAACTTTGCTAAGAAGCCTTACACCTCCAACACTAAGAAAAGTTATGGCGGAATTAAACCCTTTTGCAACAAATGCCACAAGCACCACTATGGTGAATGTAGCAATCTATTTTGCCACCGGTGCCAAAGGGGTGGTCATGTGGCCAACGATTGTAGAAGTGCCGCCCCCGTCGCTCAAAAGGTGCCCAATGCACCAAAACCGGGTACTTTTTATGAATGTGGCCAAACGAGACATTTTAGAAATGCATGTCCGAAGAAGAAAGCCAACCCCAACACACGCGACCAAGCTTTCAACATCAACACCGAAGAAGCCCGAGATGACAATGAATTAGTCACGGGTACGTTTCTCCTCAACAACACTTATGTTACTTGTTTATTCAATTCGGGTGCCGATAAGAGTTTTGTATCCAAGACTTTGACTCATTCTTTTAATACTCCACCACTTCCACTAGATACCACTTATACCATTGAAGTGGCCAACGGAAAACTATTGAGTGCCGATACATATTACCGGGGGTGTACGTTAAACATTTTGGGTAATGAGTTTGAAATTGACTTGATACCCATGGAACTAGGAAGCTTCGATGTAATAATCGGTATGAATTGGCTAGCCAAAACGAAATCTCACATCCTTTGTGATCTTAACGCAATCCGAATTCCTATCGAGAATGGTGAACCATTGATCGTCTATGGAGATAAGAGTTGCACCGGACTCAACCTCGTTTCATGCATTAAAGTTAGAAAACTACTCCGTAAGGGTTGTTTTGCGATCCTTGCTCACGTTAAGAAAGTCGAGTCCGATGAGAAGCACATCGATGATGTGCCAATTGTTAGTGACTATTCCGATGTATTTCCCGACGAATTGCCGGGTCTTCCACCTCATCGACCAGTTGAATTCCAAATCGATCTTATTCCGGGAGCCGCGCCCGTAGCACGTGCACCTTATAGACTCGTCCCATCTAAAATGCAAGAATTGCAAAGTCAAATCCAAGAACTACTTGATCGTGGTTTTATCCAACCTAGCCATTCACCTTGGGGCACTCCGATTTTGTTTGTTAAAAAGAAAGACGGATACCTACGAATGTGCATTGATTATCGTGAACTAAACAAATTGACGGTTAAAAACCGATATCCTCTTCCTCGCATCGATGACCTCTTTGATCAACTACAAGGGTCTTGTGTATATTCAAAAATCGATCTCCGCTGAGGTTATCATCAATTAAGGGTTAAGGGGGAAGATGTCTCCAAAACCGCTTTCAGAACTCGTTATGGTAGTTATGAATTTCTTGTAATGCCATTTGGTCTCACTAACGCACCGGCGGTGTTCATGGATCTTATGAACCGCGTGTGCAAACCGTATCTTGACAAATTCGTTATCGTGTTCATCGATGATATTTTGGTTTATTCTAAAAGCGAAGAAGAACACGAGGAACACCTCCGGCTCGTGCTTGAACTTTTAAGACAAGAACGACTCTATGCCAAATTCTCCAAGTGTGAATTTTGGTTGAAGGAAGTTCAATTTCTTGGTCATATTGTAAGTGACCAAGGTATTAAAGTCGATCCAACGAAAATCGAAGCCATTAGTAAATGGGAGACTCCCACTACTCCTACTCACATACGTCAATTCTTGGGTCTCGCCGGATACTACCGTAGATTCATCAAGGATTTCTCTTTGGTTGCCCGTCCTCTAACCGCTTTAACTCACAAGGGAAAGAAATTCAATTGGGCGACCGAACAAGAATCCGCATTTCAAATCTTGAAAACAAAGCTAACCACCGCTCCTATCTTGTCACTTCCCGAAGGCAATGACGATTTTGTTGTGTATTGCGACGCCTCGAAACATGGTTTTGGGTGTGTGTTGATGCAACGAACGAAAGTCATTTCTTATGCTTCTCGACAACTCAAAATTCATGAAGGAAACTACACGACACATGATCTCGAACTCGGAGCCGTTGTCTTTGCATTTAAAATGTGGAGACACTATCTTTATGGAACCAAGAGTACTTTCTTTACCGATCACAAAAGTCTCCAGCACATCTTTGACCAAAAGCAACTAAACATGAGATAACGAAGGTGGATTGAAACCTTAAACGATTACGATTGCGAACTTCGTTACCATCCCGGAAAGGCAAATGTAGTAGCCGATGCCTTAAGTCGAAAAGAAAGAGCGGTGCCTCTTCGTGTCCGAGCCTTAAACATCACCATCCACACCAACCTTAATAGCCAAATTCGGGTAGCCCAAGATGAGGCTCTCAAGGATGAAAACGTTTCACACGAGCTCTTAAACATTCTAGTCTCTCGATTCGAAACAAAGGAAACCGGACTCCGATATTTCGCCGGAAGGATTTGGGTGCCTAGTTATGGGGACCTACGAAGCCTTATTTTAGATGAAGCCCATAAGTCACGATACTCGATTCACCCCGGTGCCAATAAGATGTACCACGACCTTAAACAACAATATTGGTGGCCGAACATCAAAAGGGACGTAGCTACTTATGTTTCCAAGTGTTTGACATGTTCCAAGGTCAAAGCCGAACACCAAAGACCGTCCGGACTACTTCAACAACCCGAGATCCCGCAATGGAAGTGGGAAAGGATAACGATGGATTTTATCACCAAACTACCAAAAACGACGGGCGGTTATGATACCATTTGGGTTATTGTTGACCGTCTCACCAAATTCTCACACTTTCTCGATATGAAAGAAACCGACAAAATGGAGAAACTTGCACAACTTTACATCAAGGAGATCGTAGCCCGACACGGTGTACCTTTATCGATTATCTCCGACCGAGATGGCCGTTTTGTTTCTAGATTTTGGCGTACCTTGCAAGAAGCGTTGGGAACGCGTTTAGACATGAGCACCGCATATCATCCTCAAACTGATGGACAAAGCGAACGTACAATTCAAACCTCAGAGGACATGTTACGAGCTTGCATGGTGGATTTTGGAAAAGCTTGGGACAAGCACTTACCTCTCGCCGAGTTCTCTTACAACAATAGTTATCACGCGAGTATTAAAGCCGCCCCATTCGAAGCGTTATATGGCTGAAAATGCCGTTCTCCTCTTTGTTGGACCGAAGTAGGCGACGTACAAATCACCGGACCCGAACTCATTCACGAAACCACCGAGAAGATCGTTCAAATCCGAGATAGGCTTCGGACGGCCCGGAGTCGTCAAAAGTGCTATACCGATAAAAGACGCAACGACCTTGAATTTCAAGTCGGTGACCGCGTAATGTTAAAAGTCGCACCTTGGAAAGGTGTAATCTGTTTTGGGAAATGCGGGAAGCTAAATCCGCGGTATATTGGTCCTTTCGAAATCTTGGAGCGTATTGGAACCGTTGCTTATCGTTTAGATCTTCTGCCTCAATTGAGCTCCGTTCATCCTACCTTCCATGTATCTAACTTGAAAAAGTGTCTTGCCGAACCCGATATCGTCATCCCTCTCGAGGAACTTACTATTAATGACAAACTTCATTTTGTGGAGGAACCGGTTGAAATTGTGGACACCTCCGTCAAGACATTGAAACAAAGCCGAATTCCGATTGTTAAAGTCCGTTGGAACGCCAAAAGGGGACCCAAGTTTACTTGGAAAAGGCAAGATCAAATGCAAAAGAAATACCCTCATTTATTCCCGATTCCGGAAACGCGAAATTTCGAGGAAGAAACAACGACTACTACGCCTACTTAAATTTCGGGACGAAATTTCTTTTAAGGAGTAGGTAATGTAACATCCCGCCTCTTTTCGTTTACTTTTCCGTTTAACTATTTAAATCCCGTTATATGTTTATAACATCTCCCGTTAATACGCGTTTTAAAAATATCTCGTTTAGGTAATTCACGCACCCGCAACCGAACTTGAGGGACTAGTTTCGCCAAAGTGCCAAAGAGGTGACTAGCATTTGACTAGTCAACCCCTTCCTCCCACTTTTTTTCATTTCATTTCTCTTTTTCTTTACTACTTTTCAATTTTCTCTCAAACTCCATATCAAAGAATCATCATCTAAATCCAAGCTAGCGGGTGTCTTGCAAAACAAATTACATATTTGGAATCCTTGCAACTTCCTTTTCGATTCCATACCGACTTCATCAAGTTTGAGTAACTTTCTAAAATCACTAGATTTGGTGTTCTTGATGTTTTAAACTTATAAAGTTGTTAATTAGTGTCTATGGCTCAAGTCTAACATGAATATATGATTTATATGCTCGATTTCGTTATTTGAAGTAACTAGCTTGAGTATGAACTTTGGTGTGTTTGATTTGGTGATTTGGTTGTTTTAATGTTGTTAAATGTTATAAATGCATGTATTAAATGTATTCCTAGTATCACTAGCTTCAATTTGATGTATAGGTTGCTTGAGAAAACTCCATAAACTTGATTAGTGATTTTAGTGAAATTGGGTTAGGGTTTGATAAGCTTGAAATGAATATTTGATGCATTGAATGCCATGAATTATTGCTAGTAAGTAGTTAGTTGGATTGTATGCTCGATTACCTACAAAACGGCATGTTGTATGTATGCATTAAATGCCCAAATCATAAATGTGCACTTATCAAATTTGAGTATTAAATGTGTGCATTAATTGATCATTTACTTTGGAAAGTCGATTGTTACAAATAACGTTTTTGGTTGGTGAAATGTATTTAGTTGTGTTTTTTGTCAAATTACCTTTTTAACGATATAAGATACGAGTTCTAAGTATTAGCGGTTTGCGAGTTATGCTTGAAAGAGTTTGGAATTGAGACTTGGACATTTGAGACTGACTAGGTACCAGCTCCCGTGTATTGTCGCGGCGCGACAATCCTGGGTCGCGGCGCGGCCTAAGCCGTGGTCAGGTTCTGACCTCCTTGGTCAAATTATGAAAAATGTTTGGCACCCTATGGACCTCCGATTCACATGAGACTTGTTCTAACATGTTTATATATGAATAAAAACCTCAGAAAAATAGTTCGGGACCCGACCCGAACGTGTTGACTTTTTCGTTGACTTTGACCGACCAAAGTTTGACTTTTTGTCAAACTTAACCAAATGATTATGCAACCTCCCTAACTTGTTTCTATACTTGTATCTTGCATGAAATTTGACAATTTGATTTCACATGCTACATAATCGAGTCGTAACGAGCCATATGACTAATTGAACATCTTTGACCTATCATGTTTACCGTTATTGATACGACCTATTTGTTTAGGTCAAGACTAGCACTATCCTTCGCACACGTTACTTTGTGAAGTACTTTTCATACGTGCACTTAAGGTGAGATCATAGTCCCATCTTTCAAACAACTTTTATGCTTTAAACTATGGGATGAGAAACATATACGTATCATACTTTTACACTTTGAACACAAGTACGAAAACGAACATTCCACGTACGGGTTTGAACGAAAATCCTCAATTCAATTATTATTAGTTACACTTGCAGGGTGTAAACGTGAACTTATATTATGTGATCACATGGGCTTGACGAGCCTCATTCGGACGGTTCGCTACCATTAGCGGATGAAATATATTTTCGGTCTAGTGTATGTTCTAACACTACGCAAAGGGTGCAAAACAGTTAAGTTTGATAATTGGGTGCCCGCGAAACAAATAACAACTTTGGAATGCAAATGATTTTGATAATCATATTATATTAAATCTTGTGGTTCAAATGCAACGTTTACTAAAACACCTATGATTTCACCAACGTTTTCGTTGACAGTTTTCTTTATGTTTTCTCAGGTCCTTGAAAGCTACTTGATACATGCTTCCGCACTCTTTTTGATACTTGCTTGAATGTCGAGTATACATGCATAGTTGGAGCGTCTTTTGACTACTTTAAATTGTGTCGCATAGGTTTCATTCGTACGTTAAACTTTGTAATGTAACTAGTCTTTTGAACTACATTTGTAAACTTGAAACATCCTTTTACTTATGAAATGAATGCGACATATTTTGGTCAAACGTCATGTTAAAGACTTATGACCACGTAACGGGGCCTAAGTAGTCGGCGCCGTCAAATATGATTTGGTCGGGTCGCTACAGAAGCATAGTTGTCAACATGAGAGTAATTATAAGGAATGCGGACAAGTGGATTTTACACATGTCAAATCCTCAAAATTTTAAATTACAATTAATATATAATTAATTAATAAATAAATAAATAAATAAACATTAAGTGAAAAGAGGATTAATAAAATAAATAAATATAAATATTGAATATATAATTTAAAAAAAGAACGTGTATGCCGAAGAGTTTGTCAAACAAAAACTTATCTCACTTTTACTATAACTATGTAAATTAGTTTTTATCTCACTTTTTAGTTTTGTTTCTAAATGATCTATCTTAGTCAAAATGTGCGTTAAGTTGTGATCCATATTTGTTTTGTTATCAATATGTAGTTATCGAAAACAGCAGGTCGATATATAACGGTTTTTTGAACAACTGTGCATCGCACGGGCTCAAAACCTAGTTAAATTAATAATCAAGAATAATACGGAGTAATAATTTAATAATAATAATATAATACTTAATATTTAATATTTAATTTTTAATTTTTAATTTTTAATAATAATAATAATATAATAATAAAAACAATTACTCGGTAAAATACTGTAATATATTTTGAAGTTTAGGAGAAATTATGCGTTGAAAACGAGGCACAAAAAGGAATCAAAACGTGTGAGCTACAATTCTTAAATTTTGTTGGACATATGGACTTCCTTTTGGGATATACTGTAATCCTTAAGATTTAATAGATAAATAAATGAATATAATTTGGGTTGAGTTATTTTGGACCTTTAGGATATTGGATCATGTGTAAGTGCACATGTTGTTGAACAGTTCAATCCGAGCTTGATTCCGGCAAACGAATCTAACCACCACCATTGTAGCTACTAATTTCAGCAAAAAACGAATCTAACCACCACCATCGCAGCTACATAATCGATTTAGGTTTGATTATTCAGTCTGGAGCAAGCAACGGAGCTGGGAGAAGACAGACTAGAAATCATTTTCGTTGAAAAAAATGAATCTATGAAGTCAATTTCCGATATAAATATTCAGTGGTTTCATATCTAAATCGGTGGTTCGATCGAAGTCTATAATCGGTTTTACGATGTTGTTGTTAATAATCTTGATGTTCAATGTTATGATGATGATGATGATGATAGCTTAATTGCGAAATCAGTTTCAAGATCTGTATGAAGAAATGATAACTTATGATGATGATGATAACAGCTTGTGTGTTTAGAACTAGTTCATGATTAAAAATAAAATAAATATCAAATAAAAATGATATGGAAATAACTTGCGGGCATAGTCCAACGGTTCCCCCTATATACTTTGTGTCATGAGATAGGGAGATGTCATGGGTTCGATCTTTAGGGATGATATGATTTTCTTTAAACCAATTGAACACCAATAATTGTGGTATATATTGACCCTATAAGGAGATTTTACCGGATTCGTTCACGGACCTCTACCCGGACCACTGCTCGAATAGATGTGTTTCCGGGTACCATCGATTGGGTTCGGGTTTCTGCCCGAACGTGTGTGTTACGTGCAATGATGAGGGTCGTTGAAATAAATGATCTACTGATGCCATAAAATCGCCGTTAAAAAAAATGATTTGGAAATAAAAAAATATAAAAAATGACATATAAATACATGTCAGCAATAAAAAAATAAAAAAAAATCAAGGTGACAAATTATATCTCAATTTCATCAATTTTTAAATCAGACACCTTTTTCGTCCTAAATAAATTGAAATCAAACTATTTTATGGACAAAAAATGATATATCTTTTATTAAGAAAAGATAGCTTTTACGCTATCTTCCTGGGCAATTTGCCCTGATGTTTAGTACCTTTTGGATTGAATTACAAAATTTTGGATTGAATTACAAATGTGGGCTTAGCAGTGGCGAATCTAGGATTCGAGCTCCATGGGGTGCCTAAAAAGTTTATTCGATAACTTACTTGAACGAAAATTGATTGTGTTCGGGTCGGGGTTTTTTTGCGAAAATTACAAAAACATATATTAATAGTTAGGTAATATTATTAGAAATCAAAGTTTTTATAAAATTATCATATATTTCAATCTACAAAAGACTAATTGATGTTCAAGTTCATCATCTTGAAGTGGTGTTTCTTTAACATGGTCTTGTTCTTCATCTATGTTTGTAGTTACTGAATCACTAACGGGATTTATTAATTCTCCCAATTTTTTGAAGTACCGTAACATATTACGATTTACGAACAACTGTTTATATGAGGTCATGTGTATGTTACATAAATTCAAGCTAACCAAAGTTTCAAAACATCTAGGTATTATTCTATATTTATATTCTTAGTTATGCTTAAATAAGTAAAAATTTTCAATTTGGTATTGAAATTACTTAAGCCTATGTTTGTCAAATCTCTCTTATACTCCGTATATAATAATAAAAAATAAATGATGTCACACTAAAACAGAATCTCTAATCCTAGCCATCAAATTGAAATGAATAAACTAATCAAGACCATTAAAAGTTCTATGTGATGATCATGACTTCATAAACTTCGTTTTTTGATTTTAAGAGACTAATATACCTGATATGGTCAAAACAGACGGTTTTATTTGTGTGGCGTCATTAAGTCGCAACACGTCAGAATCAGCTACCAAAAGAGAGTAAGGGTTTTATTATTTATATTTAGTTGGGGTCTCCTAGCTACAACTCACCTACTTGTCTTCCTTTTAACGAGTAAATGGTAAATATAACTCATGTTCGTATTTTTGTATGTTTGCACAGTAACGTGGGACAAAAGTGCCTAAATAGTTAACCCTATCGACAAGTGGTGATAGATTAAGATTAATTACTAATACTATAATATAATTGTAAAGATAAAGATAGATAGATATGAAGAATAGAATTCTGATGGGGAACTATCACAAGAGTTTAACTTCCTAGAATAAACACTAAACCTCAATCAACCGGGCTGTGAACCTAACTGGTTTGTCACTGAGAATTTAGGTCTTGAAGATTCTGGCTAAGACGGATATCCTTACTCCCAGCGTTAACCTTAGAGGGTTTAAACGACCTTATGGATAGAATCCTAGGTACATGAACAAAGTGGTATATCCCTAAAGGAAAGTCTTAGCTTTTCTTAATCCTGGTTAGTCTAACTAAAGTAATATTCCACCACTTAATACCAAGCTATGCCTTAACATTAACAGATGTGTAATATTAGATATCCTAAGGTACTGCTAATTTGATTAAAAGTCTTTCCTTTGCGAACACTTATTCAACCCCAGATCATCTTACAACATCTCAAGAACGTTGCTTCTGACGCGATGCTTCCGAGCAAGCTAGTGTTCACTGAACTCTATATTGCCTACTCTAATCACAACCTAAATGAGCAGATCTTCTTTGAAGAATAAATGGTTATTCGTACATAGGTACTATATCCCTATTGTGACGTTAAGCACACGTAACATATATATATATATATATATATATATATATATATATATATATATATATGTATATATATATATATATATATATATATATATATATATATATATATATATATATATATATATATATATATATTGATCAGGTCCTAATACTAGGTTATAGCCACGTGAATAAGCGGAAAGGGTGATCCGTACATTAAACTTCTAAACCGTCAAGGTTTCAGCATAACAAAAGTATAAGTTTCAGATAAAGTATTTAACACATAATAAACATTTGCAACGGATAGATAAGCATGCAAGATGAAAGTAACTTAAAGTAACAAGATAACTTTATTAAATTAAGGAAAGCGTTCACCGTTTACAGACGAGATCCGGACCATTACAAGTGCTGACATCCTCTAAATCGCTCCTATTACAATCTTCGGCGTTCACCTCCGGGCAAGGTTGGAGATCTCGGATCTCGGGGAGATCTCGTTTGGACATTTTTTGGGAGATCTCGGCATCACGGAAAAAATCTCGGAGAGATCTCGGACGTTGACTTTTTAGTTTTTATCATATAAATATATATATATATATATGTATATAAATATATATATATATATATATATATATATATATATATATATATATATATATATACATTTTTATGAGATTTTACAAAACAAATCCAAGAAATGAACTAGAAAATCTGAAAAATTACGAGATTTTATGAGAAAATTCAAAAAATGAGCGAGGAAATTCTAAAAATCGTGACTTTGACCAAGTTTGACCTTGTTGACCGAGAAATCTCGGGAGATGGACATCTCGTCTCGGTAGCTTTTCAAAAACGAGATCTCGGGGAGAACTCGGGGAGAAATAAGGAGATTTACAACACTGCCTCCGGGTACTTAATTTTTCGCTCGGAGGTGAGAAGGCCTTGAAAGCTCTAGTGAGAGAAAGTGTATTGTAGTATGAGAGAGAGAGAGAGAGAGAGAGAGAGGTGTGTTGAAAATAGATGACAAAAAGCCTTTAAATAGAAGAGAAAATGGCCTGCAAACGGCTGGCAGGCCGTTTAGTGAGGCTGTTTGCCAGGCCAGCCTGTTTGCTGTGCCCGTTTGCTTGGGTTGTGTGGCAGGCCGTTTGCCATACTAGCAAGCAGTTTAGCAGGCCATTTGGCTTGCTGATTTGCTGGATCGTAACTTGATTTCTTGTCTTTCACCGTTTTCGCTCTAGAATCTTCGTTTTAGCTCTGATTCTCTTGATTCTTTTTGCATTGTCTTCGAAATCACTTTATCTACAAATTTAACCGAAAAAGCGATTATTTTGCCGACAGAGTTTTGAACTTTATGCTTTTTGGGACTCAATATCGGGGGTAAAAACGTGACTTTTTAGCTGATATCAATACCCTTGAAATAGAAAAAAACACGGGCTTTAGAAAAAAAATTAGGGGTTCTGAATTTAGGTTTTCATTTGTCATTGTCATTTCCAAACTAATTACTCTAATTTTCTCTCAATTGAAAAAAGTGAAATCCATAACAACAAAATCAACAATTATAAACTCCATTTATGCGATCGTCAAAACTGACTGGAATCAAATCAAATCAGTTTCCTGCAATGGAAATGGATAAAATTTGATGTTCATGGGTCTGGCTCGAAATAGGGGATCGTTGTTATGGATTGAAATCAAATCACCTGATTACGGCAACAACAAATGATGAAATCGATTTGAGATCCAATCAATACTATAAATCCAAAAGGTAACAACAATGGACTCATGAAAATTCCATCTTTAAGCTGATGAACCTCTACTCTGAGAAAATAGCGCATCTTGCCCATATCAGTCATTTCAAACTCTTTATTCATTGAACTCTTAAATTCTTCACACAATCTAGGATCACTTCTAGTAAATATTAGGTCATCAACATATAGACTTACAATAAGATGCCTGTCTTTGTCTTGTTTCTTCGTGACAGCGCATACTCGTGACTGCATTTAACGAACTCTTCTCGTGTGAAATACTCTTCTATCTTTCTATACCATGCCCGTGGCGCTTGCTTTAACCCATATAATGCCTTTTTAAGCTTGTAAACTTCATGTTCCTCCCCCGGTTTAACGTACCCCTCCGGTTGATTATCATAAACAGTTTCTTTTAAGGTGCCATAAAGGAAAGCACTTTTAACATCTAGTTGGAACACATTCCAACCTATCTGAGCAGCTACGACCAACAACATCCAAATTGTATCCCACCGTGCAACAGGAGCGAATACTTCTTCATAATCGATACCATACCTTTGAGCATATCCCTTCGCTACAAGCCTTAATTTGCACTTGTCCACCTTTCCTTCTTCATTTATCTTGGTCTTGTAGACCCATTTGACACCTACAACAGTGGATCATTTTGGCAAGTCGACTAGATCCCACGTGTTATTTTTCTGTATGGCTTTAATTTCAGCATTCATGGCAGCCTTCGATCTTTGTTCTTTAACTGCTTCATTATAACTACATGGATCACTTTGTGCCGCATACATGACCAAGTGTTGCACATCTTCTTCCTCTTCGTCTAAAAGTCCTTCCCCTGATACATAATCTTGCAACTTTCTAGGTGGAACTCTTCGCCTACCTTCTTAAACATTTAAACTTTCAGTTTCATTAGTCACAGTTGTTGTGGTTGTCGTAGGACCAGGAGCATCATCATTAGTTGTCACATCAGTAGTAGGATGTTGGAATTTCTCATCATTACAATCAGCTTCATTCCTTTTTCATGGATTACAAGGTTTTCATTATCACAACAACCTTTTCCAATGCTTCCCCAATTCCAACTTTGTTCTTCATCAAAAACATCTTTGCTAATGACAACTTGATCAGAGCATAGATCATACATTTTAGAGGCTTTTGATTCTTCGCTTACACCGAGAAATACACATTTACGACTTTTTTCATCTAATTTTGCTCGTCTTTGACTTGGTAATGAACATATCCGATACACCCAAAAACCTTGAAGTAATCAAAATGGGGTCTGTCGTTACTCCAACATTCTTGAGGTGTTTTATCCTTCACTGCTGATGATGGACTTCTATTCATTAATGAACCGCCTACTTTGTAGCGTCACCCCAAAATTTCTTGGGCATATTCTTCTCGCTTAGAAAACATCGAACCATATTCATTATATTTCTATTTTTCCTCTTTGCTACCCCGTTTTGTTGCGGTGTATAAGTTGTTGTTAATTGTCGTTTGATCCCATTTTCACCACATAATACATTGAACTCCTTGCTTGTAAATTCCCCACCTCGATCACTTCTAAGACATAACACTTTTTTATCTGTTTCATTCTCAACCATAGACTTGAAAATTTTGAAATAACCAAAAGCTTCGGTTTTTTTGGTTTGAATGTATACCAATGTCTTTCGACTAAAATCATTTGTAAATATAAGCACATACCTTTTGTTTCTAGCTGATATTGGAGAAATTGTTCCGCATAGGTCAGTGTGAAATAGTTGCAATGGCTCAGTTGCTCTCCATTGAGCTGTTTTTGGAATTGAAATTCGACGTTGCTTGCCTTTAACACATGATTCACACACTCCTTGCTCCTTTTGAATATGTGGCAATCCGTGTACCATTTGTTTTTTGCTAAACAATACATGCTTTCTTGATTCAAGTGACTTTATCTAAGATGCCATAACTTAGAAACATCTTCATTTGAGGTACTCGCTTGTAAACACGATGCTACATGTGCATCAGTCACCACCATAAACATTCGATTTGAGCCCATCTTGGGACATACTATAATGCCTAAATAATAATGATAAATTTTGCACATTGCATCTTTAATGATGATAGTTAACTTCTGTAAGACCCTAATCTTCATTGTACAGCAGAATAAATAGAGTACATAAAGTGTGGGAATGATTATGCAGTTAAATAGAAGACAGAGAGTGATCTGGGCTGGGTGCGCTCAGCGCACATATAGGGGTGCGCGTGGCGCACTCCTCACTGTAGCCGGGTTCTGTTTGTTTTATTCAGATATTTTGATGGGTGTTTTGGTAATTTCACTTGTGGACTAGTTGGATGCCAGTAGGTCAGATCTTGGGGTGTCATTCACTCCATTTCCAACAACCTTATCTTCTTTACTTTAATTTTAGAGAGAGAGTGTGATTTCTTGAGTGAGAAAGCTTAAATCCAAGAGGAAGAAGTTGTTCTCAGGCCAAAGTGCGGGTATTAAAGTCGTTCATCTACTCACTAGCTACGTTGTGGTTGTAGTGGTAAGCTCTAATCTTGATTTCTTTGTTTTAAATTTGTGTAAGGGTTAGGGTTTGGGATAGTGATGAACATAAAACCCATATTTGATGATTTTGGGTGTTCTTGGGTAAGAATGAGTCATGAAGACTCAATGGTAACTAACCTAGGGTTTCAAAGTGGTAATTGATGTTTATGAGTCCTAATTGGTTAGTTAATTACTAGCACACCTAGCTAATTGGTAAATGGGTGTTAGTTGGGTTAGTGGATGACTCGAAATGGGTGTGTTGACTTTAAATGAGTCAAAGGGGTTAATGATTGACCTAGTTGGGAATTATGGGTATGAATTACCCTAATTATGTTATAGTTAGTGTTGTTGGACCTTAGTCACTAGCTTTTAAGTGATTAATGGTGGTCTTGACACTTAAGGGCGGTTTTTGGTGAAAATGGGGCATTTAATGCATTAAGTCATTAAATGCACATAAGTGAATTGTTGGTATTTAGTCCAACTAGATTATGTGTTGATTGAAGTACTTATTATATTAGGTACTTTGCTTTGAAGCTTGCGAAAGTATAAAACCGTCACCGAATCGTTAAGGTGAGTGGAATAATTATATGCGTAGGTATATAATGTATTTATTTGTTGTAGCATGAGATGTGAAGTGTCGAAGTGCTAAGACACCACGTTTCACGTGATGAGTGAAGCATCGAGGTGTTAAGATGCCACTCGGGGTGAAGCATCGAGATGTTAAGATGCCACCTAGGAGTGAAGTGTCGAGGTGTTAAGACGCCACTCCGTAAAGTAAAGAGTGAAGCATCGAGGTGTTAATATGCCACTCGGGGTGAAGTACCGAGGTGTTAAGGTGCCACCCTAGGGTTTAGTGATACGAGGTGCTAAGTACACTAATGGACGTTATGAACTCCGATGGCCTTTCGCGAGCGCCATTCCCTTGTACGATTGGTTAACCATGGTTATTATGTTGTAAGCGAAAGCATATTATATTGTTCGAGTTATATATATTTATGCGATTGTTATGCTAGCTTGTGGTATTGGAGGTTGGTAGCCTCGTATTGATGATAAGCTAATTGTGTTGCTAGCATGTATGTGGTATGTGTATGAGTGTTTGCAAGTAGGTATATTATATATGTATGTGTATAATTATTGCATTCACTAAGCGTTAGCTTACCCTCTCGTTGTTTATCTTTTTATAGGCTCCTGCGTGGATAAGGGTAAGGGCATTCGGTTGGATTAGAGATCCCGCTTTATTTGTTAGGGGACGCTTTTGGATTTGATAGCTTTTGGAGTTGACCGGAACTTGGGTAGTTTAACCCCCAAACACCATGCTCGTAGTGTCGTTTGGAATTTAAGCTAACGTGGTCGAAACTCATGATTTGTACGAAACTCGTAAAACGGCCGATGTGGGCCCCGTTTTGTAAAACTCATTTTATGTTTGAATCGTATGAGTTTTTCATATTAGAACATGTTGTGAAAAGCGTTTCGTCTAATTATGTCAGGAAGTGGGAGATCTTTATTTGAAAAATGACCAAACCGGACAGCAGGCTGCCTGGCCCTGTGCGCGACGCACACAGGAAGGGTTGCGCGCTGCGCACCCTGCCTGGACAGGTCTGCTTCGAAATTTTTGTTTTTGAGGTCTGTTTTCGGTTGTATAATGGGTTGGGGTGTTACAAGTGGTATCAGAGCATGGTCTAAGGGATTTAGGCGACTTGAGATAGGTGCCTAGACTTAGACTTTATTGTGTGTGCGCTTTATGCAGGACTTGTAGGACTTTGGGTCAGAACGGGAATTGCTAGTGCTTGTGTTTATGTGAATTAACCTTGCACTAACTGTTTTGTGTTGTTTTAGCAATCATCAAGCGAGATAGACGTTGTATTAGCGAATTAATGCGGCGTGATCGCATAACAATGATTAGCTACCATTGTTACGGGTTCAAATCGTGTCAAACAAGCGATGTACGACGATTGTTGAGCAAGATGGGGTAGTGTGGTGTATATGTATATACATATGTGTTAAGTCCTTTCGTTTCGTTGCTTAATTTACTTCGTTTTATAGAATGAAGATGAGAAATGGACACGACACCAATGACGGAACTACGAGTGAGGACGTTGAACTCACGGCCAAGGTTGAGGCCATCTTTAAAAGGCTAAAAAAGGATTTTCTTGACGATGTTCGAAAGGTTTTCCAAGAGTCAGTTGATGGGCAAGTAACCGAAATGATAAATGAGCGAATGAATGCCGCGATCGAGGAGGCATTAGAAGCTAGAAACATTCATCCTCGTGGTGAAGGGGTTGATGGTAACGGTGGGAATGGAAGGCGGTACTTCCATTACAAAAATTTCAAGGATGCTCAACCTCCGATGTTTAATGGGGTACGAGATCCGTTAAAAAGCACATGTTGGATTTCCGATATCGAGGGAGATTTCTGTACCGCGGAATGTCCTCCCGAGAAGAAGGCGAGGTATGGTTCTAGTATGTTGCGGGAAGAAGCTAAGTTGTGGTGGGATGATAAAATCAACTTATACGGTGAGGAGCAATGTATGAGCTTGACTTGGGAAGAGTTTAAGAAGGAATTTTTCAAAGAATACCGAACTTCTTCTGATCTTGATAGAATCCGGAACGAGTTGCACAATTTACAACAAGGTTCAATGGACTTGGTTACTCTCAAGTCTACCTTCTTGGCAAAGACTCGTTTTTGTCCGGAATATGTTGGTGACGATCACTAGCTAATGAAAGATTTCTACCGTACCATGAATGATGAGTTCAATGGTAAGATTAGTTGAGGAGCGGCTAAGTCTTTTGACGAGTTATTTGAATTGGCCCGGGATTTTGAGCCGGAGGTTCCAAGAAAAAGCGATTTCACTTTTTCTAAAAGAAAGTTTGAAGGTTCTAGTCATTCTAACTTTTCAAACAAGAAGAACAAGAACAAGAAGGATTCCGAAAGTGTCAATAGCGTGAAGAAGGGCGCTTCCGGTGGTTTTTCTTTTACGTGCTACAATTGTGGGCAAGTGGATCATATGGCTCGTGATTGTCCGAAACCATCTTCCGGAACCAAGCTCACTTGTTTTAATTGCGGTAAAGAAGGGCATAAGAAGCCGGAGTGTCCCAATCTGTGAAACGATAATGTTAAGCGTCTAGAGAAGGCGGCGGGTACAGCTAGGGGTCGCAACTATCTGATGACGAATGATGAAGCCAAGCAATCCAACGAAGTTGTCTCAGGTACTTTTATGGTTAACTCTAATCCGACAAGAATTCTATTTGATAGCGGTGCAAATTTATCGTTTGTGTCTCTAAAATTTGTGCCTAAACTTAATAGACCGTTAGCTAAGTTAAGTCGTCCGGTAGAAGTCGAAATAGCGGATGGCAAAACGATGCTAGTGGTTGATGTGTGTAAAAATTGTGATGTTGTGTTTGGTACCGAAAACTTTAAAATTGATCTCATCCCGATGACTTTGGGCGATTTTGATGTTGTTGTTGGTATGGATTGGCTCGATCATAATAGAGCCGATATTGCATGCCATGAAAAATTTATTCATGTAAAGACCCCAAGTGGGGGAGAGTTAATTATTCACGGTGATAAGCGTAGAAGACTTGTGCCGATATGCACTTTTGCACGGGCACGTCGTTTCCATGTTAGTGGTGGCATGGCTTTTCTTGCCCATGTTGTTGATACTCGTGATGAGCCACCACCCATTCGTAAAATTTCGGTGGTAAATGAGTTTGAAGACGTTTTTCAGGATGAGTTACCGGGTGTTCCGGCGGAAAGACAAGTTGAATTTCGCATTGAGTTGGTTCCGGGAGCTACTCCCATTACTAAAACTCCTTATCGTTTAGCGCCGACGGAAATGCAAGAGTTGTTAAATCAAACCCAAGAGCTACTTGAAAAGGGTTTTATCCGACCGAGTGCTTCGCTATGGGGTGCTCCGGTTTTATTCGTGAAGAAGAAGGATGGTAGTATGCGGATGTGCATCGATTATCGGGAGTTGAACAAAGTGATGATCAAGAATCGTTATCCATTGCCTAGGATTGACGATTTGTTTGACCAACTCCAAGGTGCAACGTATTTCTCAAAATTCGACCTACGGTCCGGCTATCACCAAATGCGGGTCCGTGAGGAAGACATCGAGAAAATGGCTTTTCGAACGCGTTGTAGGCATTTTGAATTCGTAGTTATGCCTTTTGGTCTTACGAATGCACCGGCGGCATTCATGGATCTTATGAACCGAGTGTGCCAACCTATGTTGGATAAGTCGATAATTGTGTTCATTAACGACATACTTGTCTATTTGAAGAGTATGAAGGAGCATGAACTTCATTTGTGGTGTGTGTTAAAGACGTTGCGGAAGGAGAAGTTGTATGCTAAATTCTCCAAATGTGAATTTTGGCTAAGGGAAGTTCAATTCCTTGGCCATATTGTGAACGAAAATGGTATTCAAGTAGATCCGGGGAAGATCGAGATGGTGAAGAGTTGGGGACGACCGACTACGTCTACGGAAATCCGAAGTTTCTTGGATTGGCCGATTATTATCGTCGGTTTATCCAAGACTTTTCTAAGATCGCTTCTTCGTTGATGAAATTGACGAGGAAGAACGCTAGGTTTAATTGGGAGAACGAGCAAGAAATTGCTTTTCAATTATTAAAAGAGAAGTTATGTCAAGCTCTGGTGTTAGTATTGCCGGAAGGGGTAGAAGACATGACGGTTTATTGTGATGCTTCTTTAAATGGGCTCGGGTGTGTTCTAATGCAAAGGGGTAAAGTCATCGCTTATGCCTCTCGACAATTAAAGGAACACGAAACGAGATATCCGACTCATGATCTTGAGTTGGTGGCGGTTATTCATGCGTTGAAAATTTGGCGCCATTACTTGTATGGTTCAAGTGTACGATTTATTCGGATCACAAGAGTTTGAAACATCTCTTCAATTAACGAGATTTGAATTATCGCCAACGTAGGTGGATGGATGTGGTAAAAGATTATGATTGTGAAATACTTTATCATCCGGGCAAGGCGAATGTGGTCGCGGATACGTTAAGTTGAAAGAGTTACCACCCGGCGTTACGATTAGGATTGTTACGTATGATTATTACTAACGATTTTCTTGAAAAACTTGGTGTGATTCAAATTGAAGCTTACGTTCACAACAAGCATGCGGAACGAATTGTGGGGCAATCGGAATTCATTACTATGGGTTCGCGTGGTTTGTTGTCTTTTCAAGGAAGAGTGTGGGTGCCTAAGATGGGAGATTATCAACGAGTGCTACTTGATGAAGAACATAAGTCAAAGTATTCCATTCATCCGGGCTCGACGAAAATGTATCTTGATTTGAGGAAAGAGTATTGGTGGCCGGGCATGAAACGTGATGTTGTTAAGTATGTTGAACAATGCGTCACGTGTTTGCAAGTGAAAGCCGAACACCAAAAGCCGTATGGTAAGTTACAACCGTTAGAAATCCCGAAGTGGAAATGGGAGCACATTACCATGGATTTCATCACAAAGTTACCTGAAACGGCGAGAACCCAATTCGATTCGATATGGGCGATAGTTGATCGATTCACGAAGAGTGCCTTATTTCTTCCCATTCGGGAAGCGATATCATCGGAGACTTTGGCTAAGTTGTTTATCAAGGAGGTGATAGCGAGACACGGGGTTCCTATATCTATTATTTTGGATCGGGATACCCGTTCCACATCTCGGTTTTGGGAAAAGTTTCATGAAGATATGGGCACACAATTGAAATTGAGCACGGCGTATCATCCTCAAACGGACGGTCAAACCGAACGTACGAATCAAACTTTGGAGGATATGTTACGGGCGTGTATTATTGATTTCGGTGGTAGTTGGGATGAGCACTTGCCTTTGGTAGAATTCTCGTACAATAATAGTCATCATACTAGTATCGGGATGCCACCTTACGAGATGCTTTATGGGCGGAGGTGTCGAACTCCGATTTGTTGGGGTGAAATTGGTCAAAAAGAAATCGGGAGTACCGATTTGGTCTTAGAAACGAATAGCAAGATTGATATGATTCGGGATCATTTGAAAAAGGCTCAAGATAGACAAAAGTCGTATGCCGAAAAACGTAGGGGAATGATCGAATTTCAAGAAGGTGACATGGCGATGCTTAAGGTTTCGCCATGGAAAGGCATTATTCGGTTTAGAAAACGAGGAAAATTAGCTCCTCGGTTTATTGGGCCATTTAAAATTTTAGCCCATGTTGGTGAAGTCGCGTATCGATTGGAATTACCCGAAGAACTTGCGGGGATCCATAATACATTTCATGTTTTCCATCTCCGCAAGTGTCTTGCGGATGATTCATCTTGGGTACCGTTAGACAAGATTGAGCTAAACAATAAGTTAGAATATATTGAGGAGCCGATTGCCATACTCGATGAGAAGGTCAAAAGGTTGAGAAATAAAGAAGTGAGAACTTTTAAAGTTCAATGGCGTCGTAGTAAAGGTTTCAAGTTTACTTGGGAGCCCGAAGAATTCGTGTTGGTTTACCTTCCCTCTTGTCATGCGGCTTGGATCGAGAGGACGAGCTCCGATTCAAGTGGGGGAGAGTTGTAAGACCCTAATCTTCATTGTACAGCAGCATAAATAGAGTACATAAAGTGTGGGAATGATTGTGCAGTTAAACAGAAGACAGGGAGTGATCTAGGCTGGGTGCGCTCAGCGCACACATAGGGGTGCGCGTGGCGCACTCCTCACTGTAGCCGGGTTCTGTTTGTTTTATTCAGATATTTTGATGGGTGTTTTGGTAATTTCACTTGTGGACGAGTTGGAGGCCAGTAGGTCAGATCTTGGGGTGTCATTCACTCCATTTCCAACAACCTTATCTTCTTCATTTTAATTTTAGAGAGAGAGTGTGATTTCTTGAGTGAGAAAGCTTAAATCCAAGAGGAAGAAGTTGTTCTCGTGCCAAAGTGCGGGTATTAAAGTCGTTCATCTACTCACTAGCTACGTTGTGGTTGTAGTGGTAAGCTCTAATCTTGATTTCCTTGTTTTAAATTTGTGTAAGGGTTAGGGTTTGGGATAGTGATGAACATAAAACCCATATTTGATGATTTTGGGTGTTCTTGGGTAAGATTGAGTCATGAAGACTCAATGGTAGCTAACCTAGGGTTTCAAAGTGGTAATTGATGTTTATGAGTCCTAATTGGTTAGTTAATTACTAGCACACCTAGCTAATTGGTAAATGGGTGTTAGTTGGGTTAGTGGATGACCCGAAATGGGTGTGTTGACTTTAAATGAGTCAAAGGGGTTAATGATTGACCTAGTTGGGAATTATGGGTATGAATTACCCTAATTATGTTATAGTTAGTGTTGTTGGACCTTAGTCACTAGCTTTTAAGTGATTAATGGTGGTCTTGACCCTTAAGGGCGGTTTTTGGTGAAAATGGGGCATTTAATGCATTAAGTCATTAAATGCACATAAGTGAATTGTTGGTATTTAGTCCAACTAGATTATGTGTTGATTGAAGTACTTATTATATTAGGTACTTTGCTTTAAAGCTTGTGGAAGTATAAAACCGTCACCGAATCGTTAAGGCGAGTGGAATAATTATATGCGTAGGAATATAATGTATTTATTTGTTGTAGCGTGAGATGTGAAGTGTTGAAGTGTTAAGACACCACATTTCACGTGACGAGTGAAGCATCGAGGTGTTAAGATGCCACTCGGGGTGAAGCATCGAGATGTTAAGATGCCACCTAGGAGTGAAGTGTCTAGGTTTTAAGACGCCACTCCGTAAAGTAAAGAGTGAAGCATCGAGGTGTTAATATGCCACTCGTGGTGAAGTATCGAGGTGTTAAGGTGCCACCCTAGGGTTTAGTGATCAGAGGTGATAAGTACACTAATGGATGTTATGAACTCCGATGGCCTTTCGCGAGCGCCATTCCCTTGTACGATTGGTTAACCATGGTTATTGTGTTGTAAGCGAAAGCATATTATATTGTTCGAGTTATATATATTTATGCGATTGTTATGCTAGCTTGTGGTATTGGAGGTTGGTAGCCTCGTATTGATGATAAGCTAATTGTGTTTCTAGCATGTATGCGGTATGTGTATGAGTGTTTAGAAGTAGGTATATTATATATGTATGTGTATAATTATTGCATTCACTAAGCGTTAGCTTACCCTCTCGTTGTTTATCTTTTTATAGGCTCCGGCGTGGACAAGGGTAAGGGCATTCGGTTGGATTAGAGATCCCGCTTTATTTGTTAGGGGAAGCTTTTGGATTTGATAGCTTTTGGAGTTGATCGGAACTTGGGTAGTTTTACCCCCAAACACCATGCTCGTAGTGTCGTTTGGAATTTAAACTAACGTGGTCGAAACTCATGATTTGTACGAAACTCGTAAAACGGCCGATGTGGGCCCCGTTTTGTAAAACTCATTTTATGTTTGAATCGTATGAGTTTTTCATATTAGAACATGTTGTGAAAAGCGTTTCGTTTAATTATGTCAGGAAGTGGGATATCTTTATTTGAAAAATGACCAAACCGGACAGCAGGATGTCAGGCCCTGTGCGCGCCGCGCACATGAAGGGTTGCACGCCGCGCACTGATAATGCTAAAAACGAACATATATTTCATAGCATTATTCCTCAAGAAAGACAAGCTTTTAGTTGCAATTGTTCTATTTACAAGTGATATTCGTTTAAATAATAAAAGGTGAAGACAAAAGACAGATTCGACGAATTGAAGACGCAAACGACCAAAAAGCTCAAAAGTACAAAAGACAATAAAAAAGGTTCCAATTATTGATAAGAAACGTCTCGAAATTACAAGAGTACAAGATTCAAAACGCAAAGTACAAGATATTAAATTGTACGCAAGGACGTTCGAAAATCCGGAACCGGGACCAGAGTCAACTCTTAACCCTCGACGCAACGGACTAAAAATTACAAGTTAACTATGTATATAAATATAATATAATATATAATTAATTATATATATATTATATTTATAAATAAAAACCGTCGGCAGAGAAAGACTCCAAAGTTGTGAGCTGTAATTTCAAACTCCGCGACTCGCGGAGTTTGAAGGCCAAAATGGCCGCGAGTCGCGGAGCCCCCAGTTTTGAAACTCCCTATAAAGCAAACCGAAATCTGATCATTTTCATCATCTTTTTTCTCCTCATTCATACGATATATTTATATTTATAATTTATATTTTAATTTTAATTTTAATTATAATTCTAATAATAAGGGTATGTTAGCGAATATTGTAAGGGTGTAAGTCGAAATTCTGTCCGTGTAACGCTACACTATTTTTAATCATTGTAAGTTATGTTCAACCTTTTTACATTAATGTCTCGTAGCTAAGTTATTATTATGCTTATTTAAAACGAAGTAATCATGATGTTGGGCTAATTACTAAAATTGGGTAATTGGGCTTTGTACCATAATTGGGGTTTGGACAAAAGAACGACACTTGTGGAAATTAGACTATGGGCTATTAATGGGCTTTATATTTGTTTAACTAAATGATAGTTTGTTAATGTTAATATAAAGATTTACAATTGGGCGTCCCTATAAATTACCATATACACTCAATCGGACACGGTGGGCGGGGTATTTATATGTACGAATAATCGTTCATTTAACCGGACACGGAAATGGATTAATAGTTAATAAACTTGTTGAAACAGGGGTGAATTACATTCAAGGGTAATTGGTGTAATTGTTAACAAAGTAGTAAAACCTTGGTTTACACGCAGTCGATAACCTGGTGTATTCATTAAACAAAGTATTAAAACCTTGTTACAATTCGAATCCCCAAATAGTTGGAATATTTAACTTCGGGTATAAGGATAATTTGACGAGGACACTCGCACTTTATATTTATGACTGATGGACTGTTATGGACAAAAACCAGACGGACATATTAAATAATCCAGGACAAAGGACAATTAACCCATGGGCATAAAACTAAAATCAACACGTCAAACATCATGATTACGGAAGTTTAAATAAGCATAATTCTTTTATTTCATATTTAATTTCCTTTATTTTATATTTAATTGCACTTCTAATTATCGCACTTTTATTTATTGTTATTTAATCGCACTTTTAATTATCGTACTTTTTAATTATCGCAATTTTATTTTATCGCACTTTTATTGCAATTTCATTATCGTTATTTATTTTACGCTTTAAATTAAGTCTTTTATTTATTTAATATTTTACATTAGGTTTTAACTGCGACTAAAGTTTTAAAATCGACAAACCGGTCATTAAACGGTAAAAACCCCCTTTATAATAATAATATTACTTATATATATGTTTGTATTTTTATATAGCATTGAGCTTTGTTTAAAAAAGATTCCATGTGGAACGAACCGGACTTACTAAAAACTACACTACTGTACGATTAGGTACACTGCCTATAAGTGTTGTAGCAAGGTTTAAGTATATCCATTCTATAAATAAATAAATATCTTGTGTAAAATTGTAGCATATTTAATAGTATTTCGCACTAAAAATAATACTATTTTGTATACACCCCCTACGACATCAAGTATTTTTGGCGCCGCTGCCGGGGATCTCTCTTAAAAGCCGGAAGCGCAACACTAATATAAAAAAAAAAAAAATTTTTAGTTAACTTTTATTAAAATTCGTTTTTGTAAAAAAACGTTTTAAATATTCGAAAATATAAAAAGAAAAACAAAACTATAAATATTTTTAGGAGTTTGATAAATATTTAAGTTTTATAAAGTTTCTTTGTTTTTATAAAAACATAAGTTTTATTTAAGTATTTTGTTTTTATTTAAAAACATATAAATATAAAAAAAATATATATATATAAATCTAGTTTTAAGATTTTTATTTATAAAATTATAAAGTGATTCTATTTTTATTTAAGTTTTAAATATAAAGTTTTATTAATACACATATTTAAAAATAGAAAATAAAATAAATAAATAAATAAAGAAAAACGCGTTGAATTTAAACCTGTCAGTTGAAATTCTGAACCCCGCGACTCGCGGGGTTTGATGCATTAAATACCGCAACTCGCGGAGGTATTCTGACACCGACAGAAACCCTACTGCAATTAATCACGGAGTAATTATTAATTAATTATTATTATAAACCCTAATTATTATTATTATTATAATTAGTTTTAGTTTAATTTAAGTTTTATTTAATTTATATTTTAGTTTATTAAGTTTAATTAAATTGTAAAATTAATAGTTTAATAAAATAAATAATATAAAAATAATATTTTTATAAAAATTGTACTTTTTACAACTTTTTGTATATTTTTATATTTTGTCCCTTTTCAATCGTTTTAACGTAATATTTGTATTTTTCGCTCATATTTAATTTTAAACTTAGTTTTTGCTATAGTTATTTTTACTCCTAGATTTTTAGGCTTTGCCGTAGAATTCCTTAAGTGCTTTTTCTTAGATTAAGATTTAGGTACTTTAGAATTTTGCGACGCCTTTTTAAGTTTTAGTTTCTTTTTAAGTTATTTTCATTTGGGATTTAGTTTTTCTTGTAAGCTTTAATATTTTTAGACGACTTTTACCTATGTATCAATTATCATTCCAATTAGTAATTTCAATTTGCGATTATAATTTTAAGTTAGTTGTAGTAATAAGGTTAGGTTAGTCAAGTATTTTTAAGTTTTTATAAGTTTCTTTTATTTTTCCGTCACCTTTTATTTTTCAACCATTTTTCTTTTTCGACCTTTTTCGACGAACTCTTTTTCTTTCTTATTTCTCGCTATTCTAGTTTTTAGGACATAGATTTTTATTCTACTTCTTATCTAAATTTCTTAAAATTACGAAAATTTATTTTAAGTGGTTAAATTAATAGACATCAAAATTTTCTGGTTCGTAGTAATAGTTGGATTTGTACGTGGACCGGGTTATTGGAGCCAAACAGTCCTCAATTATATTGAGACCAAACGAATCCTGCCCCTCTGCTGCATCTTTTGGCTATTCGAAACGTGGGCAAAATCAGAAAAGTCTATTGGTTGGATAACTTATTATAATTTTTCTTTCCTTTTAAAAACTAATAGGATATTCAGTGAATGCACCGAGCAAGACGTTCACCACCGTTTGTACGTTCACCACCTGTAACTAGATCAAGACATTTAGCAAATATAACCGCCGTTGATTTTTCTTTAGAATCGTCATCCAGTAGACCAAGTACTTCAGTTCAAATTTCCGATAATCCATTTTTTGAACCCGACCTCACAATTGAGAATCCGGAAAATATTCAGGAACGGTTCGTAGATCCTGAACCATTAAACTTTCCTCCGGAGCCACCAATCATTCAAACAGAGATTGTTGAGGAACGAACCATTAAATCAGAATCATCTAGTGATACCGATTCAACAAATTCAATTATGGAGAATCTGGAACCTTTAAGTATGGAAGACCGAATGAGAGCTAAACGCACTGGCCAAGGTCACGCAATTACTCATCCAGACATTAATGCACCAGATTATGAAATCAAAGGACAAATTCTACACATGGTGACTAATCAATGGCAATTTAGTGGTGCGCCGAAGGAAGATCCAAATGAACATCTACGTACCTTTAATAGGATCTGCACATTATTCAAAATCCGAGAAGTGGAGGATGAACAGATATATCTCATGTTATTTCCCTGGACTTTAAAGGGAGAAGCCAAAGATTGGTTGGAATCGTTACCTGAAGGGGCGATTACTACATGGGATGATTTAGTTGAAAAATTTCTTAAACAATTCTTTCCGGCATCCAAAGCCGTAAGACTTCAAGCAGAAATTGTTACGTTTACACAGAAACCAAATGAAACTCTATATGAGGCATGGACAAGATATGGAAAGTTGTTAAGAGGATGTCCGCAACATGGTTTAGACACCTATCAAATAGTACAAATATTCTACCAAGGATGCGACATCACTACAAGAAAAGACATAGATATAGCAGCTGGTGGTTCTATTATGAAGAAAACCGAAACTGATGCTTACAAAATTATTGATAATACTGCTTCCCACTCACATGAGTGGCACCAAGAAAAAGACATCGTTAGATCATCTAAAGCAGCTAGAGCCGATTCTAGCCATGACTTAGATTCCATTTCCGCAAAGATAGATGCTGTGGAGAGACGAATGGAAAAGATGACTAAAGATATTCACTCAATACGAATTAGTTGTGAGCAGTGTGGAGGACCACATTTGACAAAAGATTGTCTCAGTATTGAATTAACAATGGAACAAAGAGAGAATATTTCATACATAAACCAAAGGCCTGGAAATAATTATCAGAATAATTATCAACCGCCAAGACCGATTTACAATCAAAACCAGAATTATAACAGAAATATTCCATACAACAACCAACAAGGTCCTAGCAATCAACAAGTATCCAATAATAATTACAATCAGCAAATACCGAATTTTCAAAACAAACCACCACAACAAACCGATGATAAAAATCCGAATTTAGAAGATATGATGACGAAGCTAGTTGAAACTCAAACGCAGTTTTTCACATCTCAAAAACAAACCAATGAACAAAATGCTCAAGCATTTAGAAATCAACAAGCTTCTATTCAAAATCTGGAACAAGAAGTAAGTAACCTAGCAAGGTTAATAGGTGAAAGAAAACCGGGAAGTCTACCTAGTGATACAAATGCTAACCCCCGGAATGAAACAGCTAAAGCCATTACCACAAGAAGTGGTACAACACTTAAACCACCTGAAATACCTGTAACTTCTGATGAAGCCATTCCTACTCCACAAGAACCACAACCTGATCAAGATAAGGAAAAAGAACCGGTAGTTGAAAAGGTTAATGAAGATAACACAGTTAAGGATAAACCTTATGTTAAACCATACCAACCACCACTTCCTTACCCGAGTAAAATGAAGAAAGAGAAACTTGAAGCCGAGCAATCCAAATTCTTGGATATGTTTAAACAGATAAATGTAAATCTTCCTTTCATTGATGTGATTTCAGGAATGCCTAGATATGCTAAATTCTTGAAAGATCTAATTTCAAATAGAAAGAAAATGGAAGAACTCTCGGCTGTTACTATGAATGCTAATTGTTCAGCAGTGCTGTTGAATAAGATACCAGAAAAATTATCTGATTCAGGAAGTTTCACAATTCCATGTTTTCTGGGTAGTCTTAGTTCAATAGAAGCATTGGCAGACTTAGGTGCTAGTATAAATCTAATGCCGTATTCACTATACACTAAACTAGACCTTGGAGAATTGAAACCAACCAGAATAAGCATACAACTAGCCGATAGATCAATAAAATATCCTAGAGGGATAATGGAGAACATGCTAGTTAAAGTTGGTACTTTAGTATTTCCAGTAGATTTTGTTGTTTTGGACATGGAAGAAGATTCTCAAGTTCCTCTCATATTAGGAAGACCATTCTTAAACACGGCTAAAGTAATGATAGACGTGTTCGGTAAGAAACTGACCCTAAGTATAGAGGATGAGAGTGTTACCTTTTCAGTTGATAGAGCAATGTAACAACCACAATCTGCAGATGATACATGTTATTATATTCGAACTATAGATGCACATGCAGAATTATTAGAAGAATTTCAAGAATTACAAGGAACAGGAGAATGTTCTTTAGGAGAAGGTAATGAACCAATTGATGAAGCTGAAATGTTAGCTACACTTATAGCTAATGGATATGAACCAACAACAGAAGAAATTCAAATGCTAAAAGAAGAAGACAGATATCGATACAAATCATCGATAGAAGAACCTCCGAAATTAGAGTTAAAGTCACTTCCAAACCATTTGGAATACGCTTATTTACATGGTGAATCTGAATTACCTGTAATAATATCGTCTTCTCTTACTGAAAATGAGAAATCACAACTCATTTCTGTGTTGAAAGCTCATAAACCAGCCATTGCATGGAAGATTCATGATATTAAAGGAATAAGTCCTTCGTATTGCACACATAAAATCTTTATGGAAGAAGGTCATAAAACGTATGTGCAACGCCAACGAAGACTAAATCCTAATATGCAAGATGTAGTTAAGAAAGAAATTATTAAACTGCTAGATGCAGGTTTAATTTATCCAATCTCTGATAGTCTATGGGTAAGCTCAGTTCAATGCGTGCCTAAGAAGGGTGGCATGACTGTCATTACAAATGAGAAAAATGAGCTTATTCCTACTAGAACTGTAACAGGATGGCGTGTGTGTATTGATTATAGAAAATTAAATGACGCCACCAGAAAAGATCACTTTCCTTTACCTTTCATAGATCAAATGTTGGAAAGATTAGCCGGAAATAGTTACTATTGTTTTCTAGATGGATTTTCCGGATATTTTCAAATTCCAATAGCACCCGAGGACCAAGAGAAAACCACATTCACGTGCCCTTATGGTACTTTTGCTTACAAACGCATGCCATTTGGACTTTGTAACGCCCCTGCAACCTTTCAAAGGTGTATGATGGCGATTTTTCACGACATGATAGAAGAATGCATGGAAGTATTCATGGATGACTTTTCAGTCTTCGGTGATACATTTAAATCATGTTTAGTTAATCTGGAACGAATGCTAATTAGATGCGAAAAATCAAATCTAGTACTTAATTGGGAGAAATGCCATTTCATGGTTAAAGAAGGCATCGTTCTTGGACATAAAATTTCAAAAGAAGGAATTGAAGTGGATAGAGCTAAAGTAGATGTAATTGCTAAGCTTCCACATCCCACCAATGTTAGAGGAGTTAGGAGTTTTCTAGGGCATGCCGGTTTTTACCGACGTTTCATAAAAGATTTTTCAAAAATTGCCACTCCTATGAATAAACTCCTAGAAAAGGATGCTCCATTCATCTTTTCAGATGAGTGTATCAAATCTTTTAATATTCTTAAAGAGAAACTCACTAATGCACCGATCATGATAACACCAAATTGGAATCTACCATTTGAACTAATGTGCGATGCAAGTGATTTTGCAATGGGAGCCGTTTTAGGACAAAGGATTGAAAAACGATTTCAACCTATATATTATGCTAGTAAGACGTTACAAGGAGCACAAACGAACTATACAACTACTGAAAAAGAACTCCTTGCTATTGTCTTTGCTTTTGACAAATTTCGATCATATCTCGTTCTAGCAAAAACGGTGGTCTATACCGACCATTCTGCTCTTAGATACCTATTTTCAAAACAAGATGCTAAACCAAGATTAATCCGTTGGATCTTACTCTTACAAGAGTTTGATATTGAAATCCGAGATAAAAGAGGAGCAGAAAATCTCGCCGCTGATCATCTTTCTCGTCTTGAAAATCCCGAATTAGAAGTTCTAAATGAATCAGCCATACAAGACAACTTTCCTGATGAATATCTATTGAAGATAGATTATAAAGAAATCCCATGGTTTGCAGACTATGCAAACTATTTAGTTTGTGGATTCCTTGAAAAAGGATTATCGTACCAAAGACGAAAGAAATTCTTCAGTGATATAAAACACTATTTTTGGGAAGATCCACATCTGTTTAAAAGTTGTCCCGATGGAATAATACGCCGATGTGTATTTGGAGATGAAGCTAGTAAAATATTAAACCATTGTCACACAGGACCAATAGGAGGGCATTATGGGCCTCAACTAACAGCAAGAAAAGTTTATGATGCTGGATTCTATTGGCCTACAATTTACAAAGACGCACACCTTCTTTGCAAATCCTGTGATGCATGTCAAAGGACCGGAAAAATAAATCAACGTGATGAAATGCCACAAAATGTCATCCAAGTATGTGAAGTATTTGACATTTGGGGTATTGACTTTATGGGTCCATTTCCAAAATCTCATAATAATCTATATATACTCGTAGCCATTGATTATGTATCTAAATGGGCGGAAGCACAAGCTCTCCCAATTAACGATGCACGAGTTGTAGTCAACTTTTTAAAACGTCTTTTTGCAAGGTTTGGAACACCGAAAGCTTTAATAAGTGATCGGGGTACTCATTTCTGTAATAATCAACTTGAGAAAGTTTTTAAAAGATATGGAGTAACTCATAAAATCTCCACCGCATATCATCCACAAACAAGTGGACAAGTTGAAAATACCAACCGAGCTTTAAAACGTATTCTAGAGAAAACCGTAGGATCAAATCCGAAGGAATGGTCCATTAAATTGGAGGATGCACTCTGGGCTTTTAGAACAGCCTACAAAACTCCAATTGGAACCACACCTTTTAGACTTGTTTATGGAAAAGCATGTCATCTTCTAGTAGAAATTGAACACAAAGCATTTTGGGCTTTGAAAACATGTAATCTTGATTTACATGAAGCCGGACGTCTACGATTAAGTCAACTAAACGAATTAGAAGAATTAAGACATGAAGCATACGAAAATTCGTTAATCTATAAAGAAAGAACGAAGAAATGGCATGATAAAAGAATCAGAAGTTCAAAAGAATTTAAAGAAGGAGACAGAGTTCTTCTTTTCAATTCACGATTCAAGCTATTTCCTGGAAAATTGAAATCAAGATGGTCTGGACCATTCATAATCAAAAGAGTTTTCCCATACGGAACGATAGAATTAATAAATTCAAATGGGATTGAATTTAAAGTTAATGGTCACAGAGTTAAACATTACATACATGGTCCGATGGAAGTCGACAACGAAGTTAATCACAATTTCGACACAACAGCTAACTAAGTGTGGGGAGAATCAAGTCTTTAAAGGATAATATGTATTTCTGTTAGAGTTAGATTGTCTGTTTTCGTGTAGTTCTCGAAAATGGAACCCGAATGGTCTTTCCCTAGCAGACCCTAAAGAACTAGTCTTCTCCCCCCATTCTGAATTTTTATTTTTTTTAGGTTTTTACAAAATGAAGACTGCCTGTGAACTAAACCATGGTCTAATGCTACACGCTTTGATCACTAAAAGAAATAATGACATTCTACCAAGTGAAATAGTATCAGTAATCAGAGAAAGAATGGACGGAGTTAGAAAAGAATCCAGATGCGAAGATAATAAGTTACAATTTGGTAAAGGAAAATCAAAATCCGCAGCGAAAAGAAGAGCACGACACCTAGAAAGATGTCACAAATGCGGAAAATGGTCACATGGAGGTAAATGTTCAAATAATCAAACCTATTCAAACACTGAATTTGTTACTTTATGCAGAGACGGACCGTTCATATGTTTAGAAGAAAAGACACTGAATGCTCGAGGTTACGCCTATGTAGCCATGAAAAACCAATTAAACCGACTATCTTATGAATGGGATAGATCATATAACTAAGAAATCTATTTCACAGGTATGTCTGTACAGTTTTTATTTTTATTTTTATTTTTAACCTTTTGATAATAAACGCTAATTTGTTCGCTAAAAAGTATTAAATTGGTATTGAATAAAATTAGGTTTGGCGACCGAAATTATTGATATCATTCAAAAATTTATTACATCACTGCGAAATTTAACGTTTATTCTTAAGGTATAAATATCTTTAAACAATCAACCCAAAATATTTCAAAAATTCGTCATGAGTTAAATTAGGTTTTGGAACCGAAATTACTTTACCGAAAAAAGGGGCGCATATTTTTGATAATATTTGATTGATTAAAGTGAGATAAAAAGACAAAAAGATTTTTAATTTTATTTTTACCATGTTTTTAAAATTAATATTGTAAACTTTGTAAAAACAATATATTTAAAATTGTAAATATTTGAAAAATTAATATAAGTTTGGTGTGAATTTTTAATTTTTAAAATATGAATTTTTAATTTTATGCATTTCAAATTTTAAGTTTGGTGTGAATTTTTAATATTAATTTTGAATTTTATATTTAAGTTGTGTGAATTTAAAAACAAAAATTTACTTTATCTCATTAAGTTAAAAATATGATTTTTAAAATTCGTCGTATGTTGAAGACTAGGTCTTTGAACCGAAATTGCTTTACCCGAGGGAGGGACTATTATCATTATTTTTAATCTTATTGAATTAAAGTATGCCAAAAACATTAAAAAACCAAAAATCTTAGCTTTTAAAACAATCGCTACAAAAAGACAAATTTTAAAATTTTGTCGAGGGACGGACTAGGACATCGATCCGAAACGAACTCGTCCTAAATAACTAGGGAAACAAAATTTTAAAATTAATTACTTAATTGTTTTAATAAGTTAAAGTTTAAAAAAAAAAAAAAAATTACCAAACTCCGCGACTCGCGGAGTTTGGAGGGTTAATCCCCATGACTCGCGGGAGGACCGGATTACAGAAAAAAAATAAGAGCTGAACCAGCTCATTCCACACAAAACCCACAGAAAAAACTGCGAACATACTGCCGCAAAAACCCGAAAAATACACCCCAAAATCACAATTTTTAACCGTTAATCACCAAATCTTTTACTAAAATCATGTTGAGAAGAATGCTATCTAGGAATTACTCAAGAAAAACGGTAAATTTCTACACCTAAACACCATTTAATCCGAAATTAGTGTTCTTGAGCCATTTTTCCCCAATTTGATTTTGATGCTTTTTAGTGTAATTATGCTTAAATTGTTTATGTATTATGCTTGTATAACCTAGATTGATGCTGTTTAACATGATTAGAAGCCTTAAACTTCAAATTTTGAGTAATCTAGGGTTTGTGTTCTTGAGCAAATTTGGGGCTTTTTGATATAAACAGGTTATGGCCGATTTTTGTCATGAATTGTTGCTAAATTGAGTAGTGTAACATGTCTAGGTAGTTAAATGATCCAAACTTTGAGCCTAAACATGATTTTGAGAATTAAAGTGGACTTTTTCAAGTCTAAAATTCATGAACTTGATTTTTGAAAGATAATGCCATTTGAAACTTGTTTAATTGCTAGTAATGATTATTTTGACATGTTATTTGAATTGAATGCTTATGAACTTGGCGAACATTTTCGTATATGCTTATTTGAAAAAGTGTAGATTTGATAAAAATATGAAAATAAGCTTAAGTTTGATATAAATTGATCATGTCATTGTAATTATTTTGATTGATGATTTTGCTGACACTAATGCATATTTGGATGCACAAAAAAATTGTGTTTGATGTGTTTTGCAGACTGAAAGGGGTGAATCTTCATCCCAAGCCCGCAATGCTCCTGCTGAGAATGTGGAACAACAGGAGGTGGATAACTACTACAAGCAGGATATACCTCATCCAGTCATGACCTTTTCTGATATGCACTTGGAAGAATTGGACCCGAACCTGAGATTTGACAGACTTTGGATAGATTATCCAAAATATCAAAGGGGTTTGCATACTCTTCATTCTAAGGTTGTTGAGGTACCGAGGGTCATAGAATGGGGACCCTTAGAAGCTATAGAATTGGCCGGGCCAATTAGGGAATTACTTGTACAGAGGTATGGTAATTCTACTTTTAATGACTGGGTACGTTTATTCACCATGCGTAGACCTGTATATAAAGTATGGTGTGAAGAATTGTTATGTAGTATAGAGTTGAATGATCGGGTAGCTAGTTTAACCGATCGTTCTTTTATTAGATTTTTGTTAGGCGGTTCGATGCGCCACATGTCTTTACTAGACATGGCTCAGGCTTTACGTATATATACGCCTGAGGAGTTAGCATCTGCCGATTGTAGAGGGTTGATACTAAACGGTAGAAAGATAGATGAAAATTTTGATACATACGGTGTGTGGAGTCAAATGACAAGCCATCACCGTTTCAAAGGGGGAAATTACTTTTATTTGGATATAGATAGAGCCGAATTAAGAGTGATACATAGGTTTTTAGCTAATTCGATTACACAAAGGGGTAAAAACAAGGAAAAAGTAAATGAACAGGATTTGTTTTACCATATGTATATTCGAGACCCACAAAGCGCTGTAAGTATACCATATTGTGTGGGTTATTATTTATCAGCTATGGTTCGGGGGATGAGACCGCATAGCATAATAGGAGGTGGTATTTTTATTACTTTGATTGGTGAATATCTCGGTGTGGATATAAGTCGGGGGGATTATTAGTAGAAGAACCGGAACCCCGCGATACTATAGGTTTAAATGTATACCATGGTGCGAAAGTTTTGAAGAGGCGAAATAACGCCGCAGTACAATACCATGGTAGACATCCACAGGTTGAGAGAAACCAACAGCAAGGTAATGTAGGAGGGGGGAATGAGATGCAAGAAATGCAGAGGTTTATAGCTTCTCAGGAGTACGAAAATGCTAGACAGAGAGCATTTGAGGATTGGCAAGTTCATCAGAACCAAATCATAGCTCATTGCCAACATATAGGTAGAAACTATATTCCTACACCGAAACCCATCTTCCCTCCCTGGTCTATAGAGATGCAGCCACCATATCCTACGTATGACCCTGCCGAAGCATTCTATAGCACCTATGGTTATGCCTGGAACCCCTATTGGTACCAGTATCATCCCTAGTATACTTAGTTTTATTTATTTTGTAATTTGTAATTATTGATACGTTTAATACTTTTGTTAATATTGTAATCATTTTTATAATTATCTAACTTTTATTCTTAGATTTTAATAATTTTTGAATGTGGGGTAATATACCAAACTTCAAAAATATGTATATATGTTTGCAGTTTATCTTATGTACACAACAGGGTAAAACAACGCATTTTCAAAGACTGGCATTAAGTTCAGCAAAAGTAACTAATTTTGACGACAAGATGCATAATATATGTGAAATAACAACAAGACGGAATGAACAAATGATGTGCACCATTTATCATTCAGCAAACAAACGCCAATATATTTGGAAACTTTGGTAAAATTTAATCATTTTCACACAAATTACCCTCAATAGTTTAAATTGTTACTGATTTCTTGCAAATGAGGGCATTGCAAGATCTTTAGTGTGGGAAGGGGTTAAATTCTTTCGGATTTTAAAAATTTTTACTTTATACACTTGGTTACCATTAAAAATACTAGTAAAGCAGTAGTTGTATTAGAATCTAGTGCTCTCTGATAATAAAGAACAGCCCTGGTCTTATATACTGACTACCCAATTCTAGTAAATTTTTTTTAAAATTTTCAATTAAATGAACTCAAAATCATGTTTATACATATTTATGAACGATAAAACTAGGTTTTAACACCGAAATTATTGTTACCTCGGAAAGGACATAAATTGAGAAACAAACCAAAATGTTAAAATTCATTTAAAATGGAATAGAGGACGATAAAAAGGAAAATAAAAGCCAAGTGTGGGAAAATTTACCAAGTTATCTTAAACATATGTCACATATATCTGTAACAAATAACTGAAAAATACTTTTGCTTTGGACTAAACTAAACTGTTTTACCCAATGAAAGAAAAGAAGAGATGGATCTACACGATGAATCAATTCCATCATTAAAAGGAAGTAAAGTCTTCCGAAAAAGACACGCGCTTCTTGATTTAGGTCATGAAGTTGTCGTCCAGACCAGCTGTAGGTTGACGAAAAATCTAGAAAAGTCATCACTAAAATCAGCAGGAAATCCACGGACCTCAGCATTAAACAGGGTCGCCAAGTGGTCAGATTTATCCTAACCATGAGAAGGATTTATCTCGTGCAATGGGGGGGCACCATGCAAATTAGCTGGATAAGACTAATGAATCAGATCCCCAGAAAGGATAATCTCCTTAAAGATTAAAAATCAGCTTTTAAGCCTGATATTACTCAATCCTAGAGATTGACCTTAAAGATTGAGAATTCAAACTCATGGAATTCAATGATATCTAAACTCGAGCTTGAACGAGAAAATATTTTGATAAAAATTACAAACCGATTTGTTTTCTGAAAACCCTATTTTCAATGCGTTCATTACCATTGAACGTAAAATCCTAGGAACTCACCGGGAATTCATTAGGTCACCTGAACCAAATCGGGTGTCAACCGTAAGAACGGTGGTTGCATAGCATGGTCGGAGACAGGACCTTGTGCCAGACCGAAAAATCATAGGATGATCTTTACTATTGCTCCTACCAAGGATAGTACTAGCATCCGACACGTAATTAGACCATGAACAAATGCATGTCATTAGACATTGCCTTAACAGTTTCTTGTTCAACGCTTTCCTTTACAACCGGACGGTAGTTTACCGAAAGGTAATATACAGGACAAGTAAACTGGACGTGTTGCTTTCCAAATACAAGGTTAGCAAGTGGGTGACACAAAACCGCAAGTTTTGAGCTAAAATTTTCAAATCTGAAACCCACCAAACCCACAAAAATATTTTGCAAACACCGGTAAAGGGTCATTCCGGAAAACTTATCTAGGGTAAAAACTAGATTTAATTTTCAAAAGATCAAATGTTTTTATAAAGATCCAATTTCCTTAATGGATCTAAATTTTTATAGTCATGTGGGACTGTAAACCATATCGTTACTACCATTGTTTATACCGTCGTATAGAAAATCACTGATGTACAAAGTGTGAAGAATAAAGAAGTGATTCTTGTATTTCAAGACGATATTGCTTGAGGACAAGCAACGCTCAAGTGTGGGAATATTTGATAATGCTAAAAACGAACATATATTTCATAGCATTATTCCTCAAGAAAGACAAGCTTTTAGTTGCAATTGTTCTATTTACAAGTGATATTCGTTTAAATAATAAAAGGTGAAGACAAAAGACAGATTCGACGAATTGAAGACGCAAACGACCAAAAAGCTCAAAAGTACAAAAGACAATCAAAAAGGTTCCAATTATTGATAAGAAACGTCTCGAAATTACAAGATTACAAGATTCAAAATGCAAAGTACAAGATATTAAATTGTACGCAAGGACGTTCGAAAATCCGGAACCGGGACCAGAGTCAACTCTTAACGCTCGACGCAACGGACTAAAAATTACAAGTTAATTATGTATATAAATATAATATAATATATAATTAATTATATATATATTATATTTATAAATAAAAATCGTCGGCAGAGAAAGACTCCAAAGTTGTGAGCTGTAATTTCAAACTCCGCGACTCGCGGAGTTTGAAGGCCAAAATGGCCGCGAGTCGCGGAGCCCCAGTTTTGAAACTCCCTATAAAGCAAACCGAAATCTGATCATTTTCATCATCTTTTTTCTCCTCATTCATACGATATATTTATATTTATAATTTATATTTTAATTTTAATTTTAATTATAATTCTAATAATAAGGGTATGTTAGCGAATATTGTAAGGGTGTAAGTCGAAATTCTGTCCGTGTAACGCTACGCTATTTTTAATAATTGTAAGTTATGTTCAACCTTTTTACATTAATGTCTCGTAGCTAAGTTATTATTATGCTTATTTAAAACGAAGTAATCATGATGTTGGGCTAATTACTAAAATTGGGTAATTGGTATTTGTACCATAATTGGGGTTTGGACAAAAGAACGACACTTGTGGAAATTAGACTATGGGCTATTAATGGGCTTTATATTTGTTTAACTAAATGATAGTTTGTTAATGTTAATATAAAGATTTACAATTGGGCGTCCCTATAAATTACCATATACACTCAATCGGACACGATTGGCGGGGTATTTATATGTACGAATAATCGTTCATTTAACCGGACACGGAAATGGATTAATAGTTAATAAACTTGTTGAAACAGGGGTGAATTACATTCAAGGGTAATTGGTGTAATTGTTAACAAAGTAGTAAAACCTTGGTTTACAAGCAGTCGATAACCTGGTGTATTCATTAAACAAAGTATTAAAACCTTGTTACAATTCGAATCCCCAAATAGTTGGAATATTTAACTTCGGGTATAAGGATAATTTGACGAGGACACTCGCACTTTATATTTATGACTGATGGACTGTTATGGACAAAAACCAGACGGACATATTAAATAATCCAGGACAAAGGACAATTAACCCATGGGCATAAAACTAAAATCAACACGTCAAACATCATGATTACGGAAGTTTAAATAAGCATAATTCTTTTATTTCATATTTAATTTCCTTTATTTTATATTTAATTGCACTTCTAATTATCGCACTTTTATTTATTGTTATTTAATCGCACTTTTAATTATCGTACTTTTTAATTATCGCAATTTTATTTTATCGCACTTTTATTGCAATTTCATTATCGTTATTTATTTTACGCTTTAAATTAAGTCTTTTATTTATTTAATATTTTACATTAGGTTTTAACTGCGACTAAAGTTTTAAAATCGACAAACCGGTCATTAAACGGTAAAAACCCCCCTTTATAATAATAATATTACTTATATATATGTTTGTATTTTTATATAGCGTTGAGCTTTGTTTAAAAAAGATTCCCTGTGGAACGAACTGGACTTACTAAAAACTACACTACTGTACGATTAGGTACACTGCCTATAAGTGTTGTAGCAAGGTTTAAGTATATCCATTCTATAAATAAATAAATATCTTGTGTAAAATTGTAGCATATTTAATAGTATTTCGCACTAAAAATAATACTATTTTGTATACACCCCCTACGACATCAAGCACCCTGCCTGGACAGGCATGCTTCGAATTTTTTTTTGAGGTCTGTTTTCGGTTGTATAATGGGTCGGGGTGTTACAACTTCTTTTTTTGAAGCTGACCCAAACTAAGTAAATTTGTGGTTAGGTCAGGTATATAGTAAACATCACTAATTACAATTACCTTTTCACCCAAGGATAAGTTCACATTCCCTTTTCCACGTACTATCATCTTCGTGTGAAATGCCCCGTTTATATGGATTATAAACGTTTCATATTAATTGGTTTCTTTGCGAGATTTTGACCTCTATATGAGACGTTTTTCAAATCTTACATTCGTTTAAAAAAAAAACAACCATAACCTTTATTATATGAATAAAGGTCTAATGACATAAATTTAGATTGTCTATCAAAGACAATCTCCCCAAAGTACATAATTTTACATACACTATTACATAAAAGTAGACAATATATTACAAACACAAATTCCGAATGCAAGTTTAATTATTATGAAAAGCATGCCGACTCCAAATCTTGACCTTGGGTTAACATGCAACAGCGAAAGCGTTTAATAATCACCTGAGAATAAACATGTTTAAAAACGTCAACAAAAATGTTGGTGAGTCTTAGGATTATTCCTATATAATAATTCATAATAATAATAGACCACAAGATTTCATTTATAAATAGCGTACACAAATCATGTGTATAAAAATAATTCATATGATAAACACCTGGTAACCGACCTTAACAACATGCATATAGAATATTCCCCAGTATACAGCGCGCAGCTAATATACAAAAATTCGAATTACTAAAGCATACCATTTTCCAGTATGAGGGGAGTTAGTGCCCGTAGATCTACCTTTAGGATTCACGTCAATTAGTGGCCATTATACAGGCCCCATACCATTTTTCAGCATGAGGGGTGTATAATAAACGCTAATTCTTAGGTTACCAGAAAAAGGGGAAATATCCGGTGCAATCAATCGATCATAGAATGTAGTTCAAGTACTTGTATCTATTTCGAAAAACATTTATAAAACAGCATGTATTCTCATCCCAAAAATAATTAGATAGTAAAAATGGGACTATAACTCACTTGTAATGATGATTTTCAAATAGATGGATATACGACTTGGCCTTGACAATTCACGAACCTAATAACAATATTTTACGTCAAAATATATATAATTAACATTCCATACTTATGATACTTTTAATTGTCCAATGTTAGTAGTCCAATGTTATTAGTCCAATAGTCCGATAATATATATATATATATATATATATATATATATATATATATATATATATATATATATATATATATATTGTCTGAATCACCCCATGACCCATTCTATACATGTCTCAAACTTGATCACAACCCATGGTATATATATTATTTTAGAATCAACCTCAACCCATTATATGTTAACTCGAGCATTACCGCATATAGTGTCTTATGGGTTATTCAAAATAATATATATAGATGATGTCAACATGATATGTCAAAACATTGTATACGTGTCTATGGATATCAAGTCATATATATATATATATATATATATATATATATATATATATATATATATATATATATATATATATATATATATATATATAGTGTCTTACGATTTTTATTAAGACTATAATATATTGTCGTAGAATTAACCCCGACTATTATAATTTGTATTGTTACTAGGAAGGGATAAAGACATGTATAAATATATGTAGGATATAGGTAAATTTAGCTAGGATAAGGTTAGTATAGATTTGTTAGAAAAATTCACGTAGCTAAAACAAGTAAATCTATCCAATTTTGTTTTACCCATTACTTCTTCATTTCAAATCCGTTTTGGTGTTTCAAATTGCCATGGTTTCATATCGAACTGAATATTATTAATCTTAATAGAAAAGGTATAGGTTTATAGTCAGAAATACATGTTACAAGTCATTTTTGAAAAAGGTTTTCATTTCCGTCGAAAGAACGACATCTTGATGACCATTTTGAAAAACATAATTCTATTTTGAGTTTAACCAAGATTTTTGGATACAGTTTCATGTTCATATGAAATATCATTTTTTCAAAAGAATAACTTTTAAATCAAATATTATGATAGTTTTTAATTATCCAACCCAAAACAGCCCGCTATTTTACTACGACGACGTATGTCTGGTTTTACGGTGTTCTTCGTGTTTACAAGTTTTATATCCTTTTGTTAGCATATCATATAGATATAATACATGTGTTGAAATGTTTTTAAGAGTCAAGTTAGAAGGATTAAGTTTATTTGCGAACAAGTTTAGAATTTACTAAACTATGTTCTAGTTGTTATAAGTTATAAACTCAAAATAAGATAGCTATAAAGATAGGAATTGAACAAGAATATGAATAAGATTACTACCTCAAATCAAATGAACAAAGTTGCTGGAAAAACAAGATAATAATCTTGAGGTTGAAGATCTCCTTGATAGCTTAGAATTCTTGAAGTAGAATCATGAAATGAACAAAAGTTCGAATAAGAATTCTATCTTGATTTAAGATAGTTATGTTTATAAGAATTGAACCAAAGCTTAAATAAGTTTATTACCTTGATTATGAGGTGAAAAGCTACTAAAATAAAATTAGAATTCTTGATCCTAAAGAGTTCTTGAATTTGGATTAAAAGTTGGAAGTAATCTTCTTCAAATTGGATGAAGTTCTTGAAAGGATTTTCTTATGGTGTTTATTGTAACAACCCACGTTTTTCCGTTAAATTTAATTTTAACACCGTCTTTTTTTTATAATATCTTTCGTTATTTAAATTCGTAGTTTCCGTTGACTAACATTCATAATATTCCCGTTATTTAATTATAACATCACTCGTTTACTCGAGCGTTTTTAGAAATATTCGTTTGGTTAATTCCCGCACCCGCTTTCAAACTTGAGGGACTAATCTTGGCACTTGGCCAAATTTGGGTAACTAGTCACTCACCATCCACCTCCCATCTCTCATTTTCTCTTATCCTTTCTTTTCTTCTTCCATTTTTGCTCTCAAAACACCAAATCAATGATTCATCATCCAAATTCGATTTAGGAAGCTTGGAATAAAACAAATTACATATTTGGAATCCTCTCTTCATCCTCTACATTTTGATACCAATTTCATCAAGTTTGGGTAACTTTCTAAAAATACTAAATTTCTCTAAATTCGTGTTTTTGACTTGAAATGGTGTTAGTTAGTGTCTATGGCTCATGTCTAGTATGAATATATGATTTATTTGCTCGATTTGTTGTTTTGAGTAACTAGTATGAACATTTGAAATGGGTGTGCTTAATCTTTGATTTTGGATGATTAAATATTGTTTAATTGTTAAAGTTCATGTATTAAATGTGTTACTAGCATCATTAGCTTCAATTTGATGTGTAGGTTGATTTAGAAAAGCTTCATTTACAAAATTATTGAATTCTTGATTTTTGGTTAGGGTTTGATGAACTTAAAACGAACTTTTGATGTTTTGAATGCCATGAAATGTTATTAGTAAGTGTTTAGTTGTAATGTATGTTTCATTACCTTCAAAACGGCATATCATATGTTTGAATTGGATTCCCGAAGCTTAAAATGCGTTTTGTGAACTTGAAACGTTGATTTTGAACATTTAACGATCATTTATTGAGGTTTTTGTTTTTGTAAATGATGTTTTTGTTGGATTAAATGTATTTAGTTGTGTTCCTTGTCAAAAGAGCTTTCCAATGATATAAGATACGTGTTTTGAATGTTAACGAGTCAAAAGTTATGTTTGTTTGAAGTTTGGTTCGAGCCTACATTTAAAACTGCCCAGCATTTTTTTCCTAGTGTTAAGCCGCGGCGCGGCTCCTCTGGCCACGGTGCGGCTTAAAGCATGAAAATGGGGCTGTCCAACTTTGCGATTCCACGTTAAATTCTAGCTATGCTACGCAACTCCGATTGACATAAAACTTTGCCAACATGCTTATATATGGATTCTAAGCTTAAAAAAATTGTCCGAGACCCGACCCGAAAACGTTGACTTTTTCGTTGACTTTGACCAAAGTTTGACTTTTAGTCAAACTTAACCAAATGTTTATGTAATCGTTCTAACATGCTTTTATACTTATATCTTGCATGAAACTTGACAATTTGACTCACATGCTATATAATCGAGTCGTAACGAGCCATAGGACTAATTGACCACATTTCACCCGACCTTGTGTCGTAACCGGTTAATTGATACAACTTACTTGTTTAGGTTGAGGCTATGCAACTTTCATGCACACGTTTACTTTGTGAAGTACTTTTATACTCGTGCACTCGAGGTGAGATCATAGTCCCACTTTTACTCTTTTGAACTTACATTTAGGCTGAGAAAACATAAACGTTTCTTTTTAACTAAGTGAACACAAGTACAAGAAAACAAACATTCTACATACGAGTTTAGAACGAAATCCTCAATTCGATTATCAATAGTTACACTTGCAGGGTGTAAGTGTAGGCGTGAACTTATGTTGTATGGCCATATGGGTTTGACAAACCCTCATCTTGGACGGTTTGCTACCGTCTACGGATGAAATATATTTTCGAGAAACAGTGTTGTTCTAGCACTATTAATGGGGTATCAACTGACAGAATGTTAAGCCTTGATAATTGGGTGCTCGTGAATATTAACTTTTAGAATGTACTACTATCTTATCAATGTTGCAAATCTTGTGGTTCGGCTTACTTTACTTACTCAAATTACTTACTTAAACCTATGATTTCACCAACGTTTTTCGTTGACAATTTTCTATATGTTTTCTCAGGTTCATACTTGGTTACTTGATACATGCTTCCGCACTCTTTAATTACTTGATTGGAGTCAACCATGCATGCATACGCTAGGGATAGCACTTTTGGATTTAAACTTTTGTCTACATGTTTACGCTATTTATAGCAACTGTGATTTTAAACTAATTATGTCGCGAGTGATTTCATTCATACTTTATAACTTTTGTAAACTTAAACTTCTTGTCGATCCGCTTGGTAAACTAAACTTTGCAAGTCTTGTACCTTTCAAATGAATGCGACATAATTTTGGTCAAACGAGTCTCATATAGGGACTACGACCACGTAACGGGACCTCAGTTAGTGACGCCGTCAATGACGATTTTGGTCGGGTCGCTACAGATGGTATCAGAGCGTTGGTTGTAGGGAACTAGGATGCATTAATGTGTCTGACAGAGTCATTAGAACGCATTAGTGAGTCTAGACTACAACCGAATAGTTAGCCATTGCATTCTGACATACATTTGCTATAGATAGCACTTACGTGACTACTTGTGCATTACACTTGAATCATTCTTAGGAAAACTTTTTAATGGTACCCAACCTTCATCATACAAACTCGTATTCCGCCACTTTTTGGTAACACTCGTGAATTCAAGATTCATACGCGTACGGATGACCGCGACTTTGTTAGTCACTCTAGCTCGGGAACTCTAACTCCTTGGTTGTTATCCACCCCGTCTCAGCTTACTATCCACAAGTGTTGTAAAGTCACCGTCACTACTCTAGATAAAGTATCGTCATCAATACTTATCACTACGGTTGTGTACCACTCGTTATCTTGATTCGTTACTCTTTTCATACCTAAAGACGTTATTGTTTGACTTGAACCGCATTGACGTGAACAATCATTTATACACTTCCCTCGGGGAACGCTCCTTTAGAGTTGCAGAAATTCTTTCGATTTAATACGAGTCACGTTTGAGACGTCGTTACATTTTGTTCATTTTAGATCTTCACGATGACACGAACTTGAATCTATGGAGTGATGTGGGAATGGAGGTATGAGTTAGCGTAATATAACGACACTCGATCAACGTGGTTATATTACGGTAAGACATACCAAAGTTCTAATGACACATGATGGTGGTTAGACTCGATCAACCTAATCACCACCATGTGCCATGTACATGACTTCATCTTTTCATGTTTGGACATCTAAAAACTCTGAAAGTACTGACAACAACCATACCGGGGACACACCTTCGGTTATTGTCGAACTATATTGATGCTTTCGAATGAATGACGAATTCTTTCGACTTCGACCATATGTTACACGTGTATACTATCTCATCCTCACACAGTCTTATTAACTAACTACAATTTACTCGTTATGCTCACATCGGGGCAGAAACTTCTCTTGCATCACCCTCGTAATTCCGGTTCAGGAAATCTTTTATTCTAAACTCTTAATGGAGAGAGAGACTCTCCACGTTATACTAGTATTCGCCTCGAGGGTGAATAGTCCCGACGAACGTTTTTGGAAACCGATAAATCTTCCGCGATGCTAATTTCTTGAGAAACTTGTTCTAACTAACGTTTTCGAGTCCTAATGGACTTGTTCAAACATACCTTATAGAAATGTACCTCGTTTCAGATCGAGATTCTCTTTTCACTTCTAGATTTCGGAGTGCCTTACAAGAAGCCTCGGGACCACGTTTAGACATGAGTACCGCATATCATCCACAACCCGACGGACAAAACAAACACATGATTCAAACCTTGGAAAAACATATCACGAACTTGTATTTTTATCCTTTAGACGATTCCCCTTACAATGATGGTTATCATTCGAGCCTTAACGTCACACCTTTTGAAATCTTATATGACCGGAAAAGTCATTCTCCTTTGTCGAACCAAGTAAACGATGATCAATTCACCGGGTCCGAGTTTATTCAGGAACGACCGAGAAAATTATTCAAATCCAAGAAAGGCTCAAAACGGCCCGTAGTCGCCAAAGGAGCTACACCGATGTTAGACGTAAACCTTTCGAATTCCAAATGGGGGACCGCGTAACGTTAAAAAGTCACACCTTGAAAAGGTGAAATCCGTTTCGGGAAACGTAGAAAGCTAAATCCGCGATATTTTAATCCTTTTGAAATCTTGGGGCGTTTTGGACCCGTTGCTAGCCATCTAGATTCTCCGACTCATTTTGAGTCTCCGTTTATCCTACATTCAATGTATCACACTTAAAAAAAAAACGTGTTTTGCGAAACAAGAACTTGCTATCCTTTTCGATGAGCTTACTATCGATGACGAATATCATTTCCTAAGAGGACCGGTTGAAACCATGAATCGTGAAACCAAACCTTAAAACAACATAAAATCCCGACCGTCAAAGTTCATTGAAATACCCAAGGACGTACCTTCCCTTATTCGTAGAATTGGCAACACGAGATCTCGAGGAAGAAACAACAACTACTACTTCCAACTAAATTTCGGGATGAAATTTCTTTTGAGGTGTGGATAATGTAACATCCCGCGTTTTTCCGTTAAATTTAATTTTAACACCGTCTTTTTTTTATAATATCTTTCGTTATTTAAATTCGTAGTTTCCGTTGACTAACATTCATAATATTCCCGTTATTTAATTATAACATCACTCGTTTAGTCGAGCGTTTTTAGAAATATTCGTTTGGTTAATTCCCGCACCCGCTTTCAAACTTGAGGGACTAATCTTGGCACTTGGCCAAATTTGGGTAACTAGTCACTCACCATCCACCTCCCATCTCTCATTTTCTCTTATCCTTTCTTTTCTTCTTCCATTTTTGCTCTCAAAACACCAAATCAATGATTCATCATCCAAATTCGATTTAGGAAGCTTGGAACAAAACAAATTACATATTTGAAATCCTCTCTTCATCCTCTACATTTTGATACCAATTTCATCAAGTTTGGGTAACTTTCTAAAAATACTAAATTTCTCTAAATTCGTGTTTTTGACTTGAAATGGTGTTAGTTGGTGTCTATGGCTCGTGTCTAGTATGAATATATGTTTTATTTGCTCGATTTGTTATTTTGAGTAACTAGTATGAACATTTGAAATGGGTGTGCTTAATCTTTGATTTTAGATGATTAAATATTGTTTAATTGTTAAAGTTCATGTATTAAATGTGTTACTAGCATCATTAGCTTCAATTTGATGTGTAGGTTGATTTAGAAAAGCTTCATTTACAAAATTGTTGAATTCTTGATTTTTGGTTAGGGTTTGATGAACTTAAAACGAACTTTTGATGTTTTGAATGCCATGAAATGTTATTAGTAAGTGTTTAGTTGTAATGTATGTTTCATTACCTTCAAAACGGCATATCATATGTGTGAATTGGATTCCCAAAGCTTAAAATGCGTTTTGTGAACTTGAAACGTTGATTTTGAACATTTAACGATCATTTATTGAGGTTTTTGTTTTTGTAAATGATGTTTTTGTTGGATTAAATGTATTTAGTTGTGTTCCTTGTCAAAAGAGCTTTCCAACGATATAAGATACGTGTTTTGAATGTTAACGAGTCAAAAGTTATGTTTGTTTGAAGTTTGGTTCGAGCCTACATTTAAAACTGCCCAGCATTTTTTTCCTAGTGTTAAGCCGCGGCGCGGCTCCTCTGGCCACGGCGCGGCTTAAAGCATGAAAATGGGGCTGTCAAACTTTGCGATTCCACGTTAAATTCTAGCTATGCTACGCAACTCCGATTGACATGAAACTTTGCCAACATGCTTATATATGGATTCTAAGCTTAGAAAAATTGTCCAAGACCCGACCCGAAAACGTTGACTTTTTCGTTGACTTTGACCAAAGTTTGACTTTTAGTCAAACTTAACCAAATGTTTATGTAATCGTTCTAACATGCTTTTATACTTATATCTTGCATGAAACTTGACAATTTGACTCACATGCTATATAATCGAGTCGTAACGAGCCATAGGACTAATTGACCACATTTCACCCGACCTTGTGTCGTAACCGGTTAATTGATACAACTTAGTTGTTTAGGTCGAGGCTATGCAACTTTCATGCACACGTTTACTTTGTGAAGTACTTTTATACTCGTGCACTCGAGGTGAGATCATAGTCCCACTTTTACTCTTTTGAACTTACATTTGGGATGAGAAAACATAAACGTTTCTTTTTAACTAAGTGAACACAAGTACAGGAAAACAAACATTCTACATACGAGTTTAGAACGAAATCCTCAATTCGATTATCAATAGTTACACTTGCAGGGTGTAAGTGTAGGCGTGAACTTATGTTGTATGGCCATATGAGTTTGACAAACCCTCATCTTGGACGGTTCGCTACCGTCTACGGATGAAATATATTTTCGAGAAACAGTGTTGTTCTAGCACTATTAATGGGGTATCAATGGACGGAATGTTAAGCCTTGATAATTGGGTGCTCGTGAATATTAACTTTTAGAATGTACTACTATCTTATCAATGTTGCAAATCTTGTGGTTCGGCTTACTTTACTTACTTAAATTACTTACTTAAACCTATGATTTCACCAACGTTTTTCGTTGACAGTTTTCTATATGTTTTCTCAGGTTCATACTTGGTTACTTGATACATGCTTCTGCACTCTTTGATTACTTGATTGGAGTCAACCATGCATGCATACGCTAGGGATAGCACTTTTGGATTTAAACTTTTGTCTACATGTTTACGCTATTTATAGCAACTGTGATTTTAAACTAATTATGTCGCGAGTGATTTCATTCATACTTTATAACTTTTGTAAACTTAAAATTGTTGTCGATCCGCTTGGTAAACTAAACTTTGCAAGTCTTGTACCTTTCAAATGAATGTGACATAATTTTGGTCAAACGAGTCTCATATAGGGACTACGACCACGTAACGGGACCTCAGTTAGTGACGCCGTCAATGACGATTTTGGTCGGGTCGCTACATTTATAGCTTGGATTTTGATGCTAAAAGATGAGGAAAATGTTTGGTGATGATCTAGTATGAAGATGGGAGTATTTTGAGAGAGAAATTGGAGATTATGAATGAGAAAATGGAATGTAAAAATGGGTTTAAGCATAAAAACGTTTTTAGTATATATAATCAACATGTGTTGTCATTTTTTGACTAATATCTGGTATAGGTTAAAACTATGATGTCATGCATGACCTATTATAAAAACAATGCAGATTTCTATTGATATATACCAATAGCAGATACATCTAGAAGCTGGGTATGATACGGGTATATATACCGTATGAATACTAGTAGAATTCTTGATGGAATTGAATGCGAATACGAGTATAGCTATCTTTGTTGAGTATAAGTTTATTGATATATGTATCTAAGTCTTTCAAAAGTGTATTAATACATCTTAATACAATACATATATATTCATTTTAACTTAGGCGTTATAACGTCGTTAAACGTTATATATATATATATATATATATATATATATATATATATATATATATATATATATATATATATATATATATATATATATATATATATATATATATATATATATTATTTTGAAGTCTTTAAGTTAGTAGTCTCATTATATATATATATATATATATATATGTATATATATATATATATATATATGTATATATATATATATATATATATATATATATATATATATATATATATATATATATATATATATATTCCTTTAAATAATTATTACAAGTTATGACGTTCGTGAATCGTCAGACAAACTGGGTGAACAAACATTTGTATAAAATTCATTTCAAATAATCAAGTCTTAATAAGTTTGATTGCTTAACATGTTGGAAACATTTAATTATTTAAATATTAATCTTATATATATATATATATATATATATATATATATATATATATATATATATATATATATATATATATATATATATATATTAACGGAAAAATCCGGGTCGTTACATTACACACCCGTTAAATTAAATTTCGTCCCGAAATTTAGAATAGTACCTAATCAATGTGCGATATTGAAAAACAAATGTGGATACTTCTGCTTTATTTGGTCTTCTCGTTCCCAAGTGAATTCAGGTCCTCTACGAGCATTCCACAGAACCTTAACGATTGGTATTTTGTTTTGCTTAAATCCTTTAACCTCACGATCCATTACCTCGACGGGTTCTTCAACGAATTGTAGTTTTTCGTTGATCTTAATTTCATCTAAAGGAATAGTGAGATCTTCTTTAGCTAAGCATTTCTTTAGATTCGAGACGTGAAAGGTATTATCTACGCTGGCTAATTGTTGAGGTAATTCAAGTCTATAAGCTACTGGTCCAACACGATCAATAATCCTGAATGGCCCAATGTATTTTAACAACCCGTTCATATCGATTATAAACGAATTACAATAGTTGATTACATCGCGAGGTATTTGACCTCTAAATGATACAATTTTACAAAATTGCATTCGTTTTGAAAAGACAACTTTCCTTACATCGAAAATTAACAGGCATGCATACCATTTCATATTATATCAAACTATCAATGACTTAATAATGATCTTGATGAACTCAATGACTCGAATGCAACGTCTTTTGAAATATGCCATGAATGACTCCAAGTAATATCTTTAAAATGAGCAAATGCACAGCGGAAGATTTCCTTAATACCTGAGAATAAACATGCTTTAAAGTGTCAACCAAAAGGTTGGTGAGTTCATTAGTTTATCATAATCAATCATTTCCAATTATATAATAGACCACAAGATACTCATATTTAGAAAAAAACAATCTGTGCAGGTCTACTCACTGCTGTAAAATCATTCATATGAAGAACACCGGAATCTCATCAACGGTAGCTAATGCATCGTGCAATGCAAAAATTTCTCACCGAGGGTAACTAATGCTAAACAATCGGTAGCTAATGCATCGTGCAATGCAAAAATTTCTCACCTAGGGTAGCTAATGCCAAATAATCTCATCAACGGTAGATAATGCATCGTACAATGCAAAAATTTCTCACCGAGGGTAGCTCATGCTACACAATATCATCAACGGTAGCTAATGCATCGTGCAATGCAAAAATTTCTCACCGAGGGCAGCTAAAACGTTAGCTAATGCATCGTGCAATGCAAAAATTTCTCACCGATAGTAGCTAATAAATCAAACTATTTCAGTAGCTAATGCATCGTGCAATGCAAAAATTTCTCACCGATGGTCGATAATACAATCTTTATAAAAGACGAACCTCTAAATCCAAATAATTCTATCATAGAATGTAGTTTTTAGTACTTGTGTCTATTTCCTCAAACATTTATAAAAGCAGTTCATGTATTCTCAGTTCAAAAATATATCTCAAAAGCATTTAATAAAACAGTTATAAAAACAGCGCATGTATTCTCAGTTCCAAAAATGTAAAGAGTAAAAGGGAATCAAATGAACTCACAATACGATATTTTGTAGTAAAAATATGCATACGACAATACTGAACAATGCATGGTTGGCCTCGGATTCACGAACCTATATCATTTGTATATATATATATATATACATATATATATATATATATATATATATATTAAAACATATAATCGTAACTGAACAAATTTATTTATTATATCTTTAATTTTATATATTATGTATATTTAATTTGTGTATATATATTCAAAATGGTTAATATTTATATAGTTATATTAATATATCCATATTTATATACATAATTATTTAATGTTATATTTAAAATTCGATAGTTTGTTATTTGTAAGTATTTATATAATTAATATTAATAGGTTATATATATATATATATATATATATATATATATATATATATATATATATATATATATATATAGTTATGTGAAATTTAATATAATTATAGTATATGTAATAAGTATATTTTATGTAAAAAATATTTATCTGCTTAAAAAGGTAGTTTTTGATATTGATAATGATAATATTAATAATCATTTTACGTAATAATAATACTTAGATGATAAAATTAATAATAATAAATATATTAATAATACTTATAAGTCTAATAATAATAATAACTAGTCCGGCCCGGCCCGCGCGATGCGGCGGGGGTCTTTCGGCCGACGTATTTATATTTAACGCAGTTTTATTTACAGAAGGGAAAACGGCTCATGTGTTATGCGTCGTTGTTGGTGTCGTCGTCTTTAGTGTTTTTTAAAATCTGTTCGGTTCAAACGTAGTTTGTTTCATTTTGTTGATAAAATTATTTCGAGCCTGATGGTGCTGGCGAAAAAAATTTAACTCGCGGCGAGCAGGAAGATACGGGCTGTCGTTGTGTTTAGCGTTTTTTAAAAAGTGTCCGTTCCGAACGTAGTTAGTATCGTTTTGTTCATAAAATTATTTCGAGTCTGGCGGTGCTGTCGGAAAAATTTGACTCGCGGCGAGCGGAAAGATACGGGTTGTCGTTGTGTTTAGCGTTTTTTAAAAAGTGTCCGTTTTGAACGTAGTTAGTTTCGTTTTGTTCGCAAATATATTTCGAGTTTAATGGAGTGCTTGGTGAAAATTAACTCGGAGCGAGGAGGAAGATTCGGGTTGTCGAAATGTTTGGGGGGAGTTTTTATTTTAATTTAGGGAATTTACGTTTTAAACCCCTGAGGTTTGGTGTATTTTTTGTAAGCAGGTTATAGTTGAGGGTGTAAAAATGAAAATTGAAGTGTGAAAAGGCTTTGGTACTATTGTCGTTTTGTAGAGAAGAAACGACCACAAAGGCCATGCCTTTTAGTATATAGAGTATTAATGGTTATAATACTTATAATTATGATAATACTAATAATAATAATTATAATACGAATATTAACAATAACAATAATAATCATAATAATAACAACAATAATAATAATAAACATAATAATAACTAATAATAATCATGATAGAAATAAAATAAGAGTGTATACCCCTTTAAAAGCTTTTTGTAAAAAGAAATGCCCTGGACCGGGCTCGAACCCGAGACCCCTCGCTAACCCGACATAACCCCAAACTAATGCTCTGCTCAATACTTTCTGAATTAATTAGGATTTCTAATTCTTTTAGCTTGATTTTTCTGTCTTCATCTCCTTTAATCAGATTGATCAAAAATCCCAATAATCATAACAGCAAAACAAAAATTGGTTTTGAAATTGCAAACATAACAAAAATAATCGGATTATGGGTGTTCTGGATCATAGGAAAGAAGAAAAATATAAATGAATAAAAAAAATTAGCGGCAACAATACGTATTGAAGATGAAGAACTCAATATTGACTTTAAAATTCGAATGTTTTGAGACCTTGATATCTTCACGAAATATCTTCCAAATCATCATTAGAATACTCAAGAATCATCAATTGTATCTGAAATGTAACAGAATACTCGAATTCATTCATAGAAAACTGTTTGACTTTTATTAACCGAAGCTTTGACCCAAAAATATGTTCACGTTTTAATTAATTGGGAATTGAGATTTTTCGCACACATTACAGAGATGAATTGAAAGATATCTACAATTTTAGTTTTTCTCAATTCGTTAAGAATAAGTCAAGAAGCCAAATTGGCCAAAGATGAACACGTAGATCAAATTTGATCGAATTCTCTGATATATGTTGTTGTAAATATGAAGTGATGATTTACGAAGTTTAGGAATCATAGAATGAACGAATTACAGTAATTAATTCGTATTGAGAAGCTTTAGAAATGGATTTTTGATTTTTGGATCGATCGACTACGAATAGGGAGTTTAAAAAAAAACTATAACAGATAGAACAGATTTATTTGATGTAGAGATAATGGATTGATTTCATGAATGAGTTATTATATACAGAATTAATCTCGATATACAATCACAGGTGAATAGAAAACAGAAGAAAAAAAATTTGAAAGGGATGTGAAACGGATTTTTGTTTCTTGTCTGTACGATTTTGATACCTTAATTGATATTAATAATTCATAATAATAATAATAATAATAATAATAATAATAATAATAATAATAATAATAATAATAATAATAATAATAATAATAATAATAATAGTATTATTAAAAATACCAATAACAATTATAATAATATCAATATTAATGATCAAAATAATACTGATAATAATAATAGATATAATAATATTATTAACAATAATATTAATGATAATGATAATAAGTTGTATCTTAATAATAATAACAATAATTATTAATGTTTTTAATAATCTTAATGGGATTAATAATTTTATTAATGATGATAAAAGTAATTTTAGTAATTATAACACATTAATCGTATCAAATTTTGTATCTAAATATCTTATATAGTAATTTTAATAATACTGATATTAATATTAGCATTAGTATTAATATTCACAAAAATGAAGTAATAATAATATTAGTATACAACTATATTTTTAACTTGTAATCACACACACAATATATATATATATATATATATATATATATATATATATATATATATATATATATATATATATATATATATATATATATATATATATATATATATATATATATATATATATATATATATATAATATTTTGTATGATATCGCTCATTTGAATATTTAAAATTTTACCTTTTATATATATTGCGATATACATATAATAATATTTATGTATAAAATTCTTATACATTTATTTTTTTAAATTACTATATCTATAATTATGTTTTATTTATCAAATTTTATTACATAATAAGTATATTAATTATATATATTGAAACAAATAAACTTAAAGTATACATTTAATACTTTGTTAACGTTGATAATTATGTTCAAATTTATTTACTTTCAATATACCCTCTATAATTAACTAAACAGTTTTAAATAATAATTTTAAATTATCTTAAGTTATCTTTCATTATAACTAAATCACATAATAGTTTAATTTATAATATATAATTATTTACATATATAATTAATTATATATACATTTCTATTTACAATATATGATTCGTGAATCGTCGAAAATAGTCACATGGTATTTTAATATATAAAAGAGTTCAAAATTTTTGAGACTCAACATTACAGACTTTGCTTATCGTGTCAGAATCATAATAAGATTAAGTTTAAATTTGGTCGAAAATTTCTCGGTCGTCACAGTACCCACCCGTTAAAGAAATTTCGTCCCGAAATTTGATTGGGATTGTCTTGGCTGACAATAAATATGTTTTGATGACTCATATGAGTTGGAAATTAGAGTTTTATCATCAGTGAGTAACATGGATAAAATAATTTATTTATGTGAAGAGTACGAGTGAAGCTATCACAAAAGATTGAAATGAGAAAATAATGTTTTGTCATATCCTTTGACATAGATATGGTTGATTTTCGGAGTTCAAGGGATTTGGAGAAAATCTTCGTGATAAGATTTGATTCTTCAGTAATTAAGGAAATTAGAATCCTCTTTGTTAAATGCGATGATCTGTTTTGATTATTCTGTCGGATATTTCACTATAAATCCACCCTCTCCATTTCCTTGATATTTTGGAGTTCCATACTTTTGTTTTCTCTACCCGACTTTAAGTGAAGCGAATAATAGTCCAGAATTCGTAGATATGAATTTCGGAATGAACATAGTTAATGTTCTAAGAGAGAGATTGTAATGGCACGATCTTGATTGGTTAAGTTACCAGAATTCAAGAGAAAAAAATAGGACTATCAAGAAAATATGTTCTTGATATGTTTGGAGATTAGGTAGAATGTAATAGTCGTGTAACATGGCACATGATGATGTTATGGTCTGTGAATCATCACGTTCCATTAGAAACTCAACATGACTTACTGTAATATAATCACATTGATCAAGTGTCATTATATTATACTAACTCATGCTTCAGTTCCCAACACTATTTCAAAAACATTCAAATTTTTAAATTCGAACTTTTCAGAATTAAGAAACAAAAATAGTTTCCTTTCCGATGTAACACTGAAATCGCGAAGAGATAAATGATTTCAGATAAGAATAGTTATGAAAATATCTTCAGAAGTATCGAGGATATTTATAATAAAAGATACGATGATATCTTAGAATTTCTAATATCGAATGATGATGATAAAGATTTGTCTGTAAGGATTTAGAGTCAGAACAAGTTAATAACCTCGGAAGATACTGAATCATTTGGATTCATTGAAAGCAGGTTTAGTCCTTGTGATTTGTCAACAATCTCCTTCATGATTTGCTCAATTCGTTTTCCAGTTCCAAACCTATTCTTTTTCCGAGCTTTGCCAACACACTATTCTTTATCAGTATACCTTCGACTGTTAAGGTCGTTTACAGTTTTTTTTTGCTGCTTCATTCAGCTTTTTCAGAATTCAGAGTATTGATTCGTAGACTGTGAAATGTCCCGTTCATATTGATTATAAACGTTTCATATTAATTGATTTCTTTACGAGGTTTTTGACCTCTATATGAGACGTTTTTCAAAGACTGCATTCGTTTTTTAAAAACAAACCATAATCTTTATTTTATCGACAATGTTTAAAGGACACCACCTAGCTTATCAAGAAATGATAATCTAAAAATATCACACTTACACACGACCAATACATATTAGTTTACAATATTACTATGTTACAACAAAGTAAGATCTCGAATGCAGTTTTAAAATGATATTATACAAGCATGCTGACACCAAATCTTGTCCATATTTTAGCATGCAACAGCGGAAGCTCTTAATAATCACCTGAGAATAAACATGCTTTAAACGCAACAAAAATGTTGGTGAGTTATAGGTTTAACCTATATATCAAATTGTAATAATAGACCACAAGATTTCATCTTTCAACAACATGCAATCTGCATAAAAATCATTCATATGGTTGAACACCTGGTAACCGACATTAACAAAATGCATCTAGAATATCCCCATATATAAACATCGAAGTACTAAAGCAGTTCAAATTCTCTGACTGGGGCGTGTCAAAGCCCATAGATCTATCTTTAGGATTCGCGTCAATTGGTGGCAATTATAATAAATACCAATTCTTAGGCTACCAAGTTCAACAAGGGCGATATCCGGTATAATGATTCAACATAGAATGTAGTTTCAATACTTGTGTCTATTTTGTAAATCATTTTCAAAACTGCATGTATTCTCATCCCAAAAATATTAGATAGTAAAAATGGGACTATAACTCACTTTCACAGATTTTTCCTTCGTCGGGAAAATAAGACTTGGCCACGGGTCGATTCACGAACCTATAACAAATATATACATATATATCAAAGTATGATCGAAATATATTCATACCATATTTTATTATATTTTAACGATTTAAGTTTGTTAAGTTTACAGTCCAATGTTGTAGTCCACAATTAATTGTCCACAGTTAGTAGTACAGAAATAACTCAATATATATTATCTCGAATCAATCCATGACCCAGTGTATACAAGTCTCAGGCTAGATCACAACTCAAAGTATATATATTATTTTGGAATCAACCTCAACCCTGTATAGCTAACTCAAGCATTACTGCATATAGAGTGTCTATGGTTGTTCCAAATAATATATATAGATGGCATCGATATGATATGTCAAAACATTGTATACGTGTATATGGTATCCCAAGATTACATAATATATGTTAGAATACATGTATAATACAATATAAGTTAGTTAAGTTATGATTAGTATAGATTTGTTACAAATTTCACGTAGCTACAACAAGTAAAAACATCCAATTTTGTTTTACCCATAACTTCTTCGTTTTAAATCCGTTTTGAGTGAATCAAATCACTATTGTTTCATATTGAATTGAAATTTATGAAACTAAACAGAAAAAGTATAAGTTTATAGTCGGAATTATAAGTTACAAGTCGTTTTTGTAAGAGGTAGTCATTTCAGTCGAAAGAACGACGTTTTGATGATCATTTTGAAAAACATACTTCCACTTTGAGTTTAACCATGATTTTCGGATATAGTTTCATGTTCATAAGAAAAATCATTTTCCCGGAAGAACAGCTTTTAAATCAAAGTTTATCATAGTTTTTAATTAACTAATCCAAAACAGCCCTCGGTTTTACTACGACAGCGTATGTCATGTTTTACGGTGTTCTTCGTGTTTCCAGGTTTTAAATCATTAAGTTAGCATATCATATAGATATAGAACATGTGTTTAGTTGATTTTAAAAGTTAAGTTAGAAGGATTAACTTTGTTTGCGAACAAGTTTAGAATTAACTAAACTCTGTTCTAGTGATTACATGTTCAAATCTTCGAATAAGATAGTTATATATATATGAATCGAATGATGTTATGAACATTATTACTACCTTAAGTTTAGTAGGTAAACCTACTGGAAATGACAAAAATTGATCTAGCTTCAAAGGATTCTTGGATGGCTTGAAAGTTCTTGAAGTAGAATCATGACACGAAAACAAGTTCAAGTAAGATTTTCCACTAGAAATAAGATTTTTATAGCTATAGAAATTGAATCAAAGTTTGAATATGAGTATTACCTTGAATTAGAAAGATATCTTACTGTAAATAAGAATGATTTCTTGAGATTGGATGATCACTTGAAATGGATTTACAAGATTAGAAGTAAGCTAGTAAATTTGAAAGTGTTCTTGATGTGTTCTTGAGTTGTTGTTTTGTATGTTGATCTAGGTTAGGATTTATGAGCTAGATTGAGCTAGATTTTGATGAATATGATGAAGAACACTTAGAACAATGGAAGAACACTTGAGAGAGAGTAATTTGATTCAAGAAAATTGCAAAGTGAATGTGTTTGTGTGCTTCCTCTTTCACGTGAATATGGGATGGAATTATAGTCTCCATTAGTTTGTAATTTTGTGAGATATTTCATGCTAGATGTTAAATGATAGTTCCCACATGTTTAGGTGACTCACAAGGGCTGCTAAGAGCTGATCATTGGTGTGTATATACCAATAGTAAATACATTTAGAAGCTGGGTATTGTAAGAGTACGAATACGGGTGTATACGAGTAGAATTGTTGATGAAAATGAATGAGGATGTAATTGTAAGCATTTTTGTTAAGTAGAAGTACTTTGATATGTGTCATTAAGGCTTTAAAAAGTGTATCAATACATATTAATACAATACATATATATACATTTTAACTGAGTCGTTAAGTCATCGTTAGTCGTTACATGTAAGTGTTGTTTTGAAGCCTTTAAGTTACCGATCTCAATTAATGTTGTTAACCCATTATTTATTACATCTAATGAGATGTTAAATTATTACATTATCATGATATTATGATGTATGAATATATATTAATATGATATATATACATTAAAATGTCGTTACAACGATAATCGTTACATATATGTCTCGTTTCGAAATTCTTAAGTTAGTAGTCTTGTTTTACATATGTAGTTCATTGTTAACATACTTAATGATATATATAATTATCATTTTATCATGTTAAATGTAGTGTAACAATATCTTAATATGATACATATTGATTTAGTAAGACATTGTTATAACGATAAACGTTATATATATCTTTTCGAGTTTCTTAACTTAGTAATCTCATTTCTATGTATATAACCCATTGTTAATATACCTAGTGAGATACTTACATATCATAATATCATGTTAACTATATATATATATATATATATATATATATATATATATATATATATATATATATATATATATATATATATATATATATATATATATATATATATATATATATATATATAGTTTTTACAAGTTTTAACGTTCGTGAATCGCCGGTCAACTTGTGTGGTCAATTGTCTACATGAAACCTATTTCAATTAATCAAGTCTTAACAAGTTTGATTGCTTAATATGTTGGAAACATTTTAATCATTTAAATATCAATTTCATTTAATATATATAAACATGGAAAAGTTCGGGTCACTACAGACTGGGTGCTTTTCAGAATTTCAGAATGGAAGGTCATAATTCTAAGAGATAAATGTTATATGTATACATATAACTGTTGATGTAGTAACGCTGCGAGGTTTAAAATACTGATTGCTAATTCCCGGTAATTGGTATGGCAATTCTCGTTATAAGATGCAGATGAACACATGATGGAGTTTCGATAAATATAATGATTTTTTGGAAAGTCAAAGATCAACAAAGTTGTTGGTAAGTTTACTGCTAATGTGGTGGGATATAAACGATTTCCCAGTAGCGATAAAAGAGCACGCATATATAACAAGGTTATAATAAGGTCGTTTCGAACGAAAAGTCGAAGTTGACTTGCTGGAGCTGTGACAAAGTTGGCTAATTTGAAAAATAATTGCAATGTTATTTTTGGTAATAACAATGCCAAAGGAGCTAGTACAGATACGTGTTAAACGTTTACTCAGGTTTCGAGTGTTTTCAAGTGCATAACTATATGCATCAATCTTTTCTTTCGTAGATGAAATGCGGTGGGTTCATCCTTTCGATTGAGGTGTTTTCAAGAATCATGAAAGGTTTGAACGCAGATTGTAATCGTCAAGATACAAATGAGGTTTAAGATGAAATCAAGTGGCAAACTTGAAGAAATATTTAGTTTCATATGTTATAATCAATATTTTAATTCATTTTAATTGTTCAATGTTAGTAGTCCACAATTAGTAGTCCACAGTTAATAATTCAATAATTCATATACAGTTTAATATATAATAGTCGAATTAATTAATACATATCATGACCCATTGTATACACATCTCAGACTCGATCACAACTCAAAGTATATATATTATTTTAGAATCAACCTCAACCCTGTATAGCTAACTCGAGCATTACCGCATATAGAGTGTCTATGGTTATTCCAAATAATATATATAGATGACGTCGATATGATATGTCAAAATACTGTATATGTGTCCCGATTTCGTACGATTGAGTAAAGGGTTTTTTGGTATGAAATGATTTTCGGATATTGGATGGTATTCTAATTACATAGAATATCTATATATAAAGAACAAAAGATTTCGTAGATTACGGAGAAATTTACGGAATATATCAGGAAAACTTTATAATAACAGATACACTAAGATATGGATTATTAGATAAGCTAAGATATGAATTTTTGTCTATACACTATTCATGCAATCAATGCAGTAAGATGTGTCTAGACTAAGAATGATAAGCATGTAATTTTCTGACAAGAAATGATAAGAATTTTTTTTTTGACATGCAACTAAGGTCGAAGTCCAGACTCACTAATGCATCCTAACGACTATCTGTGATGGCCCCGTCAATACACTTAATGGCTCCGTCACTTGGTCCCACAGCTTGATCGAACTTAAATGAATTTAATAAACGACATTGCATTCTTTTATTTCAAAAGTTTACCAAAAAGGAAACATACCAAAATATGTAGTTTAAACAACCCAACGCATTAATAACCAAAGTTGACATTAAAACATTGTAAACAAAACCCACAAATTTAAATTATTCAAAAATAGAATGCAAGTTTAAAGTTTCATAAATGTTTAACAAAATCTGCCCAAATGCATGCAGACTCTTCTAACACAGCGAAAGCATCAAACAAACTCAAGTACCTGTGAAAACATGCGAGTAAACTGTCAACAAAAATGTTGAGTGAATTATAGGTTTAAATAAACGTATAAGCTTTAGACCACAAGATTTAAAATGTTAGAAAACATAAAACATTATTCCATTATCAATGAGCCAACTGGTAACCACTTAACCCTTTATTTACCCTTGCCAAACACAATAATAATATACACTGAACAAGTGTATCTTCAAATAAATACAAAGTACTAAACATTTCGATTATAAATTTCTAGCGCGACTAGCTCGAAATGGGGTTGTCAAACCCGATAGATCTATCCGTAGGATTCGCGTTCACCAGTAGAAACCAGTGATTACAATTACCAGAATAGGAAATATTTTTGTTCAACTCACAATGAATAATTTAATTTAATTGCCACTTGTGTCTAAACGTAAAATAAAATGCATGTAATCACATCCCAAAAATATACTTTGAAAAGTATGTAAAAACGGGACTATAACTTACCTTAAAGCAAATGAAGTAACCAGACAAAAATGCGAACAACAATGAAGTAAAGTGATCCAGTATGATCACAACGCCGACCTATAAATAAAGCAGGTCGATATAAATAACTAACTTAGGTCAAGTCTTAGTATGATAGCTATTGTACATGTTGCAAGTAGACATAGAACAACACTCAACATGCATCGGTTTGATCGGAACAGCGTACGGACACACACATTCTATTTTTAGAAAGTTTTTATTTTTAGTAGGTTTCCATTTTTGGAAAGTTTCTATTTTAGGAAAGTTTCTATTTTAGAAAAGATTCTATTTTAGGAAAGTTTCTATTTTTAGAAAGTTATTAAGTTAGGAAAGTTTTCTTAATTAGAAAGTCAACAAAAGTCAACTGAAAGTCAAAGTCAACCGAAAGTCAACTCAACAGTCAACCTTAGTCAAACATAGTCAACATTAATTTTAAAAGTATAAGTTATATTTATAATATAGGTTATAATGTTATTTAAAGTCAAATATGTATAATTATGCCATAACATAAGTTTAATTAAATTAAATTGAATTATTAAAGTTAACATAAGTTTAAATGATATAATTAATATAACATAAGTATTTAATTAATTAATTAAATATTAGTCATAATATAACTATTATTAATTAATAATAGATTTTAAATCATATCATAAGTATTATTAATTTATAATGAATTATCAATCATATCATAAGTTTCTAATTATAATTAATAAATCATAAGTATTTAATAATTAAATTATAATTAAATAATAACTAAGCCTTATAATAATTAAATAATTAATTAATTCTTATTATAAGTCTTATTATAATAATCTCATAATATAAGTTTAATACTTACCATAAGTATTTTTCATTAATAATAAAAGTATTATTAATCATAAGTTTAATTAAATGTTTAATTAAATCATAAGTAATTAATAAATGATATAATAAATATATATATCATAAGTCTTAAATTAAATTAATTACTTTTTATATCATAAGTAATTTATTAATAATGAAATTCATTATTTATATCATAAGTCATAATTAATAACCATAAGTTTTAATTAAAAGTTCATCGGGTCATAACTTGAGCCCCAGGAATCAGTTTTCGGCGAGTCTTATATATATCTTCGCCTAACCAACTTACTCGAAACATTAGTGTGCTCAAGAATACCCAAAGAACAGCCACCAAATCGTGACGTACAGCCATTATTCAACTTGGAGCTTTAATCCGTTCAAAAACATGTTTTAGTCATAACGGGTGATCTGTGGCTCGGATTTCGATGACCCGAACATGAAAGTTCATCCAATAATCAATCCTAACACACTAGTACACCCTAAATACTCCAAAAGTGGTCACAAAGTCGGACCATACCTGTACCAATTCGTTCTTACATTTCAATCTCAACAAAACACCATTTTAAGCATAACTAGAGCTCCGGGAATCGAAATAACATGAATCCGGAGTCTAAAATTAATGTCTTGATGAGAAGAACTCATATAAATACTTCAATTTCACTTTTATATCAGTTATGTTCTCAGAAAATAACAAACAAACCGCTGTCCCAAAACAATCAAACCGAAAACATGAATTAACGAGCATTTCTACGCATACAATCAACAATACAATAACATATAAGCATCATACTATCAAAATAACATGTAAAAAAATAGAAAAATAAATGAAAAATTGAAAAGCTAGGGTTAGGGTTTATACCCTAATCGAGAATCAAGAGATATGTGCGTGTAGAGGAGAACGAGAGCAACACGATGATGATGAAAGCTTTAAATCTTCAAGGTAAAAATTGAAAGATGATGATGAGGATGATGGAGAATGGCGACGGAAAGGATGAGAGGAGGAGGAGAAAAAAAAATTAGATTTAGGTTAGAATGAAGTGGTGTAGTGTAGTTATGAATCAAGATCACAAGTTTAGCAAAATTGACAATTCCTCCCTTCCACATGGGAGTTTCGGCCAAACCTTGCCCCAAGGAGTAGGCTCCTTAGCCCACTTTGATGATTAGGAGAAAAGCTTGTGGCCCGAACGCTCGATCGAAACCCGAAACGCGAAAACACGACTACGCGATTGAAAATTCGAAGAAATATTAAATACGCGATGAAAAATATATATAAACACTATATATAAATATATGACTTTAAAATATCATATTTAAAATAATTAGGACTTAAAAATCCCAAAAGCTAGACCGTTGGTTTGAAAAAAGATTCGCCGGATAGAAATCCTCGACACGTAGAAACGTACGATTTAAAATATGAATACAACGATTCATTTAACACATAATAATTAATATATTATTACTAAAATAATAATATAGGTAATGGAAATGATGTGGCACGAATAATAGTTAACGGTCGTTAAATAATTAACTGTAAAAGATAACGGAAAAAGTAGGGTCGTTATAGTACCTTCCCGTTACGGAATTTTCGTCCCGAAATTTAAGCAGGTGCAGGGGTTGACTCAGCATCTAGGAACAAATGCGGGTACTTCTGCTTCATCTGATCTTCACGCTCCCAAGTGAACTCGGGACCGCATCTGGCGTTCCATCTAACTCGGACAATAGGAATTCTACTCTGCTTAAGAGTCTTAACCTCTCGATCCATAATTTCAACAGGTTCCTCAATAAAATGAAGTTGCTTATCAACATGAAGTTCCTCCAGAGGAATAGTCTCATCGGCTTCGGCCAAACACTTCTTTAAATTCGATACATGAAAAACGTCATGAACAGCACTGAGTTCTTGTGGCAATTTTAAACGATAAGCCACAGGTCCAACTCTCTCAATAATCTCAAATGGTCCAACAAAATGAGGACTCAACTTTCCCCTTTTACCAAAACGTATCACGCCCTTCCATGGTGATACCTTCAACATAACACGGTCACCGACCTGAAATTCAATATCGTTCCTTCTCTTATTAGCATAACTCTTTTGCTACTTCTGGCAGTTCTCAATCTTTCCTTAATATGTACGATCTTCTCGGTAGTCTCATGAATAATATCCGGGCCTGTGAGTTGAGCATCCCAACCTCATTCTAACAAACAGGAGACCTACACTTTCTATCATACAGAGCTTCAAACAGTACGGCTTTAATACTTGCATGATAGCTGTTATTATAAGAAAATTCAGCTAGCAGAAAATATCTATCCCACCAATTACCAAAATTAATAACACACGCTCGCAACATGTCTTCTAACGTTTGAATGGTCCTTTCACTCTGACCATCCGTCTGAGGGTGATAAGCGGTGCTCATATCCAACTTAGTTCCTAAAGCTTCTTGTAAGGATCGCCAAAACCTCGATATAAATCGACTGTCTCGGTCTGAAATGATTGATACAGGAACACCATGTCTAGAAACAATTTCCTTCAAATACAAACGAGTAAGCTTCTCCATAGAATCTGTTTCCTTAATCGACAAAAAGTGAGCTGACTTAGTGAGTCGATCTATATTCACCCAAATGGTATTATAGCCACCTGCAACTCTAGGTAACTTCGTAATAAAATCCATCGTAATACCTTCCCATTTCTACTCGGGAATCTCAGGTTGCACCAACAGTCTTGACGGTTTTTGATGTTCAGCTTTAACCTTAGCACAGGTCAAACACTTAGCCACATAATTAGCCACATCAGCCTTCAAATTAGGCCACCAATACAGCTCCTTAAGATCATGATACATCTTTCCTGAACCAGGATGAATAGTGTACCTAGACTTATGAGCCTCATCTAAAACAAATTGTCGTAGATCACCAAACTTCGGAACCCAAAGACGTCCTGCAAAATATCTAGTACCATCTGCTCTTACCTCAAACTTCTTAGCCATGCCTTTGACTTTCTCGTTCACAAAATTCTCCTCCTTCAAGGCTTCTTGTTGTGCCTCAAGAATCTGCCTAGCGAGGTTTGTTCGAATCGTCATATTCAAAGCTCTAAATCTGCGGGGTTCAGCCCTCTCTTTATGACTTAACGCATCGGCCACAACATTGGCCTTTCCCGAATGATATAAAAGTTCGCAATCATAATCATTCAACGTCTCAACCCATCTTCGTTGCCTCATATTCAGCTGTTATTGATCAAGGATATGTTGAAGACTTTTGTGATCAGTGTACACTGTACTTTTGACCCTATAAAGATAATGTCTCCAAATCTTAAGCGCAAATACAACAGCTCCCAACTCTAAATCATGGGTTGTATAATTTTGCTCGTGGATCTTCAACTGACGTGACGCGTACGCAATAACTTTCTTTCTTTGCATCAAAACACAACCAAAGCCCTGACACGAAGCATCACAATAAACAACAAAATCATCATTACCCTCAGGTAGTGACAATATCGGAGCGGTAGTCAACTTCTTCTTCAGAGTTTGAAAAGTAGTCTCTTGTTCATCCTTCCACTCATACTTCTTCCCCTTGTGCATTAAAGCAGTCAGAGGTTTCGCTATACAAGAGAAATCTTGAATGAACCTTCGATAATAACCTGCCAACCCTAGAAACTGACAAACCCGAGTAGGAGTTTTTGGAATTTTCCACTTCTCGATTGCCTTAATCTTAGCAGGATCAACCTGTATTCCCTGTTTACTAACAATATGTCCAAGGAATTGAACTTCTCTTAGCCAGAAAGCACACTTAGAGAACTTAGCGTACAACTCTTCTTTCCTCAACAAATCAAGCACTAACTTCAAATGTTCCTCGTACACTTCATCACTTTTGGAATAAATAAGGATGTCGTCGATGAAAACAATAACAAATTTGTCCAGATACGTTCTGCACACACGGTTCATGAGGTCCATGAACACAGCAGGTGCATTTGTCAATCCGAACGGCATAACAAGGAATTCATAGTGTCCGTAACGGGTGCGAAAAGCGGTTTTTGGAACATCAGATTCTTTAACATGCAGTTGATGATAACCGGAACGAAGATCGATCTTAGAATAAACAGACGAACCTTGAAGCTGATCGAACAGATCATCGATTCTAGGAAGAGGGTAACGGTTTTTAACTGTAAGCTTGTTTAATTCACGATAATCAATGCACAAACGAAACGAACCATCTTTCTTCTTAACAAATAGAATAGGAGCTCCCCAAGGGGACGAACTAGGACGAATAAAACCTTTATCTAACAACTCACGGAGTTAACTCGACAATTCTTGAAGTTCGGAAGGCGCAAGTCGGTAAGGAGCATGTGCTACAAGAGCTGCACCGGGAACAAGATCGATTTGAAATACTACCGCGTGTTGCAGCGGAAGGCCAGGTAAATCTTCGAGAAATACCTCGGGAAAATCTCTAACAATATGAACATCACCAATGCTCTTCTCTTCTCTATCAGAATCAACAACACGGGCTAGAATAGCATGACAGCCTTTGCGAAGATGTTAATGAACTTTCAAACAGCTAATAAGATTTAACTGCCTGCATTTCTTATCCCCAATAACCATCAGCGGCTCTCTAACCACATTATTAATACGGACAGCTTTCTCATAACACACAATCTCAGCACGATTTGCAGACAACCAATCCATACCAATAACAACGTCAAAACTATTAGGTCAATCGGTATCAAATCTACCTCAAAATCTCTACCAGCCAGATTAATGTTACATTTACGATACAGAGTCTTAGCAGTAAGCACTTTACCATTAGCTATCTCTACAACATAAGTATTGTCTAGAGGAGTTAAAGGAGTTTTGATTTTTGGACTCAATTTACTCGACACAAAACTCAAATCAGCCCCCGAATTAAATAGTACATAAACTGATAAATCGTTGACCGAGAACGTACCCGTAACAAGTTTTAGATCTTCCTCAGTATCTCTGGCATTAATGTTGAACGCTCTTCTACGTGCATTCTCAGTAGTATTCTTGTTAGGGCAGGCATCACGGAAATGCCCCGGCTTACCGCATTCATAATAAACTCTCTGATTACCACCATTTCTCGGCTTCCCATTACCACTACCATTACCACCATTGTTACTACCATCTGTAGCAGGAGTAGCAGTACCCAACATAAGCACCGTACAATCTTTAACAATGTATCCCTGCTTAGAACACCTCTTACAAGTAACCGTACAATAACCATCATGAGCCTTATAACATCGCGGGAAAACACGCTGATTATGATTATTAGCACCAGAAGTATCTTGTTTCTTCTGCTGACCTTGGTTCTGGTTGCGGTTATTATCCCACTTCCTTTTCCCATTATCAGCCTGTTTAACAACTTCCTCACTGGCATCGGTCACAGCTGCCTTACTTCTCCTCAAAATCTTATCATTAAGCTTATGGGCCATAGACATAGCAGCTTCAATAGTCTGGGGCTAACTAGACTCAACCCCATGCTCAATCTTCTCAGATAACCCATCAATATAAGCTTCAATCTTAAGATTCTCATCAGCATAAGTATTAGGACATAACAAAGTCAACTCGAAGAACCTTTGTTCATAGGCATCTAATTCAGTGCCCTTCATCTTCAAGTTCTTAAGCTCAGCTTCTAACTTCTTAAGTTCACCCCTAGGACGATAATGGGTGATCATCCTCTCTTTAAAGTTATTCCAAGTCAAACCATATGCCACATCATTACCCAAACTATTCACCAAGTTGTTCCACCAAGTTAATGCTATCTTTAAGAGTGCAGCTTGCAAAACTGACCTTATCCTCCTCTCAGACTCGGATAACCCTGAAAATAGACTCAATCTTCTCAAACCAACCAGTAAGTCCAATGGGTCCTTCAGTGCCACTAAATTCTTGTGGACGACTGGCCATAAACGTATTGTGGTAGCATCCCACCTGATTATTGTTATTCACATTCACATTAGCATTAGCATTAGCTGCCATAGTAGCTGCTATCCCTTCATAAAACAGACGTTGCATGCGAGCTTCGTTGGACTCATGGGGAGGCATGATCTTCAAAACAGAATAACAAAGCCGTTAGTACTAAGAATAATACGAGTGTTATAAAGGAATAGATTGAACACGAAAAGATTAACTATTAAAATAATAGTCAATAAAAACTATGAGTAATAACATTACAGTTATGATAGTTATAGAAATTGCCACCACATGCATACATACTTTATGATAGAAATCATACAACATACATATCACCTAACATACATGAACTATATTACACATAATATAACATGCCAAGAGTCACAACATCAGAAATAAAATGATAATGATAACCAGATGTTATAAAAGAAATAACCATCCATACATAAATGAAAAATATCCCATAACAAAATCCTTAATAAAATCCTCGGCAAAACATCGTACATCACCCCAAAAATGAATGTATAAAAGGACATTAAGTCTTATGAAATAAATAATCAATCATGAATCATCACATCACATCTGCTTGGAGCGGGTGTGATAAGCTAGGCCGGTATGAGGCTCGTTAGGAGTCTCATACTTCCTCAACTTCCCTTTCACATCCTCCAACTCCGTCCTCAAACCACAAATCACGCTCTCAAGAGCCTCAAACTTAGCGTCCACCTCACGGTTACGCTTCCTATTCTTGAACTCGATTCTATGCTTGAAGCTAACGAACGTATCCATATCAGCTCTAATCTCATCCATCACCTCGTTATGCAGCAAAACACGCATACAGTCACTGAGAGCATCAATACGAGTCTCATTCGTATATGCCATGGTCATGTGAGTGATGGTAGCCATGTAGTAGTTAACAGTATCTCTTAGGCGAGGCTGTCGTGCACGACGAGCGGCAGTAGACAGGGAAACAGGAGCAGGAATGGAATTGTTGCTCGATGCCGACATCTGCAAACAGTAAAACCACAAACCACATACAAAATAGAAATAAATGCTTATGATACTTCTCGTATGAAATGAAATGCATAATAATGCTATAACAAGAAAGGTAGGGCTGTAGACTAGACTCTAATGCACCCTAAAAACCACGGGTTGACCACATTATGACCGCCTAGTTCCTTACAACCAGAGCTCTGATACCAACTGTGATGGCCCCGTCAATACACTTAACGGCTCCATCATTTGGTCCCACAGCTTGATCGAACTTAAATGAATTTAATAAACCACATTGCATTCTTCTATTTTAAAAGTTTCCCAAAAAGGAAACATACCAAAATATGTAGTTTAAACAACCCAACGCATTAATAACCAAAGATGACATTAAAACATTGTCAACAAAACCCACAAGTTTAAATTATTCAAAAATAGAATGCAAGTTCAAAGTTTCATAAATGTTTAACAAAATCTGCCCAAATGCATGCAAACTCTTCTAACACAGCGGAAGCATCAAACAAACTCAAGTACCTGTGAAAACATGCGAGTAAACTATCAACAAAAATGTTAAGTGAATTATAGGTTTAAATAAACGTATAAGCTTTAGACCACAAGATTTAAAATGTTAGAAAACATAAAACATTATTCCATTATAAATGAACCACCTGGTAACCACTTAACCCTTTATTTACCCTTGCCAAACACAATAATAATATACACTGAACAAGTGTATCTTCAACTAAATACGAAGTACTAAACATTCCGATTATAAATTGCTAGCACGACTAGCTCGAAATGGGGTTGTCAAACCTGATAGATCTATCCATAGGATACGCGTTCACCAGTAGAAACCAGTGATTACAGTTACCAGACTAGGGAATATTTTTGTTCAACTCACAATGAATAATTTAATTTAATTGCCACTTGTGTCTAAACGTAAAATAAAATGCATGTAATCACATACCAAAAATATACTTTGAAAAGTATGTAAAAATGGGACTATAACTCACCTTAAAGCAAATGAAGTAACCAGACAAAAATGCGAACAGCAATGAAGTAAAGTGATCAATTATGATAACAACGCCGACCTATAAATAAAGCAGGTCGATATAAATAACTAACTTATGTCAAGTCTTAGTATGATAGCTATTGTACATGTTGCAAGTAGACATAGAACAACACTCAACATGCATCAGTTTGATCGGAACAGCGTACGAACACACACTTTCTATTTTTAGAAAGTTTCTATTTTTAGTAGGTTTCCATTTTTGGAAAGTTTCTATTTTTAGAAAGTTTCTATTTTAGGAAAGTTTATATTTTAGGAAAGTTTCTATTATTAGAAAGTTATTAAGTTAGGAAAGTTTCCTTAATTAGAAAGTCAATAAAAGGCAACTGCAAGTCAAAGTCAACCGAAAGTCAAATCAAAAGTCAACCTTGGTCAGACATAGTCAACATTAATTTTAAAAGTATAAGCTATATTAATAATATAGGTTATAATGTTATTTAAAGTTAAATATGTATAATTATGTCATAACATAAGTTTAATTAAATTAAATTGAATTATTAAAGTTAACATAAGTTTAAATGATATAATTAATATAACATAAGTATTTAATTAATTAATTAAATATTAGTCATAATATAAGTATTATTAATTAATAATAGATTTTAAATCATATCATAAGTATTATTAATTAATAATGAATTATCAATCATATCATAAGTTTCTAATTATAATTATTAAATCATAAGTATTTAATAATTAAATTATAATTAAATAATAACTAAGCCTTATAATAATTAAATAATTAATTAATACTTATTATAAGTCTTATTATAATAATCTCATAATATAATTTTAATACTTACCATAAGTATTTTTCATTAATAATAAAAGTATTATTAATCATAAGTTTAATTAAATGTTTAATTAAATCATAAGTAATTAATAAATGATATAATAAATATATATATCATAAGTCTTAAATTAAATTAATTACTTTTTATATCATAATTAATTTATTAATAATGAAATTCATTATTTATATCACAAGTCATAATTAATAACCATAAGTCTTAATTAAAAGTTTATCGGGTCATAACTTGAGCTCCGGGAATCAGTTTTCGGCGAGTCTTATATATATATATCTTCGCCTAACCAACCCACCTGACACATTAGTGTGCTCAAGAACACCCTAAGAACAGCCACCAAGTCGTGACCTACAACCATTATTCAACTTGGAGCTTTAATCCGTTCAAAAACATGTTTTAGTCATAACGGGTGATCCGTGGCTCGGATTTCGATGACCCGAACATGAAAGTTCATCCAATAATCAATACTAACACACTAGTACACCCTAAAGACTCCAAAAGTGGTCACAAAGTCGGACCATACCTGTACCAATTCATTCTTACATTTCAATCTCAACAAAACACCATTTTAAGCATAACTAGAGCTCCGGGAATCGAAATAACATGAATCCGGAGTCTAAAATTAATGTCTTGATGAGAGGAACTCATCTAAATACTATAATTTTACTTTTATATCAGTTATGTTCTCAGAAAATAACAAACAAACCGCTGTCCCAAAATAATCAAACCAAAAACATGAATTAACCCGCATTTCTACGCATACAATCAATAATACAATAATATATAAGCATCATACTATCAAAATAACATGTAAAAAATAGAAAAATAAATGAAAAATTGAAAAGCTAGGGTTAGGGTTTATACCCTAATCGAAAATCAAGAGATATGTGCGTGTAGAGGAGAACGAGAGCAGCACGATGATAATTAAAGCTTTAAATCTTCAAGGAAAAAATTGAAAGATGATGATGAGGATGATGGTGAATGGATACGGCAAGGATGAAGGGAGGAGGAGAAAAAAAATTAGATTTAAGTTCGAATGAAGTGGTGTAGTGTAGTTATGAATCAAGATCACAAGTTTAGAAAAATTGACAATTCCTTCCCTCCACATGGGAGTTTTGGCCGAACCTTGCCCCAAGGAGTGGGCTCCTTAACCCACTTTGATGATTAGGAGAAAAGCTTGTGGCCCAAACGCTCGATCGAAACCCGAAACACGAAAACACGACTACACGATTGAAAATTTGGAGAAATATTAAATACGCGACGAAAAATATATATAAACACTATATATAAATATATGACTTTAAAATATCATATTTAAAATAATTAGGACTTAAAAATCCCAAAAGCTCGACCGTTGGTTTGAAAACCGAAAAGATTCGTCGAATAGAAATCCGCGACACGTAGAAACGTACGATTTAAAATATGAATACAACTATTCATTTAACACATAATAAATAATATATTATTACTAAAATAATAATATAGGTTGTGGAAATGACGTGGCATGAATAACAGTTAACGGTCGTTAAATAATTAACGGTAAAAGATAACGGAAAAAGTAGGGCCGTTACACTATCACTTAGACACACTAATGCAGACCTGGTTCGCTAAGACTACCGCTCTGATATCAACTTTAACAACCCGTTCATATTGATTATAAACGAATTACAATAGTTGATTACATCGCGAGGTACTTGCCCTCTAAATGATACAATTTTACAAACATTGCATTCGTTTTTAAAAGACAACTTTCATTACATCGAAAATTAACAGGCATGCATACCATTTCATATTATATCAAACTATCAATGACTTAATAATGATCTTGATGAACTCAACGACTCGATTGCAACGTCTTTTGAAATATGCCATGAATGACTCCAAGTAATATATTTAAAATGAGCAAATGCACAGCGGAAGATTCCTTAATACCTGAGAATAAACATGCTTTAAAGTGTCAACCAAAAAGTTGGTGAGTTCATTAGTTTATCAGAATCAATCATTTCCAATTATATAATAGACCACAAGATACTCATATTTAGAAAACAATCTGTGCAGGTCTACTCACTGCTGTAAAATCATTCATATGAAGAACACCGGAATCTCACCAACGGTAGCTAATGCATCGTGCAATGCAAAAATTTCTCACCGAGGGTAACTAATGCTAAACAATCGGTAGCTAAGGTAACTAATGCTAAACAATCGGTAGCTAATGCATCGTGCAATGCAAAAATTTCTCACCGAGGGTAGCTAATGCCAAATAATCTCATCAACGGTAGCTAATGCATCGTGCAATGCAAAAATTTCTCACCGAGGGTAGCTCATGCTACACAATATCATCAACGGTAGCTAATACATCGTGCAATGCAAAATTTTCTCACCGAGGGTAGCTATCACACCCCCAATTAGGGCCTGGGTGAATGTGACATTAATATCAAAAATACCAACATATTATATAATGAGAACGACACTATATGATAAAAATAAACTTTATTGAGTACGTAGCGGAAAATAGAATATCGTTACAAGAATTGAAATTACAAAAATGTAAATAAATGCATAAATAATAAATGTGACTCTTTCTTCAAGTCCTAGAGTCTAAGTAGCATCACATAGATAAGAGTAAGCTGATCAATCATAACCTGAGATAAAACATGCTAAAGTGTCAACCAAAAAGGTTGAGTGAAGTTCATAGGTTTAACAAAATAGTTGACCATTGTTTAGACCACAAGATTTTTATTTATAAAAGTAGATCTCGCAGGGATCTAAAAGTAGTGCCAATTTTGTGATATTTAGACTAAACAGTTTCAAAGTTTGCCCCATGACAAGTTGTACTGACCTTGTCGGTTTGAATCATTATTAAGTAATACAATGACTTGGTCAAATGTATCGGGGACGTTACTCCCGATAGGCCTACCCCCAATAATTAAGAATGCGTTATGTAAAAGCAATTAAAAATATCACAGTGGGGACTTGCAGGACATAGCCAGGTATAGCACAGTTTAATAGTTGGTACTTGTGTCTAAGTTGTAAATATTAAAAGAAGCATGTGTCTCACCCCAGTAAGTTTAAATAAATTGCGCAATAGTAAGTGGGGCTTTGAAGTTCACCTTAGTAAGTAGGAGAAGAGTTTGTTATTCCTCGGATAAGAAGAGTTGAATGAATGTGAGCAGAAAGTCAACCTAATGACATTTAAGAGTAGTTAAATGTTTGCCCAAGTTTAAGTTTAAGTATGCAAGTGTTTAAGTGTAGTTAATTTTACTAAGTTACCATTCTTAGTAAGTTTCCATTTTTAGTAAGTTTCCATGTTTAGTAAGTTAGTGTTGAACAGTAGTGAGTTGTCCTTAATAAGTCCACCACTTATTAAGTGTGCAAGTGACTAAGTGTTGTTCACTTAGTGAGTGTATGATCATTATAGTCGGGTTTGATATTGTGCACCATACCCAAACATCTATGCCACCGGCAAGTCACTCGAATGATCTATTGTTACCGAGCGGCCCAGGATCTCTTGAACATAATCTAAGTCTTGGCATTTGAGATCCACAAGCGTCCCATAATGGTACCAAGGATCACCCTAGGCCACAAGTAGCGTAGACGTTCAAGTAATCTCACGTTATCGTGAATGACTATTGTAATCGTATGTTATATTCTTATAATATAAGTATTATAATATAAGTAGTACATTATAAGTGTTAGTAGTAGTATAAGTGTATAAATGTCAGGTAGTAGTATGTAGTATAAGTAGTAGTATTAGGGTTTTAATTAATTAGAGTAGTATTAAATATTAGGGTTTAATAATTAATTAATGATTAGGGTTTAGTAGTATTTAATAGTGTTTAGGGTTTATATAATTAATGTTTAGGGTTTAAGTAGTATTAGGGTTTTATATTATTTAATGTTTATGTATATGTAGTATGTATACGTCTTGTATATATGTATGTATATATGGTGTTATATATATATATATATATATATATATATATATATATATATTATATTTATATTTTTTACAATTAATAAACATGAGTAATAACATAAACATGATTAGGTTTTAGGGTTTTAAAGATCTAAACATTTTTTTAAACCGTATATGTATGTGTATGTATATGTTTATATATTTTTTATATATATATATGTATATGTATACGTGGTATATATATATATATATATATATTTTTTATGTATTTTTAACAAGATTACTATGACAACCCGGAAATATCCGACTAAATTTAAACCTAAACTTCGACAAATACCGACGATTCATGAACAATTATTTGTAAATAATTAGAGATTAGTACTATTATTAATATTATTTTAAACAATATTATTATTAATTATTTTTAACATTTACAATCATTATTATTATCAATATTATTATTATTAATATTGTTATTAGTATTATTGTTATTAGTATTATAATTATTATTATCATAGTTATAAGTATTGTAACCATTATTATTATTATAAAAACAATACAATTTATTAATATAATTATTATTATAATTAGTAAGTAAAATTATGACTTTAGTTATTATTATGATTATTAATATTATTATCATAATTATTATTACCATTATCATTATCATTAATAATTAATATAGTTATTATTACTAATATAAAAATAATACTAATTATTATTATTATCATAAATTATCATTATCATTTATTATTTCTATTATTATTATTATTATCAATATTATTACTTTTATTATTATTAATAATATTATCAAATTATTATTATTAAATATATTTATTAATAATTAATATCAATTAAAAATATATTACAAAGTCAAATAAAATGTACTGATTATATAAATCTATTTATTTTATTTAAATATATCGTGATCAGCTTTTTAACAAAATGTGATCTGCTTTTAATATTTTATTAGATCATGATCGAGCTGTTCTATATTTTTTTTATATATTTTTCTCTTATTTTCTTCTTGTGTGTGCTGATGTCGACATAATTTTTTTTATAAAGAATTCGATTATCCCATCAATAATTTCAATCAATAATTACAAATGCTGTTGTTTGAAGAAATTAAACAGAAACATATATTTGTAAAACTGCCGACCTCTGTTCTTAACAATTTATCCCATAATTCGAATTCGATTACATTTCAAAATCTGTAAATGCAGAGATGTTAGGAATCTCCTATATAAACTAATAGTTTTGATAAAATAATATTGATAATAATAATAATAATAATAATAATAATAATAATAATAATAATAATAATAATAATAATAATAATAATAATAATAATAGTTTTAATGATAATAATACTTATAATAGTAATGAATATGATAATTTTAATACAAACACTTTTGTTAAAAATAATTATTGTAAAAATGATAATACTAATAATGGTATTAATAATAATAAAATTAATAATATTAATAATAATAATAATAATTGTAGTAGTAGTAATAATAATAACAATGATAATAATTATAATTGTAACTATAATCATGTTAATAATAATAAATGATATCTTATACTTATATTAGTAATGATAATAATAATAATGATATTACTAATACTAACAAAAATGGTGATAATATTAAGTATATAAGTCATAAAAATAGTTATGTTTTCTTTTAACATTGGTAATAATAATGCTTATCATAATAACAACAACAACAATAATAATAATAGGGGTAATAGTAATACTACCTCAAAGAAGTAGCCCAAAAAAAATGTGCAAGTCCGGGTTTGAACCCGCGACGTCCCGCTAACCCGAAAACAACCTTAACCATTACGCTATGTATTTCAATTCTGAAATAACACCCAACTTAAATTGTTTTTAACCTTTACTTCTGTATCCTTCCTCTTCTTTTTCAAAAAAAAAAAAAAAAAAAAAAATGTCTGATCCTATGTTAATTGAATTTGCAATAGGTTAACAGAAATCATGTAGCCGAGAACTCACAAACCAATAAAGCTTCGGTTGAACACCATCGTCCCTCTTCATCATCGTTCCTCCTCATCAACATCATCACTAAACATCATGATCGTAACTTAGTCATCATCCTAACCATTATCATACGTGTACTCCTCATCATCTTCAAACCCCATCATCATCATAAATTTGCCATCATCGTGAGCTTAATGTTCATAACATCACTCATCATCTTGAATCCTTCATCACCACAACCTCATCTATACGTCACCTTCATCACAATTTCCATTTTCTATCGTCAACCTTTCTTATAAACAAAACAGTTCGATTACTTCTAAAGCCTAGTCCAATTCCTTCAGCCCAACATCTAAACAAATACACAGGCCAAGATTTGATTTAATGAATATCATGGGATTCCCAATTTCTGTATAAAGCCACGAATAAGGAACACAGTAGGTGGGGTTCGCTTGGAATTAAAATAACAATACAATCATTATAATTACTTTTAATGGAACGTACCCCTTTTTCTTCACTTCATCCCCACACAACTCTAAACCAATAAAGTGATCAGATCAATTATTAGCTAGCTTAAATTATTATCTCATCTCAATATAACATATATATACTTGACTTTGTAATTTAATTCAAGAAGCATGAAGCAAATATTAGTGGTGATGAGCTGGCTAAACAAGCGAAGCATGAGAAAAATTCAAAGGTGGCCATTTATGGTGGTTTTGGGCTGTCTTCAAACAGCAAACAGTGGAAACAAAAAGGCAGCTACAACACAGCTACAACACATGGTGACTATTTTGGTGTTGTATGGTGGTTGTTGGATTCTTGGGTTACAATCGCGAATAGTACCACACATTTGAGTTTCCTTTTTGATCTCATTTGAACAAGAACAGAAGGAATAAACAGCAATAGTTATAAGTGGGTTCGTTATTGAAGTTGCAACTAGACACGATAAAATATATGGTTTGTTTGTTGTGATGATTTGTTATGATGTTTTGTGGTGTTTAAGAGGTGGTGAAGATGGTTGTAACCATAAAGGAGAAATCACAGAAAGTGGCGGAGTTGACGGTGGTGGTCATGGTGGTAATTATGATGTTGAAGTGGTGGCGAGTATGTTGTTTGTGGTGTTACCTGATGATGATCGAAACAGAAAACATGTGGCAGTACAGTGACCTTTGAGGGTGGTTTTTATGGTTATACGAGGTGGGTATTCAGCTGCAAACCGTGGGTACAAGTGGTGGTTGTAATTCAATCAAAATAGAAAATAGTTTAGTAGTTACCTATATTGGTTCCAGGTGTGATTGTAAGTGAAACGAGGATGTGACTCGTTGGTGGTGGAAGTGATGGAGATCGATCAAGGTGTTCGTGTAGATATAGACGAAACAGATAATAGAAATTTAAGTGGTGGTTTTTGGTGTCTTCCGATTGTATTTGATGGTGATGAACCGAGAGTGGGTTGTTTTGGTTATCTTCGAATTAGATAGCAACACCCGGTTTTAATTTGTAACTCGATCAGGAAACAAGTATGGGTGTGTTGGGTGATCGATGGTTATCAAATGGAGAAGTAAGAAGAAATAGCAGAGAAAAGTTTAAGATGATGGATGGTGCATCTCTCACATGTAAATGTACATGTATATATAGATAAAATATCAATTTATTTAGTAAACAAAGATATATTAAGAATAAGAATAAAAAGTCTTGTATTTAAGCTACAAATGGCTGACCAAGCATGCAATCAAATGAAATGAAGCAAATCGCCTTTTAATATATATAAATATTTTGACTAGTAACCATGTATCTCGTGAAAAATATGAGAAGTGGGGTGATCCATTTTAATCATAATGATTGAGTTTCATGTCTTTCATTCATATGCTCAATCAATATATAAATACAATATCTAAGTTTGACTAACTTATGTAAAAGTGACAAATTATCCATAATATAAGGAAATGCACGTGATAAACTATGCATATAAATTAAATAATAAATTAAACCATTGACTCTAATAATGATCACCGAATAACTGGAGTTGTATAAATCATCGACATCTTCTTATATTTATTAATTTAATCATGCATGTGGCCCATAATTATGGTGTTAACATTTGTTTAATAACAATTAATATGACAAACCAATGTTACTAGCTTCTTGTAATCGCATTCTAAATTATTTATAATTAACATTTTATATATATAAGTGCGTTTTAAGAACAAATTTTATTGTATATCATATACTATTTTACGTCTTTAATTCTAACAACAAAATTATTTAATACATTATTTTCATAATAGAGTGATTATTTATATATATATATATATATATATATATATATATATATATATATATATATATATATATATATATATATATATATATATTATATATATATATATATATAAATAGTTGTTCGTGAATCGTCGGAAATAGTCGAAGGGTAATTGAATATATGAAATAGTTCAAAAGTTTTGAGATTCAACTTAACAGACTTTGCTTATCGTGTCAAAAATATTAAATCGTATCGAGAGTTTGGTTTAAAATTAGTCGAAATTTTTCGGGTCGTCACAGTCTGGTCGATTGATGTATCAGAAGAAGAAGAAGAAGAAAGAACCAAGATATAATACGGGGTTAAATAAATTCATAAGGAAATTAAAATAGAAATTAAAGGAACGAATGAGTGGTCTAATGAATGTTAGGGTGAGCGAGAGGTCTCGGGTTCGAGTCCCGGGCGTGGCATTATTTTTGTTAAGGACTCTTTTAAGGTATCTCTTTATTATTATTATTATTATTATTATTATTATTATTATTATTATTATTATTATTATTATTATTATTATTATTATTATTATTATTATTATTATTATTATTATTATTATTATTATTATTATCATTATTATTATTATTATCGTTATTATTATTATTATTTTGATAGGTATTAGTATTATTACTATCATTGTTACAAAGTATTATAATTATTATTATTGAAAAAGTATTAGTTATCATTATTATTATTATTATTACTAAAGGAATCACTATTTTTAAACTTATCATTTTTATTATAATTATTATCATTAACATGATTACACTACAATTGTTATTAAAGTTATTAATATGAATACTAATATCATTATCTTCATGATTATTATCACTAATACTAAGATATTTTAATTTAAACATATTAACATTTATAATTTACCTTTTTAAATTACTATTGAGTAATTATTTCAAATATTGAAAATAAATATATTTAAATTATGATGAGTGATTAATTATTATTATTATTATCACTGTTATTAGTATTAGTACAAATAAATATTACAATTATATATATATACATATATATTAAGTTTTAGTACATGTTATAATATTCCTAAACATCAATATATGATATTTATAATAAATGACATATCATATACTTTAAATCTGATAAATATATAAACATTAATTATTTATATATAAAATGAATATAGCTAAATAATTAACAAATTATTTATTCAAGAAGTATATTAATAATATTAATATATAAACTGGTTAATTGTTATTATATGTTTTAATATATACATAACTGATATAGGTTCGTGAATCCGAGGACAACTCCGCACTTGTTCAGTGCCATCATACTCGTAATTTCTACAAAATATCATATCGTATCGTGAGTTTTCATAGTTCCCTTTTTATCTATATTTTTGGGCTGAGAATACATGCGCTACTTTTATAACTGTTTTTATGAAATGAATACAAATACTAAAAATGATTTTTCGTGAGTTTTCATAGCTCCATTTTTATCTATATTTTTGGGCTGAGAATACATGCGCAACTTTTATAACTGTTTTTATGAAATGAATACAAATACTAAAACTGATTTTTCGTGAGTTTTCATAGCTCCCTTTTTATATATATTTTTGGGCTGAGAATACATGCGCAACTTTTATAACTATTTTACACGTTAAACACAAATACCAACTATTAAACTATGCTATATCTGGCTATGTCCTGCAAGTTCCCACTCAAACCGACAAGGACAGTACAACTTGTCACGGGGCAAACTTTAAAACTGTTTAGTCTAAATATCACGAACTGGCATAACTTTTTGGTCCCTGTGAGATCAACTTTACTTTTTGGTCCCTGCGAGATCAACTTTACTTTTTGGTCCCTGCGAGATCAACTTTACTTTTTAGTCCCTGCGAGATCAACTTTACTTTTTGGTCCCTGCGAGATCAACTTTACTTATTGGTCCCTGTGAGATCAACTTTAATTTTTAGTCCCTGTGAGATCAACTTTACTTTTTGGTCCCTGCGAGATCAACTTAACTTTTTGGTCCCTGTGAGATCAACTTTACTTTTTGGTCCCTGTGAGATCAACTTTACTTTTTGGTCCCTGCGAGATGGTCCCTGTGAGATCCACTTTACTTTTTGGTCCCTGCGAGATCAACTTTATTTTTTGATCCCTGCGAGATCAACTTTATAAACTAAATCTTGTGGTCTATATCTATTACTGAAATCATTGTTTATGACAAACCTATGAATCACTCAACCTCGTGTTGACACTTTAAAGCATGTTTATTCTCAGGTACTTAAGTATTGCTTCCGCTGTATATCTGCTGCTTTAATGATGATGGCTTGCTATGCTTGGAGTCTTCATTACATATCATATCAATTAAAGACATTTAATGTTCTAAATACAATGTAATCTATTTATCTTCCGCTGCAAAACACAATAAAAAGTCTCATATAGAGTCGTTCTCATTTATACAACTGTGAATTGATATAATTAGTCACAAATACCCCGGGTCCTATTTGGGGGTGTGACAGAGATTGGTATCAGAGCAGTTTGTTGTAGAAAACCAGGATTGCATTTTATGTGTACCTTATACAATTAGGTACCTTAGCAATGTGGGACTACAACTTTCCTTGACTATAGTGCCTTTAATTGTTGCCTTTAACCGTTAAATGCTACACTATACTTTAGAAACTTTACTTATCTTAGAATACCTAGCCAATCTAAGAACTCTGCTCATTCTCCTAAGTACTATCCAATTACGCCACCGCATTTAAATGCAACACCATGATTTCAAAAATTCTTGACATTCCTATGTCATTTATCATGGTTTTGTGTATTACATATGTATTACATGAAATATTATCCATGATTTTTGAAACTCCTATATTCATTACTATTCATACTCAAACGTATATAACTCCCTGTTATATCACGTACCTATATGCCTTATGCCTTTATGCATCGGTTTGCGAACCGAAAAATGTCATTGGGTTATCACAGTATACGAATTAAAAGTCTTTAATCGAAAGATTATTAGATTACATACTTATCATTTTATGATCTCGATACGTCATACTGCCATTATTGGAGTATAGACAAATCATATCTTATCGTATCTATCCCAATAGACTTTGTCTAACACTTTTCCTAAATTTCCTCCGTAAATTTCGGAAATCTTTTTGCTATATATACGTATTCGAGGAGACAAATATATCATTCAGTATTCAACCCTTATCTCATATCAAAAACCCTAATTCCAATCACATAAGATGGATTTCTCACTTGATTCCTTGAACTCCTCGAGCTCCAATGGCAGCGTAACCGGAATGAACCAACCAATTAGTCATCATCTTTTCTGGATGAATTGGGGGTGGGTTCGTAGTCTACTTAATCAATGGAGAAGTGAAGAAGATGATCCTTTTCACCCACCACATTGCCCTATTGGTGAAGAACCTGAAGCGCTTACCGGCGAACCCATTCGAAACACTATTTTCACCCTCATTTCCAGGATATCCCGTCACGAATATATAATATCTAGAATTTTAGATCTTATTCATCCACTCGTCCGAACCGCCAATCATCCCGGAATAATAGAAAAAGTCAACGAGCTTCGCGCTCGAGTAGTGGCTCTAGAGAATATGGTGCAAAATCTGAGAGCATCAGCAGCACCAGCAGCATAACCAGCACCACCAGTACCATCAGCATCACCACCAACAGCATCAGCACCACCACCAACAACATCTGCATTCCACGCCTCAACATCACACTCAGTACCTCGAACATCAACATCATACGCCCATAGATACCAAGGAATATTAGTAATAATGAGTTAAGATGTATTGACTCATTCTTCCTGAAGAATTATATATGTATACTTTATATATATGGTTTGGAACAATAATAAATCTTTTCGTACTAAGCTATTACATGTGAATCTTAACTAGTATGTACTACTTGGTTAATTCATATCACTAATATGCTATGATGTACATCCTTCGTTAATGACTTAACCATCGTTAACTACAATCTCTGTTTCAACTCAATGAATTCCATTTCATAATAAACCAAGTGTATTATTCGAATACATGTTTAATTTTATACTTTCATTTTCGATGTACTCGAAACTTTTTAGAGAACATTATTCGTGCCTTGCGAAGTTAACAAGAATTTCATGAGCATCAACATCATATACCAAGGTATATCAATAATAATGAACGATGAAGTATTGATTCATAACTTCATTAGTGAAATATTCCGCGACAATTATGAAATCTCTAAGGTTTTGGAGATTATTTATTCTCGTTTCAACCGCAAATCAAATGAGTTTAATATTATATTAACTCAATAAATCTATATTATATCTGAAGAATACATATATGAACGTATATCTTCTCTTTTGTATAAACTGTTAATTGTGAAAATATTTTCACGGGTAGGTAAAACCCGAGAAATATTTATATCTCACATTAATATGTTGCATTGTACATTCTTCAGATTCTGATTCAATAATTAGTAACTATACTACTTACATTCACATGATATATGTATCCGTTCACTAAGGAACAACCATTTGCATACAAATTCAATTACATATTCTAATTTTGACATATCAGAATCCAAGTAAAACTTTAGCAAGTATTATCTTCCTAAAGATCACTACATTCATGAATTATATTCATTCGTATTCTATGATGAATTATCACATCAAACCACCGAAATTATCATTCATTACTTTTGAAATCAACAACGCCTATTCGTCAACCGTTAGATCCATTGATGGATACATCTTACGCTTAAACACTTCAAATTCAAAATTCTTGAAAACATCCTTTGTATCTTGACGATTACAATCAGCGTTTAATCATCTAAAAACGAAATTTCTTGAAGCCATATCGGATTGATAACCGATGATTCAAATATGGCTGCATTAAATGCAGAGGAAACAGTAAAATTGTAGATGGTCTTAATGGCCAAAAGTTTGATAATAAAGAATGGTACGTTGGAAAAGCTCAAAAGAAAATTTGAAACTGAAAAACGGATTGAGCTAACCATGGAGGAGACCAAAGACAAATACAAGGACCAAACCCTATATTCAAAGAATCCAGGTAATTCTGGATCCGATGAAATCTTTAGAGAATATCTTGCTCCAAAGTCATGTTAAAAGCTTGCGGAAAATTTTTCTTCATCAACTTTCGAACTTAGAAATTTCAAAATATCATCATAAATATCTTCGATATTTCTGAAGATATTTTCATAAATATTCTCGTCCGAAATTATATACCTCTTCGTGCTATCTGTATTACATTATAAAGGAAACTGTTTTAGTTTCTATATTTTGTAACATACAAGTTTAAATTATAAATGTTTTGAAGAAGTGTTGGGAATTGAAGCATGAGTTAGTATAATATAATGATGTCAGGCCAACGTGATTATATTACAGTAACTCATGCTAAATTTTTAATGAAAGATGATGATTCATAGACTTTATAATCATCATTTGCCATGTTACACGACTCTTACATTCTACTTAATCTCTGAACATATCAAGAAAATATATTCTTGATAGTTCTATCCTCAGTAATTCTGGTAATTTACCAAATCAAATCGTGATATTACGCTTAGAACAGTAGGTCCATTCAAAACTTCATACCTACAAATTCTGGACCATTACTCGCTTTACTTAGAGTCGAGAAGAGAATAAAAAGGCAAATAGCTTCGACATATAAGGGAAAATATAAAGCCCGATAACGACACCGAAGTTACAAACCGTGTATATCAATACGTATTGCAACGTAAAGACATGGAAGAATTAAAAACATTATAACCCCAAGGGCATAGTAGAAGTAAACAGATTCCTCTGGTGGTAAATGAAAAAGAAGAATGACTGCATATATGGTCAATATTATAACAAGTATCATTACCAGATTGAGCATATTAACAAATCTTTTGGAAGTATGAATTGAGGAAAGAAAGTATAGAATGGGTGAAGATATTGAAACGAAAGAAGCTAATTTATAGCAAAATTCTAAACACAACAATCAAGGCAATTCACCGCATTTAATCAAAGAAAATCCCAACTTCAGTAATTACCGGAGAATCAAATCTTATAGATTACGAAGATTTCCTTTAATCCATTGAATTCCGGAAATCAACTTTAACCATGTCAAAAGTTAAGGCGAACATTTAATTTTCTCATTCACTCTTTTACGATAGCTTCGTTTATACTCTTCCTATAACCAAATCGTTTTATCCATATTATTTAGGAGATAAAACTCTATTTTTCAACTCATATTCATCATTAAAATATTCTTGTTGTCAACAATGACAATCTATATCAAATTTCATGACTGTAATTTTCATGAACTACTCTCTGTTTTGTCTGCCCTAATATTGTGGCATAAACGCTCAAAGTTTTAAATGAACTCAATACTATTCATAACACATTTCAAGTATCCAATTTACTGAAATGACTTGTATAACATCATCATTTTGAATGATCTCCGGATTAATAATAAAATGCACTTCATCGAAGAACCTGTAGAATTTATGGTTCATATAATTTAAACGCTTAAAACAGAACAATATTCTATCCGTTGGAATTCACGCAAGGCCCGAGCATACCTGGGAATGTGAAGACCAAATAAAAACGTAAATATCCTCGTCTATGTACGAACAACGCCGATTGATGGCAACAACTAAATTTCGGGATGAAATTTCATTTAACGGGTAGGTACTATGACAATCCAAAAATTTCCGACTAAATTTAAACCTAAACTTCGACAAATACCGACGATTCACGAACAATTATTTGTAAATAATTACAGATTAGTATTATTATTAATCTTATTTTAAACAATATTATTATTAATAATTTTTAACATTTACAATCATTATTATTATCAATAATATTATTATTAATATTGTTATTAGTATTATTGTTATTAGTATTATAATTATTATTATCATAGTTATAAGTATTGTAACCATTATTATTATTATAAAAACAATACAATTTATTAATATCATTATTATTATAATTCGTAAGTAAAATTATGACTTTAGTTATTATTATGATTATTAATATTATTATCATAATTATTATTACCATTATCATTATCATTAATAATTTATATAGTTATTATTATTAATATAAAAATAATACTATTTATTATTATTATCATAAATTATCATTATCATTTATTATTTCTATTATTATTATAAATATTATTACTTTTATTATTATTAATAATATTATCAAATTATTATTATTAAATATATTTATTAATAATTAATATCAATTAAAAATATATTAAAAAGTCAAATAAAATGTACTGATTATATAAATCTGTTTATTTTATTTAAATATATTGTGATCAGCTTTTTAATAAAACGTGATCTGCTTTTAATATTTTATTGGATCATGATCGAGCTGTTCTATATTTCTTTATATTTTTCTCTTATTTTCTTCTTGTGTGTGCTGATGTTGACACAATTTTTTTTATAAAGCATTCGATTATTCCATCAATAATATCAATCAATAATTACAACTGCTGTTGTTTAAATAAATTAAACAGAAACATATATTTTTAAAACCGCCGACCTCTGTTCTTAACAATTTATCCTATAATTCGAATTCGATTACCATTTCAAAATTTGTAAATGCAGAGATGTTAGGAATCTCCTATATAAACTATCTGCAAAGATTCAAAACCCAATTCCTAATATCGAGTTGGAATTTTCAAGTCAAAGTTTAATTTTTAAAAAGTCAACCGAGTGTTCATCGTGAAATTCAAATTCAGTATGTTGTTTCTGTTGAAATTGATGGTTTACAAAGTTTCTAGGAATGGTTTATAACCTTTTTCTTGTTGAAATTTTCATTTAAAATGGTATCAAATTCGAGTTTGATTATTGAGTTCATCACGATGTCGCTGTAGCTGTTTTCTTTTATTTTTTTTTTTTTCCTTTGATTGTTAATTGTGAACACCCCTGGACCGATTATTGTTGTTTCTAATTTAAGTCTTAAGCCAAACAACTTACTTCGACGTGTACGAATTGGTCTGGTCGATTGATGTATCAGAAGAAGAAGAAGAAGAAGAAGAAGAAAGAACCAAGATATAATACGGGGTTAAATAAATTCATAAGTAAATTAAAACAGAAATTAAAGGAACAGAGGAGTGGTCTAGTGAATGTTCGGGTGAGCGAGAGGTCTCGGGTTCGAGTCCCGGGCGTGGCATTATTTTTGTTAAGGACTCTTTTAAGGTAGCTCTTTATTTTTATTATTATTATTATTATTATTATTATTATTATTATTATTATTATTATTATTATTATCGTTATTATTATTATTATTTTGATAGGTATTAGTATTATTACTATCATTGTTACAAAGTATTATAATTATTATTATTATTGAAAAAGTATTAGTTATCATTATTATTATTATTATTATTATTACTAAAGGAATCACTATTTTTAAACTTATTATTTTTATTATAATTATTATCATTAACATGATTACACTACAATTGTTATTAAAGTTATTAATATGAATACTAATATCTGTATCTTCATGATTATTATCACTAATACTAAGATATTTTACTTTAAACATATTAACATTTATAATTTACCTTTTTATATTACTATTGTGTAATTATTTCAAATATTGAAAATAAATATATTTAAATTATGATGATTTATTAATTATTATTATTATTATCACTGTTATTAGTATTAGTACAAATAAATATTACAATTATATATATATACATATATATTAAGTTTTAATACATGTTATAATATTCCTAAACATCAATATATGATATTTATAATAAATGACATATCATATACTTTAAATCTGATAAATATATAAACATTAAGTATTTATATATAAAATGAATATAGCTAAATAATTAACAAATTATTTATTCATGAAGTATATTAATAAAATTAATATATAAACTGGTTAATTGTTATTATATGTTTTAATATATACATAACTGATATAGGTTCGTGAATCCGAGGACAACTCCGCACTTGTTCAGTGCCATCATACTCGTAATTTCTACGAAATATCATATCGTATCGTGAGTTTTCATAGTTCCCTTTTTATCTACATTTTTGGCCTGAGAATACATGCGCTACTTTTATAACTGTTTTTATGAAATGAATACAAATACTAAAACTGATTTTTCGTGAGTTTTCATAGCTCCCTTTTTATCTATATTTTTGGGCTGAGAATACATGCGCAACTTTTATAACTGTTTTTATGAAATGAATACAAATACTAAAACTGATTTTTCGTGAGTTTTCATAGCTCCCTTTTTATAAATATTTTTGGGCTGAGAATACATGCGCAACTTTTATAACTGTTTTACACGTTAAACACAAATACCAACTATTAAACTATGCTATATCTGGCTATATCCTGCAAGTCTCCACTCAAACCGATAAGGACAGTACAACTTGTCACGGGGCAAACTTTGAAACTGTTTAGTCTAAATATCACGAACTGGCATAACTTTTTGGTCCCTGTGAGATCAACTTTACTTTTTGGTCCTTGCGAGATCAACTTTACTTTTTGGTTCCTGCGAGATCAACTTTACTTTTTGGTCCCTGCGAGATCAACTTTACTTTTTGGTCCCTGCGAGGTCAACTTTACTTTTTGGTCCCTGCGAGATCAACTTTACTTTTTAGTCCCTGCGAGGTCAACTTTACTTTTTGGTCCCTGTGAGATCAACTTTACTTTTTTGTCCCTGCGAGATCAACTTAACTTTTTGGTCCCTGCGAGATCAACTTAACTTTTTGGTCCCTGTGAGATCAACTTTACTTTTTGGTCCCTGCGAGATCAACTTTACTTTTTGGTCCCTGCGAGATCAACTTTATAAACTAAATCTTGTGGTCTATATCTATTACTGAAATCATTGTTTATGACAAACCTATGAACTCACTCAACCTCGTGTTGACACTTTAAAGCATGTTTATTCTTAGGTACTTAAGTATTGCTTCCGCTGTATATCTGCTGCTTTGATGATGATTGCTTGCTATGCTTGGAGTCTTCATTACATATCATATCAATTAAAGACATTTAATGTTCTAAATACAATGTAATCTATTTATCTTCCGCTGCAAAACTCAATAAAACGTCTCATATAGAGTCATTCTCGTTTATACAACCGTGAATTGATATAATTAGTCACAAATACCCCAGGCCCTATTTGGGGGTGTGACAATTACATACATGTTAATGATCCAAATAATTAGGGTTTAAAGATTCAACAAAATTTCCTTTTTTTTATAATCGTGTATATGTATATGCATATCGTTTATATATATATATATATATATATATTTACATGAACAATATGAATATTAAGATCAAGAATGAATATGATTATGAATATAAACATGAATTGAAAGATAGAATTTAATAGATTTGGATCTAGGGTTATACCTTGATGATGGATGGTGAAGATTAACAAGAAAATATGAATATCACTTGAAGATGAAGATCAAATAACCCGAATAACGAAGAACACACTTGAAGATCTTAATGAACACGAAGAACAAGCCCGGAAAACAAGAAGTAATTAACCAAAACTTCAAAAAGGTGGTGGTGGTGTTGTGGTGGTGGTTTGGCCGTGAGCCAAGAGAGGGAGAGGGAGAGATTAATGAGGTGATTAATTGAGTATGAGATGATGAAAACCCTTAACCTAGCTCCATATTTATACACACACATGGATCATTCTAGAGCTAGGGGCAAATTAGGAATACTTGTGGCAAAAGTCAAGATTAGGGTTAGGTTTAAAGGGGGTGTTTTGGCCCTGGGTTTTGGGGGGCAAAATGGTATTTTTGCCTTGCCCAACATCGGCTAGGGTTAGTGGTGTGGAGATGGAACTTTTTCGTTTTAGACCTGTAGTTTGGTTTGGTTAAAATGGTTCTTTAAATGTTCTAGTTTAATTGTTTAAATGCAACAAGTTTTAGAGTATTACATTTTGTTCACGAAAGTTAATTAGCTTATTATTTTCATCTTTTATTAACTTGTCAATTATTGCACAAAGTTAATTAATATGCTTTATAACTCTTAATACTTAACAATTGTTGATTAAAGTTTAATCATTAAGTTTTAATTATATTGTTTGGACATTTAATATTGGAATAAATATAGAATGGAAAAATGAGGGTCGTTATAGTACCTCCCCGTTATTAGAAACTTCGTCCCGAAGTTTTAGGTAGACTTCTCGGATGCATCAGCGTTTGAGAAGAGATGGGGATATTTCTGTTTCATTTGGTCTTTGCGTTCCCATCTATATTCGGGGCCTCTACGCGAATTCCAACGGACTTTAATGATAGGTATGTTGCTTTTACGCGTTTGTTTGACCTCTTCATTCATGATTTCTATAGGTTCTTCAATGAAGTGCATTTGCTCATCAATGCAGATATCATCCAAAGGAATAACAAGTGTGTCATCAGTAAGACACTTTTTAAGATTCGAGACATGAAACACATCATGTACTTGGCTAAGTTCAGTTGGTAGTTCTAATCGGTACGCCACGGGACCGACTCTTTGAGTGATTGTGAAAGGTCCAACATATCGTGGACTGAGTTTACTTTGTTTACCGAAGCGGACGACACCTTGACTTTATCTCTAACTTGGAATTCTATATCCTTCCGATGCTTATCAACATAGCTCTTTTGTCGGCTACGGGCAGTTTCTAATCGTTGCTTAATCTGGACGATCTTTTCAGTAGTTTCATGAATAATTTCAGGACCAGTTAAATGTCTGTCCTCGAGTTCATCCCAACACAAAGGGGATCTACATTTTCGACCGTATAAAGCTTCAAAAGGTGCAGCTTTAATGCTAGAGTGATAACTGTTGTTGTAGGAAAATTCAGCTAAAGGCAAGTGTCTATCCCAACCTTTGCCGAAATCGATTGCACAAGCATGTAGCATATCGTCCATGGTTTGAATGGTTCGTTCACTTTAGCCATCAGTTTACGGATGATAGGCTGTACTTATGTCGAGTGGAGTTCCAAGAGCAGATTATAAAGTTTTCCAGAATCTGGAAACGAATCAACTGTCATGATCAGAAATAATTGAGATAGGAACTCCATGACGTGAGACAATTTCTTTAATATAGAGTTGTGATAATTTCTCCATCTTGTCGGTTTCCTTAATCGGTAAGAAATGTGCAGATTTAGTAAGACGATCAACTATGACCCAAATAGTATAGTTACCGTTTGAAGTCTTAGGCAACTTAGTAACGAAATCCATAGTGATACATTCCCACTTCCACTGCGAGATATCGGGTTGTGTCAACAGACCAGAAGGCTTTTAATGTTCAGCCTTAACTTTCAAATAAGTGAGACACTTACTAACATAAGTAGCAATGTCGGCTTTCATGTTAGGCCACCAGTAGAATTCCTTCACAGCGTGGTACATCTTACTGGAACCCGGGTGAATAGAATATCTAGTCTTATGTGCTTCATCCAAGACTAGATCACGGAGATTACCGAAGCGAGGAACCCAAATTCTGTTACCAAAGTACCGTGTACCATTTGCTTTCACTTGGAGTTGGTTCTCGAAATCGATAGGTCCTTCACCTTCGATAAGTGCTGGTTTAATAGCTTCAAGTTGAGCTTCACAGATTCGTGATATAAGATTCAATTTGATTTTCAGGTTTAAAGCACGAACACGTCTAACATTGTCTTTTTGACTAAGGGCATCGGCAACTACATTCGCCTTGCCAGGATGGTATTTCAGCTCACAGTCATCATCATTCAATAACTCGAACCATCGTCTTTGTCTCATGTTTAATTGCTTCTGGTCAAAGATATGTTGAAGACTTTTATGATTGGTATACGCCGTGATTCTAACCCCATAGAGGTAATGTCTCTACATCTTTAGTGCAAATACCACGGTTCCTAATTCCAGATCATGTGTGGTATAGTTCTTCTCATGTTTCTTCAACTGTCTAGATGCATAGGCAATAACCTTTTCATGTTGCATTAAAACACAACCAAAGCCTTGCTTTGAGGCATCACAGTAAATAAAAAAATCATAAGAGCCTTCAGGTAAAGATAGAATCGGGGCTGTGGTCAATTTATCCTTCAAAATCTTGAAAGCAGATTCCTGTTCTTCGGACCACTCAAACTTCTTCCCTTTGTGAGTTAACTTTGTAAGGGGTTTAGCAAGGAGGGAAAAATCTTTTATGAATCTCCGGTAATAACCGGCAAGTCCCAAAAATTGACGAATATGCTTCGCAGTCCTTGGTATCTCCCAGTTTTGAATAGAGGTAATCTTAGCTGGATCGACATGTATTCCGTTACTAACAACAACATGTCCGAGGAATTGTATGGTTTTGAGCCAAAACTCGCACTTTGAAAACTTAGCGTAGAGTTGTTCCTTTCGTAAGAGTTCAAGAATCATGCGCAAATGATGCTCATGTTCTTTCTCACTCTTTGATTAGATTAAGATGTCATCAATGAATACAATGACAAATTTGTCGAGATATGGTTTGCAGACACGATTCATAAGATCCATGAACACAGCAGGAGCATTAGTTAAGCTAAAAAACATGACACAAAAATCATAGTGCCCATAACGAGTATGAAAAGCAGTCTTAGGAATATCAGATTCCTTGACCCTAAATTGGTGATAATCGGACCTCAGATCAATTTTTGAATAAACACTCGACCCTTGAAGTTGGTCAAATAGATCATCAATAGGCGATAATGGATAACAGTTCTTGATAGTAAGCTTGTTCAGTTCGCGGTAATCAATACACATCCTCAACGTATCATCTTTCTTTTTAACGAATAGAATAGGAGCTCCCCATGGGGACGAGCTTGGACGAATGAAACCTTTATCCAATAATTCTTGGAGTTGATTGGAAAGTTCCTTTATTTCGGAAGGTGCTAAACGGTATGGTGCTTTAGCAACAGGAGCAGCACCATGAGATAAATCAATCTGAAATTCGACTTGTCGAGGAGGTGGAAGACCAGGAAGATCTTCAGGATATACCTCAGGATAATCTCTAACCACCGGAACGTCATCAATAAGCTTTCCCTTCGATTCGACTATCTTAACATGGGATAATATCGTGGGATAACCTTTCATAAGGTATTTACGGGTTTTGATGCAAGAAATGATGTTGAGCTTGGAACCACTCTTGTCGCCTTGAATGACGAGAGTCTCTCCATTTCCCAATGGAATGTTAACGGTCTTATCGAAACACAAGATTGCAGCATGTAATGGACGTAACCAGTCCATTCCGACTACAACATCGAAGCTTGCTAACTTAACCGGCAAAAAGTCAGTCTTAAATTCTTGGTCGGCTAGTTTTTGATTACAGTTTTTATAGATGTGATCAACTTTCATAACTTTTCTGTTTGCTAACTCTACTAGTTGTTTAGTTTCTAGGGGTTGTGGTCTCTCGGTGAATAAGGTACAAAATTCACTAGACACGTAACTCTTATCGGCACCCGTATCGAATAAAATGTTTGTGTAGCAATCATTGACAAGAAACGTACCCGTAATGACTTCATCTTCCTCAAGGGCTTCCTCAGCCGTTATGACAAATGCACGGCTCTTCGCATTGGTGGTATTGGCTCCAGTAGCAGGGGTATCTTTCCTCTTCGTGCAGTGAGGACTAATTGAAATGTCCCGTTCATATTGATTATAAACGTTCCATATTAATTAATTTCGTCGCGAGGTTTTGACCTCTATATGAGACGTTTTTCAAAGACTGCATTCATTTTTAAAACAACCATAACCTTTATTTTATCGATAAAGGTTTAAAAGCATTACGTAGATTATCAAATAATGATAATCTAAAATATACCGTTTACACACGACCATTACATAATGGTTTACAATAAGAATATATTACATCAAAAATAAGTTTCTTGAATGCAGTTTTTATATAATATCATACAAGCATGGACTCCAAATCTTTTCCTTATTTTAGTATGCAATAGCGGAAGTTCTTAATAATCACCTGAGAATAAACATGCTTAAAATGTCAACAAAAATGTTGGTGAGTTATAGGTTTAACCTATATATTATCAAATCATAATAATAGACTACAAAATTTCATATTTCAATATACATCCCATACATAGAGATAAAAATCATTCATATGGTGAACACCTGGTAACCGACATTAACAAGATGCATATATAAGAATATCCCCATCATTCCGGGACACCCTTCAGATATGATATAAATTTCGAAGTACTAAAGCATCCGGTACTTTGGATGGGGTTTGTTAGGCCCAATAGATCTATCTTTAGGATTCGCGTCAATTAGGGTGTCTGTCCCCTAATTCTTAGATTACCAGACTTAATAAAAAGGGGCATATTCGATTTCGATAATTCAACCATAGAATGTAGTTTCACGTACTTGTGTCTATTTTGTAAATCATTTATAAAATCTGCATGTATTCTCATCCCAAAAATATTAGATTTTAAAAGTGGGACTATAACTCACTTTCACAGATTTTTACTTCGTTGGAAAGTAAGACTTGGCCACTGGTCGATTCAAGAACCTATAACAAATATGTACATATATATCAAAGTATGTTCAAAATATATTTACAACATCTTTAATACGTTTTACTGTTTTAAGTTTATTAAGTCAGCTGTCCTTGTTAGTAACCTACAACTAGTTGTCCATAATTAGATGTACAGAAATAAATCGATATATATTATCTTGAATCAATCCATGACCCAGTGTATACACGTCTCAGGCTAGATCATAACTCAAACTATATATATTTTTAGAATCAACCTCAACCCTGTATAGCTAACTCCAACATTACTGCATATAGAGTGTCTATGGTTGTTCCAAATAATATATATAGGTGGGTCGATATGATATGTCAAAACATTTGCATACGTGTCTATGGTATCCCAAGATTACATAATATATTAGAATACATGTATAATACAATATAAGTTAGCTAGGATATGATTAATATAGATTTGTTACCAATTTTCACGTAGCTACAACAAGCAAAAATAACCAATCTTGTTTTACCCATAACTTCTTCATTTTAAATCCGTTTTGAGTGAATCAAATTGCTATGGTTTCATATTGAACTTAACTTTATGAATCTATACAGAAAAAGTATAAGTTTATAGTCGGAATTACAGGTTACAAGTCGTTTTTGTAAAGGTAGTCATTTCAGTCGAAAGAATGACGTCTAGATGACCATTTTGGAAAACATACTTCCACTTTGAGTTTAACCATGATTTTTGGATATAGTTTCATGTTCATAATAAAAATCATTTTCCCAGAAGAACAACTTTTAAATCAAAGTTTATCATAGTTTTTAATTATCCAAACCAAAACAGCCCCTGGTTTCACTACGACGGCGTATATCCGATTTTATGGTGTTCATCGTGTTTCCAGGTTTTAAATCATTAAGTTAGCATATCATATAGATATATAACATGTGTTTAGTTGATTTTAAAAGTCAATTTAGAAAGATTAACTTTTGTTTGCGAACAAATTTGAATTAACTAAACTATGTTATAGTGATTACAAGTTTAAACCTTCGAATAAGATAGCTTTATATGTATGAATCGAATGATGTTATGAACATAATTACTACCTCAAGTTTTCTGGATAAAACCACTGGAAATGGGAAAAATGGATCTAGCTTCAAAGGATCCTTGGATGGCTTGAAAGTTTTTGAAACAGAATCATGACACGAAAATAGTTCAAGTAAGATTTTCACTCGAAATAAGATTGTTATAGTTGTAGAAATTGAATCAAAGTTTGAATATGAATATTACCTTGAATTAGAAAGATAACCTACTATAAATAACAAAGGTTCCTTGATCTTAGATGATTACTTGGAATGAATTAGAAAGCTTGGAAGTAGACTTGCAAACTTGGAAGTATTCTTGAGTTTTATGAAACTATACTTATGGAATTTATGAAGAACACTTAGAACTTGAAGATAGAACTTGAAAGAGATCACTTAGAAGAAGAAAATTGAAGAATGAAAGTGTTTGCAGGTGTTTTTGATCATTGATATATTGATTAGATATAAAGGATGTGTAATTTTGTTTTCATGTAAATAAGTCATGAATGATTACTCATATTTTTGTAATTTTATGAGATATTTCATGCTAGTTACCAAATGATGGTTCCCACATGTGTTAGGTGACTCACATGGGACTCACATGGGCTGCTAAGAGCTGATCATTAGAGTGTATATACCAATAGTACATACATCTAAAAGCTGTGTATTGTACGAGTATGAATACGGGTGCATACGAGTAGAATTGTTGATGAAACTGAACGAGGATGTAATTGTAAGCATTTTTGTTAAGTAGAAGTATTTTGATAAGTGTCTTGAAGTCTTTCAAAAGTGTATGAATACATATTAAAAAACTACATGTATATACATTTTAACTGAGTCGTTAAGTCATCGTTAGTCGTTACATGTAAATGTTGATTTGAAACGTTTAAGTTAACAATCATGTTAAATGTTGTTAACCCAATATTTATTATATCTAACGAGATGTTAAATTGTTACATTATCATGATATTATGATGTAAAATATATCTTAGTATGATATATATACAGTTAAATGTTGTTACAACGATAATCGTTACATATATGTCTCGTTTCGAAATCTTTAAGTTAGTAGTCTTATTTTTACATATGTAGTTCATTGTTAATATACTTAATGATATATTTACTTATCATTTAACATAATTAACCAAGTGTATCAATATCTTAATATGATTCATATGTACTTAGTAAGACGTTGATATAACGATAATCGTTATATATAACGTTTTCGAGTTTCTTAAATTCAATAGTCTCATTTTTATGTATATAACTCATTGTTAAAATACCTAATGAGATACTTACTTATCATAATATCATGTTAACTATATATATAATCATATATATGTCATCATATAGTTTTTACAAGTTTTAACGTTCGTGAATCACCGGTCAACTTGGGTGGTCAATTGTCTATATGAAACCTATTTCAATTAATCAAGTCTTAACAAGTTCAATTACTTAACATGTTGGAAACACTTAATCATGTTAATATTAATTTCATTTAATATATATAAACATGGAAAAGTTCGGGTCACTACAGTACCTACCCGTTAAATAAATTTCGTCCCGAAATTTTTAAGCAGTTGGAGGTGTTGATGAATCTTCTGGAAATAGGTGCGGGTATTTCTTCTTCATCTGATCTTCATGCTCCCAGGTAAACTCGGGTCCTCTACGAGCATTCTATCGAACCTTAACAATTGGTATCTTGTTTTGCTTAAGTCTTTTAACCTCATGATCCATTATTTCGACGGGTTCTTCAATGAATTGAAGTTTTTCGTTGATTTGAATTTCGTCTAACGGAATAGTGAGATCTTTTTTAGCAAAACATTTCTTCAAATTCGAGACGTGAAAAGTGTTATGTACAGCTGCGAGTTGTTGGGGTAACTCAAGTCGGTAAGCTACTGGTCCGACACGTTCAATAATCTTGAATGGTCCAATATACCTTGGATTTAGTTTCCCTCGTTTACCAAATTGAACAACACCTTTCCAAGGTGAAACTTTAAGCATGACCATCTCGCCAATTTCAAATTCTATATCTTTTCTTTTTATGTCAGCGTAGCTCTTTTGTCGACTTTGGGCGGTTTTCAATCGTTATTGAATTAGGATGATCTTCTTGGTAGTTTCTTGTATTATCTCCGGACCCGTAATCTGTCTATCCCCCACTTCACTCCAACAAATCGAAGACCTGCACTTTTTACCATAAAGTGCTTCAAACGGCGCCATCTCAATGCTTGAATGGTAGCTATTGTTGTAGGAAAATTCTGCTAACGGTAGATGTCGATCCCAACTGTTTCCGAAATCAATAACACATGCTCGTAGCATGTCTTCAAGCGTTTGTATCGTCCTTTCACTCTGCTCATCAGTTTGTGGATGATAGGCAGTACTCATGTCTAGACGAGTTCCTAATGCTTGCTGTAATGTCTGCCAGAATCTTGAAATAAATCTGCCATCCCTATCAGAGATAATAGAGATTGGTATTCCATGTCTGGAGACGACTTCCTTCAAATACAGTCGTGCTAACTTCTCCATCTTGTCATCTTCTCTTATTGGCAGGAAGTGTGCTGATTTGGTGAGACGATCAACTATTACCCAAATAGTATTAAAACCACTTGTAGTCCTTGGCAATTTAGTGATGAAATCCATGGTAATGTTTTCCCATTTCCATTCTGGGATTTCGGGTTGTTGAAGTAGACCTGATGGTTTCTGATGCTCCTCTTTGACCTTAGAACACGTCAAACATTCTCCTACGTATTTAGCAACATCGGCTTTCATACCTGGCCACCAAAAATATTTCTTGAGATCCTTGTACATCTTCCCCGTTCCAGGATGTATTGAGTATCTGATTTTATGAGCTTCTCTAAGTACCATTTCCCTCATATCTCCAAATTTTGGTACCCAAATTCTTTCAGCCCTATACCGGGTTCCATCATCCAGAATATTAAGATGCTTCTCCGATCCTTTGGGTATTTCGTCCTTTAAATTTCCCTCTTTTAAAACTCCTTGTTGCGCCTCCTTCATTTGAGTAGTAAGGTTAGTGTGAATCATTATATTCATAGCTTTTACTCGAATTGGTTCTCTGTCCTTTCTGCTCAAGGTGTTGGCTACCACTTTTTCCTTCCTCGGGTGGTAACGAATCTCAAAGTTGTAATCATTCAACAATTCAATCCACCTACGCTGCCTCATATTCAGTTGTTTCTGATTAAATATGTGTTGAAGACTTTTGTGGTCGGTATATATAATACTTTTAACCCCATATAAGTAGTGCCTCTAAGTCTTTAATGCAAAAACAACCGTGCCTAATTCCAAATCATGTGTCGTATAATTCTGTTCGTGAATCTTCAATTGTCTAGACGCATAAGTAATTACTTTCGTTCGTTGCATTAATACACAACCGATACCTTGCTTTGAGGCGTCACAATATATCATAAAATCATCATTTCCTTCAGGTAATGACAATATAGGTGTCGTAGTTAACTTTTTCTTTAACAATTGAAATGCTTTCTCCTGCTCATCTTTCCATTCAAATTTCTTCCCTTTATGCGTTAATGCAGTTAAGGGTTTTGTTATTCTGAAAAAGTCTTGGATGAACCTTCTGTAGTAACAAGCTAGTCCTAAAAACTGGCGTATGTGTTTCGGAGTTTTCGGGGTTTCCCACTTTTCAACGGTTTCGATCTTTGCTGGGTCCACCTGGATACCTTCTTTGTTCACTATGTGACCGAGGAATTGAACTTCTTCCAACCAAAATGCACACTTTGAAAACTTAGCATACAGTTTTTCTTTCCTCAATACTTTTAGCACTTTTCTCAAATGTTCTTCGTGCTCTTGATCATTCTTTGAGTAAATAAGTATGTCATCGATGAAAACAATGACAAACTTGTCAAGATATGGCCCACACACTCGGTTCATAAGGTCCATGAAAACAGCTGGTGTGTTAGTCAGTACAAATGGCATAACCATAAACTCGTAATGACCATAACGCGTCCTAAAAGCAGTTTTTGGAATATCATCCTCCTTTACTCGCATTTGATGATATCCAGAATGTAAATCGATCTTCGAATAAACAGACGAGCCTTGTAGTTGATCAAATAAGTCATCGATTCTCGGTAGTGGGTAGCGGTTCTTGATGGTAAGTTTGTTCAACTCTCGGTAGTCGATACACAACCTGAATGTACCATCTTTCTTCTTCACAAATAGAATAGGAGCTTCCCATGGTGATGTACTTGGTCGAATGAAACCACGCTCTAAAAGTTCCTGTAACTGACTTTGTAATTCTTTCATTTCGCTGGGTGCGAGTCTGTATGGAGCATGAGCTATTGGTGCTGCTCCTGGTACAAGGTCTATTTGAAATTCAGCGGATCGATTTGGGGGTAATCCCGGTAATTCTTTCGAAAATACATCGGGAAATTCTTTTGCGACGGGAACATCACTGATGCTCTTTTCTTCAGTTTGTACTTTCTCTACGTGTGCTAGAACAGCATAGCAACCTTTTCTTATTAGTTTTTATGCCTTCAAATTACTAATAAGATGTAGCTTCGTGTTGCCCTTTTCTTCGTACACCATTAAGGGTTCTCCTTCTTCTCGTACAATGCGAATTGCATTTTTGTAACATACGATCTCTGCTTTCATCTCCTTCAGCCAGTCCATGCCAACTATTACATCAAAACTCCCTAACTCTACTGGTATCAAATCAATCTTAAATATTTCGCTACCCAGTTTAATTTCTCGATTCCGGCATATATAATCTGCTGAAATTAATTTACCGTTTGCTAATTCGAGTAAAAATTTACTATCCAACGACGTCAATGGATAACTTAATTTAGCACAAAAATCTCTACTCATATAGCTTCTATCCGCACCCGAATCAAATAAAACGTAAGCAGATTTATTGTCAATAAGAAACGTACCCGTAACAAGCTCCGGGTCTTCCTGTGCCTCTGCCGCATTAATATTGAAAACTATTCCGTGGCCTTGTCCATTCGTGTTCTCCTAGTTCGGGAAATTTCTAATAATGTGGCCCGGTTTTCCACATTTATAACAAACTACATTGGCATAACTTGCTCCGACACTACTTGCTCTGCCATTACTCATTCCGACACCATTTATTCCTGTCGTTCTGTTAACCCCTGGTCCGTAGACCTCATACTTCGCAACGCTATGACCATTTCTTTTACACTTGTTGCAAAATTTGGTGCAAAACCCCGAGTGATACTTTTCACACCTTTGGCATAGCTGCTTCTGATTGTTGTTGTTTTTGTGGTTGTTATTGTTGTTGGGATGATTGTTGTAGTTGTTGTTGTTGTTGTTGTTGTGCCGTTTGTTGTAGTTGCGATTGATGTTGCGATTGTTGGGATAGTTGTTGTTGTTTTGGTGACTCTTATCACCGTTTTCCTCCCACTTTCTTTTGACTAACTTCACGTTGGCCTCTTCGGCCGCCTGTTCTTTAATTCTTCCCTCAATCTGGTCCACTAGTTTGTGAGCCATTCTACATGCCTTTTGTATGGAGGCAGGCTCGTGTGAACTTATATCTTCTTGGATTCTCTCCGGTAACCCTTTCACAAACGCGTCGATCTTCTCTTCCTTATCTTCGAACGCTCTGGACACAATAGGCACAATTCTGTGAATCGTCTTTCGTACGAAGTAATATCGAATCCCTGTGTTCGTAACCCTCTAAGTTCTGACTTGAGCTTATTGACCTCAGTTCTGGGACGGTACTTCTCGTTCATCAAGTGCTTGAATGCTGACCACGGTAGCGCGTAAGCAGCATCTTGTCCCACTTGCTCTAGATAGGTATTCCACCATGTTAATGCAATACCTGTGAAGGTATGCGTAGCGTACTTCACTTTGTCTCCTTCAGTACACTTACTTATGGCAAACACTGATTCAACTTTCTCAGTCCACCGTTGCAATCCGATTGGTCCTTCGGTCCCATCAAATTATGAAGTTTTGTAGGCAGTGAATTCCTTGTAGGAGCATCCTACACGATTTCTTGCGCCGTTAGCTGTATTACTAAATTCAGAGTTATTGTTGGTATGTAGCGCGGCCTGTACTGCGGCTATGTTTGAAGCAAGAAAGGCACGAAATTCCTCTTCGCTCATATTCAAGGTATGTCGAGTAGTCGGTGCCATTTTCTTCAAAATAGTCAAATAAAATAATTTAATCATACAGAATATTAAGAGTAGTCAATAGTATCTCGTAGCATAATATGAACTCATTTATAAAAGCTTTTTCTTCATATTAGCATTTTATAAGTTTAAATTCGGGTACTACCTACCCGTTAAGTTCATACTTAGTAGCTAATATACAATTCAACTACTACAATTCCATATGAAAAACTGATTATAATAATATATCACATACAAATATTCTTCAAACTTACTACTTCGCTATATTACATATAACATGAAATATAGTACACTATGATACAGGACAGTTTTGAAGATAAATCTAGTTAATACGCAAGTTGTTCAGCAAAGGAAATAAAGACACGTAATTCATAAGTCCGGAAATAAGTCATGCATTCTGGTTTTACTAAGACGACTTCCCATCCTTGGTCTTGTGGAAAATAACCGTTATGACCATTGGCTAGGCAGCATGTTGTAATGTCGTCAAAAGGACGAGGGTTTCGTAATGTCCAACAGCCCCGTAATAATCTAAAAACCTTGTTTCTCACCCCAAATACTGAATCCGTCACTTGTAGGAAGGTTTTATTTAAAAGTTGCAATCCAATGTTCTTTTTCTCACTTTGGTAAGAAGCGAACATCACTAACCCATAAGCATAACATGCTTCTTTATGTTGCATGTTAGAAGCTCTTTCTAATTCACGAAATCCTATGTTGGGGTATGTTGAGTCAAAATAGGTTCTTAACCCGTAGCGTAAAATTGCATTTGGGTTCCCCGCATTTAACGCTTTAAAGAAAACACGGCGTAACTTACTGTCTCCCCAATGTGATATACCCCACCTATCAAAGGAAAGCCTTTTATAAACTAAGGCATTTCTGGAAAGTCTTTCAAATGTTTGACAAGTTAATTTCGCCGTAACTAAATGTGCTGATGAATTCTGACCGACTCTAGACAAGATTTCCTCAATCATATCCTCTGGTAGGTCTTCTAAAATATTCGGTTGTCTACCCTTAACGTCCATTTTGTTTTTATACTGTAAAATAGACAAGGATCAGATTCGTAAAAGATAATTAACAAACAATACAAGCAATTTTTACATAGAACATAAAAGTACAAGCACACTACAATACATATAATACACAACATGATTACAACCTTCTAATCTGAATCATTGGTTTCTTCTTCTTCGGACTTGGTTCATTTTCCTAATTTTCTAGGAATATATGGTGTTCCTCTAATACGAGCCATCGTTTTCCACAATGGTTTAGAAAAACCTGGTGGTTTAGAGGTTCCCGGGTCATTGTTACATTTTAGGAAATACGAATGTTGTCGATACATATAAAGTTCATCGGGGTTGGAATCGGGTTTCTCTATTTTTATACCTTTTCCCTTATTATTTTCTTTCACTTTATTAAATTGGGTCGAGGTAATTTCTATAACATCATCGGAATCCTCACCGGGATCCGATTCATCGGAAAATTGGAAATCTTCCCAATATTTTGCTTCCTCGGCGGAAACACCATTGACCATTATTAACTTTGGTCCGTTGGTTGAGGATTTTCTTTTATTTGACCGGTTTTCTGTGGTTCCTACTATTCCCCCCTTCGGAACCTCTTCTTCTTCCGGTTCCTCTTCTTCTGGTTCCTCTTCTTCCGGTTCCTCTTCTTCCGGTTCCCTTTCCTCTTCTTCCGATTCTTCGGGAACTTGTGAATCTTGCCAATATATATTCGACTCTTCATTATTATTAGGTGAGTCAATGGGATTTGAGCTATAGGTAGACATCTATCACACAATATCAAACACGTTAAGAGATTAATATATCACATAATATTTACATGTTAATAATATATAGTTTCCAACAAAAATGTTAAGCAATCACTTTTAAAGAAAAACACGGTCGAAGTCCAGACTCACTAATGCATCCTAACAAACTCGATAAGACACACTAATACAAAATTTCTGGTTCTCTAAGACCAACGCTCGGATACCAACTGAAATGTCCCGTTCATATTGATTATAAACGTTCCATATTAATTGAATTCATCGCGAGGTTTTGACCTCTATATGAGACGTTTTTCAAAGACTGCATTCATTTTTAAAACAACCATAACCTTTATTTTATCGATAAAGGTTTAAAAGCATTACGTAGATTATCAAATAATGATAATCTAAAATATACCGTTTACAAACGACCATTACATAATGGTTTACAATAAGAATATATTACATCAAAAATAAGTTTCTTGAATGTAGTTTTTACATAATATCATACAAGCATGGACTCCAAATCTTGTCCTTATTTTAGTATGCAACAGCGGAAGCTCTTAATAATCACATGAGAATAAACGTGCTTAAAACGTCAACAAAAATGTTGGTGAGTTATAGGTTTAACCTATATATTATCAAATCATAATAATAGACCATAAGATTTCATATTTCAATATACATCCCATACATAGAGATAAAAATCATTCATATGGTGAACACCTGGTAACCGACATTAACAAGATGCATATATAAGAATATCCCCATCATTCCGGGACACCCTTCGGATATGATATAAATTTCGAAGTACTAAAGCATCCGGTACTTTGGATGGGGTTTGTTAGGCCCAATAGATCTATCTTTAGGATTCGCGTCAATTAGGGTATCTGTTCCCTAATTCTTAGATTACCAGACTTAATAAAAAGGGGCATATTCGATTTTGATAATTCAACCATAGAATGTAGTTTCACGTACTTGTGTCTATTTTATAAATCATTTATAAAACTTGCATGTATTCTCATCCCAAAAATATTAGATTTTAAAAGTGGGACTATAACTCACTTTCACAAATTTTTACTTCGTCGGGAAGTAAGACTTGGCCACTGGTGGATTCACGAACCTATAACAAATATGTACATATATATCAAAGTATGTTCAAAATATATTTACAACATTTTTAATACGTTTTACTGTTTTAAGTTTATTAAGTCAGATGTCCTTGTTAGTAACCTACAACTAGTTGTCCATAATTAGATGTACAGAAATAAATCGATATATATTATCTTGAATCTATCCACGACCCAGTGTATACACGCTCAGGCTAGATCACAACTCAAACTATATATATTTTTGGAATCAACCTCAACCCTGTATAGCTAACTCCAACATTACTGCATATAGAGTGTCTATGGTTGTTCCAAATAATATATATATATGGGTCGATATTATATGTCAAAACATTTGCATACGTGTCTATGGTATCCCAAGATTACATAATATATTAGAATACATGTATAATACAATATAAGTTAGATAGGATATGATTAATATAGATTTGTTACCAATTTTCACGTAGCAACAACAAGCAAAAATAACCAATCTTGTTTTACCCATAACTTCTTCATTTTAAATCCGTTTTGAGTGAATCAAATTGCTATGGTTTCATATTGAAATTAACTTTATGAATCTATACAGAAAAAGTATAAGTTTATAGTCGGAATTACAGGTTACAAGTCGTTTTTGTAAAGGTAGTCATTTCAGTCGAAAGAACGACGTCTAGATGACCATTTTGGAAAACATACTTTCACTTTGAGTTTAACCATGATTTTTGGATATAGTTTCATGTTCATAAGAAAAATCATTTTCCCAAAATAATAACTTTTAAATCAAAGTTTATCATAGTTTTTAATTATCCAAACCAAAACAGCCCCTGGTTTCACTACGACGGCGTATATCTGATTTTATGGTGTTCATCGTGTTTCCAGGTTTTAAATCATTAAGTTAGCATATCATATAGATATAGAACATGTGTTTAGTTGATTTTAAAAGTCAAGTTAGAAGGATTAACTTTTGTTTGCGAACAAGTTTAGAATTAACTAAACTATGTTCTAGTGATTACAAGTTTAAACCTTCGAATAAGATAGCTTTATATGTATGAATCGAATGATGTTATGAACATAATTACTACCTCAAGTTTTCTGGATAAAACCACTGGAAATGAGAAAAATGGATCTAGCTTCAAAGGATCCTTGGATGGCTTGAAAGTTCTTGAAACAGAATCATGACACGAAAATAGTTCAAGTAAGATTTTCACTCAAAATAAGATTGTTATAGTTGTAGAAATTGAATCAAAGTTTGAATATGAATATTACCTTGAATTAGAAAGATAACCTACTGCAAATAACAAAGGTTCCTTGATCTTAGATGATTACTTGGAATGGATTAGAAAGCTTGGAAGTAGACTTGCAAACTTGGAAGTATTCTTGATTTTTATGAAACTATACTTATGGAATTTATGAAGAACAGTTAGAACTTGAAGATAGAACTTGAGAGAGATCACTTAGATGAATAAAATTGAAGAATGAAAGTGTTTGTAGGTGTTTTTGGTCGTTGGTATATGGATTAGATATAAAGGATGTGTAATTTTGTTTTCATGTAAATAAGTCATGAATGATTACTCATATTTTTGTAATTTTATGAGATATTTCATGCTAGTTGCCAAATGATGGTTCCCACATGTGTTATATGACTCACATGGGCTGCTAAGAGCTGATCATTAGAGTGTATATACCAATAGTACATACGTCTAAAAGCTGTGTATTGTACGAGTACGAATACGGGTGCATACGAGTAGAATTATTGATGAAACTGAACGAGGATGTAATTGTAAGCATTTTTGTTAAGTAGAAGTATTTTTATAAGTATCTTGAAGTCTTTAAAAAGTGTATGAATACATATTAAAAAACTACATGTATATACATTTTAACTGAGTCGTTAAGTCATCGTTAGTCGTTACATGTAAATGTTGATTTGAAACCTTTAAGTTAACGATCATGTTAAATGTTGTTAAACCAATGTTTATTATATCTAAAGAGATGTTAAATTGTTACATTATCATGATATTATGATAAAAAATATATCTTAGTATGATATATATACAGTTCAATGTCGTTACAACGATAATCGTTACATATATGTCTCGTTTCGAAATCATTAAGTTATAGTCTTATTTTTACATATGTAGTTCATTGTTAATACACTTAATGATATATTTACTTATCATTTAACATAATTAACCAAGTGTATCAATATCTTAATATGATTCATATGTACTTAGTAAGACGTTGATATAATGATAATCGTTATATATAACGTTTTCGAGTTTCTTAAATTCAATAGTCTCATTTTTATGTATATAACTCATTGTTAAAATACCTAATGAGATACTTACTTATCATAATATCATGTTAACTATATACATAATCATATATATGTCATCATATAGTTTTTACAAGTTTTAACGTTCGTGAATCACCGGTCAACTTGGGTGGTCAATTGTCTATATGAAACCTATTTCAATTAATCAAGTATTAACAAGTTCGATTGCTTAACATGTTGGAAACACTTAATCATGTAAATATCAATTTCATTTAATATATATAAACATGGAAAAGTTCGGGTCACTACACTAACATGCCCCTTCTCTCCGCAGGTGTAACAAGTAAGAGGAGCTTTAGTAGGAACAACAGCTTTATCTTTCAGAGGAGTCTTACAAGTCTTAGCTACATGTCCCACCTTCTTACATAAAGAACAAGTAGCAATGCACCGCCCTGGGTGGTGCCTTTCACAACGAGCACAGTAGGGCTTAGTCCCTATATAACCGGTCCTAGTGCTATCAGCAGGCTTCTTAGCAATATTCTGGTTTGAACCCTGAGACGGCTCAAATTTCCTTTTACCATCACTACTCTTGGTATCAACTTGCTTACTAGCCAAAGCTCTTATTCTTTTGGCCATCATCAGATTTTGACCCATGAGAATCACGGCATCAAGGGTAACTTTCTCAGCAGCGATAACATTTCCCTGAACATCCTCAGGGAGACCTTCAATGTACCTTTCGATCCTTCTCGGCTCAGTAGGAAATATTTCAGGACACAAGGTAGAAAGCTCAAGAAAACGATTAGTGTAGCTTTCAATGTCGGTACCCTTAACTTTGAGTTCCCAGAACTCGGCTTCAAGCTTTTGGACTTGACTTCTAGGACAAAACTTATCATGCCTTTAAGTTCATCCCACGGGGTTGCATTAGCATTATCGATTCCCACATACTTAGCATGAGCGGTCCACCAAGTCATAGCATTGCCAGCTAATGAATTAGTGGTATATTTAACTCGGTCATTATCCCCACAGTTGCAGACACGGAAGATGGACTCTAGTTTTTCAAACCATTGAACTAGTTCAACGGCCTCTTCACTTCCCTTAAAAGCTGGAGGATTGCAGTTCATAAAGTCCTTGTAAGAACAAGGTTTTGGTTGATTGTTAGCAAGATTAGGTTGGATGTTGCCTTGGGCGGCAGCAAGTAACTGTTGAAATTGCTCATTGGTCAACACAATGTTGTTAACGGTAGGTGTGGGAGCCATGATGCTTCACTACATAAAAGTGAGCATAAGATTGATAAGTTGACAAGTTATAAGTTTGAGCAATTACAAGAAAGATAAAAATAAAGTATTGATATCAACATGATATAAATGAAACACTTTATATTATTAGAAACGAGGCATTAAATAAGCCTTTTTACTACACGAGTTGAATATAGAAATAGTCTTAGGCAAAGCGATTACATAATTAGGAAATAAAAGAATGGAAAAATAAAACAAAACAAAACAAATGTCAGGTTCACTTCTTCTTCTCAGCCTCCTTCATAAACTTCTCTACTTTCTCATTCTTCGCCTTTTGCTTCTCGTAAAGGAACTCGGGATTATCATAGAGATTAGTAACACTACTATTGACTACATTGCATTCGTAGTCTCTTAGAGCAAGTTGGTGTTTGACACGGTTTTCCTCCATCTTCGATCTAAAGTCGACATCTTCCCTCAGATAAGCAAGAGATTGCTTCCCCCATCGGGCACTTCTTTCACTCTCATATTTCACCAGCTTTATCTCTTTCTTTAACTCAACATTTTCCTCCAATAGTTTCTTGATCACTAGGTCTTTTTTGTCCATTCGAACCTCGACCCTTGCAACATGGCGAAGCAAGCCATCAAAGTTCTTCTCGGTAGTCTTTCGCAGATTCGTGATTTCACACATAGCGTTATAGTTATCGTAGAAAGTATATCGGGCTCTTTTCTTGGACGGGCCTTCTTTTTCAAAATTTGCAGGGCGTTTCCCTTTACTTTCCGATCTTGGAGTCGGGTGGTATTCTGGAGACTTAGATGAATCTTGGAGAGAGTTTGGGTTGTAGTTCAATGGTGGTGAGTCAGGACCATAAAGAGGGCTTCGGACTGGTCTTGCAGTTGAAGAGTATCCGATATCTTATTCGGCGATAGGTTTGAAATGAGCCATTACTTCAGATGGTTTGAAGAGAGTTGCTTTGTTTGGTTGATTAACGCTTGACATCCTAGCATTAGGAAAGAGACTTTGATTAGAATTTTAAGTCAAGATTATTAAAGCAAAGTTGTTAAGATTATAAGGCAATCCTAAGTGCTTTAAGTCTAAGGCAGGAAAAGTTATAGTTTTCTAGATTGCTAAGGCACCCTATCTAGCAAGTAAGGCACACATAAAGATGCAATCCTGGTTCTCTATAACAGCCTGGTTATGCTCTGATACCAATCTATCACACCCCTAATTAGGGTATGGGTGAATGTGACATTAATATCAAAAATACCAACATATTATATAATGAGAACGACACTATATGATAAAAACAAACTTTATTGAGTACGCAGCAGAAAATAGAATGTCGTTACAAGAATTGAAATTACAAGAATGTAAATAAATGCATAAATAATAAATGTGACTCTTTCTTCAAGTCCTAGAGTCCAAGTAGCATCACATAGATAAGAGTAAGCTGATCAATCGTAACCTGAGACAAAACATGCTAAAGTGTCTACCAAAAAGGTTGAGTGAAGTTCATAGGTTTAACAAAATAGTTGACCGTTGTTTAGACCACAAGATTTTTATTTATAAAAGTAGATCTCGCAGGGATCTAAAAGTAGTGCCAATTTTGTGATATTTAGACTAAACAGTTTCAAAGTTTGCCCCATGACAAGTTGTACTGACCTTATCGGTTTGAATCATTATTAAGTAATACAATGACTTGGTCAAATGTATCGGGGACGTTACTCTCGATAGCCCTACCTCCAATAATTAAGAATGCGTTATGTAAAAGCAAATAAAAATATCACAGTGGGGACTTGCAGGACATAGCCAGGTATAACACAGTTTAATAGTTGGTACTTGTGTCTAAGTTGTAAATATTAAAAGAAGCATTTGTCTCACCCCAGTAAGTTTAAATAAATTGCGCAATAGTAAGTGGGGCTATGAAGTTCACCTTAGTAAGTAGGAGAAGAGTTTGTTATTCCTCGGATAAGAAGAGTTGGATGAATGTGAGCAGAAAGTCAACCTAATGACATTTAAGAGTAGTTAAAAGTTTGCCCAAGTTTAAGTTTAAGTATGCAAGTGTTTAAGTGTATTTCGTTTTACTAAGTTCCCATTCTTAGTAAGTTTCCATGTTTAGTAAGTTAGTGTTGAAAAATAGTGAGTTGTCCTTAATAAGTCCACCACTTATTAAGTGTGCAAGTGACTAAGTGTTGTTCACTTAGTGAGTGTATGATCATTATAGTTGGGTTTGATATTGTGCACCATACCCAAACATCTATGCCACCGGTAAGTCACTCGAATGATCTATTGTTACCAAGCGGCCCAGGATCTCTTGACCAGAATCTAAGTCTTGGCATTCGAGATCCACAAGTGTCCCATAATGGTACCAAGGATCACCCTAGGCTACAAGTAGAGTAGACGTTCAAGTAATCTCACGTTATCGTGAATGACTATTGTAATTGTATGTTATATTCTTATAATATAAGTATTATAATATAAGTAGTACATTATAAGTGTTAGTAGTAGTATAAGTGTATAAACGTTAGGTAGTAGTATGTAGTATAAGTAGTAGTATTAGGGTTTTAATTAATTAGAGTAGTATTAAATATTAGGATTTAATAATTAATTAATGATTAGGGTTTAGTAGTATTTAATAGTGTTTAGGGTTTATATAATTAATGTTTAGGGTTTAAGTAGTATTAGGGTTTTATATTATTTAATGTTTATGTATGTGTAGTATGTATATGTCGTGTATATATGTATGTATATATAGTGTTTTATTTTTTATTTTTTATATATATGTATATGTAGCCGTAGGTATATATATATATATGTATTATATTTATATTTTTTACAATTAATAAACATGACTAATAACATAAACATGATTAGGTTTTAGGGTTTTGAAGATCTAAACATTTTTTTTAAACCGTATATGTATGTGTATGTATATGTTTATATTTTATATATATATATATATGTATATGTATACGTGGTATATGTGTATATATATTTTGTGTATTTTTAACAAGATTACATACATGTTAATGATCCAAATAATTAGGGTTTAAAGATTCAACAAAATTTCCTTTTTTTTATAATCGTGTATATGTATATGCATATTGTTTATATATATTTTTTTTTACATGAACAATATGAATATTAAGATCAAGAATGAATATGATTATGAATATAAACATGAATTGAAAGATAGAATTTAAAAGATTTGGATCTAGGGTTATACCTTGATGATGGATGGTGAAGATTAACAAGAAAAGATGAATATCACTTGAAGATGAATATCAAATAACCCGAATAACGAAGAACACGCTTGAAGATCTTGATGAACACGAAGAACAAGCCTGGAAAACAAGAAGAAATTAACCAAAACTTCAAAAAGGTGGTGGTGGTGGTTTGGCCGTGAGCGAAGAGAGGGAGAGGGAGAGATTAATGAGGTGATTATGTGAGTATGAGATGATGAAAACCCTTAACCTAGCTCCCTATTTATACACACACATGGATCATTCTAGAGCTAGGGGCAAATTAGGAATACTAGTGGCAAAATTTAAGATTAGGGTTAGGTTTAAAGGGGGTGTTTTGGCCGTGGATTTTGGGGGTGAAATGGTCTTTTTGCCTTGTCCAAAATCGGCTAGTGTTAGTGGTGTGGAGATGGAACTTTTTTGTTTTAGACCCTGTAGTTTGGTTTGGTTAAAATGGTTCTTTAAATGTTCTAGTTTAATTGTTTGAATGCAATAAGTTTTAGAGTATTACATTTTGTTCACGAAAGTTAATTAGCTTATTATTTTCATCTTTTATTAACTTGTCAATTATTGCACAAAGTTAATTAATATGCTTTATAACTCTAAATACTTAACAATTGTTGATTAAAGTTTAATCATTAAGTTTTAATTATATTGTTTGGGCATTTAATATTGGAAGAAATATAGAATGAAAAAATGAGGGTCGTTATAGTAGCTAAAACGGTAGTTAATGCATCGTGCAATGCAAAAATTTCTCACCGATAGTAACTACTAAATCGAACCATTTCGGTAGCTAATGCATCGTGCAATGCAAAAATTTCTCATCGAATGTAGCTAAAATGGTAGCTAATGCATCGTGCAATGCAAAAATTTCTCACCGATAGTAGCTAATAGATCGAACCATTTCGGTAGCTAATGCATCATGCAATGCAAAAATTTCTCACCGATGGTCGATAATACAATCTTTATAAAAGTCGAACCTCTGAATCCAAATAATTCTATCATAGAATGTAGTTTTTAGTACTTGTATCTATTTCATCAAACATTTATAAAAGCAGTTCATGTATTCTCAGTTCAAAAATATATCTCAAAAGCATTTAATAAAACAGTTATAAAAAACAGTATGTATTCTCAGTCCCAAAAATGTAAAGAGTAAAAGGGAATCAAATGAACTCACAATACGATATTTTGTAGTAAAAATATGCATACGACAATACTGAACAATGCAGGGTTGGCCTCGGATTCACGAACCTATATCATTTGTATATATATATTAAAACATATAATCGTAACTGAACAAATTTATTTATTATATCTTTAATTTTATATATTATGTATATTTAATTTGTGTATATATATTCAAAATGGTTAATATTTATATAGTTATATTAATATATCCATATTTATATACATAATTATTTAATGTTATATTTAAAATTCGATAGTTTGTTATTTGTAAGTATTTATATAATTAATATTAATAGGTTATTTATATATATAGTTATGTGAAATTTAATATAATTATAGTATATGTAATAAGTATATTTTATGTACAAAATATTTATCTGCTTAAAAAGGTAGTTTTTGATATTAATAATGATAATATTAATAATCATTTTACTTAATAATAATACTTAGATGATAAATTAACAATAATAAATATATTAATAATACTTATAAGTCTAATAATAATAATAATGGTTATAATACTTATAATTATGATAATACTAATAATAATAATTATAATACCAATATTAACAATAATAATAATAATCAAAATAATAACAATAATAATAATAATAATAAACATAATAATAACTAATAATAATCATGATAGAAATAAAATAAGAGTGTATACCCCTTTAAAAGCCTTTTGTAAAATGAAATGCCCTGGACCGGGCTCGAACCCGAGACCCCTCGCTAACCCGACATAACCCCAAACCAATGCTCTGCTCAATACTTTCTGAATTAATTAGGATTTCTAATTCTTTTAGCTTGATTTTTCTATCTTCGGGTGCGTTTGATAAAACTGAATGATTTATCACTGAATGATTTAGAGCTCTGAATAGTTCAAATGCTCTGAATCGGTATGATTCTGAATGAAAATTTACTGTTTGATATGCATTCTGAATCACCACTCTGAATGATATACAATTACCATTTTAACCTTCTGTACCATTTAGTGCTGAATAATAAAATTTGTTTGATATGTTCTGAACTGAATTAAATATAGAAACGTTAAATAAAATACAACAACACATATAAGTATGTTATATTAAAAATACATCTTAAATTCACCAAAACATAGTAATATCTTAACAATCATTGTAATTTTAAAAATAAAATAAACGACATCTAATTGTTAACGATTTGTTCACTTGAAAAGAGTTGATTAGCAATTTGATCACGTAGATTGTTCATAAATCCAGTGCCTTGAGAACCCCATTAAACTCCTTCCTCATTTTCTTTGGGTTTTTCACTTGTATCCGAATCATCATCCTCAAATTCCGGAAACACTTCATCATAAATATTGTATTTCCTTATAAAATTATGAATCGCAAAACATGCGATCACAACGTCCCTTTGTATTAGAAAAGGATAAGGAGCCATATCCCGTAGAATTCGAAATCTTTTCTTTAAAGCACCATAGGCACGCTCAATTACATTTTTAAGTTGTGCGTGAACATGGTTGAACTTTTCTTATTTCGTTATGGCACGTCGACCCTGAAAATCTGCTAACCAATATCTTGTATTGCGATACGGAGTCAAAAATCCACGAGTATTGGAGTAGGCGGCATCAAAAAGATAATATTTATCTATAATATTTAACAAAATTGTTATATATATACATATATATATAAGTGATAATAGTTAATGTTAAGGAAGAATGATTGTACCTGGTGGAGGAAATGGAAAGCCAGACGTTGGGTTATAAGCTACTTCCGTTAAAACTCTAGAATCATGTGCTATGCCCTCCCATCCGGCCCAGACGAATGTAAATATCATATCAAAGTAACATATTCCTAAGACATTTTGATAACATTCACCTTTTCCTCTACCTCTGTAACGAGTTTGTTGATCACGTGGTACAACTGCATGTATAAGGGTTCCGTCCAATGCACCTACCACACCCTTTTTAAAAGATAAAAAAATTATAAGAATTTATTTAACGATGTTTAAGGTTATAAAAAATGGCATACCGGAAGTTTTTCTCTTAAATTTCTATTGCGTTGTGACATATTTGTTGTTGCTTCAGATGAAGTTGGCACTATAATTTCTCTTGCAAATTTCATCATTGCACGCCGTACTTCATGGAAACATTTATGAATAGTTTGTGTGGAGTGTTGGAATCTCCGTTTAATCGCTCGAGAACTTTCATTGTGAGCTAGAGTTATTAAAAACATTGCCATCTTCTCTTCAACACTTATGGTCCTACTATTTGTCAACCAACCTTTTTGTTTAAAATGATTGCATAACAATATATATCCTTCACGAGAAAGGCGCATCATTTCATGACATTGTGTATTCGAGCCGGTTAATAATTCTTGAGTATATGCATGCCCACTCAATGCTGAAGTATTATCTCTACTTCTTTCAATCCTATTTATCATCCAATACCAACATATAATGAGCATGAGCACAACTTCATCCTCCAAATCCATTATAACCTGGTTCATCCATAGACACATAATGTAAAAAAAAAAACCACGTTTCTTATTTTTGTTACCTGAATATATTTGACATTTTCTTACTTACAAAGATCAATAATACTCAAAATAGAAACTAGAAGATCATGTCATAAATTAAAGAATTTGTCACTTTGCTACTGTCATTCCCTATTAAAATTGTACTCATAATTAATATAGTAAAATTGTCCTTATAATAGATACAAACTATTCAACAGTTGGCAACAACTAAAAATGGAGTGTATCACTATCTTGCCAGAACATGTTTTAACATATAATTAAAATAGAATCCAAAACAAGTACGGTGGAATTAAACAAGGTTGCCAGAAACCAAAATAAGTACACTAGAATCAATCCAAGTTGCTTACACCACAAACAAAGATTTTTACATATAACCCAAAACATGAACAATGGAATCAACCAGCTTTATGACACAACCTACAGTCATGTAAACACAGAACCTAAGGTGTTTAACAGAAGATACACCTTCAAAAAATATAGGATTCCCTAATCAAACCAACAATCCAAACTTACGTCCAGCATTCCTAATCCAACTGTCACAACTTGCAGGCTTTAGTACCAACCAAAGTTTCCTAAAATCGGCACTTTCACCAAAAAGTAGAAGTGCAGTCTCATACAATGGATCATTTGGTTCCCAACCAAGTTTCTCCAACTTATCAATACAAGCACACATGTCATCTCCTTTATATTTTTCCATCATCATTCTTTAAATATTAGAAATATCTTCTGCAACAGCCATAATGTTTGAATTGCTTAATGGCCTTTTCCTTTTTTTGGTTTGTGTTTGAACACCAGAGGAAGAACACTCTTGTGAAAACCCATGTGGTTCTTTTGTTGAAGACAATGTTTCTTTTACTTTGTGAGTATCATCATCTTCATACAGTTCAAGATCAATGTGAGCTTCATGTGGGTGAGATAGGTTAGACGATGGTCCCCAACTATCAAGCCCGGTAACAGTTGCTCCATCAAATAGTTGTGCAGAAAGTTCAGGATAAAACAATGGTGCATTCTTTAGTGGTTCCACATATTTGTTCGACTGTTAGAAATATATATTTGTATATATAAGTATATATGTATGATATAGGAAACCAAATCATAAATACAAATATATACAACAAAACATAACCTTTATCTCTATCGCCCATTCTTCTTCGGTTAGATTGAACCTTTTAGATACTGGATCATACAAATTTCCAGTTTTGTTTTGTAACTTCATCCACACGTTAAATTTTCCTTTAAGATAGTCAAACCGGTTCTTCATTTGTCTTTGATCCGCAATAAAAGCATGTTCTTCTTTAAGCTTTTCTGCAACGTTTTTCCATGAACGCACCTTAAGACTATTTCCCTCTCTTCTATAGGTATTGATCTCATGTATACATGCTTCAAGAAATGTTTTCTCTAAACCTTCTTGTTTCCAGTTAAGCCTACCTTTTTTTAGTTTCAAAGAATCACCAACTTTCTCCATACCTAAACTAAAAAAATAAAACTTAGAAACCTATTCAAACTACTGACCAAAGTCCTTACAAGATCATGACATAGTTTGCACTTAAACCTACAAAACAAATTTACTACAAAATCATCACATCAGTTGCACTTACAAACAAAATACAAAGTTATAAAACACAATAATAGCAAATTACTCCGTAATAGACAAACAAAACAATATAGATCTCAAGCCCTAAATAGCTTTAAAATAAGATGTACAGTAGCATAAATAATGACAAAAACATATAAAAAACAGAGGTTGAACCCTAAATTTTGTTTGATTATAAGAAATTTCTAAAATCATGTAATAAGATATATAATTTTATACATGTATTATAGATATATCATGATGATTAATGTTGTTAAAAAAAAATATATTATATACTCAATATTAGATTAAAGGTAGAAGAGTAGAAGAGAGCTCAAAAATTAGGGTTTTTAAATTGGAGATCAGGATGAAGATGATTTTACCTGGAGAAATAATCTGAAAGAAGACCTCGGAGCAGCAGAGAGAGTTGAAGAGACAATGAGAAATAAGAGGGTATTAGGGGAAATATGATGGTTCTGGATGGTTTAGAGTGGGACTAAAATTTGAACGGTTCAGCGAGCTTTTTTTCTCGTTTAGCACTGCACCTTGGTTCAGCGACGCACATCAAACGCTCTGAATGCTAACCGATTCAGCGTTAAGTGCTGAATGGTCCCATTCAGAGTCCATCAAACGGACCCTTCATCTCCTTTAATCAGATTGATCGAAAATCCCAATAATCATAACAGCAAAACAAAAATTGCTTTTGAATATGCAAACGTAACAGAAATAATCGGATTATGGGTGTTCTGGATCATAGGAAAGAAGAAAAATATAAATGAATAAAAAAAAATAGAAGCAGCAATACGTATTGAAGATGAAGAACTCAATATTGATTTTAAAATTCGAATGTTTTGAGACCTTGATATCTTCATGAAATATCTTCCAAATCATCATTAGAATACTCGAGAATCATCAATTATATTTGAACTGTAACAGAATACTCGAATTCATTCATAGAAAACTGTTTGACTTTTATTAACCGAAGCTTTGACTCAAAAATTTGTTCACGTTTTAATAAATTGGGAATTGAGATTTTTCGCATACATTACAGAGATGAATTGAAAGATATCTGCAATTTTATTTTTTCTCAATTCGCTAAGAATAAGTCAAGAAGCCAAATTGGCCAAAGATGAACACGTAGATCAAATTTGATCGAATTCTCTGATATATGTTGCTGTAAATATGAAGTGATGATTTACGAAGTTTAAGAATCATAGAATGAACGAATTACAGTAATTAATTCATATTGAGAAGCTTTAGAAATGGATTTTTGATTTTTGGATCGATCGACTACGAACAGGGAGTTTGAAAAAAAAAACTATAACAGATAGAACAGATTTATTTGATGTAGAGATAATGAATTGATTTCATGAATGAGTTATTATATACATAATTAATCTCGACATACAATCACAGGTGAATAGAAAACAGAAGAAAAAAATTCGAAAGGGATGTGAAAGAGATTTTTGTTTCTTGTCTGTACGATTTTGATACCTTAATTGATATTAATAATTCATAATTATATTAATAATAGTAGTAGTAGTAGTAGTAGTAGTAGTAGTAGTAGTAGTAGTAGTAGTAGTAGTAGTAGTAGTAGTAGTAGTAGTAGTAGTAGTAGTAGTAGTAGTAGTAGTAGTAGTAGTAGCAGTAGTAGTAGTAGTAGTAGTAGTAGTAATAATAATAATAATAATAATAATAATAATAATAATAATAATAATAATAATAATAATAATAATAATAGTAGTAGTATTATTAAAAATACTAATAACAATTATACTAATAACAATATTAATGATCAAAATAATACTAATAATAATAATAATAATAATAATAATAATAATAATAATAATAATAATAGATATAATAATATTATTAACAATAATATTAATGATAATGATAATAAGTTGTATCTTAATAATAATAACAATAATTATTATTGTTTTTAATAATCTTAATGGGATTAATAATTTTATTAATGATGATAAAAGTAATTTAAGTAATTATAACACATTAATCGTATCAAATTTTGTATCTAAATATCTTATATAGTAATATTAATAATACTGATATTAATATTAGCATTAGTATTAATATTAACAACAATGAAGTAATAATAATATTAGTATACAACTATATTTTTAACTTGTAATCACACACAATATATATATATATATATATATATATATATATATATATATATATATATATATATATATATATATATATATATATATATACACATATATATATATATATATATATATATATATAATATTTTGTATGATATCGCTCATTTGAATATTTAATATTTTACCTTTCATATGTATTACGATATACATATAATATTATTTATGTATAAAATTCTTATATATTTATTTTTTTAAATTACTATATATATAATTATGTTTTATTTATCAAATTTTATTGCATAATAAGTATATTAATTATATATATTGAAACAAATAAACTTAAAGTATACATTTAATACTTTGTTAACGTTGATAATTATGTTCAAATTTATTTACTTTCAATATACCCTCTATAATTAACTAAACAGTTTTAAATAATAATTTTAAATTATCTTAAGTTATCTTTCATTATAACTAAATCGCATAATAGTTTAATTTATAATATATAATTATTTACACATATAATTAATTATATATACATTTCTATTTACAATATATGATTCGTGAATCGTCGGAAATAGTCACACGGTATTTTAATATATAAAAGAGTTCAAAATTTTTGAGACTCAACATTACAGACTTTGCTTATCGTGTCAGAATCATAATAAGATTAAGTTTAAATTTAGTCAGAAATTTCCGGGTCGTCACATGTATCTCGGGTTTAGTTTTCCCCGTTTACCAAATCGAACAACGCCTTTCCAAGGTGGTACCTTAAGCATGACCATGTCTCCAATTTCAAATTCTATATCTTTTCTTCTAATGTTCGCGTAGCTCTTCTGTCGATTCTGAGCAGTTTTCAATCGTTGCTGAATCTGGATGATTTTCTCGGTGGTTTCTTGAATAATTTTCGGACCTGTAAGTTTTCTATCCCCCACATCACTCCAAAAAATGGAGACCTGCACTTTCTTCCATAAAGTGCCTCGAATGATGCCGCATCAATACTCGAATGGTAGCTGTTGTTGTAGGAAAACTCAGCTAATGGTAGATGTCGATCCCAACTGCTTCCAGAATCAATAACACATGCTCGTAGCATGTCTTCGAGTGTCTGTATTGTCCTTTCACTTTGCCCATCAGTTTGTGGATGATAGGCAGTACTCATGTCTGGACGAGTCCTCAATGCTTGTTGTAACGTCTGCCAAAACCTTGAAACAAATATGTCATCCCTATCAGAGATAATAGAGATTGGTATTCCATGTCTGGAGACGACTTCCTTCAAGTATAGTCGTGCTAACTTCTCTATTTTGTCATCTTCTCTCATTGGCAGGAAGTGTGCTGACTTGGTAAGACGATCGACTATTACCCAAATTGTATCATAACCACTTACAGTCCTTGGCAATTTAGTAATGAAATCCATGGTAATGTTTTCCCATTTCCATTCTGGGATTTTAGGTTGCTGAAGTAGACCCGATAGTTTTTGATGCTCAACTTTGACTTTAGAACAAGTCAAACATTCTCCTACATATGTGGCAATATCGGCTTTCATTCCTGGCTACCAAAAGTTTCTCTTGAGGTCTTGGTACATTTTTCTCGCTCTGGAATGTATTGAATATCTAGTTTTATGTGCCTCATTAAGTACCACTTTTCTCGAATCCCCATACGTTGGTACCTGATGTGCGTAGAGGTGTATATGAAATAGTTATATTTTTACAACAAAATACTATTAAATACGATACAATTTTACACAAGTTATTTATTTATTTATAGAGTGGATATACCTAAACCTTGCTACAACACTTATAGGCAGTGTACCTAATCGTACAGTAGTGTAGTTTTTAGTAAGTCCGGTTCGTCCATAGGGAACTAGTCAAGTTTAACGCTATATTTTTAAAAACTATATTTGTATATATATATATATATATATATATATATATATATATATATATATATATATATATATATATATATATATATATATATATATATATATATATATATATATAAGAAGTATTATTATTATCATTATTATTATTATAAAAGGGGGTTTTTACCGTTTAATGACCAGTTTGTCGATTTTAAAACTTTAGTTGCAGTTAAAACCTAATGTAAAATATTAAAAATAAATATAACTAAATTTAAAGCGTAAAGTAAATGACAATAATTAAAGTGCGATAAATTAAAGTGCGATAAATAAAATGACGGTAATTAAAATTGTGATAATTAAAAAGTACGATAATTAAAATGACAATAAATTAAAGTGCGATAATTAAAAGTGCAATTAAATATGAAATAAAGGAATTATGCTTATTTAAACTTCCATAATCATGATGTTTGACGTGTTGATTTTTAGTTTATTCCCATGGGTTAATTGTCCTTTGTCCTGGATTATTCGATATGTCCATACGGATTTGTCCATAATAGTCCATCAATCATAATCATAAAGTGCGAAAGTCTTCGTCAAATTATTCTTATTCCCGAAGTCAAATATTCCAACTAATTGGGGATTCGAATTGTAACAAGGTCTTAATACTTTGTTTAATGAATACACCAGGTTATCGACTGCGTGTAAACCAAGGTTTTACTACTTTGTTAACAATTACACCAATTACCCTTGAATGTAATCCACCCCTATTTCAACAAGTCTATTAACTATTAATCCAGTTCCGTGTCCAGTAAAATGAACAATTATTGGTATTTATAGATATCCCGCCCACCGTACCCAGTCAAGTGTATATGGTTATATATAAATACGTCAAATTATAAGTTTATATATTAAATTAATGAGGTATCATTTAGTTAATATAAAGCCCATTAATAGCCCATAGTCTAATTTTCACAAGTGTCGTTCTTTTGTCCAAACCCCAATTATGGTCCAAAGCCCAATTACCCAATTTTAATATTTAGCCCAGCATCACGATTACTTCAGCTTAAATAAGCAAAATAATAACTTAGCTACGAGACATTAATATAAAAATAACATTAACCATAACTTACAGTGATTAAAAATAGCGTAGCGTTACACGGGCAGAATTTCGACTTACACCCTTACAACATTCGCTAACATACCCTTATTATTAGAATTAAAATTAAAATTAAAATTATAATATAAATATATATATATATATATATATATATATATATATATATATATATATATATATATATATATATTTACGTATGAATGAGAAGAGAAAAAGATTAGAAAAAGTGTGTAAAATTCATGCAGAATTCGATGGCTTTTATATGCCTACGTTGTACTGTAGAGCTCCGCGAGTGCGGATGTCTCCTTCACAAAAGTACCGCGAGTGCAGATGTCTGGAAACCAACTCACATATTAGATCCAAAACGTGGGCTGCGTAAAATTATATTATATAATAATATATATAATTAATTATATATTATATTTTATTCTTATGCTTAGTTGACTTGTAATTTTTGGTCTGTCACGTCGAGCGTTGAGAGTTGACTTTGGTCCCGGTTCTGGATTTTCGAACGTCCTTTCTTATGATTTAATATCGTGTACTTTGCATTTTACGTCTTGTACTCTTGTAATTTTGAGACGTTTCTCATCAATAATTTGAACCACTTTGATTGTACTTTGTACTTTTGAGCTTTTTGGTCATTTGCGTCTTCAATTCGTCGAATCTATCTTTTGTCTTCACCTTTTATTATTTAAACGAATATCACTTGTAAATAGAACAATTGCAACTAAAATCTTGTCTTTCTTGAGGGATAATGCTATGAAATATATGTTCATTTTCAGCATTATCAAATATTCCCACACTTGAGCGTTGCTTGTCCTCAAGCAATATAGTCTTGAAATAAAAATACTAGAATCACTTCTTTATTCTTCATACTTTGTACATCAGTGATTTCTATACGGCGGTATGAACAATGGTAGTAACGATGTGGTTTACAGTCCCACATGACTATAAAAATTTAGATCCTTAAGGAAATTGGATCATTATGAAAACATTTGATCTTTTAAAAATACGATCTAGCTTTTACCCTAGATAAGTTTTCCGGAATAACCCTTCACCGGTGTTTGCAAAATCTTTTTTTGTGGGTTTAGTGGGTTTCAGATTTGAAAATTTTAGCTCAAAACTTATGGTTTTGTGTCACCCACTTGCTAACCTTGTATTGGGAAAGTAACACGTCCAGTATACTTGCTCCGTATATTACCTTTCGGTAAACTACCGTCCTCTTGTAAAGGAAAGCGTTGAACAAGCAACTGTTAAGGCAATGTCCCATGACATGCTTTTAATTATGGTCTATAACATGTCGGATGCAATTACTATCCTTTGTAGGAGCAATAGTAAAGCTCACCCTTATAATTTTTCGGTCTGGCATAAGGTCCTGTCTTCGACCATGCTATGCAACCACCGTTCTTACGGTTGACACCCGATTTGGTTCAGGTGACCTAATGAATTCCAGGTGATTTCCTAGGATTTTACGTTCAATAGTAATGAACGCATTGAAAATGGGTTTTCAGAAAAAAAAATCGGTTTGTATCATCGAATTCCATGAGTTTGATTTCTCAATCTTTCAGGTCAATCTCAAGGATTGAGTAATATCAGGCTTAAAAGCTGATTTTTAATCTTTAAGGAGATTATCCTTTCTGGGGGTCTGATTCATTAGTCTTATCAAGCTAATTTGCACGGCGTCCTCCCTATTTTACGAGACAGATCCTCTCATGGTTAGGATAAGTCTGACCACTTGGCGACCCTGTTTGATGCTGAGGTCCGTGGATTTCCTGCTGATTTTAGTGATGACTTTTCTAGATTTTTCGTCAACCTACAGCTGGTCTGGACGACAACTTCATGACCTAAATCAAGAAGCGCGTGTCTTTTTCGGAAGACTTTACTTCCTTTTAATGATGGAATTGATTCATCGTGTAGATCCATCTTTCTTTCAAATATATTACAGTTTTTTGGTAAAACTGATTAGTTTAGTCTAAAGCAAAAGCATCTTCAGTTATTTGTACAAAAATATGTGATATATGTTCAAAATAACTTGGTAAATTTTTCCCACACTTGGCTTTTATTTTTCTTTCTTTGCCTTTTTATTGTCCTCTATTCCATTTTAAATGAATTCTAATATTTTAGTTTGTTTCTCAATTTATATCCTTTTCGAGGTAACAATAATTTCGGTGTTAACACCTAGTTTTATCGTTCATAAATATGTATAAACATGATTTTGAGTTCATTTAATTGAAAATTTTGAAAAATTTTACTAGAATTGGGTAGTCAGTATATAAGACTAGGGCTGTTCTTTATTATCAGAGAGCACTAGATTCTAATACAACTACTGCGTTACTAGTATTTTTAATGGTAACCAAGTGTTTAAATTAAAATTTTTACAAATCCGAAAGAATTTAACCCCTTCCCACACTTAAGATCTTGCAATACCCTCATTTGCAAGAAATCAGTACGAATTTAAATTATTGAGGGTGAGTAGCGTAGAAAAATGATTAAATTTTACCAAAGTTTCCAAACATATTGGCGTTTTTTTTTAATGTTTTTGGCATACTTTAGATTAATAAGATTAAAAATAATGATAATAAAATTTCTCGTCCCGCCCTCGGGTAAAGCAATTTCGGTTCAATGACCTAGTCTTCAACTCACGACGAATTTTAAAAATCATATTTTTAGCTTAGTGAAATAAAGTAAATTTTTGTTTTTAAATTCACACCAAACTTAAATTTAAAATGCATAAAATTAAAAATTCATATTATGAAAATTAAAAATTCACATCAAACTTATATTATATTTTTGTTTTTATACAACAAACTTATATTAAAAATATTAATTTTTTCAAATATTTATAAATTTAAATATATTGATTTTAAAAGGTTTACAATATTAATTTAATATTAATTTTAAAAACAAAGTAAAAATAAAATTAAAAATCTTTTTGGTCTTTTATCCCACTTTAATCAATCAAATATTTTCAAAAATATACGCCCCTCTTTTCGGTAAAGTAATTTCGGCTATATTACCTAGTTTTACTCCTGACGAATTTTTGAAATATTTTGGGTTGATTGATTAAAGATATTTATACCTTAAGAATAAACGGTAAATTTCGCAGTGATGTAATAAATTTTTGCATGATATCAATAATTTCGGTCGCAAAACCTAATTTTATTGAATACCAATTTAATACTTTATAGCGAACGATTTAGCGTTTATTATCAAAAGGTTAAAAGCAATAAAAATAAACATAAAAACTGTACATACTTACCTGTGAAATAGAATTCTTAGTGTCCTGCTTTAGCTCACTCATAAGATAGTCGGACTAATTGGTTTTACATAGCTACATAGGCGTAACCTCGAGTATTCAACATTTTTTCTTCGAAACATATGAACGGTCCATCTCTGCATAAAGTAACAAATTCGGTATTTGAATATGTCTGATTCGTCGAGCATTTTCCTTCGTGTGACCATTTTCCGCATTTGTGACATCTTTCAAGGTGTCGTGCTCTTCTTTTTGCTGCGGATTTTGATTTTCCTTTACCAATATATAACTTATTATTTTCGTTCCTAGATTCTTTTCTTACTCCGTCCAATTTACCTCTGATTAATGATACCAATTCACTTGGAAGGGTGTCATTATTACGTTTAGTGATCAAAGCGTGTAGCATTAGACCATGGTTTAGTTCACAGGAAGTCTTCATCTCGTAAAACCTAAAAAAAATAAAAATTCAGAATGGGGGGAGAAGACTAGTTCTTTAGGGTCTGCTAGGGAAAGACCATTCGGGTTCCATTCTCGGAAACTACACGAAAACAGAAAATCTAACTCTAACAGAAATACATATTATCCTTTAAAGACTTGATTCTCCCCACACTTAGTTAGCTGTGGTGTCAAAATTGTGATTAACTTCATCTTCAACTTCCATTGGACTATCTATGTAATGTTTAACTCTGTGACCATTAACCTTAAATTCAATCCCATTTGAATTTATTAATTCTACTGTTCCGTATGGGAAAACTCTTTTGACTATAAATGGTCCAGACCATCTTGATTTCAATTTTCCAGGAAATAGCTTGAATAGTGAATTGAAAAGAAGAACTCATCGGAAAAGATGAATGGAGCATCCTTTTCTAGGAGTTTATTCATAAGAGTGGCAATTTTAGAAAAATCTTTTATGAAACGTCTGTAAAAACCGGCATGCCCTAGAAAACTCCTAACTCCTCTAACATTGGTGGGATGTGGAAGTTTAGCAATTACATCTACTTTAGCTTTATCCACTTCAATTCCTTCCTTTGAAATTTTATGACCAAGAACGATGCCTTCTTTAACCATGAAATGGCATTTCTCCCAATTAAGTACTAGATTTGATTGTTCGCATCTAATAAGCATTCGTTCAAGATTAATTAGACATGTTTCAAAAGTATCACCGAAGACTGAAAAGTCATCCATGAAAACTTCCATGCATTCTTCTATCATGTCGTGAAAAATCGCCATCATGCACCTTTGAAAGGTTGCAGGGGCGTTACAAAGTCCAAATGGCATGCGTTTGTAAGCAAAAGTACCATAAGGGCACGTGAATGTGGTTTTCTCTTGGTCCTCGGGTGCTATTGGAATTTGAAAATATCCGGAAAAACCATCAAGAAAACAATAGTAACTATTTCCGGCTAATCTTTCCAACATTTGATCAATGAAAGGTAAGGGAAAGTGATCTTTTCTGGTGGCGTCATTTAATTTTCTATAATCAATACAAACATGCCATCCTGTTACAGTCCTAGTAGGAATAAGCTCATTTTTCTCATTTGTGATGACAGTCATGCCACCCTTCTTAGGTACGCATTGAACTGGGCTTACCCATAGACTATCAGAAATTGGATAAATTAAACCTGCATCAAGCAGTTTAATAATTTCTTTCTTAACAACATCTTGCATATTAGGATTTAGTCTTCGTTGGCGTTGCGCATACGTTTTATGACCTTCTTCCATAAGGATTTTATGTGTGCAATACGAAGGATTTATTCCTTTAATATCATGAATCTTCCATGCAATAGCTGGTTTATGAGCTTTTAGCACAGAAATGAGTTGAGATTTTTCATTTTCAGTAAGAGAAGACGATATTATTACAGGTAATTCAGACTCACCATGTAAATAAGCATATTCCAAATGGTTTGGAAGTGGCTTTAACTCTAATGTCGGTGGTTCTTCTATCGATGATTTATATCGATATCTGTCTTCCTCTTTTAGCATTTGAATTTCTTCTGTTGTTGGTTCATATCCATTAGCCATAAGTGTAGCTAACATTTCAGTTTCATCAATTGGTTCAGTACTTTCTCCTAAAGAACATTCTCCTGTTCCTTGTAATTCTGGAAATTCTTCTAATAATTCTGCATGTGAATCTATAGTTTGAATATAATAACATGTATCATCTGCAGATTGCGGTTGTTGTATGGCTCTATCAACAGAAAAGGTAACACTCTCGTCCTCTATACTTAGGGTCAGTTTCTTACCAAACACGTATATTATTGCTTTGGCCGTGTTTAAGAATGGTCTTCCTAATATGAGAGGAACTCGAGAATCTTCTTCCATGTCCAGAATAACAAAATCTACTGGAAATACTAAAGTACCAACTTTAACTAGCATGTTCTCCATTATCCCTCTAGGATATTTTACTGATCGATCGGCTAGTTGTATACTTATTCGTGTTTTTTTCAATTCTCCAAGGTCTAGTTTAGCGTATAGTGAATACGGCATTAAAATTATACTAGCACCTAATTCTGCCAATGCTTCTATTGAACTAAGACTACCCAGAAAACATGGAATTGTGAAACTTCCTGGATCTGATAATTTTTCTGGTATCTTATTCAACAGCACTGCAGAACAATTAGCATTCATAGTAACAGCTGAGAGTTCTTCCATTTTCTTTCTATTTGTGATCAGATCTTTCAAGAATTTAGCATATCTAGGCATTCCTGAAATCACATCAATGAAAGGAAGATTGACATTTATCTGTTTAAACATATCCAAGAATTTGGATTGCTCGGCTTCAAGTCTTTCTTTTCTCATTTTACTAGGGTAAGGAAGTGGTGGTTGGTATGGTTTAACATAAGGTTTAGCCTTAACTGTGTTATCTTCATTAACCTTTTCAACTACCGGTTCTGTTTCCTTATCTTGTTCAGGTTGTGGTTCTTGTGAAGTAGGAATAGCTTCATCAGAAATTACAGGCATTTCAGGTGGTTTAAGTGTAATACCACTTCTTGTGGTAATGGCTTTAGCTGTTTCATTCCGGGGGTTAGCATTTGTATCACAAGGTAGACTTCCCGGTTTTCTTTCACCTATTAACGTTGCTAGGTTGCTCACTTCTTGTTCCAAATTTTGAATAGAAGCTTGTTGATTTCTAAATGCTTGAGCATTTTATTCATTGATTTGTTTCTGAGATGTGAAAAATTGCGTTTGAGATTCAACTAGCTTCGACATCATATCTTCTAAATTTGACTTTTTATCATCGGTTTGTGGTTGTTTATTTTGAAAATTAGGTCTTTGTTGGTTGTAAGTATTATTGGATACTTGTTGATTACTAGGACCTTGTTGGTTGTTGTATGGAACATTTCGGTTATAATTCTGGTTTTGATTGTAGATTGGTCTTGGCGGTTGATAATTATTCTGATAATTATTTCCAGGCCTTTGGTTTATGTATGAAACATTCTCTCTTTGTTCCATTGTTAGTTCAATACTGAGACAATCTTTTGTCAAATGTGGTCCTCCACACTGCTCACAACTAATTCTTATTGAGTGAATATCCTTAGTCATCTTTTCCATTCGTCTCTCGACAGCATCTATCTTTGCGGAAATGGAATCTAAGTCATGGCTAGAATCGGCTCTAGCTGCTTTAGATGATCTAACGATATCTTTTTCTTGGTGCCACTCATGTGAGTGGGAAGCAGTGTTATCAATAATTTTGTAAGCATCAGTTGCTGTTTTCTTCATAATGGAACCACCAGCGGCTATATCGATGTCTTTTCTTGTAGTGATGTCGCATCCTTGGTAGAATATTTGTACTATTTGACAAGTGTCTAAACCATGTTGCGGACATCCTCTCAATAACTTTCCAAATCTTGTCCACGCTTCATATAAAGTTTCATTTGGCTTCTGTGTGAACGTAACAATTTCTCCTTGAAGTCTTATGGCTTTAGATGCCGGAAAGAATTGTTTAAGAAATTTTTCAACTAAAACATCACATGTATCAATCGCCTCTTCAGGTAACGATTCTAACCAATCTTTGGCTTCTCCCTTTAAAGTCCAGGGAAATAACATGAGATATATCTGTTCATCCTCAACTTCTCGGATTTTGAATAGAGTACAGATCCTAATAAAGGTACGAAGATGTTCATTTGGATCTTCCTTCGGCGCACCACTAAATTGGCATTGATTAGTTACCATGTGTAGGATTTGTCCTTTGATTTCATAATCTGGCGCATTAATGTCAGGTTGAGTAATTGCGTGACCTTGGCCAGTGCGTTTAGCTCGCATTCGGTCTTCCATACTTAGAGGTTCCAGATTTTCCATAATTGAATTTGTTGAATCTGAATCACTAGAGGATTCTGATTTAATGGTTGGTTCCTCAACAATCTCTGTTTGAATGATTGGTGGTTTTGGAGGAAAGATTAATGGTTCAAGATCTATGAATTGTCACTGAATATTCTCCGGATTCTCAATTGTGAGGTCGGCTTCAAAAAATGGATTATCGGAAATTTGAATTGGAGTACTTGTTCGACTTGATAACGATTCTAAGGAAAAATCAACGGCGACAATATTTGCTAGATGTCTTGATCGAGTTACAGGTGGTGAACGTACAAAAGGTGGTGAACGTTTTGCTCGGTGCATTCACTGAATATCCTATTAGTTTTTAAAAATAAGAAAAATTATATAAGTTATCAAATTAATAGACTTTTTGGCTTTTGCGCACGTTTCGAATAGCCAAAAGATGCAGCAGAGGGGCATGATTTGTTTGGTCTCAATATAATTGAGTACTGTTTGGCTCCAATAACCCGGTCCACGTACAAATCCAACTATTACTACGAACCAGAAAATGGATGTCTATCAATTTAACCACTTAAATAATTTTTTGTTTTGAAATTTTAGAGAAGAAATAGAAAAAAATTCTATGTCCTATAAACTAGAGCGTCGAGAAATAAGAAAGAAAAAGATTGCGCGTCGAAAAATGTTGAAAAATAAAAGGTCGAAAAATAAAAAGAAAGTAGCGCGTCGAAACTTAAAAAGGAACTAAAAACTAAGAATTAAAAGTTGCGTCTAAAAATATTAAAGCTTAGAGAAATACTATATCCCAAAACGACAATAACTTAAAAAGTACTAAAATATAAAAACGACGTCGTAAAATTCTAAAGCACCTAAATCTTAGTCTAAAGAAAAGGCACTTAAGGGATTTTACGGCAAAGCTTAAAAATCTAGAAATAAAAATAACTATGGCAAAAACTATGACTTAAAACTAAATATGAGCGAAAAATACAAATATTACGCTAAAAAAAATAAAAAGATACAAAATATAAAAATAAACTTAAAGTTGTAAAAAGTACAATTTTTATAAAAATATTATTTTTAAATTAATATTTTATAAAAGTATTAATTTTATAAGTAATAAAACTAATTAATCCCTAAAAATACAAATTCAATTAACTAAAACTAATTAATATTTTAATTAAATCCTAATTAATAATAATAATAAATTAAACAACCCTGATTTCGGAATTAATTCTGCAGTATTTGACCTATCAGAAACCTCCGCGAGTGCGGATGCCAACTGGCAAAAAGTACCGCGAGTACGGATACCTCAGGTTCAGATCAGATGCAGTTCGAATTTTGCAGGCTCAGTTTGTTTTATTAAATTTTTTTTTACTTTTTATTTTAATTTTCTGTTTTATAAAATATTTATATAAAATAAATAAAAACTTATAATTTGAAAAATAGAAATAAAATTACTTTATAATTTTATATATTTTAAACAAATTCTTAAAAATATATAGACAATTTTTTATATATTTTTGTATTTTTAATATTTAAAACATATTTTTACAAAAATAAACTAAAACTTAATAAAAAAAATTTTTTTTTTATATATAGCGTTGCGCTTTCGGCGTTTTAACTTTCCCCGGCAGCGGCGATAAAAATACTTGATGTGCGTAGAGGTGTATACGAAATAGTTATATTTTTACAACAAAATACTATTAAATACGATACAATTTTACACAAGTTATTTATTTATTTATAGAGTGGATATACCTAAACCTTGCTACAACACTTATAGGCAGTGTACCTAATCGTACAGTAGTGTAGTTTTTAGTAAGTCCGGTTCGTCCAGAGGAAACTAGCCAAGTTTAACGCTATATTTTTAAAAACTATATTTGTATATAAATATAAATATATAAATAAGAAGTATTATTATTATTATTATAAAAGGGGGTTTTTACCGTTTAATGACCGGTTTGTCGATTTTAAAACTTTAGTCGCAGTTAAAACCTAATGTAAAATATTAAAAATAAATATAACTTAATTTAAAGCGTAAAGTAAATGACAATAATTAAAGTGCGATAAATTAAAGTGAGATAAATAAAATGACGGTAAATAAAATTGCGATAATTAAAAAGTACGATAATTAAAATGACAATAAATTAAAGTGCGATAATTAAAAGTGCAATTAAATATGAAATAAAGGAATTATGTTTATTTAAACTTCCATAATCATGATGTTTGACGTGTTGATTTTTAGTTTATTCCCATGGGTTAATTGTCCTTTGTCCTGGATTATTCGATATGTCCATACGGATTTGTCCATAATAGTCCATCAGTCATAATCATAAAGTGCGAAAGTCTTCGTCAAATTATTCTTATTCCCGAAGTCAAATATTCCAACTAATTGGGGATTCGAATTGTAACAAGGTCTTAATACTTTGTTTAATGAATACACCAGGTTATCGACTGCGTGTAAACCAAGGTTTTACTACTTTGTTAACAATTACACCAATTACCCTTGAATGTAATCCACCCCTATTTCAACAAGTCTATTAACTATTAATTCAGTTCCGTGTCCGGTAAAATGAACAATTATTGGTATTTATAGATATCCCGCCCACCGTACCCAGTCAAGTGTATATGGTTATATATAAATACGTCAAATTATAAGTCTATATATTAAATTAACAAGGTATCATTTAGTTAATATAAAGCCCATTAATAGCCCATAGTCTAATTTCCACAAATGTCGTTCTTTTGTCCAAACCCCAATTATGGTCCAAAGCCCAATTACCCAATTTTAATATTTAGCCTAACATCATGATTACTTCGGCTTAAATAAGCATAATAATAACTTAGCTACGAGACATTAATATAAAAATAACATTAACCATAACTTACAGTGATTAAAAATAGCGTAGCGTTACACGGACAGAATTTCGACTTACACCCTTACAACATTCGCTAACATACCCTTATTATTAGAATTAAAATTAAAATTATAATTATAATATAAATATATATATATATATATATATATATATATTTACGTGTGAATGAGAAGAGAAAAAGATTAGAAAAAGTGTGTAAAATTCGTGCAGAATTTGATGGCTTTTATAGGCCCACGTTGTACTGTAGAGCTCCGCGAGTGCGGATGTCTCTTTCACAAAAGTACCGCGAGTGCGGATGTCTGGAAACCAGCTCACATATTAGATCCAAAACGTGGGCTGGGTAAAATTATATTATATAATAATATATATAATTAATTATATATTATATTTTATTCTTATGCATAGTTGACTTGTAATTTTTGGTCCGTCGCGTCGAGCGTTGAGAGTTGACTTTGGTCCCGGTTCCGGATTTTCGAACGTCCTTTCTTATGATTTAATATCGTGTACTTTGCGTTTTGCGTCTTGTACTCTTGTAATTTTGAGACGTTTCTCATCAATAATTTGAACCACTTTGATTGTACTTTGTACTTTTGAGCTTTTTGGTCATTTGCCTCTTCAATTCGTCGAATCTGTCTTTTGTCTTCACCTTTTATTATTTAAACGAATATCACTTGTAAATAGAACAATTGCAACTAAAAGCTTGTCTTTCTTGAGGGATAATGCTACGAAATGTATGTTCGTTTTTAGCATTATCAGTACCCAAATTCTATCAGCCAAATATCGAGTTGTGTCTTCCCGAATATTAAGCTGTTTTTCCAATTCTTTGGGTATTTCCCTTCCAAAACTTCCTTCCTTTAAAACCACATGTTGTACCTCTTTTATTCGAGTAGTAAGGTTGGTATGAATAATCATATTCATAGCTTTTACTCGAATAGGTTCTCTTTGTTTTCGACTCAAGGCATCGGCTACTACATTTGCCTTCCCCGGGTGGTAACGAATCTCACACTCGAAATTATTTAGCAGCTCAACCCACCTACGCTGCCTCATGTTTAGTTGCTTTTGATTTAAAATATGTTGAAGACTTTTGTGGTCAGTGTATATGATAAATTTGACCCCATATAAATAATGTCTCCACATCTTTAATGCAAAAACAACGGCGCTCAATTCCAAATCGTGTGTGGTGTAGTTTCGTTCATGAATCTTGAGTTGTCGAGAAGCATATGCAATTACTTTCTTTCGTTGCATAAGAACACACCCAAAACCTAATCGTGATGCGTCACAATAAACGACAAAGTCTTCAACTCCTTCGGGTAACGAAAAAATAGGTGCCATAGTTAACTTCTTCTTCAATAATTGGAAGGCAACTTTTTGTTCAGAAGTCCTATCATAGTTCTTCCCTTTATGTGTCAATGCGGTTAAAGGTTTTGCTACCTGGGAGAAATCTTGAATAAATCTCCTATAGTAACCGGCTAAACCTAAAAATTGACGTATTTGCGTTGGAGTTTTCGGGGTTTCCCAATTTTTAATGACTTCAATCTTGGCGGGATCAACCTTGATTCCATTACTACTGACTACATGGCCAAGAAATTGTACTTCCTTTAATCAAAAAGCGCATTTAGAGAATTTTGCATAAAGTTGTTCTTTTCTTAACAACTCTAACACAAGTCTCAAGTGTTGTTCATGCTCTTGGTTATTCTTCAAATAGATAAGAATGTCATCAATAAAGACAATAACAAACTTATCTAAATATGGACTACATACTCGGTGCATGAGGTCCATGAATACCGTGGGTGCATTGGTTAAACCGAATGGCATAACCATGAATTCGTAGTGTCTATAACAAATTTTGAAGGCTGTTTTCGGAATGTCGGCTTCTTTAACCCTCAGTTGATGATAACCCGGCCTTAAGTCGATTTTGGAGTATACGCTTGAACCTTAGAGTTGATCAAATAGGTCGTCGATTCTCGGTAAAGGGTATCGGTTTTTGATGGTTACTTTGTTCAGCTCACGGTAATCGATACACATGCAAAAAGACCCATCTTTCTTTTTGACGAAAGAATTGGAGCTCCCCATGGTGACGTACTTGGTCGGATGAAACCACGCTCGAATAGTTCTTGTAGTTGACTTTGTAATTCTTTCATTTCGGTAGGTGCAAGTCTATATGGAGCACGAGCTATAAGTGCGGCTCCTGGTACAAGATCTATTTGAAATTCGACGAATCGGTGTGGAGGTAGTCCCGGTAATTCGTCCGAAAACACCTCAAAAAATTCTATTACAACGGGAACGTCATTGATTTTCTTTTCTTCTGTTTCGACCTTGTCGACGTGTGCTAGTACGGCATAGCAACCTTTTCTTATTAGTTTGCGCGCCTTTAAACTACTAATAAGATTTAATTTGGCATTACCCTTTTCTCCGTACACCATTAAGGGTAATCCTTCTTTGCTCGGGATGCGAATCGCCTTTTCGTGACAAACAACCTCGGCTTTTACTTTAGACATCCAATCCATACCAATAATTACGTCGAAGCTCCCCAATTCCACCGGTATCAAATTAATTGCAAACGTTTCGCTAGCTAAACCAATTTTTCGATTATGGCAAATTTTATCAACCTTAAATAGTTTACCGTTTGCTACTTCGACTATACACTTATTATCCAAAGGAATTAACGGGCAATTTAATTTAGCACAAAATTCTCTACTCATATAACTTCTATCCGCACCCGAATCAAATAAAACATAAGCAGGTGTATTGTCGATAAGAAACGTACCCGTAACAAGCTCCGGGTCTTCATGTGCTTCTGCCCCATTGATGTTGAAGGCTCTTCCACGGCCTTGCCCGTTATTATTCCCTTGATTAGGACATGCATTTTTTAAATGGCCCGGCTTCCCACATCCATGACAAATAATGACACCATTATTTGCTCCTCTATTTCCGTAAGCTGGTGGTCCGTAAATCTCACACTTTGCCTCACTATGACCTTTCCTATTACACTTGGTACATAACACCCTACAGAACATTTTCGGATGATTGGTTTCACATCTTAGGCACGGAGTTTTCTGCCACCTATTGTTATAGTTGTTGTTATTGTTACCGCGATTGAGGTTGTTGTTGTTGTTGTTGTAATTGGGGTTATTGTTGTTGTTGGGACAGTTGTTATTGTTATTATTGGGATTGGGGTTGTTGTTGTTGTAGTTGTTGTTGGGGTTACGATTTTTGTTGTCGCGATGGTTGTTGCGATGGTTGTTGCGATGATTGTTGTAATTGTTGTTGTTGTGGTGGTTGTTTTGGTTATTGTTGTTGTGTTGGTGACCCTTGTCACCGCTTTCTTCCCACTTTCTTTTACCTTCTTTCATTTTGGCCTCCTCGGCCTCCTGCACTTTCATCCTCCCTTCAATTTGGCCTATGAGTTTATGGGCCATACGACTTCCTTTCTGCATTGTTGTAGGGTCGTTTAAACCTACATGCTCCTGAATTCGTTCCGGTAATCCCTTCACGAATGCTTCTATTTTGGCTTCCTCGTCCTCAAATGCTCCAGGACACATAAAAGCCAGTTCTGTGAAACGTCGCTCGTAGCTGGTGATGTCATAACCTTGGGTTGTCAGTTCTCTAAGCTCTGTCTTGAGCTTGTTGATTTCTGTTCGGGGACGGTATTCTTCCTTCATCATGTGCTTGAAGGCGGACCATGAAAGAGCGTAGGCGGTATTCTGTCCTACGTGATCCATGTAGGTATTCCACCATGCCAATGCAGTATCCTTAAAAGTATGTGAGGCATACTTCACTTTTTCCTCTTCCGAATAGTTGCTACTTGCGAACACGGCTTCGACTTTCTCCGTCCACCATTTTAATCCAATGGGTCCTTCGGTCCCTTCAAAATCATTTGGTTTACAGGCCATAAAAGCTTTGTAGGAACATCCTACACGGTTGCCTGTATTGTTCGCTCCACTGCTGGAACCCGATTGGTTGTTGTTGTTATTCATTGCAGCCACCACTGCAGCAACACTTGCAGCAAAGGCTTGAAGTTCTTCAATGTTCAAGCTTTGTCTCGTGACTAGGGCCATTTCTTTTAAAAATAGCCGAATGAGTTAATCATATAGAATATTATGAGTAGTTAATAGCACTTTGTAGCGTCATATAAATTTGTTATTATAAAAGCCTTTTCTTCATATTAGCGTTTTATAATTGTGGTTCGGGTAGTACCCACCCGTTAAAATTCATACTCAATAGCTAGTACACAAATAACTACTATGATCAAATAATATTCCATTATGAAAAACTTAATGCATTAATACTTCACGCTTATTCTTTTTGTACAATATTTTACAATAACATCATACTACTCTATTTTACAAAACATATGTAAAATATAGCACACTATATGTTATTATACAAGGCGTGAAGTCGAGTAGCTGCAAAAACATATTAGAAATGACGCGATTTCTTGTCGTTTGGTGAATCATGATACTTTTTAATTTCCCAATAAGGTTTGCAAGTCATACGGGCGGTTTTTTGGTTTCGTGTAATGGGTCCTGAAGTGGTAGGTGCGGTTGAATCAGTTTTATAAGGATGACTTTGGCTGGAAGGATTATGGTTATCCCTGATAACCAATGGTCGGTTATTTTTTGGATAAGGTGAAGATATGTCAAGTTCGGGTTTTAGGGCTAAAGATTTCCCCCAAGATTTTTTTTTAAGTTTTGCTGTTTCATCAAATTTTTCCCTTGAAAACTCGATTACTTCTTCTTCTGGACCCACTTTTGGATCCTCTTCCGATTCTTTCACTTCCGGTTCATCCGGAAATTGTGAATCTTCCCAAAAAGCCTCATCATCTCCCTCATATCCATCATTAGATATATGGATGGTTGACGCATCTGTCTTTGTGTCCTCTTCATCACTTGATAAAATAATGATCGGTTCCGTTGCTGGAGATTCATCTTCGGAGTCGGTAAATGAGATAATAAATTCGATGCTAGAGGTAGACATCTATCACACAACAGCGAGCACGTTAAGATATTAATATATCTTATAATATTTACATGTTAATAATCTATGTTTCCAACAAAAGTGCTAAACAATCGTTTTTAAAGCAGACACGGTCGAAGTCCAGACTCACTAATGCATCCTAAAAAAAATCGCTTAGACACACTAATGAAAAATTTTCTGGTTCTCTAAGACCATCGGTCGGATACCAACTGAAATGCCCCGTTCATATGGATTATAAACGTTTCATATTAATTGGTTTCTTTGTGAGGTTTTGACCTATATATGAGACGTTTTTCAAATCTTGCATTCGTTTTAAAAAAAAACAACCATAACCTTTATTATATGAATAAAGGTCTAATGACATAAATTTAAATTGTCGATCAAAGACAATCTCCTCAATGTACATAATTTTTACATACACCATTACATAAAAGTAGACAATATATTACATACACAAATTCCGAATGCAAGTTTAATTATTATGAAAAGCATGCCGACTCCAAATCTTGACCTTGGGTTAACATGCAACAGCGGAAGCGTTTAATAATCACCTGAGAATAAACATGCTTAAAAACGTCAACAAAAATGCTGGTGAGTCATAGGTTTATTCCTATATAATAATTCATAATAATAATAGACCACAAGATTTCATTTATAAATAGCGTACACAAATCATGTGTATAAAAATCAGTCATATGATAAACACCTGGTAACTGACCTTAACAACATGCATATAGAATATTCCCCAGTATACAGCGCGCAGCTAATAAACAAAAATTCGAATTACTAAAGCATACCTTTTTCCAGTATGAGGGGAGTTAGTGCCTGTAGATCTACCTTTAGGATTCGCGTCAATTAGTGGCCACTATACAGTCCCCATACCATTTTCCAGCATGAGGGGTGTATAATAAACGCTAATTCTTAGGTTACCAGAAAAAGAGGAAATATCCGGTGTAATCAATCGATCATAGAATGTAGTTCAAGTACTTGTGTCTATTTCGAAAACATTTATAAAACAGCATGTATTCTCATCCCAAAAATATTTAGATAGTAAAAATGGGACTATAACTCACTTGTAATGATGATTTTCAAATAGATGGATATACGACTTGGCCTTGACAATTCACGAACCTAATAACAATATTTTACGTCAAAATATATATAATTAATATTCCATACTTATGATACTTTTAATTGTCCAATGTTAGTAGTCCAACGTTAGTAGTCCAACAGTCCGATAGTCCAATAATATATATATATATATATATATATATATATATATATATATATATATATATATATATATATATATATATATATATATATATATATATATATATATATCGTGTTAGAATTAACTAACACTATTATATATTATCTTAATATAATTAAAACACATAATATATATATTGTCTGAATCATCCCACGACCCATTGTATACATGTCTCAGACTCGATCACAACCCATGGTATATATATTATTTTAGAATCAACCTCGACCCATTATATGCTAACTCGAGCATTACCGCATATAGTGTCTTATGGGTTATTCAAAATAATATATATAGATGATGTCAACATGATATGTCAAAACATTGTATACGTGTCTATGGAAATCAAGTCATATATATATATATATATATATATATATATATATATATATATATATATATATATATAGATAGTGTCTTACGATTTTTATTAAGACTATAATATATTGTCGTAGAATTAACCCCGACTATTATAATTTGTATTTCTACTAGGAAGAGATCAAGACATGTATAAATACATGTAGGATATAGGTAAAATTAGCTAGGATAAGATTAGTATAGATTTGTTAGAAAAATTCACGTAGCTAAAACAAACAAATCTATCCAATTTTGTTTTGCCCATTACTTCTTCATTTCAAATCCGTTTTGAGTGTTTCAAATTGACATGGTTTCGTATCGAACCGAATATTATTAATCTTAACAGAAAAGGTATAGGTATATAGACAGAAATATAGGTTACAAGTCATTTTTGAAAGAGGTAGTCATTTCCGTCGAAAGAACGACATCTTGATGACCATTTTGAAAAACATACTTCTATTTTGAGTTTAACCAAGATTTTTGGATATAGTTTCATGTTCATATGAAATAACATTTTTCCAAAAGATCAACTTTTAAATCAAAGATTATGATATTTTTAATTAACCAACCCAAAATAGCCCGCTGTTTTACTACGACGGCGTATGTCTGGTTTTATGGTATTCTTCGTTTTTACAAGTTTTATATCCTTATGTTAGCATATCATATAGATATAATACATGTGTTGAAATGTTTTTAAGAGTCAAGTTAGAAGGATTAATGTGACGACCCAGAAATTTCCGACCAAATTTAAAACTTAATCTTTATATAATTTCGACAAGATAAGCAAAGTCTGTAATATTGATTCTCAAAATTTTTGAACTAATGTTATGTATTCAGTTAACCTTTGACTATTGACCGACGATTCACGAACATCTATTTGTAAATAGATATATATATATATATATATATATATATATATATATATATATATATATATATATATATATATATATATATATATATATATACAATAAGTTGGAATATTAATTATTAAAATTAATTATAAATAAGTTGCAATGTATATTAAATAAAGATATATATATATATATATATATATATATATATATATATATATATATATATATATATATATGATCTCAAGTTATTTAGTAAACGATAGTAACATTCGATTATTGATTCGATTGATATTTAGATAAGTTAACTAAAACGTTTAAGATGAACAAGTAAAACATTAATTTGCTACAGTATTTTTGAATTGCTACAGTACCTGAAAAGCTACAGTGTTTTCGAAAACTACTATTTGCTACAGTAAAAATCATTTTGCTACAGTAAAACACTATTTCAAAAATGAAAATGTATGTATATTTTACAAATGTTATAAAATATAATATTAACTTAGATATAAAATGTTTTGATTTAAAATAATATTATTATATATTAAAATGTTAATGACCAAATCACTCGAACGTACAAGATACACTTTGGGTAATATAGTTATTGGTAATGTAAGTCTATATTTTGACAAAGGTACACGTCGCGAAACGTAAAGTACAAGTTTTCTTAGTGTACGAAAGGACGTTCGAAAAAACGGAACCGGGACATAAGTCGAGCGTCAACGTATAAGTTTTCGGACCTAAAATTACAAGTCAACTATGCATATGAATATAATATAATATATATATATATATATAATTAATATAAATTTTATATATATATATATATATATATATATATTATATAATAATATGTCAACAAACAAGAAAAGAAAACATTGTGAGCTGGAGGCACTAGCCATGCGATCTCATGGCCATTAGCCTACAGACCCATGTGATCGCATGGGGGTCAGGGGCGGGCCACATCTATAAAACGAGCGAAAATGATTCAGATTGTTCACTCATTCTTTCTATTCTTTCTCTTCTGTAAATTTTATTAATTATATTATTATTATTATTATTATTATTATTATTATTATTATTATTATTATTATTATTATTATTATTATTATTATTATTATTATTATTATTATTATTATTATTATTATTATTATTATTATTATTATTATTATTAAGATTATTAATATTATTATTAATCTTATTTATTATTATTAGTAATATTAATATTGATATTATTATTAGTATTATACATAAAATATTACGATCAGGTTATGCTCAAACGATTTCAAAACAAGGTTTTCGAAGAGGGATAGAGTTTTATGGTTTATATTTATGGAAGTTATGGGTATGGTTCGGGAGTGTTGCTCGTGAGTCAAACTAGTGTTTATCATCTCCGTTGCGTCTACATACTTTCCTGCAATATTGAATCACAATATTGATACATGAGCATTCATATCTTATCTTTTATATATTTAATAGCGTATACATGTCTAGTGCTCGAGTATATATGTTTATGCATACTTGTATGCTTTAATTTTGTTGTTAGATAGTTGATGATGAATCACGAATTTGATACATATGTTATTGATATAAGGTATATGATATGCATGTCGTTGTAAAGCTGTCAAAAAATTAATAACTTTTCATTTAGAAATCGTGTTTTTTCGAGGAACGGATTAAAAGTTATGGTCAACTGAATTATGATTAATATTAATTGAAATTATTTTTGAATCTACAATTGATATTTAAACAATTTGTTTATGAGATTGATAAATTGAATTTCCAAATATTATTAGTCGAGTAAATGAATTCTTATATAAGGCATGTCTCGTTGAACAATTGTCAAAGTTGACTGTCTTATCATGTTTTAAAGCTTTATAAACACTATAATCTGATTTTACAAGTATTGAAAAGCTATGTGAAATGTTAAAATATATTCAATTGCTATGATCATTCAAATATAATATAGCTCCTGAAATAAATAATATTTTAAGTTTGATAAACTATAAATTCATTCAATTATCAAGATTGATACTATGTTAATATAATAAACATGTATAGATTTAAAGATCATATCGGGTCAGGTTGACTTGTGAGATGACTTTTGTTAACTTTTGCATGTCGGTCTCGAGCATTAGGGTTGTGATACACTATGACCTGACCTAGCTTGTTAAACATCTATTGACCAAAATATGTTCTCTAGGTTGAGATTTATGATTACTTTGCATTCCATGTTTCGGTCACATTTCGATGAATGAGTTTTTGTGTTGCTAAGGTGAGTTTCATTTGCTCCCTTTTTAATTGCTTTTGCAATCTATATTTTTGGGCTGAGAATACATGCACTTTATTTTAAACGCAATGGATACAAGTACATACTAAATTCTACACTGAGTTTGAACCGAAAATCTCTTAGCTTTGGTAACTAGTAACTGCCGGTTATAAGAACTGGTGGGCGAGAGTAGTAGTATATGGATCCATAGGGCTTGACATCCCCGTTTGTTCCAGTTATAGAAACCCTAGCCTGAACTATAAAACAGACGTATGCTATTTGAGGTTAGTACACTTTGGTTTACGTGTATTGTACATGTTAGTTGCATGTATGTTAAAACAGGGGTACTTATTATATAGACGTTAAAGTTTAGTTACCAGGGTAGTCAATCTTGTAGAATATTTTGATAAACGTTTCTGGATGAAATAACTGAAATCTTGTGATCCACCTTTACATACAGATTATGCGCAATATTTAAACTATGAACTCACCAATCTTTGTGTTGACACTTTTAAGCATGTTTATTCTCAGGTTCCTAGAAGTCTTCCGTTGGTTGCTTATATGTTATACAAGTTATGTGCATGGAGTCATATATGCTTTATTCGAGAAAACGTTGCATTCACAAATTCATCACCATGTATCTTATTTTGACTGCATTGTCAACGGATATAGTATTGTAAACTATTATTTATGGTGATTGTCTATATGTAGAAATCATCAGACGTCAAAAACATTGGAATTTGATATTCATTTATGGTGTGCCTTTTCAAAAGAATGCAATGTTTATAAAACGTATCATGTAGAGGTCAGTACCTCACTATGAAATTGATGAGTGATGTATTCATCCAAATGGATTTGGACGGGTCATCACAGTTGGTATCAGAGCTTGAGGTCATAGGGAACCAGAATTTGCATTAGTGTGTTTAACTGGTAATTGTTAAGATGCATTAGTGAGTCTGAACTATGACCGTATCTATTTTTACCAAGTTTTGCTTACCATTTATTGTCAGAAATTACTTGCTTATCATTCCTAAGTCTAGATATGTCTTACTGCATTTACTGCATAGATGGTGTATCGACAAAATTCATATCTTAGCATATCTGTTACTGTAAACTTTGCCTGACATCTTCCATAAAATCCTCCGTAATTTATGGAATTTTGGTATTATATATACATATGTAAATTATGTATTGAAAAATACCAATCTAAATCCTATAATCTATCTCATATCAAAAATCAATTCCCTGATTATACAAGATGGATCACGTATCTAGTTCAAATTCCTCAGATTCCGATAGTTATTCCGATATGAAATTCGACCTGAGCTCCGAAAGCAGCGTAACCGGAATGGATCAACCAATTAGCCATCACCTATTCTTGATGAATTAGGGATGAGTTCGTAATCTACTTAATCATTGGAGACAAGAAGAAGGTGATCCCTTCCATCCACCACATTCCCCTATTAGCGAAGAACCTGAAGCACTTACCGGTGAACCTGTTCGTAATACCATTTTCTCTCTCATTTCCAGAGTATCTAGTCACAATTATTTACTATCTCAAATTCTGAATCTTATTCATCCGCTCGTCCAAACCGACAATCATCCCGGTGTAATAGAAGAAGTCAACGAGCTTCGCGCTCGGTAGTGGCTTGGGAGAATATGGTGCAAAGGTTACAAGCACCAGCAGCATCACCGGCATCAACAGTACCACTATCATCAGCACCAACAGTACCATTACCACCACCAACAACAACAACCGCATCGCAAACCTCAACTTCACAATCTGTCCCACGAGCATTAACGTCATCCGCCCTGTAGATACCAAGGAATACCAACAACAACAACAAACAATGAAGTATTGATTCATAACTTCATCGAAGAAATATTCTACAGAAAATATGTAGTTTCTAAAAGTTTTACAGATTATATATTCTAGTGCAAATTGTAAATTAGATGAGTGGGCAGATAGAAATAATGAAGTGAAACCCTGACAGGAATGGTGCGCAATTTACAAGTTAGACTTGTTATACAAGCAGCATCAATAGTACCGTAAGCATCGTCAGCACCAGTAGCACCTATAACATCACAAGCTCCGCCAGTTTCATAATCGCCAACATCATCACAAATCAACAACGCGTATATTGTATCAACGAGTTATGAAGTATTAACTCATTTCCCCAGAAGAAATTATATGTATATATATATATATATATATATATATATATGAATTTTGAAATCAAAATAAATCTTTTCGTACTAAGCTATTACATGTGAATTTTAACTGGTAGGTACTACTTGATTAATTCATATCACTAATATGCTATGATCTACATCCTTCTTTAATGACTTAACAATCGTTAAGCATAATCTCTGTTTCAACTCAATAAGTTCCATTCCATAATAAACCAAGCGTATTATTCAAATACATATTTAATTGTAAACTTTCATTTTTAATGTACTCGAAACTTTCTAGAAATCATCATTCGTACCTTGTGAAGTTCACAAGAATTCCACGAGCATCAACATCCTTCACCAAGGAATATCAATAAGAATAAATAATGAAGTATTGATTACATTAGTGAAATACTTCACGGAGATTATATAATCTCTAAATGTTTTACTGATTATTCATTTCTAGTTCCAGCCGGAAATCAAGTGAGTATAATAGTATATTAACTCATTAAATCTGTATTACATCTGGAGAAAATATACTATAATAAAATTCTATTGTACAAAAATATTAATTGTGAAATTTTTTTAACGGGTAGGTAATACCTGAGAAATATTTAAGTTCACAATTAATATGTTACACAGTACATCATTCGATTATTCAATAATCATTAACTATACTACTTTCACAATGATATACATTATTTTATAGAAATCAAAACAACTATTCTCATTCAAATTTGATTACATATTATGATTTTGACAAATCAAAATTCAAGTCAAGATTTAACAAAAGACATCACTCTTAGATCCCTACAGCTTTCAAAGCTATACTTTGACTTCAAAATTGTAATAGAACATCACTTCTATTCATAAAACTCAGAAAAATATTCATGTCGTTCAAAATTCTAGAACATCAAATGTATATTGACGATTACAATATGCTTTTAAACCCTTCATGAGTCTTGAAAACACCTCAATTAAGAAACAATCGAGAAGATGATCCAACCACACATTATCAATGAAAAGAAGAACTTATGCATACAGTCATGCACCTGGAGAACTCCCGAAACCCAAGTAGAAGTTTAACACGTATCCGTGTCAGATCCTTTGGCATTTATTACCAAAAATAACTTTTTAATCCCTTTTCAAACTAGACAGTTTTGTCACAGTTCCAGCAAATCAACTTCAATTTTTCATTCGAATAAGCCTTATTATAACAATTACCCCTTCATCATTGTTACCGGGGAACCTTTTATATCTCGCCACATTAGCAGAAAAATTACCAACAACTTTATTGATCTTTGACCTTCCGATAAATCATTATACTCATTGAAACTCTATCATGTACTCATCCACATCTTGTAACAATAATTTGCATACCAACTACAGGGAATTAGCAATCAGTATTTTGAATCTCGCAGTGTTTTACATCAACAGTTATATGCATACATATAACAATTATCTCTTAGAATTATGATCTTCCATTATGAAATTCTGAAAAATGCCCAGCCTATGAATCAGTTCTCGAAATTTTGAAAAATGCTGATGAAGCAGCAAAAACTGTAAACGACCTTAACAGCCAAAAGTTTGATGATAAAGAATAGTGTATTGTCAAAGCTTAGAAAAAGAGAAGGTTTGGAACTGGAAAACGGATTGAGCAAACCATGAAGGAGGCTGTGGACAAATCACAAAGACTAAACCTGCCTTCAAAGAATCCAAAAGATTCAGTATCTGCTGAAGTCATTAACGAATACCTTGCTCCTGACTCTAAGCTTTTACGGACAAATCTTCTTCATCATCCTCCGATATTAGAAATTCTGAGATATCATCATATCTTTCATTATAAATATCCTCGATATATCTGAAGATATTTTCATAACTATCCTTATCTAAAATCATTTATCTCCTCGCGCTATTTGTATTACATCGTAAAGGAAACTGTTTTAGTTTCTAGATTCTGAAAAATTCGAATTAAAATTTGAATGTTTTTGAAGTAATGTTGGGAATTGAAGCATGAGTTAGTATAATATAATGACACTTGATCAACGTGATTATATTATAGTAAGTCATGATGAGTTTCTAATGGAACGTGATAAAGGTTCACAGATCATACCCTCATCATGAACCATGTTACATAACTCTTTCATTCTATTTAACCTCTAAACTATCAAGAAAGTATTTTTCTTGATGATTCGTTCTTTTCTGAATATTCTGATAATTTGACAAATCAAATCATGCTATTACCTTTCCTTTCTACTTGGTATATTATGATCATTCGAAACTCCATACCTATGAATTTTGGACCATTATCCGCTTGACTTGAAGTCGAGAAGGAAAAACAAAAGTATGGAACTCCTAAATATAAGGAAAAATATAAAGCCTGACAACAACACATAAATTACAAACCGTGTATATCAATACATACTGCAACATAAAGACACGGGAGAATTAAAAACATTATAACCCCAAGGTAATAGTAGAAGAAAATAACTTCCTCTGGTGTCAGATGAAAAAGAAGAATGAAGGATACGATAGCCAGGAAAATATCAAGAATCAGGACTGGATTTAACATTTTCACAACCTATTGGGAGCTATGAAATGAGGAAGAAGATGTAGGAATAATGATAATAATGGAATGGAAGAGGTTGATTTATAGCAAAATATCATACATAGCAATCGAGGCAGATTACCGCAATTAATCAAAGAGGATCATAATTTCCCTTATTATCGGAGAATCAAATCTTTTATAGTTTTCAAGAATTATCTTTAGATTCCTTGAAATCCTGAAATCCACTGTGACTACGTCAAAAGTTAAACCTTTATCTCAACCTTTTGTGACAGCTTCACTCGTACGCTTCACATAATCGAATCGTTTTATCTATATTAGTCAATAATGATGAAACTCTATTCATCAACTCGTATTCGTCATGAAAACATTTTTATTGTTAGCCATGATAATCTCTATCAAATTTCGGGACAAAATTTCTTTAACGGGTAGGTACTGTGACGACCCGGAAATTTCTGACCAAATTTAAAACTTAATCTTTATATAATTTCGACAAGATAAGCAAAGTCTGTAATATTGATTCTCGAAATTTTTGAACTAATGTTATATATTCAGTTAACCTTTGACTATTGACCGACGATTCACGAACATCTATATATATATATATATATATATATATATATATATATATATATATATATATATATATATATATATACAATAAGTTGGAATATTAATTATTAAAATTAATTATAAATAACTTGCAATGTGTATTAAAAAACTGATTTATGTATATTAAATGAAGATATATACATATATATAATTTCAAGTTATTTAGTAAACGATAGTAACATTCGTTTATTGATTCGATTGATATTTAGATAAGTTAACTAAAACGTTTAACATGAACAAGTAAAACACTAATTTGCTACAGTATTTTTGAATTGCTACATTACCCGAAAAGCTACAGTGTTTTCGAAAACCACTATTTGCTACAGTAAAAAATATTTTGTTACAGTAAAACACTATTTCAAAAATGAAAATGTATGTATACTTTACAAATGTTATAAAATATAATATTAACTTAGATATAAAATGTTTTAATTTAAAATAATATTATTATATATTAAGACGTTAATGACCAAAACACTCGAACGTACAAGATACACTTCGGGTAATATAGTTATTGGTAATGTAAGTCTATATTTTGACAAAGGTACACATCGCGAAACGTAAAGTACAAGTTTTCTTAGTGTAAGAAAGGACGTTCGAAAAACCGGAACCGGGACATAAGTCGAGCATCAATGTACAAGTTATCGGACCTAAAATTACGAGTCAACAATGCATATTAATATAATATAATATATATAATTAATATAAATTATATATATATTATATATATAATAATATGTCGACAAACAAGAAAATAAAACATTGTGAGCTAGAGGAACTAGCCATGCGATCGCATGGCCATTAGCCTACAGATCCATGCGATCGCATGGGGGTCAGGGGCTGGCCACATCTATAAAACGAGCGAAAATGATTCAGATTGTGCACTCATTCTTTCTCTTATTTCTCTTCTGTAAATTTTATTAATTATATTATTATTATTATTATTATTATTATTATTATTATTATTATTATTATTATTATTACTAAGATTAATATTATTATTATTAATCTTATTATTAGTAGTAGTAATATTAATATTGATATTATTATTAGTATTATACATAAAATATTACGACGAGGTTATGCTCAAACGATTTCAAAACAAGCTTTTCGAAGAGGGATAGAGTTAAGAAAATTATGGGTTATATTTATGGAAGTTATGGGTATGGTTCGGGAGTGTTGCTCACGAGTCAAACTAGTGTTTATCATCTCCATTGCGTCTACGTATTTTCTTGCAATATTGAATCACAATATTGATACGTGAGCATTCATATCTTATCTTTTATATATTTAATAGTGTATCCATGTCTAGTGCTCGAGTATATATATTTATGCATACTTGTATGCTTTAATTTTGTTGATAGATAGTTGATGATGAATCACGAATTTGATACATATGTTATTGATATAAGGTATATGATATGCATGTTGTTGGAAAGCTGTCGAAAAATTAATAACTTTTTATTTAGAAATCGTGTGTTTTCGAGAAACGGATTAAAAGTTATGGTCAACTGAATTATGATTAATATTAATTGAAATTGTTTTTGAATCTACAATTGATATTTAAACAATTTGTTTATGAGATTGATAAATTGAATTTCCAAATATTATTAGTCGAGTAAATGAATTCTTATATAAGGCACGTCTCGGTGAACAATTGTCAAAGTTGACTGTCTTATCATGTTTTAAAGCTTTATAAACACTATAATCTGATTTTACAAGTATTGGAAAGCTATGTGAAATGTTAAAATATATTCAATTGCCATGATCATTCAAATATAATATAGCTCCTGAAATAAATAATATTTTGAGTTTGATAAACTATAAATTCGTTCAATTATCAAGATTGATACTATGTTAATATAATAAACATGTATAGATTTAAAGATCATATCGGGTCAGGTTGACTTGTGAGATGACTTTTATTAACTTTTGCATGTCGGTCTCGAGCATTAGGATTGTGATACACTATGACCTGATCTAGCTTGTTAAACATCTATTGACCAACATATGTTCTCTAGGTTGAGATCTATGATTACTTTTCATTCCAAGTTTCGATCACATTTCGATGAATGTGTGATGACCCGGGAATTTCCGACTAAATTTAAACTTAATCTTTATATGATTTCGATACGATAAAAAAAGTCTATAATGTTGAGTCTCAGAATTTTTCTTTACTATTTACATGGATAACATTTACCCATCGACTGTTGCCGACGATTCACGAACAATTATTTGTAAATAAATATGTATATATATACATAAATGTAATATGTATAATAATTTGATATTATAAAATATAATTTAAACATTTAATATTAAATATGTAAAATAAGATAAAAAAATAATTAAGTTATATTTAAAATGAATTTATATATATATATATATATATATATATATATATATATATATATATATATATATATATATATATATATATATATATATATATATATATATATATATGATTTCTATAGAAAATTATTATAATATGTATGTACGTAAGAATTTAATACTCAATGTAAGCTACTATATATAAATTATTAAATACTACATAATTAATAAATTGTATATATAAAGTATAATTACAAGTTAAAAATATAATACTAATATTATTAGTACTTTCATTAATATTATTAATATTAATAAAAATTTTAACATTAAAATCAGTATTATTTATATTACTGAAAGTTAATACATTTAAGTTGGTTATATTATCATGAATCATGGATAATATTAATATCATTATTATTAGTATTGTTATGATTGATATTATTGTTATTATTAATATTATTAGCATTATTATAATTAGTATTATTGTTATTAATAATATTATTGTTATATATTCTATAGTAACTATTATAAACATCATTAGTAATAATATTATTATTACTATTATATTATTGAAAATTTTACCACAATTATTAAGTGTATTAATATTATAAAGATAAGTATTATTATTATTATTACTATTATTATTAATATAATTATTAATTAGTAATATAATTTAAATATAAATTGGATAAGATAAAAAGACATAAATTACTCGTATGTAACTACTCCTATCAGATCCATTTTTTCCTGCCCTTCTATTCTGCTCGTGATTTTTTTTTGTCAACTGTCATCAACCTTACAAACCATTCGATCCTCTCATATTTCCCTACATTAAACCATTTAAATTCTTCAATTCCTTTTATCAATTATCAACCAAAAATCGTGAATTAAGCAGAAGACATAAACCATTATTTTTTTTTCTTTTCACAGCTCGACAACCCTGTTGTTTAACTTTTTATCAAATGTTCGATTTAGCATCAATCTTCAAATTGTAATAATGCAGAGTTGTTAGGAACATTTAACTCAAACTATCTACAAAGTTTCAAGTATTAATTTTCAGAATCAAGAACGAATTTTGGAGTCAAAGTTTGGATTCAAAAAGTCAAAGAAATTGTTCTTGGTAAAAATTCGAGATATCTGTTGCTGTTAAGGTTAAATTAATTGTTTATAAAGATTCTAGGAGTTAGTTAAAAATTATTTCATGTTACAAACTTGGTCAAAAACAGCTTAAATTGTCGATTCAAGTTTGAGGTTTTTTTTTTTTTATATACTCGTCGAACAGCAGGTTTTTCTTTTCTTTATTTTTTTTATTTAATTTCGGTTGTTATTGATTCAAACATATAATTGGAACGTTTCTGTTTAAATACAAGTCTAGATCAAATACATAATTTAGTCCCTAAGTTGAATTGGTTCAAGGGTTGTTCGATTTGTAGAAGATGAAGGAAAAATAGAAATCGACTTAAATTCATTTAAGTTCAAATCATAACAGATAGATACAGTTAGAGCAGATGGTTATGGTGTGTTTTAGGGGAACGAGAGGTCGCGGGTTCGAGTCCCGGCTTGGGCAATCTACCATTTCTTTTTAAACCTTTAAAGGTAGTTTCATATTATTATTATTATTATTATTATTATTATTATTATTATTATTATTATTATTATTGTCACTAATGATGTTACTAGTATTATTATTGTTGAAAGTATTACTAGTACTATTAGTATTATCATTATAATTTTTGGAATTATCATTATAATTAGTATTATAAATATTACTATTATTACTATGATTAAAATTTTTATTATTGTTAATGTATTATAATTATCATTGTTATTATTAGAAATTGTTATTAGGACTAACATGATAGTTATTATTATTATTATTACTAATAAAAATATTAGTTACCATTTATTATTAGTATTACGATTATAGTCACCAATATGAATAATAATATTATTATTAGGACTACTAATTTATCATTTTTTGTAATTGTTAGTATTATTGTTATTATTAACCCAAGTAGAATTTTAAACAATATCGTTACTATTATTAGTATTATCATTATCAATAAAATTATTATTATTATTATTATTATTATTATTATTATTATTATTATTATTATTATTATTATTATTATTATTATGAGTAAATCATTGTTATCAGAACTATCATTTTTAACAAATAAATATTTTGTACATAAAATATACTCTTTACATATACTAAAAGTACATTAATATTTCATATACAATATATCAAACATATTAATAGTATTTATATAAATACTTACATATAACCAGCTAATGATTTTAAATATAATACTGATCATATAATATATATATATAGATATATTGATACAAATAAATATATAAATATTTATCATTTTAAATATATATACAAAATAAATAAATATAACATATAAATTAAATATATCAAATATATCTAAATAACATAATATAACAAGTATATTATTAATAACAAATTATATATATATATATATATATATATATATATATATATATATATATATATATATATATATATATATATATATATATATATATATATATATATTGTTCAATTACAAATATGTGTGTTAATATATATATACAAATGATATAGGTTCGTGAATCCGATGCCAACCCTGCATTATTCAGTTGTTCAATATAGTCATATGTATTTTTACTACAAAATACATTAGGTGAGTTTCATTTGCTCCCTTTTTAAATGCTTTTGCAATATATATTTTTGGGACTGAGAATACATGCACTGCTTTTATACCTGTTTTACGAAATAGACACAAGTAATTGAAACTACATTATATGGTTGAATGATCGAAATCGAATATGCCCCTTTTTAGTCTGGTAATCTAAGAATTAGGGAACAGACACCCTAATTGACGCGAATCCTAAAGATAGATCTATCGGGCCCAACAAGCCCCATCCAAAGTATCGGATGCTTTAGTACCTCAAAATTTATATCATGTCCGAAGGAGGATCCCGAAATGATGGGGATATTCTATATGCATCTTGTGAATGTCGATTACCAGGTGTTCAATCCATATGAATGATTATTTTTGTCTCTATGCATGGGACGTATATTTATGAGAAATGAAAATCTTGTGGTCTATTAAAATGATGGAAATGAATGATTATGATAAACTAATGAACTCACCAACCTTTTGGTTGATAATTTAAAGCATGTTTATTCTCAGGTACGAAATAAATCTTCCGCTGTGCATTTGCTCATCTTAGAGATATTACTTGGAGTCATTCATGACATATTTCAAAAGACGTTGCATTCGGGTTGTTGAGTTCATCAAGATTATTATTATTAAGTCAATTATAGTTAGATATATTATGAAATGGTATGCATGCCGTCAACTTTCGATGTATGTCTTTTCAAAAACGAATGCAATGTTTGTAAAAATGTATCATATAGAGGTCAAGTACCTCGCGATGTAATCAACTGTTGTGAATCGTTTTTAATCGATATGGACTTCATCTGGATGGATATGGACGGGTCTCTACAGAATGAGTTTATGTGCTGCTAAGGTGAGTTTCATTTGCTCCCTTTTTAATTGCTTTTGCAATCTATATTTTGGGCTGAGAATACATGCACTTTATTTTAAACGCAATGGATATAAGTACATACTAAATTCTACACTGAGTTTGAACCAAAAATCCCTTAGCTTTGGTAACTAGTAACTACTGGTTATAAGAACTGGTGGGCGCGAGTAGTAGTATATGGATCCATAGGGCTTGACATCCCCGTTTGTTCCAGGTATAGAAATCCTAGCCTGAACTATAAAACAGACGTATGCTATTTGAGGTTAGTACACGTTGGTTTGCGTGTATTATACATTTTGGTTGCATGAATGTTAAAACAGGGGTACCTATTATATAGACGTTAAATTTTAGTTACCAGGGTGCTCAATCTTGTAGAATATTTTGATAAACTTTTCTGGATGAAACAACTGAAATCTTGTGATCCACCTTTACATACTGATTACGCGCAATATTTAAACTATGAACTCACCAATCTTTGTGTTGACACTTTTAAGCATGTTTATTTTCAGGTTCCTAGAAGTCTTCCGCTGTTTGCTTATATGTTATACAAGTTATGTGCATGTAGTCATACATGCTTTATTCGAGAAAATGTTGCATTCACAAATTCATCACCATGTATCTTATTTTGACTGCATTGTCAATGAATGTAGTATTGTAAACTATTATTTACGGTGATTGTCTATATGTAGAAATCATCAGACGTCAAAAACATTGGAATTTGATATTCATTTATGATGTGCCTTTTCAAAAGAATGCAATGTTTACAAAACGTATCATGTAGAGGTCAGTACCTCACTATGAAATCGATGAGTGATGTATTCGTCCAAATGGATTTGGACGGGTCATCACAATTAAGTTTATTTGTGAACAAGTTTAGAATTTACTAAACTATGTTCTAGTTGTTATAAGTTATAAACTCAAAATAAGATAGCTATAAAGATAGGAATTGAACAAGAATAAGAATAAGATTACTACCTCAAATCAAATGAACAAAGTTGCTGGAAAAACAAGATAATAATCTTGAGGTTGAAGATCTCCTTGATAGCTTAGAATTCTTGAAGTAGAATCATGGAATGAACAAAAATTCGAATAAGAATTCATCTTGATTTAAGATTGTTATGTTTATAAGAATTGAACCAAAGCTTAAATAAGTTTATTACCTTGATTATGAAGTGAAAAGCTACTAAAATAAAAGTAGAATTCTTGATCCTAAAGAGTTCTTGAATTTGGATTAAAAGTTGGAAGCAATCTTCTTCAAATTGGATGAAGTTCTTGAAAGAATTTTCTTATGGTGTTTATAGCTTGGATTTTGATGCTAAAAGATGAGGAAAATACTTGGTGATGATCTAGTATGAAGATGGGAGTATTTTGAGAGAGAAATTGGATATTATGAATGAGAAAATGGAATGTAAAAATGGGTTTAAGCATAAAAACGTTTTTAGTATATATAATCAACATGTGTTGTCATTTTTTGACTAATATCTAGTATAGGTTAAAACCATGAGGTCATGCATGACCTATTACAAAAATAATGCAGATTTCTATTGGTATATATCAATAGTAGATACATCTAGAAGCTGGGTATGATACGTGTATATATACCGTATGAATACTAGTAGAATTCTTGATGGAATTGAATGCGAATACGAGTATAGCTATCTTTGTTGAGTATAAGTATATTGATATATGTATTTAAGTCTTTCAAAAGTGTATTAATACATCTTAATACAATACATATATATTCATTTTAACTTAGGCGTTATTATGTCGTTAAACGTTACATATATATTATTTCGAAGTCTTTAAGTTAGTAGTCTCATTATATATATATATATATATATATATATATATATATATATATATATATATATATATATATATATATATATATATATAACTCTTTGCTAATATATTTAATGAGATACTTAAATATCATTTTAACAAAGAATAAATATATATATCCATATATATATATATATATATTCCTTTAAATAATTATTACAAGTTATGACGTTCGTGAATCGTCAGACAAACTGGATGAACAAACGTTTGTATAAAATTCATTTCAAATAATCAAGTCTTAATAAGTTTGGTTGCTTAACATGTTGGAAAAATGTAATTATGTAAATATTAATCTTATATATATATATATATATATATATATATATATATATATATATTAACGGAAAAATTCGGGTCGTTACATCGTGTTGTTGCCCAGCTTGACTGACCTCGTAAATGTAGCATCAAATGTAACAAATGAATTTCTTTCGTAGCACATGTGGTGCGAACAGCCCGAGTCCAGGAACCAAATGTTGTTCTTTTGCTCATTTTCTTCATCAATTGAAGCCGTGAGAAGTATGTCCTCTCTTTCTTCAACTTCTATATAATTGACACCACTGGTGCATTCTGATGCAAAATGACCCAGTTTGTGACATCTATAGCATTCAATAGCTGATCTATTGATTCTACCATGACCTCCTCGATAGCCACCTCTAAATCCACCACGTCCTCTTCCTGTATTTCATACATCACTTGAAATTTTCATAACCTGCTCTTCTTCAACAAGAGTGTTTTTCATACGCTGATCATGAACAAGTAAGCTACTTTGCAATTCATCCAACGAAAGATTATCCACATCATTCGATTCCTCAATTAAACAAACAACATAATTAAATTTCTTAGTGAAGTACCTCATAATCTTCTGGGTAACCTTGCTCTCTTTCATATTTTCGCCATACGTTTACATTCTCTTTGCCACTGAAAGAACTCTAGTACAGTAAGCATTCACGGACTCACCATCCTTCATTCGGATTGTTTCAAACTCAGTACGTAGAGCTTGTAACTGAGCTCGTTTCACCTTTGTCGATCCATGAAATTTTTGCTTCATACTATCTCAGATTTGTTTACTTGTATCGGTATTCAAGATCGTGTCAAGAATGTCCATATCAATAGATTGATAGTATCAATTTGATACAGATAATTCTCGAGATTGAGATCTTTCAAAGTCATTTCATCGATTTGCTTTTGTTGTGTTGCGGTTAAAGCACCACCAGATCGCTTGGGAATTTCCTTCTCAATTAAATCCCAGTACTCTTTGGAGCAAATGAAGTTTTCCATTAGTCGTGCCCAATGATCATAGTGACCATCGAATTTTGGAATTGCTTGAACCACAAAATTCTTTGCAGTTTGCACTGTTACTTTCATCCATCTCTTCTTTGACTCGTTGCTAGTACATGTCTACAGATTAACCTAGCTCTTGATACCAATTATTAAAATTGATATTATACTCAAACACACACTTTCACGTATATAGTAATACTGATTGACATAAATCAATTGATAAATTTTATTAAGAAAACTGCTCTATATATAATAGAGTCATACAGTGAAACAATAACGTAAACATAGTGAATAATCGCACATAGTGGTTCCTATTCTTATGGCCTTCAAAAATTGAAGTGGTTATTCAAGCTACCAAAATAAAAGCAAGTTGTTATGACCCAATCAAATAGATACGTGCCTATCACGGCTCTCCAAAGGTGTAATTCTTAGGGTGCATTTGTTTGCCTCTTAATGGAATTGTTCAGTGCTGAATGCTGAACCATTCAGCATTCAGTGCGTTTGTTTCTGACCTCTGAAAGATATATGGTGCTGAATGGTTCAGAATTCAGTTCTGAACCATTCAGAGATGAAACACTCTCTTAACCATTAGCCTAAATTTTCTGTAATTTTCTCCTCAAATCCTATCCCGAATACTTAACTAAAAAGTATATTGAATATTTTATTCATGTTACACTTTGATAAGGTAATTTTACTTAGTTTATATCGTTCATTCTAAATGATTATCAAACAGCTTATTTTCATTCAGAACAAACTTTATTCAGAGTCTTTGAATCATTCAGAGTCTGAACCATTCAACGCTAAATCATTCAGTTTTATCAAACGCACCCTTAGTCTCGTTCGGGTAAGGTGGTGATCGCTAGAAAGGTTGTCAGGAAGGTTTCAAGGCGGGTTCGAGAAGGAAGAAGGCTTCGTTGTCGCGGATGCTCTTAGACGCCCTTGATGTGGTTTTGGTTGGTTTGTTGTGTTGGTTTTTCTCTCGGTTTGCTCCTTCTTTTTTGGTTTGGCGTTATTTTTTGTCGATTTTTGTAGGTATTTGTTTTTTTCTTCTTTTTCGGTTGGTTGTGTTGTTGGGTCAGTTGTTTTTCTGTTTAGTTAGGTTAGTTGGTTGCCCTTTTTATTTGCTTAGATTGGTTTGGCTCGCCCTTAGATAGTTGCAAGGTTCTAAGGTTTAGGTTCGCATTCTAATGGCGAGGCGGGTCGGGACTCTAAATTGTTTACTATTGATTCTTTTATTTTTGATGAAAGTCTGTAGTTGTAAGTTTAAGTTTTTTGAAAAAAATTCTATTTGATTTAGTGTACCTTTTATTATTGCACTTTTTCATACTTATAGCTTCGTCCTTATTATTCTAAATAGCAGTAGATCTTATGCCACTTTCATTACTTTATTAGAAAATAAATTTTCATCCTACCATTTCAACCTAAGAATCCTTGTAACATTCTAGGATGATCATATGTGTAATCAGATGATTCTCTCTCTAAACCAGGATTATTGATTTTTTCATGTGTCATTATTTTATCGAGTAGATTGATTGATAGGTTGAAATGATAGGTTGATAAATCATTACTCTTTACTTGTTGTAAAAAATAAGGATTAAGGGTATGTCTCACAACTAATTTATTCACTTTTATACTCCATCCGTCCCAGATTAATTATTCAGTATTTTTTTTTACCGAAGTAATCGTCTGCTTCCAAATATGAAAAGTAAATTCAATGAAGTTTACAATATTGTCTCTAATTAATTATACAAAATTGATAGGGTTTTCTAATTAATTGATTAAGGGTAACACTGTAAAGTTAGGAACAAGTAGAGAAAGAGTACGGTGTGATAATTACATTTCCTAAACTTTGTGTTTTTTGTTTACGAAAATTAATCTGGGACGGAGGGAGTATAAGTTTAAATTTGGATTACAATGGTGGTTTTAACGTCTCAGAAATAATATTCTATTTGGGTCCAACAATGTTAGAAAATATGATCTTTTTATAACATTATTTTCTTGATTGAAATCTAAAAGTAAAGTTGCACCTCGTTGAAATTTATGACTATGTAATTATTTGTATATTGTTATAATTCAGTAGGCTTATAACTACCTTTAGTGGTTTGATTCTTGATGTTATAATTCAGTAGGCTTATAACTACCTTTAGTGATTTGATTCTTGATTAAGAATACTAATAATGAAGTGTAAGGACAAAGATGATAATGGAGAGAAAGAAAGAAACACTTTGTAAGTGTGAGAAATGGTGCAAGTTTAATGCTTGCATTCATGGCTATTTATAGCAAAAATATCACAAGTTTAGGTAATACAATAATATTACTTTTGTGTATCAATAATTGACTATCCATTTATATATATATATATATATATATATATATATATATATATATATATATATATATATATATATATATATATATATATATATATATATATTTATATATTATAACACTCCCCCTTGGATAGCAATTTTGTTTGTTGAAGATCAACTGTAAGTTACTGCCTCGTTAAAAACCTTGCTAAAGAAAACCCAGTGGGAAAAACTTTAGCTAAGGGAAAAAGAGTGCAGTATGGAGTTGACTCCCCCTCAAGTAGACATCGCTTCGGTTGTTACATCTTTTGAACATGTCTCATGCCAATGTTATGAACGTGTGTTCTGAAAATAGCAGTTGGAAGTGCTTTCATGAAAAGATCAGCAGAGTTTTTGCTGGTTTGAACATATCTCATTTCAATCTCGTTGTCCTTAATGAGATTTTGAGTGTATGAGAAGAATCTAGGAGGTATGTGTTTGGTTCGGTCACTTTTGATATACCCTTCTTTCATCTGTGCTATGCAAGCTGCATTATCTTCATAGATAATTGTTGGACTTTTATCGCGTTCTAGTCTACAAGAATCAGTAATGATTTGTGTCATTGATCTCAACCAAAAACATTCCCGAGTAGCTTCATGTAATGCAATCACTTCGGCATGATTTGATGATGTAGCAATAAGTGTTTGTTTTTGAGAACGCCATGATATTGCAGTACCTCCATTTAGGAATACATATCCAGTTTGAGATTTAGCTTTATGTGGATCAGATAAATAACCTGCATCAGCATAACCAACCAAATCTTGTTTTGATTCGTTAGAATAAAATAATCCTAAATCAGTAGTTCCTCGAAGGTATCGAAATATGTGTTTGATCCCATTCCAGTATCTTTTGGTAGGAGCAGAGCTGAACCTTGCCAACAAATTAACTGCAAAAGAAATGTCAGGTCTTGTACAATTTGTAAGATACATAAGAGCTCCAATTGCACTAAGATATGGTACTTCTGGTCCAAGAATATCTTCATGATCTTCACATGGACGAAATGGATCAGTTTCAACATTGAGTGATCTAACAACCATAGGAGTACTTAATGGTTTTGCCTTGTCCATATTGAAACGTTTCAAAATCTTTTCAGTACATGTTGTTTGATGTACAAGTAAACCATTAGGCATATGCTCAATTTGTAAACCAAGGCAATACTAGGTTTTTCCGAGATCTTTCATTTCAAATTCTTTCTTTAGAAGTTGAATGGCTTCATGAATCTCTTTATTTGTACCTATGATGTTAAGATCAGCAACATAAACAGCTATGATCACATATCCAGATGTTGTTTTCTTAATGAAAACACAAGGGAAAGTAAGGTTATTTGTATACCCTTTGCTTATCAAGTAATCACTTAATCGGTTATACCACATACGTCCCGATTGTTTTAACCCATATAAAGATCTTTGTAATTTAATCGAATACATTTCTTTGGGTTTTGCATTTGATGCTTCTGGTACTTTAAATCCTTCAGGTATCTTCATATATATATCACTATCAAGTGATCCATATAGGTAAGCAGTCACAACATCCATGAGATGCATTTCTAAATTTTTAGAAACTGCCAGGCTGATTAAGTACCTAAAAGTAATTGCATCCATAACAGGGAAATAAGTTTCTTCATAATCAATTCCCGGTCTTTGAGAAAAACCTTGAGCTACAAGTCTAGCTTTATACCTTGTAACTTCATTTTTCTCATTTCTTTTTCGGACAAAAATCCATCTGTATCCTACAGGTTCACATCTTTAGGAGTGAGAATGATGGATCCGAAAACTTTTCTTTTATTGAGTGATTCTAATTCAGCTCGTATTGCTTCTTTCCATTGAGCCCAATCATGTCTATTTTGACATTCAACCATAGATGTTGGTTCTGGATCATCATCATTATTCATGATGTCATATGCAACATTAAATGAAAATTTCTCATCAAGATTTTTCATTTCATTTCGATTCCATAATATTTTTGAATATGCATAATTGATTGCAATTTCTATATTGACATCATCAATCTCCTCTGCAGTAGGAGTACTGATTTGTGGTTCTTCTTGAACACTTTCTTTTACTTCATTATCAGCTGATTTTCTTTTTCGAGGATTTTTATCCTTTGAACCAATTGGACTTCCACGTTTCTGACGTGGCAAAGATTCATGAGTGACGTTATTGCCAGCTTTTGGAATTTCAATTCGAGCTGGAGTATTTACTGCTGGTATATATGATTTTGTCACCGTTTTTGTATCTGTAAATGCATCAGGAAATTGATTTGCAAGTTCTTGTATATGCATTATCTTTTGAACTTCTGTCTCGCATTCTTTTGTGCAAGGATCAAGATACTTTAATTGAGGTTCACACCATGAAACATCATTTTCTTTATTTTTCATTTCTCCCCCTAATCTAGGGAACAATGTTTCATTAAAATGACAATCAGCAAAACGTGCTGTAAAAACGTCACCTGTCATAGGTTCAATATACCTTAATATTGAAGATGTTTCATATCCAACATATATTCCCAACCTCCTTTGAGGACCCATTTTTGTACGTTGTGGTGTCGCAATTGGAACATACACTGCACAACCAAATGTTCTAAGATGGGAAATATCTGGCTCTTGACCAAAAGCAAGTTGTAGGGGGGAATATTTATGACTTGCACTTGGTCTGATGCGAATCAATGCAGCAGCATGTAAAATTGCATGACCCCATATAGATACATGGAGTTTTGTTCTCATTATCAATGGTCTAGCGATTAACTGTAAACGTTTAATCAGTGACTCGGCTAAACCATTTTGTGTATGCACATGAGCAACAGAATGTTCAACAACAATTCCTATAGACATGCAATAGTCATTAAATGCTTGAGATGTAAACTCACCAGCATTATCAAGTCTCACCTTTTTAATGATGTAATCAGGAAAATGTGCTCTCAATTTAATAATTTCGGCAAGAAATTTTGCAAATGCCACATTTTGGCTTGATAACAGACAAACATGAGACCATCTGCTAGATGCGTCTATTAGGACCATGAAATATCTAAATGGTCCACATGGTGGATGAATTGGTCCACAAATATCACCTTGAATTCTTTCAAGAAACATTGGTGATTCTTTCTCAACCTTAAGTGGTGAGGGTCTAGTTATCAATTTTCCAAGAGATCAAGATATACATGGAACCATTGTATCATGAAGGATTTTTCTATCCTTCAGTGGATGTCCATGTGTACATTCAATAATTCTTTTCATCATTGTTGATCCTGGATGGCCCAATCTGTTATGCCATAAATTAAATACACCAGGATCAATATACTTTTCTTTAATCACCATATGTGCTTCTGGTACATTTATATATGTATAATGTAATCCAGAATTAAGTCTTGGCAGTTTTTCAATCACGTGATTCTTGTTAGTGATACTTAAATATTTCTCATTTTCTGCCGTTACTGACTGATAATCATACCCATTAAGGTATATGTCAGAAAAACTCAATAAATTTCTGCTTGACTTAGGAGAGAATAAGGCATTATTAATTAAAAATATTGTACCATTTGGTAATATGAATTTTGCCTTTCCTATCCCTTCTATCAAGTTAGCAGCACCTGATATTGTATGTATAGTTCCTTCCGTTGGTTTCAAATCAATGAAATATTTTTCAGATTTAAGTATAGTGTGTGTAGTACCACTATTTGCTATACAGAGATCTCCACTACTTGATTGATGTTGTGTTCCAGCAGAATTCATATTAAACTTCATATATAAGAAACAAACAGTAAGTATATAAATGTTACACAAAATGTTTATTACACACAAATAGATAAACCTGAAACATTTGACATACATAGAATTGAAACATCAAACATAGAACTGGAACATTTGATAAAACATATAGAACTGAAACATTTGAGAAAACATGATGACAAAGGTTAAATCGTTTATTTATAAAAGAAACATATTAATTTAATTCAAGAAATCTTCATATAAATCAGATGGTTGCTCAGTGACTGTTGGATCAATATTATCCACAAAATTTACTTCCTTTTCTTTACCTTTCAGAAAATCCTGATACATCTTAACAAGATGTTTAGATGTTCGGCAAGTATTAGCCCAGTGGCCCATTCTACCACATCTGTAACAAGATTCTTCAGAATTTTTAGAAGAATTTTCTTTAACATCTTGTTTAGTGGGCTTGTTTTGTGGTTGATATTTATATTTTCGTGGATTATTATTTCTTTGACCACCACGGCCACGACCACGGCCACGTCCACGCCCATTCCCATTACCATAAGGATGGTTTCTACCATAGTTATGGCTTTTGGCATGATGATGGCGATGGTTATTATAACCACGACCTTGCCCGCGTCCTTGTCCCTGTTTATAATTATTTGCAGTATTTGCTTCAGGGATTGCAAGTGTACCAGTAGGACGGGATTGCTGATTTTTCATTAATAGCTCATCATTTTGCTCTGCAACCAAGAGATATGAATTAAGTTCAGGATATGTGTTGAACTTTAGCATTCTCAAATTTCTTTGCACTGTGATGTTGGCAGCATTCATTGTGGAGAAAGTTTTCTCCAACATGTCTGCATCACTTATTTCATGTCTACAGAATTTAAGTTGTGAGACTGTATTATACAGAGCTGGGCTGTATTCATTTACTTTCTTAAAGTCTTGGAACCTTAATGTTCTCCATTGATCCATAGCAGCTGGAAGTAAAATTTCTCTTTAATTATTGAATCTGCTTTTGAGACCTTCCCATAAAACATGGGGATCTTCTACAGTCACATAATTATTTTGTAAGCATTCATCAATATGTTGATGAATAAAGCAACATGCAGTTGCTTGTTCTTTTTCAGAACAAGTGTTGTTTTCATTTATGGTTTCAAGAATGCCCATTGATTTAAGATACATTTTTACTTTTATAACCCATGGCATGTAGTTGTTTCCAGTTGATTCTAAAGGAGTAAATTTAAGCTTTTCCAGATTCGACATTTTCTTTTATCAAAAATTAAAACAAACAACATGATAAATTAGAGTCAATTTATATTCATAAGTATATAAACATTAAACATAAATTTAATATAACATAAATGATAAGTAGGCGACAGTGTCGACCATATGTAAGCAATCATAAATAAATGTTACATAACATAAATGATAATTAGGTGACAGTGTCGACCATATATTATTCAGGTGGTATAACCGACCATATATCATTTAGGTGGCAGAGCCAACCATAATTAGTATTAAGATTATCGTGCTGATAACGTGTTATAATTCAGTAGGCTTATAACTACCTTTAGTGGTTTGATTCTTGATGTTATAATTCAGTAGGCTTATAACTACCTTTAGTGATTTGATTCTTGATTAAGAATACTAATAATGAAGTGTAAGAACAAAGATGATAATGGAGAGAAAGAAAGAAACACTTTGTAAGTGTGAGAAATTGTGCAAGTTTAATGCTTGCATTCATGGCTATTTATAGCAAAAATATCACAAGTTTAGGTAATACAATAATATTACTTTTGTGTATCAATAATTGACTATCCATTTATATATATATATTTATATATTATAACATATATGTATATATGTATCTTTGATAGTTTCTTGCTCGAAAACAAACCAGGTGATTTTTTTTTTTCTAGAGCTATCCCACCTGGTTTGTTAATAACATCTACTTAAGTAAGTTAATTACTGTCCTTAATATGTTTGCTAATAACATCTACTTAAGTTGTGATGTAGTCCAGCAGTTGGTGACCTGCCTCCTTTAAAGTGGTCAGGAGTTCGACCCCCGTTGACTACATATTAATTCACAATTTCATCGCTTCCATGAAATACCACCCATGGCACCTTTCCCAGATCGCGTCGGGGGGTAAGGGGGAGGGGGTTTTACCGTCCATGCCCCGTATAGGATTGGTGCGGGTTTCCTCATGGGCACGCAGGGGGGGGGGGGGGGGGGGGTATAGCAACTGCAGGAGATGATCGCGTGGGTGGTTAAGTCCCACTTGGGTGATCCCCAACTAACATGTCCAAAAAAACATCTACTTTAGATGATTTGACCAAACCCTACGTCCCCTACTTTTTAGGGCGATGAATGGCGCCCTGAAAGTTTGAGTTCTCCATCGTTTCTTGCGCGACTTTTTGGTACGTTCACATGTAATCTATTTCTTGTTTGTTTTTATGGTAATTGATGATGGGTAAGACGTCGGGTGGGAAAAAGAAAGAGAATATTCTGAATACCTAAACTAAGTTATCACGAATTCGTATGATTGAAGGTGAGGGTAAGTCGGATTCTAGTGATACCAACTCTGTTGAATTGATATTGAAACTTGTGGTCGTTGTGTTAGACATGCCTGCTAGTAATGAAGGTCATGTGGTTTAGAATATTGATGCTGTTCTGCTCGTTGGGGAAGGAAAAAAGTTGCAGGATTTTAAACAAGCTGAGGTTGTAAATGAGTACGAAATTGATGTGTTAATGCATTTAGCTCACTTAAAGAGGCTAGAAAGAGGTATTCAAACGCTTCATATGGCTATTTTCTTGGTAAGAAAGTTGCTTTCCCCGTTGTGTATAACTATGCTATGAATGTATGAAAAAAATTCGGTATTGAAAAAGTTAATGATGAATGCAAAGGGTTTCTTTTTCTTTAAATTCACAAAGGTAACATGTTTAATTAACGTGCTAGAATAGGTACCTTGGATCATCCGAACTATACCGGTAATTTTAAATAAATATTCGCCTAATGTGTCTCTTACTAAGGAGGATTTGTCGAAAGTGCCTATGGGTGAAGTAACATGATGTCACAAAGGATGGTCTTAGCTTAATAGCCTACAGGATTGAAAAACCTAATATGTTGAATTCATATACGAGTATTATGTGTGTGAAAGTGTGCGGTCAACTTAATTTTGCTAGGGTATTAATCAAAGTATCTACTAATATTGAGTTGAAATAAAAGATCAAGGTAGCTACGCCTTGTCTGGATGGTAATGAGTGCACTACTGATTTAATTCAGGTGGAATATGAATGGAAGCATCTTAGATGTTTGGGTTGTTGTGTTTGGACATAATGATGTCGGATGCCCCAAGAACATACCGGTCGCTGAAGATGTTCAAATTACCGGCTCGGATGGTTTTTTTGGTAAAAAAGAATCCTAAAGTTGCTTCGGAAGATTATTTTCAGGTTGTTGACAAGGCAAAGGGTAAAGAAATGTGTAAAGGTCAACGGAAGCAACATGGTCAAAGTGGTGTGGCTAATGGCAGAAACAAAGTGAAGTTGGTTTATAGACCAAAGAAAATTGTGTTGAAAGGACCACCGAAGCTTGGCTTGAGTGGTATGGGGTGATATCCAACTTGGGGGTACTACCAACCCAGGTTCGATTAACACTCCAAGCATGGATTTTTCAACCTTTGATGGTACTGCCAACATAAATGCGAATTGGGTTTCCTCCTCACGTGTGTATGAGTGACAAATGAGAGCATCTGATGTCGATATCGCCGTTCAAAAAAATATTATGTGGAGAGGAACATCAAGTGTGTCTGTCCCGAATCCTTTGTGCCTCATGTTCATGTTAAAAACACTTATGATGTATTGCACGAAGTTGATGTGGATAAACATTATGATGAAACTGTGCAATTCATGGGCATGGTTTGGTTGTAGTTGGAATGATCATGTGTTTCATGTCTTGGCCTATGTGTGTCTTTAATTGTTTTTGGTTATTTTAGCCCTTTATTCGGTTTGTAGATTCTAGCTTGGTTGGTGGTTGTTTTTGAGGCCGCAAGACGCGTTTGTGGTCGTTGTTCATTTTTATTTTTTTATTATTTTTATAATTAACATTTATCGGGTAAAATCGTTTATCAAAAAAAAATATTGTCCTTACATATAAACTATATATTTATATTGGGCAAATGACCCGAAAGGTAACCTAAGTTACCAATTTGACAATCAAGGATTGCAGTTTAATTTTTGCTCACAAAAAAAATCGTGTGTTCAAATTGGACGATTGTAGGATGTTTCAGCTTGTTTTGATGGATGTCGGGTATTATAATAATGATTCTAAGCACATTTTATGAAGGAAGCAACATCTGAAACAACTTAGATCATGATTTGCAAGTTTGAAGCTCATATGAAGGTTAGATGACTGTTTATCTCGATTCATTGTTTTTCATGATGTTTTGGATCTAGTTGATTCACAAAAAATGATAATCGAAGCTCTTGGAATCTGTTTCAAGTCTCAATTTGAAGTAATTCGTAATTCGTGATTTTAAATTTTGTGTTCATTGAGTATTACCTCAATTTTTTAAAATTTGAACACGCAATCCTTTTTGTGAGTAAAAATTTAATTTTCTTTCGGGCTTAGCCAAATTGAGAGTAACCTTAATTGCCAAATTAGATAACTTAAGTTACTTTTTCGAGTCATATGCCCATTTATATTTACAAGCTTTCAATTTCAGCAAATTTATAAACAATTCTTAAAAATGGTATAATCTTCTGGCCTTAGGTTACAAATTATTAACATTACCATTAATATATTATAATTTAAAATTTAATAGTTATAGCAACATATTTGTAGATTAGAGTATAGAGACAAAATTTTAGGGTAAAAAATTTCTGGCCTCTACATCCTAGCTAGAGATCAAACTAGCAATTATTTTATTTTTATGTATTTATTAAATCAGAATTTTTAAGTTTGATTTTCCAGATTAGATTCCATTATCATTTCAACTTCCTTAATATATCTTTTGAACGTTTCTTCAAATTAAAAATATATAATAATATTACTCCGTAATATTAATATTGGATTGTACGTTGAAATTCAAATGGTATGAGTAATTGATTCTTATTGATTATAAGTAATTAAAGTCATCACTGTGTGCCCTTGATTCAACCAACCTAAATATGTATAATTGATGTACAATGAGCCGATCGCTGTTAAAAGTGGTAGTTATATTTATTGGATGTTTCACCTTGTTCTTGTTACGTATCAAGCATGGCTAGCACATCAATATTATTGTCCTACAACCAACAAATACTTAATTATAAAGTGATATACTTAATTAATACTAACAGTCTTAAAAGATCCTTAAAACCTTTTCGTCAAATAATGGTGGGTTAGTAATTTATCGGCTAATAATAGAGGCGCATGTAGAAAAGAGTATGTACTTTTTAGAAAAGTTCAAATTGTATAAAATTAAATAAGGCATATTAGCGTTTTTTTTTAAAAGCGATTGAGATCACTCGCGGGAGACTAAACCACCCGTTGCGATCATCTCTTGTTCCGATTATGTCGATGCAGCGATAATAACTCCGCCCCCATCGCTGCCCGGGAGGAAATCTTGAAACCGATCCAAGGGCACGACCAAGTAAATCTCCTCTCCCCTTTACCCCCCAAACGATATGAGAAAGGTGTCATGAGTGGATACTTCATGGCAGAGATGAAATTGTGTTTTTAATATGTATCCAACGGGGGGTCGAACTCCTGACCTCCCCTAAAGGAGGTAGGCCACCAACCGCTGGTTTTTAAAATTTACCCTAAAAAGCAAAAAAAAAAAAAAAAAAAAAAAATTCACTAAATAAGGTTTTTATTAGTGTTTACATGTGCTGACAATGAAATATTCATTAAGTTTTTGCACTCGCCTTATCTATATTTGAGTTCAAATTCCGCCACTGTTAATATCCTTCCTTTATAATTACATAACATTAAGTTAATTGATCACTTATATAAATTAAAATAGAATAACTCCATATAAATAACTCCATATATTTGATAAACATGAAATGTCACGATAATTATAAAGTAAGATGCGTGTATCAATTATGTGACTAGAAAAGAATTTATTTTTACAATTTTCATATATTTAAATATTTACCTTCACTTGCCCAATAAAAATATATTCTTTTTTCATTCAAAAAAAAAAGAAAAAAGAATCAAGGACATTTTATCAAAAATGAAACCGGATGAACACCAGCCTACGAAATCAACATAAACTAACAAATCAAAAACCAAAAATCATAACCAAATACTAAACAATATATCCATGAAAACAAACCAGATAAAAAACAAACAAGCTAATCACCGGTCATCTCCGCCGCCTTGGACGATTGGACGAACTACCACCCTCTGTTCGTAGGCCTAATGAACTTCCTTTCAACTTGCTTGTAGGTCACCGCTTTGCCTGCCAGAGATTCGGCCAATCGACCATGTATACAGAGGCGGAGACAGGAGATGCATGTGGATGCTTTGTCACCACCAACTTTTCAAATATACTTATTATGAAGTATTAAAAATTGCAAACTAATAGACAATATCCCCCAAGTACTATAGATTATAGCATCTCTTAAATATGAATAACATTATAATGATATTTAGTTTTCGAGAATTGTCACCCTTATCCGTAAAGGCTTCGCCTCTACCTATATAATAAGTGTCTTTAATTATGTTATTTAATATAAATTCCAGTTGTGAAGGAAACTGCTCATATTTATGAACTCACATTTTTTTTTTTAACTAATGTAATGATTTTTAACTAGGAAATTAAATTGTGTACTTTGTTAATGTTGCTATTAGCGTCTACCTTGCTAGCATGGGATAATTTATAAAATCTATGTCATTATATAGAAGTAAGAAAACAAAGACGATGGAAACATTTTACATGGAAGTCAAAATACTTTGTTTGGAATTGAAAATGAGGTTCAATAGTAATTAACGAACCTTAATTTACATATTAATTAACAGACAAAAGTTATGAATAGTAACCATGGACATTTTCAACTTTTCACCTATTTTTTTTTAATTTTAACTAAATTTCATTTTACCAACAAAGCCCCCACATTTTTTTGAAAAATTCAAATCGACCCCCCAAACAGGGGGTAAAGTGTTAAATAACTATTTTCATAAAAAATCTTAAATAAACTCCACCCAAATATTCAACGGGTCATATCTTCTCGCTCGTAACGAGTTAAATTTTTCCGACACCATCGTTAAACTCGAAATATTTTTAGGAACACAATGTCACTAGCTATACGCAAAACGGACGCTTTTTGAAAAACGCTAAATATTTGGGGTACTTTTCATACACGTTGATTTTGCGTTAAATTTTTAAAAGTCGACAATTCCATAGCGAAACGCGGAGATGCACATATATTGTTAATTTAAAATAATATTTAAATCTCTCACGGGTTATACCTTTTAGTTCGACTCGAGTTGCGCTTCAACGACATCATCGTTATCCACAAAATAATGTTACTAAACGCAATAAAATACATTGAAAACCGAACCCCCGGCGCTAAGCGAGGGTTCGATAACTAGTTAACATTATTATAATAATTATATTGTAATATTATAATAATTGACGTTATGTCATAACTCGTCCTTAACCATAAGAACGTGTTAGATAACGTATGATTTCATTGCGAGGTATTGACCTCTATATGCGACATTTTTAAAAGAAAAACTGCATATATTATACATTACAAACCATGATCCTTATTTTTGATACAAGCTTTGGACAAAATAAAGATGATTATCGTTTAGCGATAATCTTCGACTTACAAACTTTACACGTTAAAAGATATGAGTATTTTATTTAAGTGAGCACTATAATACAAGTAATCAAATTTGACCAGCGGGTGCACATAATGCGCAATTCACACCATACCAGGTCTCGTACTCGTGAATTTGATTACCTGAGGTTTACTCTCTATGAGAAAATCAACGTGCTCGTTCATAGAAGGTTTCATCGCTAATCGAAAAAAGTAATCAAATTGTCACTTTATTGTATACCATGTCAATAACAATACGGAGTACATTTTTTTTTTTTTTTTTGAAAAGCAAAAAACTTTTATTAAATTAACGAAATAATTACATCTCACTAAGAGTGGCAACACAGGCCAAACCCATACAGATTAATCGACGAGATACAGTCTACTATGATATGGACAAAACTAAAGCTTTAACCAATCAAGTGTGGCCGATTGATCCTAACCAACCACCACTCGATTAAGCACGAAGAAGCCCAACCATTGACACCGAGTCTCTTTCTCCTTTTCGAAATATAAAGTTGTTGCGATTTCTCCATATGGAGTAGCACAAACCCATTTAGAAGCTTGCCAGATGCGATTTCCATTCGAGGATTTAATTGAAGGATGGGAGTTAGCGAAGATATCTTCTAATGAATCGATAGCAATGTTGGTAAAGCCCCGCCATTTCAAGAAATATCCCCATAATGATATAGCAGTTTTGCATTTAACCAAAGTGTGTTCCACATATTCGAGATCCTCATCACAGAGAGCACATATAAGCGAGTCTAAATCAAAACCACGTTTATCTAATTCGATATGTACATGAAGCCTAAGATGTCGAGTACGCCAAAAAAAAAAAATTGACTTTTAAAGGGACTACCGAATTGCGATATGTGGGAATAATTGTTTGACTACGAGCGAGTTTAGATGTTTGGTTTTAAAAATTCCATCAGTATCAAGCTTCCATGCCCATGTATCAGGTTTATTAATGAGTGATACTTGTGCGAGTAATTTAACCAGGTCAGCGAGCTCCCCAGCAGTCCTTCCACCAGGATTACGAAACCAGTCCCACGAGAAAGATGCACCATCCGTAGAATGCTGCAACCGGTCACTGCTGTAACAACATTTATCCACTTCCAAGCAATATAATCTTTTAATACATCTTTAAGACAACGATTATCAATCTAGAAGTCACTCCAAAATTTAGTACTAGATCCGTTTTCGATAATTTTTGTGAATGAAGTAGAGAAGTCGATTCCAAATGAGTTGATAGTGCTGTCAGCCGAGAGTATAGATGACCAAGTGGAACGCGTGTCCTTGAATCTGTCAAAAACAACAAAAGAAGTACCTCCATCCGAGCCATTTAAACTTTTGATAATTTGTACCCACAAGGCATTGGGATTAGTTTTAAAATGCCAAAACCATTTTCCTAGAAGAGAAAGATTTTTAGTAAATAAAGATCCAATACCTAGCCCCCCTAAGTCATAGGGAAGAAGAGTATGATCCCATTTGATCCAATAAAGCTTTTTATCCGACCTGGAACCGCCCCAAAAAAATTAATAACGAATGGATTCAAGTTTTTTATTGATGCTTGTGGGAGCACGAAATAAAGAGAAAAAGTAAAGTGGTATGCTACTTAGCACCGATTTAATGAGTGTGAGTCGTCCACCAAAGGATAGCAATTTCGCTTTTCAATCCGATAGTCTCTTCTTGATTTTATCGATCACGGGTTTCCAAAAAGAAGCTTTTTTAATGTTAACCCTGATATGCAAACCAAGATAGATAAGGGGAAATGTACCAGCAAGGCAGCCACATTTGCTAGCAAAGAGTTCAACTTCCGAATTAGCAACACCAACACCAAAGATATTACTCTTGTAAAAATTAACATTTAGTCCCGAAAGTGGCTCAAAACATTTCAATAGTTTCATCGCACTTGATATATTTCTCCAATTCCATTCCCCGAAGCATATTGTATTGTCCGCATATTGAAGATGAGAGACTGAGATATTATCATTACCTAAAGATATACCCCTTATCTTATTAGCAGATATAGCACTTTTTGCCAGTATATTTAAACCTTCCGCCGCGATGATGAAGAGAAAAGGTGAGATTGAATCCCCCTGTCCGACTCCTCGTTGAGGTGAGAACTCAGCAGTCGGTGAGCCATTGACAAAAATTGAAATGGACGAGAAGACTAAACATGCCTTAATCCACCCGATCCATTTACTGCCAAAATCCATACAAGCCATTGTGTTGAATAAGAAATCCCACTTTATGCAATCAAAAGCCTTTTCGAAGTCAACCTTAAGGATGAAACCTTTGCTAAAACAATTGAATTGATATGTTGTACTGTTTTTTAATATGGTATTGAATCAGGCAATCGTTCCTTATTTTCGTGTAATGTGACTCTTGAAGTGTCGATGAAAGTTAGGTCATGAATTGATATCTCTATCCCAGTTTTCGCAATTTGGACGGATTGAATTACATGATATTGTAATTGGCATGGTAGAACTTCTCATAAAAACAGATTGTACATTATAGTGGAAACTTGTTTTTGTGGAAGCATCGAAATGGGTCGATTTCTCGGAGTCTAAGGAGAAAAAAGGAGATATGTTGGACTTAATACATTCTTGTTCTTTTTAATAGTTGTATCATAAGGGAAAAGACATTTTAAGTTGAAACAATTTTCTTATAAAACCATTGTAACTTGTTTTTTTTCTCCATTTGCTTGTTATGGCTTTTTAATAAAATCTTATTGCTGTTTAGAAAAATAACAGTTGAATTTGATTGCATTTAACGTAATTGAAAGTAAAAATAAATGTTTCTATGCGGAAAAAAGACAACATTACAAGGACATCTCTTATGGTTTTTACCAAATTGAAGGTTTAGTTGTTAAACTTTTTTTTAACATAGTCAGACATTGTGGTTTGCAACTATTGCAAAGACAATCCCTCCATTTGACGAACATTGTAAAATGTCGTTAAACATATAGTCGTTGCACATGAGGGCTTTTTTGTAAATTCAACTTTCGTATTCATCACCTTCATCTTTATCTAAAAAAAAATTAACAAACCCTAATTTCTTTATCTTCTTCAAACTTATTCTATCAAATCACAACAATTAATTAATGAAACAACAATTACGCCATTCAAATTTCATATTTTTTAACTGAACCGCCACATGATCTGTTTCTTTGATCCGAAAAGAGATAAATCAAATGTTGCTAGGGAAAAAAAGACAAAATTACAAGGACATCCCCTGTAGTTTTTACCAAACTGAAAGTTCGGTCCCTAAACTTTTTTTTGACAAAGTCAGACACCGTGGTTTGCAACTATTGCAAAGATAATCCCTCCATATGACTATCATTGTAAAATGTCGTTAAATATAGTCACATGTATTGCACATGAGGGCATATTTGTAAATTCAACTTTTGTCTTCATCGCCTTCATCTTTATCTCCCAAAAAGTTAACAAATCCTAATTTCTTCATCTTCTTCAAACTTATTCTATCAAATCACAATAATTAATGAAACAAAAATTACAGCATTCAAATTTCATGTTTTTCAGCTAAACCGCCACATCATCTGTTTCTTTGAGCTGAAAGGAGATAAATCAACCATTTGCGAGATAGTGGCGGTTCTGCTAGTCGTCATCGCTACTATTTCCTTTGATTGTTTGTAGATATCATATTATGTTTGAGAACCACGTGTTTTCTCAAAGTATTCTGATATGTGATTTAAGTATGTGATTTTGAAATTTTTAGCACAGATCATCCATTTATGTTTGTGACCCATTTATGTTTTTAAATGTCATGTTCGTTTTATATGTGTTCATAGTTATATATGTAATCTAAGTATGCGATTCATTATTTTTATCTAATTAATTTTTATATGTATCCATTTATATTTGTAGAAATTTTTTGTTTCATTCAAAAATGTATTCATATATGTAATTTAAGTAGAAATCCAATTAGATTTTTATTCTCATTTTGATCTTAATTTATTTTTTAAAAGCTAGTAAAAGCTATGATTTGCAGGTATAATGGTGAAAATGAAGAAAAAATGCATGATAAAAGATGATAAAAGCATAAAAAGACGAAAATTCTTTCACGTGCAAGGCATATAACTGGATCTAGCAAATTTTTTTAACGTTCGTCAAAGAGGGAGTATTTTTGCAATAGTTGCAAACTATAGTGACTGATATTGTCAAAAAAAATTCAGGGACTAAACCTACTAGTTGGTGCAAATCACAGGGTTTGTCCTTGTAATTATTTCGGAAAAAATATATACGTGAATGTTTAGTGATTGATGTTATCTATTTGGAACTGACTGACTAGATGATTTACAAGGTAAGAGAATAAATAAAGCAAAAAAGGAATTATTATTGGCACTTTGGCAGGTAGGTATACTGCGGTGATGGGCTCCATACAAATTTGGACAACTTCATCAACTAGACAAAAACAATTAGCTTGACCCGGTTCATGTTAAGAGCAAAATATGACCCGACCGATCCGAGCTAACACGTTTACCTATCTATACTTGTAGGCCGTATAAATAATACGGAGTATCATACTTCATACTATCATAGACTCCAATTGTAGAACTTTTGGTTTAGTGTTATATGAGAATCTCTTTAACCTAAATGTCGTGATTTGGCCGTATAAATAATATACTTCATAGTCCTATCATATACTCCAATTAAAGAACTTTTGGCTTAGTGTTATATGAGAATCTCTTTAGTCCAGATGTCGTGATTTCTACAAAATAATATCATATATTATCATAATATAATGTTTATACTAGTTAAATGACCCGTGAAATCATGAGTTTATTAAATAATTCAAGTTTAAACATACTATTACGGAGAATACTTACTAAACTATCGGAAAAAATTACCAAATTATTGAAGTTTATAAAATGCTATAACAAATAATTATAGCGAAAACGTACCACAAATATTTTTTCCGGAACATATGCATCCGAGATAATCAAGATAAGCTATAAACTTATTAATGTACTTAACTTGGACCGATTTCTTTCTCGTTTTCTTTTAAGTCGTGTACATGGAAGCCGATTCACTATCAACGGGTAGATGGAAAATTTAATATGTCGATTACTAAAAATCAAGAAAAGGAAGAAGTAAAGCGTTTATTGTTTGTTTGATGGTATAGTGTTTAGGTTTTGTTTTGATCGCTTGGTGTCTTGCTGTAAGTTTTCTTTAATTGACGTGGTTCAATTTTAGATAATGTTTAAGTCTTTTGTTATGTTTTCTAGTTTTGAGGCCACCATGTTTCTTTTGTAATATCTTGCTTTGCTAGGCGCTTTCTTCTTGAAAGTGTCTCGTCTTTATAAAGTGATAAAATGTGAATGATTTAACCCCCCCTCTCTCATGTTTAAGATTTTGTAAATTAACTTCTTTCTGCTTAGATTTCCGATTGTTTGACCAAAACCTTATATTTTAGCAAAAACACTTTGACTAGTATTAATACGTATTCCTTTAAAAGACTCGTAAAAGGAAACATGTTGGCTTTATTATATTTACCGAGTTAATATAATTTAATTTTTGTAGTAGAACTATACTTTAAGAATAATTAAATTTTACTAATGATAACTTTCAAGTCAATACGCTTAAAAATATTGTACAATTTGATTACCGCAATCTTAAAACTAATAGATAACCGCCATGAATAAATAATGGAAAACGATAAACGTAGCCCTTAAGGCTACACTTAAATATACTAAAAATAATTCAATCCCATATTTATAACTCAACTATAATATCAACACCAAACACCAAATTTATATAGGGAAAGTCGATATTAAAAAATAAATATTGATACATAAAAATTTATAAACTTATTTATAGTATGCTTAAATATAGTCATAAATGTTGGAATTTAACAAGTTCATGTATCTTAAAACCATTTAAGAATTAGATTAAAGCGGAAGCATGTAATTACCAATTTTAAACTTGTTATACTTTAACCATTTAAGGTTAAATCCCAAGTAGGATCAAGTTATGAAATATGCTTACAATTTAAAAGGATGTTTAGAGATTATACCTTCTCCAAGTTAGGAGGTTAACAAGTGATGATGAAGATGATGAACTAGTGTGTAAAACCCAAGCTTTTGTGCTTCAACACCACCCTTAATGGAGTTAGGAATTAAAACTCTAAATCACCTTAAAACCAAGTTTGAAACTCTCTCCTTTTGCACCTAAGAAGTTTGGACAGCAGCTATGTCTAGAGATGATGATGAATGAAGCCTCAAAACTATGAAACCTCAAGTTGTTATACCCCAAACTTATCACCAACACCCTAGCCTTTAGTTAGGATTTAATCACACTTGAAAACAAGCTTGCAAAATAAGAAGATGAACTCCTTTTTGCTGCTCAAAACCCACGGCTCAAACTGCAGCAGTAGCTCTCTTTGTGCAGTTTTTTTTTTTTTTTTTTTTTTTTTTTTTGTTATTTTTGATGTGTATTCATGCATGTGTGTGTGTAGAACACTATATCTTGGTGTTGGTTAAGCATGGGTAGCAACTAATAAACAATTGCATGCTTTTGCCACTCACATTATCATGTTATAATATAGTTTTCATAAAATTGATTTTATAAAATCAGTTTTTATAAAACATGATTTTATAAAACACATTTTATAAACTTGTATTTGTTATGTATATTTTATAAAAACCAATTTTATAAAATTTAACATAACTTAATTAATTATTTAACCTATAAATAATTAAATCCATATAGTATAAATTATTCCATAATTTATATTTATATGTACACATCAAGTAGTATTACAGAAAACCATTTTTCTCAAAGTTCAAGTGTCGCGTATTTAATCAATGATCCAATCGTTAAGATTAAATACGTATAAGGTGTCGGTAAGTTTGTTATTGGGTATGACCCGACTTGGATCATAACACATTAGCCACATTAATTTAATATGTCTCTCGGGCATACGAAATACCTTCAATCTCCCACTTGCACGATAAACATAAGAAATTAATGCAAGTGATGGATACCACCTAACGACCGTCCATCACCCCCAATATGTTATGACTTTGTGCCATTCAATAACATCATCCCTTTTGAGTTCCCATCTCGAATATGAATAGGTGAATCTTTCATTTATCCTTTCATCCTAGATGTCATGTTAAATCCAAGAGATGCTGATGTGAAGCGAGGTGTATATAAAATAGTTATTATTTTACTAGGAAAACACTATTAAATACGATACAATTTTACACAAGATATTTATTTATTTATAGAATGGATATACTTAAACCTTGCTACAACACTTATAGGCAGTGTACCTAATCGTACAGTAGTGTAGTTTTTAGTAAGTCCGGTTCGTTCCACAGGGAAATCTTTAAACAAAGCTCAACGCTATATTAGTTTATTTTTATAAAAATACAAACATATATATAAGTAATATTATTATTATAAAGGGGGGTTTTTTTACCGTTTAATGACCGGTTTGTCGATTTTAAGACTTTAGTCGCAGTTAAAACCTAATGTAAAATATAAAATAAATACAAGACTTAAATTAAAGCGTAAAGTAAATAACGATAATGAAATTACGAATAATAAAAGTGCGATAAAATAAACTTGCGATAATTAAAAAGTACGATAATTAAAAATGCGATTAAATAACAATAAATAAAAGTGCGATAATTAGAAGTGCAATTAAATATAAAATAAAGGAAATTAAATATGAAATAAAAGAATTATGCTTATTTAAACTTCCGTAATCATGATGTTTGACGTGTTGATTTTAGTTTTATGCCCATGGGTTAATTGTCCTTTGTCCTGGATTATTCAATATGTCCGTCTGGTTTTTGTCCATAACAGTCCATCAGTCATAAATATAAATTGCAAGTGTCCTTGTCAAATTATTATTATACCCGAAGTTAAATATTCCAACTAATTGGGGATTCGAATTGTAACAAGGTTTTAATACTTTGTTTAATGAATACACCAGGTTATCGACTGCGTGTAAACCAAGGTTTTACTACTTTGTTAACAATTACACCAATTACCCTTGAATGTAATTTCACCCCTGTTTTAATTATTCTAGTGGCTATTAATCCATTCCCGTGTCCGGTTAAATGAACGATTATTCGTACATATAAATACCCCGCCCATCGTGTCCGATCGAGTGTATATGGTAATTTATAGGGACGCCCAATTGTAAATCTTTATATTAACATTAACAAACTTTCATTTAGTTAAACAAATATAAAGCCCATTAATAGCCCATAGTCTAGTTTCCACAAGTGTCGTTCTTTTGTCCAAACCCCAATTATGGTACAAAGCCCAATTACCCAATTTTAGTAATTAGCCCAACATCATGATTACTTCGTTTTAAATAAGCATAATAATAACTTAGCTACGAGACATTAATGTAAAAAGGTTGAACATAACTTACAATGATTAAAAATAGCGTAGCGTTACACGGACAGAATTTCAACTTACACCCTTACAACATTCGCTAACATACCCTTATTATTAGAATTATAATTAAAATTAAAATATAAATTATAAATATAAATATATTTACGTATGAAGAGGAAGAAAAAAGATGATTAAAACTCGGCAGAAAACTGGCTTTATATAGGACCTGACCAGCAATCTCACTAAATGCGACTCGCATGGATTTGTGCTTCTGGCCATGCGAGTCGCATGGCCACCCTGGATCCAGCCAAATTGCTTTGTTTTCTTCTTGCCGACGTAATATAATAATAATAATATATATAATATATAATTATATATAATTATATATATATTATATTATATTCTTGTGCATAGTAGACTAGATATTTTTGGTCCGTTGCGTCGGGCGTTTCTTCTTGGCTCAGGTCCCGGTTCCGGATTTTCGGACGTCTTCGCGTATTATTTTATATCGTGTACTTTGCGTCTTGTAACTTGTACTCTTGTCATTTTGAGACGTTCCTCATCAATATTTTGAACCTTTTTAGTTGTATCTTGTACTTTTTAGCTCTTTGGACCTTTTTGTCTTCAATTTGTCGATTCTGCCTTTTGTCTTCACTTTTTAATATTTAAACGAATATTGCTTGTAAATCGAACAGTACCAACTAAAATCTTGTCTTTCTTGAGAAATAATGCTATGAAATATATGTTCGTTTTTAGCATTATCAAATATTCCCACACTTGAGCGTTGCTTGTCCTCAAGCAATATTGTCTTGAAATACTAGAATCACTTCTTTATTCTTCACACTTTGTACATCAGTGATTTCAATACGGCGGTATGAACAATGGTAGTAACGATGTGGTTTACAGTCCCACATGACTATAAAAATTTAGATCCATTAAGGAAATTGGATCTTTATGAAAACATTTGATCTTTTGAAAATTAAATCTAGTTTTTACCCTAGATAAGTTTTCCGGAATAACCCTTTACCGGTGTTTGCAAAATATTTTTGTGGGTTTGGTGGGTTTCAGATTTGAAAATTTTAGCTCAAAACTTGCGGTTTTGTGTCACCCACTTGCTAACCTTGTATTTGGAAAGCAACACGTCCAGTTTACTTGTTCCATATATTACCTTTCGGCAAACTACCGTCCGGTTGTAAAGGAAAGCGTTGAACAAGCAACTGTTAAGGCAATGTCCCGTGACATGCTTTTGATTATGGTCTATAACGTGTCGGACGCAATTACTATCCTTGGTAGGAGCAATAGTAAAGCTCACCCTTATAATTTTTCGGTCTGGCACAAGGTCCTGTCTTTGACCACTATGCAACCACCGTTCTTACGGTTGACACCCAATTTAGTTCAGGTGACCTAATGAATTCCAGGTGAATTCCTAGGATTTTACGTTCAATGGTAATGAACGCATTGAAAATAGGGTTTTCAGAAAACAAATCGGTTTGTAATTTTGATCAAAATATTTTCTCGTTTAAGCTCGAGTTTAGATATCATTGAATTCCATGAGTTTGAATTCTCAATCTTTAAGGTCAATCTCAAGGATTGAGTAATATCAGGCTTAAAAGCTGATTTTTAATCTTTAAGGAGATTATCCTTTCTGGGGATCTGATTCATTAGTCTTATCCAGCTAATTTGCACGGTGCCTCCCCATTGTACGAGATAAATCCTTCTCATGGTTAGGATAAATCTGACCACTTGGCGACCCTGTTTAATGCTGATGTCCGTGGATTTCCAGCCGATTTTAGAGATGACTTTTCTAGATTTTTCGTCAACCTACAGCTGGTCTGGACGACAACTTCATGACCTAAATCAAGAAGCGTGTGTCTTTTTCGGAAGACTTTACTTCCTTTTAATGATGGAATTGATTCATCGTGTAGATCCATCTCTTCTTTTCTTTCATCGGGTAAAACAGTTTAGTTTAGTTCAAAGCAAAAGTATTTTCAGTTATTTGTTACAGATATATGTGGCATATGTTTAAAATAACTTGGTAAATTTTCCCACACTTGGCTTTTTATTTTTCTTTTTATCGTCCTCTATTCCATTTTAAATGAATTTTAACATTTTAGTTTGTTTCTCAATTTATGTCCTTTCCGAGGTAACAATAATTTCGGTGTTAAAACCTAGTTTTATCGTTCATAAATATGTATAAACATGATTTGAATTCATTTAATTGAAAATTTTGAAAAATTTTTACTAGAATTGGGTAGTCAGTATATAAGACTAGGGCTGTTCTTTTTTATCAGAGAGCACTAGATTCTAATACAACTACTGATTTACTAGTATTTTTAATGGTAACCAAGTGTTTAATATAAAAATTTTAAAATCCGAAAGAATTTAACCCCTTCCCACACTTAAGATCTTGCAATGCCCTCATTTGCAAGAAATCAGTAACAATTTAAATTATTGAGGGTGATTTGTGTGAAAATGATTAAATTTTTACCAAAGTTTCCAAATATATTGGCGTTTGTTTGCTGAATGATAAATGGTGCACGTCATTTGTTCATTCCGTCTTGTTGTTATTTCACATATATTTTGCATCATTGTCGTCAAAATTACTTGCTTTTGCTGAACTTAATGCCAGTCTTTGAAAACGCTTTGTTTTTCCCTGTTTTGTGCATAAAATAGAATACATACAATACAAATATAATCATACATGTAATTTGAAATGGAACTTTGGCATCCCACTTTCAAACTATAAGAAAAATATTAGTACACAATAATAATAGAAATATCAAACATTACATAAATGTAATTAAAATGTTAAGTGTTTAAAATAAAAATAAAAATTACCAACTTATCTCTACTGATCAGGAGGTGGGTTAGGAGGATAATTAGGATAGGGATCCCAATTCATGTTCGCGTCCGGGTTCCATGGCTGATTATAGGTGAACTGGTATGCTGCGTCATAATCATATGAATCATAGGGTGGTCTCATTTCTGGCTGATGTGCGGGATAATATGCGGGTCGGGTCGGATAATACATCTCGCCAGGCTGCAACTGACTTATAATTTGGCGCTGATGATAATCCCATCGGCCATGCTCTCGTTGTCGGGAATGCTCGTAGTCATTCCGACGTTGCCATGCCTCGTACTGCATATGCCTATCATAGTTCGTCATGTATTCATCCTCCATACGAACGCCTAAATCAAGAGCAGTCTCCCGAACAACTCCTATAATGTTGTTCGCCTCTTCCATCTCGTCATCCGAACCTCTCTCTACCTGTCGCTGAGGTCCCTCGTATCGATATACCCGACCACGTCTCATCAATAATACCCTTGCACCGTGATAAAGGTTTGAACTTATAGTTTCACCTCCGTCCTCTATTTCGTTCATTGGACCCCCTTGGTGCTTATCTACACCTAAATACTCTCCAATGAGAGTAATGAAAATACCACCACCTATAATACTCCCCGATTTCATCCCCGAAACTACATTAGCGAGATAATAACCAACACAATAGGGAATGTTAACGAAACTCCTCGGGTCTCTAATACACTTGAGGTAGAACAAATCGTTTACGGTCAATTTCTCCTTATTTCTTCCCCTTTGTGTAATTGTGTTTGCTAAGAATCAATGAATCACCCGGAGTTCAGCTCTGTCTATATCTAAGTATGTATGATTTCCACTGGCGTGAAATTCATTAAAGTGGGACATACGCCTCCAGATGGCGTTAATATCAAATTCCCTATCTACCCTTTCTCCTTGGGCAATCAGGCTATTACAGTCGGGGCTCAAAAGTTCAGCAGGGGTGTAAATCTGTAAGGCCCTAGCTAAATCTATCATGGACATTCTGTACATGCGTCCACCTAACAGAAATCTAATAAAGCTTCTATCATCCATCCTCCTAACATCACTGTTTAACTTAATAGTACTAAGTAATTCTATACACCATTCCCTATATATGGTTCTACGAATGGAAAATAGGCGCATCCAATCGTTAAACTGAGAATTACCATACCTTTGCACCAATAATTCCCGAATCGGTTCGGCAAGGTTAACTGTTTCCAAAGGTACCCAGTCAATTGCCCTTGGCATTTCAACAACCTTAAAGTAGAGAATGTGCATGTTCTTTTGATAATCTGGATACTCTATCCAACATCGATCAAATCTCAGATTTGGGTGTAACTGATCTTCATTAATGTCTAAGCTCAGAATCCTTTGATGTGGAGCGAATTGACGAAACTGATTCATGAATAATTGATCTTGATCGTGATATGGAATATGTTGCTCCTCCTGTTCTTCTTCTTCTTGTTGCATATGTTGTTCTTGTTCATGAAACATTTCCGGTTCGGGCTCTGGTTGCCTGGACGATGATGCACCTGAACCTCCAGTATCGGCTTTCTGTAAAACACATTAAACACAAAAATTGTGCATCCAAATATGCATTAGTGTTAGCAAAATAATAACTTGAAACAATTATGATGACATGTTCAATTCATAACACATTTTATACACATTTTCTTAACAATAACAATTCTACATCTTTACATACGAAAATGTGTACAATGTTTTATCACATTTAAACTCTTAAACATGTCAACAATAATCATTATAGCAATTAAACACTTGTTACATGGCATTCAAATCAAACTAGTGCTCATTTTCATATTTTTGTCAAGTCTACACTTTGTAAAATAAGCATATACGATAAATGTACATCAAGTTCATAAGCATTTATCTCAAATAACATGCCAAAATAATCACTACTAGCAATGAAACAAGTTTCAAATGGCCTTTATATCAAATTATCCAAGTTCATGAATTTTTAGACTTAAAAAGTCCACTTTAATTCTCAAAAACATGTTTAGGCTCAAAGTTTGGATCAATTAACTACCTAAACATGTTACACTACTTAATTTAGCAACAATTCATGACAAAAATCGGCCATAATCTGTTTATATCAAAAAGCCCCAAATTGCTCAAGAACACAAACCCTAGATTCTTAAAAATTTGAAGTTTTTAGCTTCAATTCATGTTAAATAGATTCTATCTAGGATATACATGCATAATATAACAACAATTTAGCTCTAATTACACCTAAATTTAACAAAATCAAAATATAAATTTTCTAGCTCAAGAACACAAAAATTCGAATTTAAAGAGATTAGGGGTGAAATCTTTACCTTTCTCCTGAAGGGGTTGAGACTACTGAATCTAGGCATGATTGTTGTGAAGTTTTGCAAGAAATTTGGTGAAAAATGATGAATTTTTGAGAGTGTTTTGGAGAGTTTTCGTGTTTGTGTATGTGTGTTATTGTGAAAGAAGCAGAATCGCTGGATAATTTGATCCTGTCCAGTTTTTGGCTTCCATGCGACTCGCATGGCATAAGCCTTTCCCCCATGCGAGTCGCATGGGGGTATTTTCCAGGTTTTTTTATTTTTATTTATTTTTTTTTTTTTTTTTTAATAATAACCTTATACTTTTAAAACATAAAATTTAATAAAATTTTAAAAATTTTGTTTCTTTTTAAGACGAGGTCGTTTCGGGACGATGCCCTAGTCCGTCCCTCGACAAAATTTTAAAATTTGTCAATTTCAAGCAATTGTTTTAAAAGCTTAGATTTTTGGGTTTTTTAATGTTTTTGGCATACTTTAAATCAATAAGATTAAAAATAATGATAATAAAAGTTCTCGTCCCTCCCTCGGGTAAAGCAATTTCGGTTCAAAGACCTAGTCTTCAACTTACGACGAATTTTAAAAATCATATTCTTAACTTAATGAGATAAAGTAAATTTTTGTTTTTAAATTCACACAACTTAAATATAAAATTCAAAATTAATAAAAAAAATCACACCAAACTTAAAATTTGAAATGCATAAAATTAAAAATTCATATTTTTAAAAATTAAAAATTCACACCAAACTTAATTTAAAAATTCATATTATAAATTCACACCAAACTTATATTAATTTTTCAAATATTTACAATTTTAAATATATTGTTTTTACAAAGTTTACAATATTAATTTAAGATTTAAATATTAATTTTAAAAATATGGTAAAAATAAAATTAAAAATCTTTTTGTCTTTTTATCCCACTTTAATCAATCAAATATTATCAAAAATATGCGCCCCTCTTTTCGGTAAAGTAATTTCGGTTCCAAGACCTAATTTAACTCATGACGAATTTTTGAAATATTTTGGGTTGATTGATTAAAGATATTTATACCTTAAGAATAAACGTTAAATTTCGCAGTGATGTAATAAATTTTTGAATGATATCAATAATTTCGGTCGCCAAACCTAATTTTATTCAATACCAATTTAATACTTTTTAGCGAACAAATTAGCGTTTATTATCAAAAGGTTAAAAATAAAAATAAAAATAAAAACTGTACAGACATACCTGTGAAATAGATTTCTTAGTTATATGATCTATTATATTCATAAGATAGTCGGTTTAATTGGTTTTCCATGGCTGCATAGGCGTAACCTCGAGCATTCATTGTCTTTTCTTCTAAACATATGAACGGTCCGTCTCTGCATAAAGTAACAAATTCGGTATTTGAATAGGTTTGATTATTTGAACATTTACCTCCATGTGACCATTTTCCGCATTTGTGACATCTTTCTAGGTGTCGTGCTCTTCTTTTCGCTGCGGATTTTGATTTTCCTTTACCAAATTGTAACTTATTATCTTCGCATCTGGATCCTTTTCTAACTCCGTCCATTCTTTCTCTGATTACTGATACTAATTCGCTCGGTAGTATATCATTATTTCTTTTAGTGATCAAAGCGTGTAGCATTAGACCATGGTTTAGTTCACAGGCAGTCTTCATTTCGTAAAAAACCTAAAAAAAAAATAAAAATTCAGAATGGGGGGAGAAGACTAGTTCTTTAGGGTCTGCTAGGGAAAGACCATACGTGTTCCATTTTCGAGAACTACACGAAAACAGACAATCTAACTCTAACAGAAATACATATTATCCTTTAAAGACTTGATTCTCCCCACACTTAGTTAGCTGTGGTATCGAAATTGTGATTAACTTCGTTGTCGACTTCCATCGGACCATGTATGTAATGTTTAACTCTGTGACCATTAACTTTAAATTCAATCCCATTTGAATTTATTAATTCTATCGTTCCGTATGGGAAAACTCTTTTGACTATGAATGGTCCAGACCATCTTGATTTCAATTTTCCAGGAAATAGCTTGAATCGTGAATTGAAAAGAAGAACTCTGTCTCCTTCTTTGAATTCTTTTGAACTTCTGATTCTTTTATCATGCCATTTCTTCGTTCTTTCTTTATAGATTAACGAATTTTCGTATGCTTCATGTCTTAATTCTTCTAATTCGTTTAGTTGACTTAATCGTAGACGTCCGGCTTCATGTAAATCAAGATTACATGTCTTCAAAGCCCAAAATGCTTTGTGTTCAATTTCTACTGGAAGATGACATGCTTTTCCATAAACAAGTCTAAAAGGTGTGGTTCCAATTGGAGTTTTGTAGGCTGTTCTAAAAGCCCAGAGTGCATCCTCCAATTTAATGGACCATTCCTTCGAATTTGATCCTACGGTTTTCTCTAGAATACGTTTTAAAGCTCGGTTGGTATTTTCAACTTGTCCACTTGTTTGTGGATGATATGCGGTGGAGATTTTATGAGTTACTCCATATCTTTTAAGAACTTTCTCAAGTTGATTATTACAGAAATGAGTACCCCGATCACTTATTAAAGCTTTCGGTGTTCCAAACCTTGCAAAAAGACGTTTTAAAAAGTTGACTACAACTCGTGCATCGTTAGTTGGGAGAGCTTGTGCTTCCGCCCATTTAGATACATAATCAATGGCTACGAGTATATATAGATTATTATGAGATTTTGGAAATGGACCCATAAAGTCAATACCCCAAATGTCAAATACTTCACATACTTGGATGACATTTTGTGGCATTTCATCACGTTGACTTATTTTTCCGGCCCTTTGACATGCATCACAAGATTTGCAAAGAAGGTGTGCATCTTTGTAAATTGTAGGCCAATAGAATCCAGCTTCATAAACTTTTCTTGCTGTTAGTTGAGGCCCATAATGCCCTCCTGTTGGTCCTGTGTGACAATGGTTTAAAATTTTACTAGCTTCATCTCCAAATACACATCGGCGTATTATTCCATCGGGACAACTTTTAAACAGATGTGGATCTTCCCAGAAATAGTGTTTTATATCACTGAAGAATTTCTTTCGTCTTTGGTACGATAATCCTTTTTCAAGGAATCCACAAACTAAGTAGTTTGCATAGTCTGCAAACCATGGAATTTCTTTATAATCTATCTTCAATAGATATTCATCAGGAAAGTTGTCTTGTATGGCCGATTCATTCAAAACTTCTAATTCGGGATTTTCAAGACGAGAAAGATGATCAGCGGCGAGATTTTCTACTCCTCTTTTATCTCGGATTTCAATATCAAACTCTTGTAAGAGTAAGATCCAACGGATTAATCTTGGTTTAGCATCTTGTTTTGAAAATAGGTATCTAAGAGCAGAATGGTCGGTATAGACCACCGTTTTTGCTAGAACGAGATATGATCGAAATTTGTCAAAAGCAAAGACAATAGCAAGGAGTTCTTTTTCAGTAGTTGTATAGTTCGTTTGTGCTCCTTGTAACGTCTTACTAGCATAATATATAGGTTGAAATCGTTTTTCAATCCTTTGTCCTAAAACGGCTCCCATTGCAAAATCACTTGCATCGCACATTAGTTCAAATGGTAGATTCCAATTTGGTGTTATCATGATTGGTGCATTAGTGAGTTTTTCTTTAAGAATATTAAAAGATTTGATACACTCATCTGAAAAGATGAATGGCGCATCCTTTTCTAGGAGTTTATTCATAGGAGTGGCAATTTTAGAAAAATCTTTTATGAAACGTCGGTAAAAACCGGCATGCCCTAGAAAACTCCTAACTCCTCTAACATTGGTGGGATGTGGAAGTTTAGCAATTACATCTACTTTAGCTCTATCCACTTCAATTCCTTCTTTTGAAATTTTATGTCCAAGAACGATGCCTTCTTTAACCATGAAATGGCATTTCTCCCAATTAAGTACTAGATTTGATTTTTCGCATCTAATTAGCATTCGTTCCAGATTAACTAGACATGATTTAAATGTATCACCGAAGACTGAAAAGTCATCCATGAATACTTCCATGCATTCTTCTATCATGTCATGAAAAATCGCCATCATACACCTTTGAAAGGTTGCAGGGGCGTTACAAAGTCCAAATGGCATGCGTTTGTAAGCAAAAGTACCATAAGGGCACATGAATGTGGTTTTCTCTTGATCTTCGGGTGCTATTGGAATTTGAAAATATCCGGAAAATCCATCTAGAAAACAATAGTAACTATTTCCGGCTAATCTTTCCAACATTTGATCTATGAAAGGTAAGGGAAAGTGATCTTTTCTGGTGGCGTCATTTAATTTTCTATAATCAATACATACACGCCATCCTGTTACAGTCCTAGTAGGAATAAGCTCATTTTTCTCATTTGTAATGACAGTCATGCCACCCTTCTTAGGCACGCATTGAACTGGGCTTACCCATGGACTATCAGAAATTGGGTAAATTAAACCTGCATCTAGCAGTTTAATAATCTCTTTCTTAACTACATCTTGCATATTAGGATTTAGTCTTCGTTGGCGTTGCACATACGTTTTATGACCTTCTTCCATAAGGATTTTATGTGTGCAATACGAAGGACTTATTCCTTTAATATCATGAATCTTCCATGCAATGGCTGGTTTATGAGCTTTCAACACAGAAATGAGTTGTGATTTCTCATTTTCAGTAAGAGAAGACGATATTATTACAGGTAATTCAGATTCACCATGTAAATAAGCGTATTCCAAATGGTTTGGAAGTGGCTTTAACTCTAATTTCGGAGGTTCTTCTATCGATGATTTATATCGATATCTGTCTTCTTCTTTTAGCATTTGAATTTCTTCTGTTGTTGGTTCATATCCATTAGCTATAAGTGTAGCTAACATTTCAGCTTCATCAATTGGTTCATTACCTTCTCCTAAAGAACATTCTCCTGTTCCTTGTAATTCTGGAAATTCTTCTAATAATTCTGCATGTGCATCTATAGTTTGAATATAATAACATGTATCATCTGCAGATTGTGGTTGTTGCATTGCTCTATCAACTGAAAAGGTAACACTCTCATCCTCTATACTTAGGGTCAGTTTCTTACCGAACACGTCTATCATTGCTTTAGCCGTGTTTAAGAATGGTCTTCCTAATATGAGAGGAACTTGAGAATCTTCTTCCATGTCCAAAACAACAAAATCTACTGGAAATACTAAAGTACCAACTTTAACTAGCATGTTCTCCATTATCCCTCTAGGATATTTTATTGATCTATCGGCTAGTTGTATGCTTATTCTGGTTGGTTATAATTCTCCAAGGTCTAGTTTAGCGTATAGTGAATACGGCATTAGATTTATACTAGCACCTAAGTCTGCCAATGCTTCTATTGAACTAAGACTACCCAGAAAACATGGAATTGTGAAACTTCCTGGATCAGATAATTTTTCTGGTATCTTATTCAACAGCACTGCTGAACAATTAGCATTCATAGTAACAGCCGAGAGTTCTTCCATTTTCTTTCTATTTGTGATTAGATCTTTCAAGAATTTAGCATACCTTGGCATTCCTGAAATCACATCAATGAAAGGAAGATTTACATTTATCTGTTTAAACATATCCAAGAATTTGGATTGCTCGGCTTCAAGTTTTTCCTTCTTCATTTTACTCGGATAAGGAAGTGGTGGTTGGTATGGTTTAACATAAGGTTTATCCTTAACTGTGTTATCTTCATTAACCTTCTCAACTACCGGTTCTTTTTCCTTATCTTGATCAGGTTGTGGTTCTTGTGGAGTAGGAATAATTTCATCAGAAGTTACAGGTATTTCAGGTGGTTTAAGTGTTGTACCACTTCTTGTGGTAATAGCTTTAGCTGTTTCATTCCGGGGGTTAGCGTTTGTATCACTAGGTAAACTTCCCGGTTTTCTTTCACCTATTAACCTTGCTAGGTTACTTACTTCTTGTTCCAGATTTTGAATAGAAGCTTGTTGATTTCTAAATGCTTGAGCATTTTGTTCATTGGTTTGTTTTTGAGATGTGAAAAACTGCGTTTGAGTTTCAACTAGCTTCGTCATCATATCTTCTAAATTCGGCTTTTTATCATCGATTTGTTGCGGTGGTTTGTTTTGAAAATTCGGTCTTTGCTGATTATAAGTATTATTGGATACTTGTTGATTGCTAGGACCTTGTTGGTTATTGTATGGAATATTTCGGTTATAATTCTGGTTTTGATTGTAAATCGGTCTTGGCGGTTGATAATTATTCTGATAATTATTTCCAGGCCTTTGGTTTATGTATGAAATATTCTCTCTTTGTTCCATTGTTAATTCAATACTGAGACAATCTTTTGTCAAATGTGGTCCTCCACACTGCTCACAACTAATTCGTATTGAGTGAATATCTTTAGTCATCTTTTCCATTCGTCTCTCCACAGCATCTATCTTTGCGGAAATGGAATCTAAGTCATGGCTAGAATCGGCTCTAGCTGCTTTAGATGATCTAATGATATCTTTTTCTTGGTGCCACTCATGTGAGTGGGAAGCAGTGTTATCAATAATTTTGTAAGCATCAGTTTCGGTTTTCTTCATAATCGAACCACCAGCTGCTATATCTATGTCTTTTCTTGTAGTGATGTCGCATCCTTGGTAGAATATTTGTACTATTTGACAGGTGTCTAAACCATGTTGTGGACATCCTCTTAACAACTTTCCATATCTTGTCCACGCCTCATATATAGTTTCATTTGGCTTTTGTGTGAACGTAACAATTTCTGCTTGAAGTCTTACAGCTTTAGATGCAGGAAAGAATTGTTTAAGAAATTTGTCAATTAAAACGTCCCATGTATCAATCGCCCCTTCAGGTAACGATTCCAACCAATCTTTGGCTTCTCCCTTTAAAGTCCAGGGAAATAACATGAGATATATCTGTTCATCCTCCACTTCTCGGATTTTAAATAGTGTGCAGATCCTATTAAAGGTACGTAGATGTTCATTTGGATCTTCCTTCGGCGCACCACTAAATTGGCATTGATTAGTCACCATGTGTAGAATTTGTCCTTTGATTTCATAATCTGGCGCATTAATGTCTGGATGAGTAATTGCGTGACCTTGGCCAGTGCGTTTAGTTCTCATTCGGTCTTCCATACTTAAAGGTTCCAGATTCTCCATAATTGAATTTGTTGAATCGGTATCACTAGATGATTCTGATTTAATAGTTCGTTCCTCAACAATCTCTGTTTGAATGATTGGTGGTTCCGGAGGAAAGTTTAATGGTTCAGGATCTATGAACCGTTCCTGAATATTCTCTGGATTCTCAATTGTGAGGTTGGGTTCAAAAAATGGATTATCGGAAATTTGAACTGAAGTACTTGGTTGACTGGATGACGATTCTAAAGAAAAATCAACGGCGGTTATATTTGTTAAACGATGTCTTGATCGAGTTACAGGTGGTGAACGTACAAAAGGTGATGAACGTCTTGCTCGGTGCATTCACTGAATATCCTATTAGTTTTTAAAAGGAAAGAAAAATTATAATAAGTTATCCAATCAATAGACTTTTCTGATTTTGCTCACGTTTCGAATAGCCAAAAGATGCAGCAGAGGGGCAGGATTCGTTTGGTCTCAATATAATTGAGGACTGTTTGGCTCCAATAACCCGGTCCACGTACAAATCCAACTATTACTACGAACCAGAAAATTTTGATGTCTATCAATTTAACCACTTAAAATAAATTTTCGTAATTTTAAGAAATTTAGAGAAGAAGTAGAAAAAAAAATTCTAAGTCCTAAAACTAGAATAGCGAGAAATAAGAGAGAAAAAGAGTTCGTCGAAAAAGGTCGAAAAAGAAAAAATGGTTGAAAAATAAAAGGTGACGGAAAAAGAAACTTATAAAAACTTAAAAATACTTTACTAACCTAACCTTATTACTACAACTAACTTAAAATTATAATCGCAAATTGAAATTACTAATTGGAATGATAATTGATACATAGTAAAAGGTCTAAAAATATTAAAGCTTACAGGAAAAACTAAATCCCAAATGGAAATAACTTAAAAAGAAACTAAAACTTAAAAAGGCGTCGCAAAATTCTAAAGCACCTAAATCTTAGTCTAAAGAAAAAGCACTTAAGGAATTCTACGGCAAAGCCTAAAAATATAGGAGTAAAAATAACTATAGCAAAAACTAAGTTTAAAATTAAATATGAGCTAAAAAATACAAATATTACGCTACAACGATTAAAAAGGGACAAAATATAAAAATATACAAAAAGTTGTAAAAAGTACAATTTTTATAAAAATATTATTTTTATATTATTTATATTAAAGTATTAAATTTTAAATATAATAAAACTAATTAAAAGTAGTTAAAATTAATTAAACTAAAAACTTAATTAATAATAATAAAATCAAATTAGGGTTTAATTAATAATAATTAAATAATAACCGTAATAAATGCGGAATTAGGGTTTGTTTGTGGCCCTGTCAGACCCCTCATGCGAGTCGCATGGTTTAAGGGGGTGGGTCATGCGAGTCGCATGAACACCCTGAACTGGTTCAATTTGACTGGTTCAAATGACAGGTCACGTAATATTTATTATTTATTTATATTTTTCTGTTTTATATTTAAAAGATAAATATATATATAATTAAAATAAAACTTAATTTTAAAAACTAAAAATATACTTAAAATACTTTATAATTTTGTTAAAATAAAAGAAAAACTTAAAAATATATTTAAAATACTTTTTTTTTTCGATTTTAAAAGCTTTTTTTTTTTCTTTTATTTTTTAATTTTTAAACAAAAATATAAATTTTACAAAAACTAATTATAACTTAAAAATTAAAAATTATAACGTTTCGCTTTGGCGAATGTCCCCGGCAGCGGCGCCAAAAATAACTTGATGTGAAGCGAGGTGTATATAAAATAGTTATTATTTTACTAGGAAAACACTATTAAATACGATACAATTTTACACAAGATATTTATTTATTTATAGAATGGATATACTTAAACCTTGCTACAACACTTATAGGCAGTGTACCTAATCGTACAGTAGTGTAGTTTTTAGTAAGTCCGGTTCGTTCCACAGGGAAATCTTTAAACAAAGCTCAACGCTATATTAGTTTATTTTTATAAAAATACAAACATATATATAAGTAATATTATTATTATAAAGGGGGGTTTTTTTACCGTTTAATGACCGGTTTGTCGATTTTAAGACTTTAGTCGCAGTTAAAACCTAATGTAAAATATAAAATAAATACAAGACTTAAATTAAAGCGTAAAGTAAATAACGATAATGAAATTACGAATAATAAAAGTGCGATAAAATAAACTTGCGATAATTAAAAAGTACGATAATTAAAAATGCGATTAAATAACAATAAATAAAAGTGCGATAATTAGAAGTGCAATTAAATATAAAATAAAGGAAATTAAATATGAAATAAAAGAATTATGCTTATTTAAACTTCCGTAATCATGATGTTTGACGTGTTGATTTTAGTTTTATGCCCATGGGTTAATTGTCCTTTGTCCTGGATTATTCAATATGTCCGTCTGGTTTTTGTCCATAACAGTCCATCAGTCATAAATATAAATTGCAAGTGTCCTTGTCAAATTATTATTATACCCGAAGTTAAATATTCCAACTAATTGGGGATTCGAATTGTAACAAGGTTTTAATACTTTGTTTAATGAATACACCAGGTTATCGACTGCGTGTAAACCAAGGTTTTACTACTTTGTTAACAATTACACCAATTACCCTTGAATGTAATTTCACCCCTGTTTTAATTATTCTAGTGGCTATTAATCCATTCCCGTGTCCGGTTAAATGAACGATTATTCGTACATATAAATACCCCGCCCATCGTGTCCGATCGAGTGTATATGGTAATTTATAGGGACGCCCAATTGTAAATCTTTATATTAACATTAACAAACTTTCATTTAGTTAAACAAATATAAAGCCCATTAATAGCCCATAGTCTAGTTTCCACAAGTGTCGTTCTTTTGTCCAAACCCCAATTATGGTACAAAGCCCAATTACCCAATTTTAGTAATTAGCCCAACATCATGATTACTTCGTTTTAAATAAGCATAATAATAACTTAGCTACGAGACATTAATGTAAAAAGGTTGAACATAACTTACAATGATTAAAAATAGCGTAGCGTTACACGGACAGAATTTCGACTTACACCCTTACAACATTCGCTAACATACCCTTATTATTAGAATTATAATTAAAATTAAAATATAAATTATAAATATAAATATATTTACGTATGAAGAGGAAGAAAAAAGATGATTAAAACTCGGCAGAAAACTGGCTTTATATAGGACCTGACCAGCAATCTCACTAAATGCGACTCGCATGGATTTGTGCTTCTGGCCATGCGAGTCGCATGGCCACCCTGGATCCAGCCAAATTGCTTTGTTTTCTTCTTGCCGACGTAATATAATAATAATAATATATATAATATATAATTATATATAATTATATATATATTATATTATATTCTTGTGCATAGTAGACTAGATATTTTTGGTCCGTTGCGTCGGGCGTTTCTTCTTGGCTCAGGTCCCGGTTCCGGATTTTCGGACGTCTTCGCGTATTATTTTATATCGTGTACTTTGCGTCTTGTAACTTGTACTCTTGTCATTTTGAGACGTTCCTCATCAATATTTTGAACCTTTTTAGTTGTATCTTGTACTTTTTAGCTCTTTGGACCTTTTTGTCTTCAATTTGTCGATTCTGCCTTTTGTCTTCACTTTTTAATATTTAAACGAATATTGCTTGTAAATCGAACAGTACCAACTAAAATCTTGTCTTTCTTGAGAAATAATGCTATGAAATATATGTTCGTTTTTAGCATTATCAGATGCAGAGTGATCACTCTCTTATAGATTTAACTTTATCAGGCCTTAGACATCTGACTCTCAACGAATAAGAGGGACAAATTCCATCTTGACTACATACGTCCTATATATATACTTTGTATTATACCTGAGCTCTTCCTTATGAACTACCATATTTCAGAATAGCGAAGGAAAGAATCAAGGCACAATACTTGGTAAATATCCGAACCCAATATGTATCTCAGGTCAGAGGATACAATGATATTCGCCTTTACTCAAGATTACATGTGATCAACCACAAAGGCTCCATTTAGTAAATCTTGAGGTCGGGTCTTCCAATATTTGTATCCCACAAATATCTATGAACCTTGGTTGCAACCTTGCCCCACATTCATGCCGCGAATGTATACCAATCCAAGTTCATAATAGTCTAAACCTCACACTTGTTCCCACAAATGTGATCGACTACGGAATTTAGAATAATTGCTTATTCATGGATAAAATATGCAAAATAGGAACATAACTCAAAATAAATTAATACCATAATTATATTAATGAGTTTGAACAATTTTGTTCCGTTACAATACTTAAAACAGATCATGACCAATCACTAGAATATCGAAGCCCTAATGCACAAACATGTCCTGCATGTTTTGATCCATGTAAGAGCTTCGTGAGAGGATCCGCTATATTAAGATCTGTGTGAACTTTGTGAATACATATCTTTCCCTTTTCAACTTCATCTCTTATGTAGTTGAATCTCCGCTCAATGTGACGGGTCTTTTGGTGAGCACGAGGTTCCTTGATTTGAGCAATCGCACCCTCGTTGTCACAAAAGATCTCAAGAGGGTCCTGAATGGAAGGGACTACTCCTAAGTCGTCGATGAATTTCTTCATCCATGCAGCTTCCTGAGCTGCCAATGAGGCGGCAACGTACTCCGACTCTGTAGTGGATAATGTAACAACATCCTGTTTTGAACTCTTCCAAGAGACCGCACCTCCATTTAACATGAAGACATAACCGGACTGTGACCGAGAATCATCTCAATCAGTTTGGAAACTCGCTTCCACGTAACCTTTTACAGCGAGTACCTCCTCACCAGACCCATATATTAGAAACATATCCTTAGTCCTCCTAAGGTATTTCAATATACTTTTGACAGCAATCCAATGACTGTCTCCTGGGTTATTCTGGTATTTACTTGTCAGGCTAAGAGCGCATGACACATCCAGTCTAGTACATATCATTGCATATATGATTAACCCAATAGCAGATGCATATGGGACTTTCTTCATTTTCTCTTGTTCATCTTTCGTGGTAGGGCACTGAGATGAACTGAGAAGCGTTTCTCTTTGAATAGGTACCAAACCTTTCTTAGAGTTCTCCATCTTGAACTTTTTCAAGATCTTTTCAATGTATGCACTTTGATTCAAACCTATCAGTTTTTTGGATCTATCCCTGTAGATCCCAATCCCAAAATGTATTGTGCTTCTCCAAGATCCTTAATGGAGAAGCATTTACTTAGCCAAGTTTTAACACCTTCCATTGCCGGAATATCATTTCTAAATAACAATATATCATCCACATATAGTACAAGGAACATGATAGTGCTCCCACTAGCCTTTTTGTATACACAAGCTTCATCACCATTTTTAATGAAGCCAAATTTCTTGGCCTCCTCATTAAAACGATGATTCCACATTCTAGATGCTTGTTTCAATTCGTAGATTGACTTCTTTAACTTGCATACCTTTTTAGGATACTTCGGATCAACAAAACCTTCAGGCTGAACCATATAGACATCTTCCTCAAGATGTTCATTTAGGAAAGCGGTCTTGACATCCATTTGCCATATTTCATAATCATAATGAGCAGCAATGGCAAGTAATATCCTAATAGACTTTAGCATTGCCACAGGAGAAAAAGTTTCATCATAGTCAACCCCTTGAGTCTGAGTGAAACCTTTTGCTACAAGTCTAGCTTTATATGTATCCAAGTTTCCATGTATGCCGGTTTTCATTTTTAAAAGCCATTTACAATCAACCAGCCTGGAGCCAGTGGGTTGTACAACCAGTTCCCAAACTTGGTTGTCATACATGGATTGCATCTCGGCGTTCATGGCTTCTTGCCATTTATCTTTATCAATCCTTGATAAAGCATCTTGGTAGTCTGTTGGTTCATCCAAATCAACCACATAGCAACCATTCATGAGAAACCCATATCTCTCAGGAGGATTACTAATCCTACCAGATCTGCGAACGTCTTGTATACTTTGATCATTCATTTGATCATTCTCAACATTTTCATGTTGAGTGCTAGTGTCAACCAATTGTGTATCATCTACTTGATCTTGAACCTCTTCAAGATCTATCTTCCTTTCATTATTTCCTTCCATTAGGAACTTAGTTTCAAGGAATTCAGCCTTTCGAGCAACAAATACGTTCTGCTCGGATGGATCATAGAAATAATATCCCATATCATCCTTGGGATATCCTATGAAGATACACTTCGTGGATCGAGCATTCAACTTATTAGGGACGTAACGCTTAGGATAAGCTTCACATCCCCATACCTTTAAGTATGATAGGGATGGAGGTTTTCCAAACCACATCTCATGAGGAGTTCGTTCCACTTTCTTGGTTGGGGCTATATTTAGAATACGAGCCGCGGAGCATAGACAATAACCTCAAAATGATAGAGGTAACGAGCTTCTAGCCATCATAGATCGAACCATATCCATTAGGGTTCAGTTCCTCCTTTAAAAAACTCCATTAAGTTGGGGTGTTCCAGGAGGAGTGAGTTGCGAGATAATCCCACAACTTTTAAGATGATCTTGGAAAGCATCACTTAGGTATTCACCTCCTCTATCGGTACGAAGTACCTTGATTGTTTTATTGAGTTGATTTTGTACTTCGTTTTGATATTCCTTGAATGCTTCAAAAGTTTCGTCCTTATGTCTTAATAAGTAGACATATCCGAAACGACTAAAGTCATTAATGAAAGTAACGAAGTATCTTTCACCATTCCTAGTCATGGGCTTAAAGGGTCCACATACATCCGAATGTATTAATCCCAATAAGTCTTTAGTCCTTTCATAGGTCCCTTTGAAAGGTGCTTTAGTCATTTTGCCTTGTAAACAAGATTCACATACATCAAACGAGTCTAGTTCATTTGATTTCAAAAGTCCATTCTTTTGAAGTGTATGCATTCGATTCTTGTTTAAGTGACCAAGACGACAATGTCATAAGTAAGAATCACTCAAATCCTTTTTGAGTTTCTTGGTGTTTGCATGGTATATTGAGCTATTGTATGATGTGTCATCATGAACCAATTCATAAATACCATTCAAAGGCGAAGCCTTAAAATAGAACACATTATCTAAAGAAACATGGATATCATCATTAATGAAATTAAGATTAAAACCATATTGTTTCAAACGGGATACAGGAATAATGTTTCGAGATAAATCGGGTGCATACAAAACATTTTTCAAAATAAGCTCCAAACCACTTGGAAGCTTTAAAACAAAGTCTCCTTGAGCTTTCACTTGCACCCTTGCTCCATTTCCCATGAAGAGACTTATTGTTCCCTCATCTTGATCACTTCTTTTGAACCCCTGCAAAGAATTGCAAATATGAGTTCCACATCCTGTGTCTAATACCCATGTATTAGAAGAAGTAATACTAAGCTCAATGTATACCATATATACATTACCTGAGGTTTGCCCTGCATCCCTCTTTTCTTTCAACACCTTTAGGTAGACCGGGCAGTTGCGTTTCCAGTGACCCATTTCACCGCAACTAAAGCACGGATCTTCCTTGGGGTTAGCTTTACCGACAACATTTTGCTTCTTGTTATTGTTGGTTGGGGTAACTATATTCCCCTTTCCCTTACCCTTGCCTTGGTAGGCGGGTCCTTTCCTCTTAGCCACCTTTGGCTTAGAAGTGTTATTGTTTTTGGACCCGCCTTCATTGATCATAAACATGGGTGAAGCCCTTTTACCCATGCTCGCTTCGGCCGTCTTAAGCATGGCATGTAATTCGCCAATGCTCTTATCCCATCCATTCATGTTGTAATTCATTACAAATCTGTCAAACCTCTTTGACAAGGAATTAAGGATAAGGTCCGTGGCTAATTCATTAGACACGTCGCAGTTTAAACGGTTCGCTCGATCAATTAGGCTTTTCA